>NC_035446.2:164473138-165134839 GCF_002127325.2 Helianthus annuus
AAAAAGTGTTTTAGAATATTGAATCTCATTAGAATCTAAGTACAACATTAAGATAACTGATTTCATAGCATCAATGAGCAAAGATAAACATGCCAGAATGGCACACATTATTAAAGAATTATATAAAACAGCTAATGTTATTGTAGACCCCACTACAACTTTTTTAAAAATCCAATCATAGAAGAAAGGACAGATGGCATGTTATTATCAACAAGATACAAAAGCATCTCAGATTTTGCATCCATAAGACACCCTTGACCCATTCGCGACACTTATTATGGTTTCTGTATTTGTCGCGAATCTGTTACACATGCGACATCAAACAGCTCATATACTTTAGGCAGACATAATAGCTTAAGAGCAAATAAAAAATGCTAACCACCAAGCTTAGGCAACGAAAGATGCATTTAGCGACTTAAACATACCACTAAACACGATTGTTGAGATCCCTGCCCGCTTAAGGACATCATAAAGCACATCACGAACTAAATCGTGTCGATATTTAAATCCTGATAATTCTTTGCAATGGACCACGGGTTTGTGGCGGGCCAAGCAATAACTAAGGCAGAGGCGGCCAAAGCAGCTAAGCATGAAAAAACTTGCATCGAGAATCCGCACGTGTTCGTCCCGTTCGCTTTCGATACTTTTGGCGCTCTCGCCCCTGACGCGGTGCGGTTCTTCAAGCGGGTTTAGCAAGTGGTAAGCAGTAACACCGCGGATGTTAAGGGGCAGAATTTTGTGTTTAGCATGGTAGGGTTTGCTATTCAGAAGGGGGTAGCGGCGCAACTTGTTGCTCGTCTACCTGCCATTAGTCTGTAATCGTCTCTGTTTTTATAATATTAATAAAAATGGGAGTTAAAAAAAAAAAAAAAAAAAAAAAAAAAACTAAACACATTAAATATTCACATGAACCTTTCCTATGTGAAACAGTTTGATTTTGTGTCTGAATTGAACTTGTACCAAGGCCTGCTTCTAGCCTCCATGCACATTTCAGTGTAACATTTGTCTGTATACTAACATGACTTGTAAAAAATATGCAACTAAATTAACATTTTACAGCCATTACTTTTAAGTATTGTTATTAAGCTAGCAACTAAAAAAACTCAACTACTAAGATTACTAGAAATTCAGAAACAGACCTACAAAAGCGCAATTATACAATTATTACACTTCAAAAATGAAAATAGTTGCACATGAATTTAAACAAACCAAACAAATATAGATTTAAAGCCATAATTAAAATAAGATAATTGGAGTGAAAGAAATTAAAGGAGTTTGAGGAATCACTTCAGATTAATATGCAGGTGATTTCAGAAGATGTCTGCGTTGCTGAGGCCTTTTAGCGTCTCAATTCACGCTGGAAAAGAAATAAAAAAATTATTGAATACTTAACACATGTATATATCTCTGTGTGTGTGATTTATCATATGGTATAAAAACATAAATATTTTGTTCATATAGAAAAGCTTACCCTTGGTCCCCGATCAGCGGTTTGAGGTCGTCTATATTCCTCTCTCTGTGATTCTTGAATAATCTCTGGAGTGGTAAGTTCATAAAACGTTTCTAGACTTCCAGTAACAAATGGTCGTATTACATTTACTTCCATTGCGGACAAATTTAGCTGCACATTTCAGTGTTTGATATAAGCAAAAAGATGGTAATGTGTATAAAAGGATACATGATAATAAAGGGTCGGGTCAGGCGGGTTGGGGTTGTAGGTCAGAACGGATTAGGACAAAACGCGTTGATTCGATAAAGGGTTATTTTGGTTAGGGTTGGGATGGGCTCGGGTCGGAACGGGTTGATTTAAAAAATGGTTATTTTGAAATTACTATACAGCTTCTAAGTTCTGACTTTCTGGTTTTCGGTATGCGCAACTCAGTTTATGCATGTTTAAATGTCGGTTACACGTGCGGAGCCGGTTACACATACCAGGCTCGGGAAACGCGCGTCTGTCGCCACATTACTTGGCCTGGCACGCGCTTAACCAACCACTCAACACGTAACCGGCGTCAGTTATGTGCGTTCAGGCGTCAATTACGTGTGTGGCGTCTGTTACGCAGTTTTACTCCGGTTATGCGTACTGGAGCCGGGAAACGTGCACTTGAAGCCATGTAACACATGTAACCTGGATTTGGTAAGCGACTAACACAGCGCTCAACACGAAACCGGCTTTGCACGAGGAACCGCGACAGTTACACGTGTTTAATGCCGGTTATGCGCATTCCGGTGTGACGCGCGTTTAGGCGTTGCTTTTGTAGGCATCGTGTATGCATACGGCGTTGGTTATGCGTGTTTAAATGTCGGTCACGCGTACCGGGGTCAGAAAACACCCGTCATGTGCCGCGTAACCGAGCTTTGATAAGCACTTAACCCAATGCTCGATGCGTAATCGGTGCGGGTTACACGCATTTAGCGTCGGTTTTGTCACTTTGTGTGCTTAATGCAGGTTGCGCGCATTCAGGTGCCGATTATGCATGGGTTACGCTCATACAGGGTTGCAACATTGGATTTGTTCAGAAGTTATTTATCTTCTATCTCAGCTTATTCGCGGATGTGTGCAGCAAGGAATACACCATTTTCACCGGTTTGAAAAATAACACCATCTTCTATATGGTCGGCAATACAAGCAAAATTTGTTTCAATGTACATAGTTTTCTTGAGATAAAAATGGTATTGATTTCAGAAGATTTGATGAATTACCATTGCCACTACTTGGTAAAAATAATATGCTTCTATTCAAAAGGGGGTGGCGGCGCAACTTGTTGCCCGACTACCTGCCATTGCTTTGTAATTGCCCCTTTTCGTGTGGAATGATATTGGTTTAAAGATTTTCAAAAAAAAAAAAAAAAAAAAAAAAAAAAAAAAGCCTATAACAACACTGCCAACCATATATTTTATGCTATTTAACTTCACAATTTGAATGTGAAAGGTGTGCAAACTATTTTACCTTCATAGCGTACGTCCGAGATGAAAGCTTCTCCAATCCAGTACCAATTTTATGAAACCTTACATCTTTGATGTCTTCAATAAGCGACCTTACCTATCCAATATTTACAAAAAAAAGTTTTGAAACATTTTTTTGTTTTATATAGAAGAATTTCACAAAGGCTATTTTTACACAAGGATCTTTAGACTAACCATATATACTTCAGGAATGTCATCCCGAGCACTGCATCAATGACAACTTGTTAAGGAGCTTTTTCAATAGTAAAATGCTAAAGAATGATAAGTAAATAAACATGTAAAAGCCACTCACTGGTCAAAAAGAAGCCTTGAGATCTCAACATAATGAAATGGCAATGCTTCAAAGGAACTTGCTGAGTCACGCTCTGCCTCCAATACCTGGGTCAGTTTTTCTAGTGGGGAAAAAATTAAAAAAAAAAAAAAACTGGTTAATATCTAGAAAATAGATAACACTTTATTTCTTAACCTAAGATTAAGTGGATACATATAGAGTTCAGCTTGATAAATAAAATATAACTGTCAATTAAGCAATTGATATCTTATTATTTTGATGCAGTTACTTTTGTAAATGACCTTGGTTTTACAAAAGTGTGCCTGAGGCGTGCACCTCATGTACATGCGATATTTTTTTGTGCAGTAGATTGTGATACATCATGCTTTTCAGGTTGTACATGGATGTAGCTTCAATATTAAAACATATATAAAGCTTCTGTGTGTCTAAATATTAGGTAAATGTTCCTAGAAACCTATAGAATATATATATATAATCGCCTTGCGCCTCATGTATGAGAAGCCCATCGCTTTTGCGCTTCGATTTTAGACATCCTCGCTTTTGTGCGCTTCGCCCTTTTTAAAACCAAGTAAATGACTAACTCCAATTGAATGATCGATAAAACACATGTTCAAATAAACTAACAAATATCTGCTTTAACTGTTTAAAATGCTTTTTCCATAGCTGTAAATGTTATAGGCTGTTTTAGAATATCTTTTGCATTTTTTCATAAAAAGTTGCTTCATTTATCCTGACTTTTGACTTCATCATAGGCTAGCCGTAATAGAGTAACAACCAAGTATACACACACATATATATATGCGCCTGAGTGTGTGGTGTTTAAATATCAGAGAGTGAAATTTTACCAACAGACATCCAATCTGGAGGGCGAATAGTGCATTTCCCTCTCTTTTTCAAAGCCACAGCCAACCATATTGGGACTTGAGTAGGTATTTGTGGCTGAAACGGACCAAAGTCACCCTGCCATAAATATAAAAAAAATCATAAGATGGAACTAATTTTAACAATACATCAAAATTATGAGTAAAAATCTGTAAGTATATAAAAGAAGTTACTAAATAAAGTCATAAAGTAAAATCGTAAAGAATAAGGGATAGAAAATTACACAAATCAAACTGAGAGGCTTTATTCTTAGGTTTGGAACTATCTCGATCATTTCATCTTCTGCTAAGAACTCCAACTGAATAATTCAAATAAAAAATCATAGGTCGTTCAAAACAACTGAAACTTTACATAATTAAGTATGTTTATAGTTAGTTAAACTACCTCAGCAGCTGAAAACGCAGAACCACGAGGGTCGGATTGGCCAGACATGTTTTTTGATCAAACTTCAACAGATCTAGAGCTGCTACAGATGTAGATACAGTTAGTATGTAGAACACTTGTACTGATCAATCTAATGATTGATTATATGGCAAAGAGAATTGAGTGAGCTTTTGAGAAATGCCTGGAAAATTGGACTTTGTTTGAGTTTCAAGACCGTTAACACTATAAATAAGGTGGCATGTAATGAGGATGTACATTATTAGAAGGCCAAGCAAGATTTGATCATAGCTGAGTTGATTCAGTGAGGGTTTTTTTTGATTTAGAAGGTGCAAAAACGCAACATGGTAAAATTGCTCCTGGTATGTTATCTTACTTTTGTTTATTTATTTATGTATAGTATTTTTAAAAGTATAATACGTGTTGAATTTCATGAAATGTGGTGGAAATTGTATGGCAAAGGAACCCCAAATTTGCAGCAGTTAGCTATCCGGGTGTGAACGGAACTGGAGCACCTTTGAGCATGTATAAGATCAAACCTTTAAAACTTATTTATGAAGTTTCATTGTCACTTTTCATTCTTAACAGATTCATTCAAAGAAACGGAATCGGCTAGAACACCATGATCTTGTGTATGTTATGCACAGCAAGATGCTTAAGAATCGATGTGATTCGAATGCCGATATCTTTCGAAGAAATTGATGATAGCAATGAATGGTTAACCGGGCAGATGGATGACGAACGGGTTTTTGATGATGATAGAAACTTGACTTGGAAAGCGAACTCTAATTGATGAAAATAGTGATGAAGACCAAGTGGAGGAGGCTGAAGCTTATGTAATTGAAGTTGATGTCACATCTGATGGTTTTGATGATTGATGAAGATCTTTTGGCTTTCAAGTTTTACTCTTTATTACTTTAATGAACTTTTTGTTTTTGAGTATGAACATTTTGGTTTTGAGTATTTTGTTATCTAAGATGCTTTTGGTATTTTGTGCTGAAGATTATTGTATTGGAATATTTTGTTATTCGAAGAACGTGTTATTTTCTGTTACATAATATATATATATATATATATTTTATTTAAGTGCGCGCTTTTTTGCGCCTGTCACCTAGGCCCTCAGCGGAGCCTAAGCGCCTTGAGTGCGCTTCGCACCTTTGATAACTATGGTTGGAGTGTTGGGTAATGGGTCACAGCGGGTCGGGTTGTCTTCAAACATTACTTGTCTAGAATTTTAACTTTTTTTATATATATAATTAGTGTTTTAAACAAAAACAAGCATACACAGTAATATCCAAGGGCGTAGCTTAAGAGGGGCCGGGAGGGGCGCCCGAACCCCCGAACTTTTCGCTCAGTAGTGTTATATATGTAGTTTTCGTATAGAAATTTTTGGGTATACATACGTTTTCGACCCCCCGTTCTATAGAAATTTTTGGGTATATACGTTTTCGACCCCCCCGTTTTGATGGTCAAGCTTCGCCACTGGTAATATCCCACTCGAAGTGTGTCAAATATGGTTATAAAAGTTATATTATTCTAATACTAAATTTAATATTCGAAGAAGATAATTTAAGAGGTCTCATGCATTAAAAAATATAGACTTTGGTTTACAGTCAACCTGTTTCTTTTATAATTTTACATGTTTGACCGATTGGAGATATATAACTGTAAACCAAAGTCTATATTTTTGAATGCATGAGACCTCTTAAATTATCTTCTTCGAATATTAAATTAGTATTAGAATAATATAACTTTTATAACCATATTTGACACACTTCGAGTGGGATATTACTGTGTATGCTTGTTTTTGTTTAAAACACTAATTATATATGTAAAAAAAGTTAAAATTCTAGATTGAAACATAACTATTTACTTCTTTGCCATTGTTCAGGATGTAGCATATGCTGCAGTAGCTTCTGGCGATCACTTACATTGTTCTAAGGACAAAGATGGAGTAATTAAATCATCAAAACACATGACAAGTTTTGTAGATATTGTCGGAAGGTCATCTAATTCAGGTTCAGATAAAGATATTAGCTCGGTATCACAAGGGCAGATACCGAGCTTATGTTCTGATATGTCTTCTGTATGCATCAATGATAAAACTCAGTATCAGGGTATGCCTATCACATCCCTGTAAATGACGCATACATACGTATATACAACCGTGCACAGTGTTGGACCTATGTTGGCTGATGTTTTTGTTAGTAAAATACATTAGGAAGAAAAGCTCGCTATAACTATAGATCAACTTTTAACTAGCTTTCACAAGATGAAAAATAAATTCCTATGACTTCATGACCAAAAGGTTACAAGAATGAAAATTTCTAAAAACAATATTTTAAAGCACACAGCCACTCAGAGAAATTACAGTTTGTAAGATACAGGTTCATTTTTTAGCAAAGACCAACAATGCAGAAAAAAAAAACCATATCAATGTTTAGCTTGTTCTAAACATGTGTTTTATGTGTAATGCTATTAAACCACTCTATCTTGTTGGCTTATCACACAAGCTTTAAATCGCTTTTTTGCTACACCATTTTAGTTATCGATTAGCCATTTTTTCTGTTCCTATTTTGTGAATCGTGTCGTCTTTACATATTAAAAACTAGAAAAGAAAGTGCAGACAAGCAATCAGTGAAATTTCACCAAGTCTAATTTATAAGAATGCAGCAAAAATGTCAAAATTGGCCAAAAAAAAAACTCACACAGGCATTTAAACAAACACTTGGTGTGCATGATTGTATATTGCAGTTGATAACCTACTTTTGCTCAATTAATATTGCAAACTCATAAACTAAATTCAAATTACAATAAATTCACAAGAGAAAATTGTATGAACTTATAGCAAGGAAACGATACGCCTGTGGTATCAGTTTTAAGCGTTTAAGTATGGTCATTTTGGATTAATCCAAATATCTCGTTAGTTGGGTTGGATCTAGAGGGGATTGAGAACCCTAATCACAATCTACATATGGGTGAAATCAATCATATATATCTCGAAATTAAAGAAACTTACTCACAAATTCATTAGAGTTTCTGAACTCTTGAGTTTCAGCAGCCGGTGGGGAGTGGGCGACCGAAAAGAAGGGGAAATTAGAGGGAAATGATAGCATAAATGGCGGGTTTTCATAGATTTTTATTTCAATTTTTTTAAAGCAAACTAAAATGGACAGCCCACAAAGGACTGAAAGCTGAAAAGTCCGGTCTGGTTCTTACATCATGCCACGGCCCATTTTTTTTTATCTAGAGGTGTATAAAACCCTGAACCCGGTTTAGGCCCAAGCTGGTTCGGTTTTAAACCGGCCTGGCTTTTCTATTTGGTCTCTTAACTGGTTTGGCTCAATCCGTTTTAGGGTTGAAAACCCTAACCCACCCGAACCGATTTGCATCGGGTTTAAAACTAGTTTTAGCGTTTAAAACTAATTTTAGCGTTTAAAACAATTTTTATCATTTTTTTACAAACTCAAATTGGTTCGGGTTGTACTTGGTTCTCAACACAAAAATCACAAACATGTACCAAACCACTGGGTTGGGCTGTTTTTTGGGTCAAAAATGTTAACCTAATTTGACCCAAATTGAGAACTTTAACCAAAACCATGTTTTAATCATAAAAAATACACCTATTCAACTATTGAATACTATTGATGAGAATGAACAATATGTCAAAGTTAAAGAGAGATGATTTTTTAGTAGTAATTCCTAATTTTTTTTAGGGTAAATACACTATAATAACCTGTATTTTGTATGATTTGAACTCTCAAACTTTGATTGCAAGGAACACACCTTAACCATCAGGATGTCCCATTTAAATAAAAAATATAAGTGCTAATGTGAGGCTAGCCCACTTGGTAGAGACTTTTGTCTCTTCAGGGGAAGTCTTGGGTTCAATCCCAATTAAAGAGTAGTTTAGAATCAAATTTTGTGTAAATTAGGAGTGAGTAAGCATTGCCATTAAAAAAAGAGTTAATAGCCAAAATGGTCCCTGAGGTTTGCTCACTTTTGCCACTTTAGTCCAAAATCCAAAATTTTTAAATCTGAGTCCCTGAGGTTTGCATTTTGTTGCCATTTTAGTCCAAATTTCAAAAACTCCCTTTTTTGACTGTTGCAACCAGGCTATTTTGTCCTTTTATGCAGGGGTATTTTGGTCATTTTTATGAGTTATTATAACAAACTCAGATCAAGAACCCAGAATACCCCTACGCAAAAGGACAAAATAGGCTGGTTGCAACAGTCAAAAAAGGGGGGTTTTGAAATTTGGACTAAAATAGCAACAAAATGCAAACATCAGGGACCCAGATTTAAAAATTTTGGATTTTGGACTAAAGTGGCAAAAGTGAGCAAACCTCAGGGACCATTTTGGCTATTAACTCTTAAAAAAAAGTAAACAAATATAATTAATATGAAAAAAAAAAGTGATATTTGTTGAATTTGCTATTCAACGCAAATTTATTATACTTCAAGAGGCCTGCCAAATTTTGTTTATCTTGGTATATTTAGATAATGTTGGTTTCAAATAACCTCTATCAGTAATCCAGTTTTCAGGACCACACACATAGAGATTGATTTTGCACTTTTCAACTTCTTTTGGGTTTTAGGATGTAGTAAAATTATGTCACTATTTAATTCAATTATTTAACTGTTCGCCCACTACATTAACAATAATTTAACGGAGACTAAGCAGGTAGTTGACCCCTATTCTTCGTCTTGTTCCTGGTTTTAGCATTACATACCAAAAATGTCACTATCTTTCTTTCTTTTGTTTTTCTTTTTTTTTTACATACTTGGATCACTAATGGATTACTGATTTATTATTGTGACACCAACAGAACCACCCGATCATATCTATCTCCACGAAACAATAAGGTTGGGTGGTGTGGTATAAAGTCCCTAGAGGCTTTATAGTGCCACATATGCACCAC
Organism: Helianthus annuus; assembly: GCF_002127325.2. Lineage (NCBI taxonomy): Eukaryota > Viridiplantae > Streptophyta > Magnoliopsida > Asterales > Asteraceae > Helianthus > Helianthus annuus. Next base: position 164,482,583 of record NC_035446.2, read on the forward strand.
AGCGAGAGACTTTATCGTTAACTTGCATTGTGTGAGATAAAGCCCCTTTAAAACCCTCTATTACACAAAATACAAAAACAAAAACAAAAAAGAAATCAAAGAGGAAAAAATCTGATTGGTTGGAATCATTGGGCCCCACCTACACAATTCATCGGCGCTCGTTGCTACGAGGGGCGTTACAGGGCGCCAACGAAGGTGAGGTGGCAAATACCACACCGAGTGGCCTAATGTTTGCCTATACACCAATTCAGAAGTAAACCTAATAATCTTGAAAACCATATTGTGAAAATCGAACTCAGAACCTAATAGCAACTAGGCTATAACGGAATGGTCAAAAATGTCACTATCTTAATCCGTTCATTGAACTCTCCCTTCATTATATTAAAAATAATTTAATCAATACTCACTTGTTTTATCCAAGAAAGTTCTGACTGGGTAGGCTCAGTATGCATGTTCACACCCACCAAGTCTTTGATTTAAGTCCCCACAACGACTTGTTTTTATGGACCCATTACTAATCATCCATACACAACCAAAACATCACACATTGTCTTTCCTTTTAGAGCCTCTTCAACTTGTAATTTGAATAAAAAGAACAAAAGATTCAGATGGGTTCTTGTCTCAGTGCTCAGTTAAAATTACAAACTTCTTGTCATGATGGTAAGTACATCACAAATACTCATCACATGCTAAGTTGTTCATTTTTAAATTAATTATTATTATTCTTTTACATGTTATCTGGCAGGTAAGGTTGCATCTGCAACAACACCACCTAGACCTCTAAGCCAAGATGACATTTTGCGATCAACGAATTTAAAATCGTTTAGCTTCAACGTACTTAAAACAGCCACCAGGAGTTTCCGTCCGGATAGTGTGTTGGGTGAAGGTGGTTTCGGTATGGTTTTTAAAGGTTGGATAGATGAGCAAAATGTTACCGCGGCCAAGCCTGGCACACGCACCGTTATTGCTGTAAAGATATTAAACCAAAACGGTCTACAAGGTCACCGAGAATGGTTGGTAAGTGACTAAGTATCACTCTCTGTCTCTCTGACTCATTTTGATTATGAAACTCGTACTTTGAGTAAACGAATTTCTCGTAATAATAATGTTACAGACGGAAATAAACTATTTAGGACAGCTGAAACATCCAAATCTGGTGCAACTAATCGGTTACTGCATAGAGGGCGACAAAAGACTCCTTGTGTACGAGTTTGTGTCGCGTGGCAGCTTGGAAAACCATCTTTTTAAAAGTGAGGTTTCTTTCTAATTTATCTGCTTAAAATTCGGTCACTGATGATATTTCAAAATGAACCAGGGGGTTGTCGGCCTCTCTCTTGGAGCCAACGTTTAAAGGTTGCTCTTGGTGCTGCCAAGGGGCTTGCGTATCTTCATAGCCCGGAAGCAAATGTGATATATCGGGATTTCAAGTGTTCAAATATCTTGATTGATTACGTATGTCTCAAATTTCTCGCATAACACATTTAGTTAGTTATACGTTTAGCATTATTTGCGCGATATTTTACTAGTATTGCTTGTGTTTTATTTTTCAGGAGTACAATGCAAAACTTTCTGATTTTGGGCTGGCTAAGGATGGGCCAGTGGATGGGAAAAGCCATGTAACCACAAGGGTCATGGGCACTTATGGATATGCAGCTCCTGAGTACATGGCATCAGGTAAACTATTTTGGCTTAACATAGATTACTTTTGTAGGAATATTGTCTTTTTAATTTTTTTTTATTCATGTCTAGTAGATTATTTAGTTAGAAATTGAAAAAATAAACAAAATGGGTTTGTGGGTTAGCCCAATCTATTTTCACATGCACTTCAAAGTTACCCTTTTTATGTGAGCGCCCAACCCATTCATGATCCATCTAGCCCATTTTGACACCTCTTCATGTCTTTATATACACTGAAATTTGGGAATTATTTTCAGCTAAAGATTTCATGAATTCAATTCATTTTGGGTGTAAATGAGTCGAGCCAAACTTTAACTAGGCTCACGCTCGAGCTTGTTTAACTTACGAGAGCTCGAGGTCTATTTCTAAAACTCGAGGTTGATGCATGAATAGTTTTTCAAGCTCGAGCTCTGTCTGGGCTTGACTCGTATATTATTTATTAATTAATTTAATATACATTTATAGTTTATTTTTAATATACATTATAGTTAATAGTTTTTATATATAACAAAATCTTTATTATTTAGCCGTTTTTATCATAATCTTATAAATAAATAATAGGTTTGTTTAGGCTCACAAGCCGGGTTGAGCTTGATAAGTGAAGCTTGGGCTTGTTTATTAAACAAACTTATTTTTAGGCTTGAGCTTGTTTTGTTTAAGCTCGGCTCGATTCAAGCTTTTAGCTAGCCGATCTTGAGTAGCTCACAAGTGGCTTGGTTCGTTTACAACCTACTCTTATTTCATGATGAAGGTCACTTGAGTGAACGAAACGACATCTACAGTTTCGGGGTGGTTCTTCTTGAAATTTTGACAGGAAGACCATGCATTGACAAAAACCGTCCATCTAACGAAAAAAAGTTGGTTGACTTTGCTAAGCCTTATTTGACTAGCAGAAGGATTCTTCAAATTATGGACCGTAGGATTGATGGTCAGTACGCTTCTGATGTCGCCATGAGAGTTGCAGCTCTTGCAAAGAAGTGTCTTGCAGTAAGACCTAAAGACAGGCCGACTGCTAATGAGTTGGTCGAAGCGTTGGAACAACTTCAAGAACCTCAAAAAGGGTCTTGTATTCGTAGAAAATAAGAAACGGTTCGGAAACTTAGTGGCACAAGAATGTTGGTTACCTCTGGCAGGTGGCTTCTAAAGACTAAAGGTGCTAGTGTTGAGTGAGACAAAATATCCCTTTTACTGTTTTACAGTCATGAATGTATAATTCCAAAAGATGTAAAAATGAAGCAGGATGGTTTTAGTAATATAGTTTTGGTAAAGTTAATAGTATCAATGTTTTCTTATCATTAAAAGCAGGTTGTTAAACCGGCACTAAGCAGAGGCGTCTCTGAGAATTCACATACCCTGTTCAAGCTTGAAAAAATGTGCCCTTCCATTATGTTTTGTTATTATTTAAAAAAAATCAAATTACTACTGGGTTCAATAAACCTAATTCCAAGTGGGCTAAATTCTAAACCATAAAAAATGATTCGTAAATGGGCCTATATTGGAAGTGGTATATGTTTACTATTTAAAAAAAAAAAAACATATTTGTATCGGATTTTTTTTAAATCGCATGCCCCTCGAAATCGCGGGCCTTGTGCGGAGGTCCTCCCCGCACACCATCAAAGCCTCCCATGGCACTAAGCCACAAAGGCACCAACTCGAGCTTCAGCTTAAGTAATAACACGAACCAAGCGATTTCGACATAGTATTTCCATCCAAGAAAGAAGTTGAGCTAGTATTCGGTTGGCCCACAACTCGATTATACATGTGCCAAACAACAGGGGTGGCTCAATCGTTTTGGGGGCCCAAAGTGAATTTCAAAGTAAAGTTACGGCCCTTTTTGAAAGTATATATTATAAATTTATAATGATCAGTGACCTACTTGAATATAAGATTGCTAATATAGTCCCAAGAGGACAAATAATAAACTAAAATGTTGAATGTTTATTTTATTACCTAAGCTAAGAACTAAGTAATAAAGCAGAATGAGGATCAAGCAGATTTTGAAGCACAATGAGAATCAAGTAGATTTTAAAGCAATGAACTAAGAAAATAAGCTATCAGTATACAAGAAAATAATATCAGCTGTCCCTCCAAACAAAGCAGTTCTAAACTATCAGTATACAAGAAAATAAGCTTAACTTATACGAGCTAACAAGTGAGTTACTCAAGCCAAAACGAAATGATCGTCTAGTAAAACTTAGACGATTTTCTTTTGTATCTAACTTGTTCAAAGTGAAAAGAAAGATAAAAATAACTTTAATGATCATGTTAAAAAATAGTCTACATTATTTAATTTGTTAAGGCCTAAAGGTAAGTGACATATTTTTTTTTTGCTTGACCGGGGCACCTGAATATTCCTCAGGACCGTCACCTTCTGGAACGGTGACAGGTCAGGTTATCAGCGTCGTCTGCAAGATGCAAGATCGTCTGCATTCGCAGACGTGGGTTTCCATAATTGATCGGTCTTCTATTGATCGTTAAAAAAGTAATCTCATATGTCAAAGTCAAACACATTGTTTTTGTACGGAAATAACATTGGATGCTGATATAGTGATATCTATATTTGCGACTTGCTAATCTCACAAGTCAATATGGCAACTTGTGGTGTCAATGCGTGCCAACTTGAAGGTGTAACTATATTCATTTTATTTTTCGAATAATTATATAATATCTAAAAGAAACTAATCTATTATACACCACACCACTGTGTATATAGATTGTCTCGTGTATATTTATACTAGAATTTGTATGCATATAAAATTAAAGTATTTTCGTGTGTATATCATTAAAATCATGTTTTTATGTTTAGTTTTGCATATATAAACATTTAAAAACAAATTATTTCATGAAAATGTTTTTTATGAAACTAACTTTGACATCACCGATTTTCATGTCATTTTTCTAAGGGATGGTGGTGATGAATAATAATGAAACTAACACTGATGATAACTAGTTTAATACTCGTCCGGTGGACGGGTATATTAATTGTATAATAACAAAAAAAATTATTCGTTGTATTCTAAACAAAAGACTATTTGTTTAAAAACTCATACGCCAAAGGTGAGTAATTTATACAATATCCTCTCTCACTGTCATCCCTTAGCATACTCTACTCATACCATCCGATCCAATATTTTACTGCAACCAAACCAAAAATAATGTCATCTTTGAGAGCTTACAACAAAATAGTAAGAAAGCAAAAGCACAAACCTCATGCGTGTACACTCCAGAGCTTTTGTGGCTTCCTCTTGTGTTTCAAACTGAACAAACGCAAAGTTGCGCCTGATGTGAACGTGGAGAACATTTCCAACATGACTAAGTTGATCGTACCTGAAGAAGACGAAATCAATAAAGCAAGATCATGTATTGGAAGGGTCGTGCGAGAGCTTGATTTGTGTTTGTATCAATTATCAACACGCAATAGGAATCAAAAATGGTTTTAGAGAGAGAACGAAGAGGGGTTGGCTCCGTAGAGAGAGAAACACATTTGGTTTGGGGGAAGAATAAAGGTTTGTGACCCCAAAACGCTTGAAATAACCTATTATTTTCCAAACTGAACTGAACATGGGCGGTGAGTGGCAGCGTTCGGGTGAGAGCACCACCCAGGTTTGTAGGAGGTTGTGAAAATCATGGACAGAATAATGAGCAAAACCACCAGCTGAGAAACTGCCCTGAACCGCCATGGGAGCGGTTATTTTTGTGAGTTTAAACGGCTCAGATTTCATCTCAGCATGATCCGCGTGGAGATGGACTTGGAAGGGAGTTACAATGAGCTTAATATATATATATATATATATATAATGACTCATTAATTAAGAAAATAAAGGTGGATAGCTACATAATGAGGCCTGAAAACACTACTTAAGCGCATACACGCATACAAAAAAAAAAAAAAAAAAAAAACCCTCAGCTAACCAAGAGCATGTAAGCATTTAGCATCCTCATAATTTTAAGCCTCAACTTCTTTTGCAGAATATAGTATGCGCACCATTTATCATAACTCAACATAGCTTGAGATAAAATACTGCTAAAAAAATACCTGGCTTGCAGCTATATAACTGACTTTATGCCCTGAACAAATAATTAGTTGATTATGTAGTCTTTATCGTCTCATTTTAGACATGATTCATAGACAAAACTGTATAATAAACATTAAAGTATACACCTTTCCATGGCAAGTCACTTTTCAGTTTTTGCTAGAAGATAGTTCCTCCTATCAAAACAACATTAAAACCATCAAAACATGGAACCAATGATAAAATTTGTGAATCTATAATATTTGTGATCTACATACCATAAGATTTAGGGTTAAAGCAACTTACAGTTCTGTAGAATACTTGTTATCTTCATTCAGCCTGATACAAGCATATTTTTATCCCCATAAGAGTGTATTTCACAGCCTTACATGGCTATATAACAACCCCTATACAACGAAAATATTCCAGCCCCGTATGGGTATAATTCCCAGCCATGTACGACTGTTTTTCGCAGCCATTTGTAGCTATATTTCTCAGCTTTATGTGACTGTATAATAGCCCCTGAACAGCCCCAAATACCTGGAACCCACCGGGCAGTATGACCCACGGTCTCATACCCACGCGTCTGGTAACCACACTTATGAAGCTCCCTAAACAAACATAGTTGCAACAAAACATTAAGAGCTGCATGACATAATTTTTGTGAAAAGAAAGTTAAAACGTGTCACATACCATACCAAATTGGAAGTTGGTGACATAAGTCCCCATAGCTTATTTACTCATGGCCGACTGATATGTATTATGTTGGGATTGTTCATATAGAACATAAAATTTAGTCATCCAACAAAATAAATGTCATTGTGCAAAATAAAGTATACTTTCAAATTAAAATAGTTACCTGATTGTGGCCAGGAAATGGTGTAATAAAGGCACAACCTCACAAACACTGGTCATCCAGCAAAATAAAAAATACTTGAGTGAATTGCAAGTTTTGTCCTTTATCTTTAGGCCATTTTGCAAGTTTTGTCCTTTATGTTTAAATTTGACGAGTTTTGTCCTTTATGTTTGAAAATCAAGCACGTTTTACCCTATGGGCCTTAAAAATCAAGCACGTTTTGTCCTTTATGTTGAAAAATCAAGCACGTTTTGTCCTTTATGTTTAAAAAATCAAGCACGTTTTGTCCTTAAAAATCAAGCACGTTTTGCCCCAAAGGGTAAAACGTGCTTGATTTTCAAACATAAAGGACAAAACTCATCAAATTTAAACATAAAGAACAAAACTTACAAAATGGCCTAAAGATAAAGGACAAAACTTGCAATTCACTCAAAATACTTTCAAATTAAAATAGTTACCTATTAATGATGGATGAATATCACAAGGTGTATAAGATAACAATTGAAAATTAATCAGCCATTTATTATCTTAAACATATAAAACATCTTCATAATAGTTGAAAATTAGTCAGCCGGATAAAAAAACCATGCATTACAAACTCCTAAATTAAAACTGAGGATTGCCATTTATAATCTTTAAACAGAGTGAACCGAGTTTCATGATAGTTGTGATCAAGAAACCAATTGCTTGAGCCCTTGTCATCTTCCTCAAAAGGCAATACAAAATAATACTTAATTCATTTAAGAGCTCAATTTATCCGGGTTGAAATCGTGTCGTAATGAAAAAGAAAGATCATGGACTTTATATGGCCATGATTTTTTATCTTGAGGACTTTCAATGGTTAAGATCTTTCGAAAAAACAGTTATACTCATTCGTGTCAATTTGATATTTATAATTTCTTGGTGGAAACTATCAAACCTACAAAAACAAAACAAAAATTGAGGATATATTATAAGGATGTTTTACTGTACTAAGGTACAATTTAGCAGTGTTGCCTCCATCATGTGTTTCAGATTGTTTAAATAGAAATGAGTTTCAAGTATAGAACTTGATTCAAGATATACAAAAAAGAATGGGAGCTTACCTCGTGGACAATAAACTGGCCAGTTTAGTAGGATATACAAAAGCAAATGACAGCAAAGCATCTCTTCTTCTATCTTCTAGTGCCACCTCCTTTACCTGATAATGATTGAAAAAACACCAAATTAACATATTATACACTTAGGAGTTCTAACCAAAAAACATAAAGATGACAAATTCCTGCCTAAAAGCAAGTGTTTCAATATTTAAAACAAAATAAAACCATGCCTCACATAAAAGATGACAAATCACCTTAAAACTTGCCTGCTAAAACAACTCCTCGAGAAGGACCAGCAAAAGCTTGAGAGGAAGACACTGCTTATGTGGAAGTAACTTTTATAATGATCACAAAGCTCAAATGAAGCTTTGTTATAACTGTTAGTTTAATATAAACCACTAAAGCTTATCCTGAACATGCAAAATCATAAGGCATAAAAAAAATTGAACCTCAAAATCATAAACCAAATACGTCACCTTCAAAACTGTATACAGAACCCCTACAAAAATAGCTCGTTAAAAAACAGGATTTTGAATAAATTGAGATGATGCAGATGATTAAGAAGAAGAAGAAGAAGAAGAAGAAGAAGAATCATGATGAAGATGTCTACAAATCTTATATTGATGTAAACTGAAAATGAAAATCAACATACCAACCCTAGAGCAGAATCAGTGTAGGGTTTAGTGAAATTAACAAACTTAGGAGCTTCAATCCTCTCGTAAAGCTCCTTATCGTCGTGTTCTCATCCTCCATCCTAAGTTCTGCCTTCTTTTTCACGTTTATTCTTCAATTTCTGTCACCGGCTGAATCATTTGATCCTCCATTTCCAGACGCGATTGAGATCAAGAGAGAGAGAGATAACCATTGGTATTTTGTTACAGATTTGGTAGGGGATAAGAAATTACGCCCCAAAACAGCAGTATGAAAAACCTCTCTGTTGATGTTAACTGCTCCATGAATTACGCCACAACACTGCAGTATGAAAACCCTCTCTAAATTACGCCCCAAAGTGTTTGGCTCTACAAAGCGGCTCCATAGATCGAATGCCTTCTTCAACTTTGCTTCAATTGCAGGTAGTTAATTAGGTGTGAATTTTTGGATGGACTGCATTATATAAGAATATTATTCAACTGAATTGAGGGCATTACCCACGTTTGTAGAAGGTTGAATTGTGGAGATAATGGGCAGAAAAAGATGGTGGTAACCAACTCTAGAGGAAACTATAAAAAAACTGTTGTGAACCGCCACTGTAGCGTTTAATTTTATGAGTTTAAAGGGCTGAGATTTAATCTCAGCATGATCCGACGGTAGAGATTGATTCAAAAAGTGGTTGGACTTAATGGGAACCATATATATATATAGGGAAAAGATCAAATAGGAAGTTAATTTTGGCTAGGAAGGATAGGAAGCCATACGATTATGACATGTGGCAAATTTTAAAATAAAGAGAAAGGGTATTTTAGCCAATCTCATCATTTCTTCTTCCTTCTTCTCCCCAGTTACTTCAAAACCCACCATCTCCAACCTTTTCTTCACTTACTATCTCAATAATCACTACATTATAGTGTGATTTTCGTCATCAATCAATGATTCAACCACCCGATCAACGTGTTCTTCAACTTTTTTCGAAGAAAACCCAGTTTAATTTCATTCAAAATCTCGTTTTTTTTTTTTGGTGATTTTGAAGATAATCACTCGATTTGTTCGATTGCGTTTTACAGAGAACACTTTCTTTTGTTTTTTAAAGGGTAATTACACGGTACCCCTGACCGCGGAAGGGATCTCCCTTCCCAGTTCACCACCCGACAAGGATCCCTGGCGGCAAATACCCATAGCCATCAAAGAGGGGTAAGAAACATGTTTCGAACCCGAGACCTCGAGTGTCCTCGGTCCGGCTTTAAAGTGGGTGTCGGTGGCCACCAAAGTGGCACTAATGGGAATTGAACTTGGGTCTTCATTGAAGAACCCAAGTCACTCCACCACTAGGCCACTTGTAAATGAGACATTTTTAAGTGTTTTCTGGCCATTGCGTTTTACAAATAAGACATTTCTTTGTGTTTTTTGTGCATTGCGTTTTAGGTAAATGTAACGCCCTGCTTCTACGTACTTTCCATAATTAGAAAGCTCGCCTTGTAATGCTATTTTTGGAAATCTTGTATTATTATAGTCGTCTTCTCGTTGTAAAATCCGAGACTTGGATCATAAATAAAATTTGTATTTCTTTAAATTCACCATCTACATATTCATACATGTTCATACGTTCGAATTCATTGTACATCGAATCCTTATTTGCAATTCATACTTATACGATACTTATTCACGATGCATGTCCATGCTTGTCCTTAAATTGTTGATACCTAAAAACCCCTAATAATATGCTTATTTATACAACGGTTAATCATCTAATATGTGACATATACTTGTCACTTACAAACATGTTACATACTTGTACATTACACTTTTTACCTAGTTAAATCATGTTTTATTTCATATTTCACCTTGTTACAAGTTAGGGGAAACATTGTTGCATATTTCACCTTGTTACACAACTTAACTAACAAAATTACTCATTATAATGTTTTAAAAAAATAAAAAAATAAAGAAATATGGCAGCCCCAATTCAGCAAAATTCAGCCCCATATAGTTGGGTTTTGTGGGCTAGTTTCAAGGTGTAACCCCTTCTAAACACTTCCAAAGCCCAACCCATTGAAACCCTAATCCTTCCCCCTATAAATACCACTTATAACCAGCCTCTCTACCACTTTTGCAACACTAAAAACTCTCAAAACATCCTCCAAACCGTAGCTGAAAGCAAAGGTTCGAGCAGATTGACACCCCTTCACGAAAATGAGCATAACTCACTCATTTCTTAACGAAATCACTTGATTCTTTTTCCTACTTACTTGGATAATCATGGGGTTCGATTCCTAGACTTCTCCTTGGAGAAATCAGACCTGGAAATGCCCCGAAATCATCCATAAACTTTCTGTTTGTTTTTATGTTCATCAAAAACTTGTTTATACCTATGTAACTTGTGTTCAACACATCTCATACCTATGTCCTAATGCTTACAACTTATCCCATGGTTAGTTAAGCTTAAAAACAAGGTTGAGACATTTAAAATTAGAGGATTAAACCTCATAAACTTGGTGTTTTGTCTAGGGTTTCAACCCACAAATCATGTCAAACATAGCCTTTGATACATGAGTGATTAGGGAACAACTTGGGTTGTCCTACATACAATCCTCACGTGATTTGATGATTTATCTATAGTTAGGTTGTTTATGTTATTGTACAAATCCTAGTTCGTGACCCTCCTTGGTTGTTGTTACACCAAGTGAAGTGGTGAACATTCAAGGGGTTCCTAAATGGAAGCATGTCCTTCCTACCCCATACATGACATCTATGATAACACGAGGTGCCTAAATGAAGATTCTAATCTTTTACCTCCTACTTGAATTATTGGACTAAATAATATGTAGTACTTAACCTAGATATATATATACACTCATTCGAACATTTGATGTTGAACTTATGTTTATATGTTAAAGTAGTAGAACATCACCTAAGACCTAAACCTTGTTGTGATTCTTATGGGTGTTCAACTCATGAAAACATTATCATAACCCTTGTGGTTACCAAGTGTCATACAAGTGTTAAGTGTTGAAGATGATTATTTTCACATGCTATTCTCATATCTTACTTTTATGTTGTTTTAAATACCGAATCTCGACTTTAAGCATACTTGAACTTTAACCCTACACATTTGTAACAATTCTCATTAAAATCCATAATTAGGATGATAATTAGTCAATAAGGAAACCCTAATTGAGACACCCAAATAATTCTGCACTAACCCTAAAATTTTCGAAACAATCGGAATCAGGATCAGGGCCCCTAAAACTCAGGGGGGTTAAACCCTAGTGGATATTTATCTTCTAATTTTGCTGTAGAAATGAAAATCATTCGTACATTTACTCAGCAAAGCTATCTGGGACACGAAACAACCTAGGCTAGGAAGTAGACCCGTCGCGCCACGCGACGGGTACACATATCTCTTTCGCGTGGCGCGAGGGGGAGCATTTTCCAGATATAAATAGGTGATGTTGGCACTTGAAATTTGCTGTTCATTCGACGTTCAAACTCGAATTATGCTCTGAGATATCATAAAAATCGTTCACAACACACACTAATATCGAAACGCTGCCGCAAAACAGGGTAATTACTCGATCGCTATTACGATTCATTTTCCGAGATCAATATATCCAAAGAATGTTTAAGTGCTGCCCACATTAGGGTTATACTTTGTCGTTCGTCGTTAATTCGATGAATGAGTTTAAGTATCGCACTTTGTCGTTCATTGTGAGAATTTGATCTTGTGAGTTATCGTAACTGCTGTATTGATCACTAACCCTGTTTTGTGTGCATTATTGTTGAAATTAGGTTAACAGGGCTAAATCATATTTTATCCATACTAAATCTGCAATGTGAGTCATTCTTCTTTTTATTAACTGTTTTACAATACTCCAAATCATTTTTCAGAATTATAATTACAGTGATTAAGTTTATGTAATCACCAAATTACAGCCGGTATGTGGGGTATTGTGCACAATATTATTATTATTATTGTTTCCTTCACATTAGGTGGGCGAGCCTAAAGTGATATGCGTCACTTATTGGGACAGCCAATGGTGATATGACCACAGTCACAGAGCTGGTCTGTGACAAATACCTATTCTTGAAACTTGGTTGATAATAAACATATGTAAAAACTCTTAATACTGTAAATTATAACAAAGGTGTCGTTTTCAGTAAATAGAATGATTCACTCAGTATTTCCCCGCTGACAAAACCTTTTTCAAACATGTTTCAGGTGATCTACTGTAAATCAGGAAAAGTGCTGAGGAGCATTTCAAGCTTGAAATAGTGGCTCAGTATAAAATAAAGAAATATGTTTTGAAATAAGGATTTATCACTAAAACTTATGTATTGTAAATTGTCGGGGTTATCCCGAATTGTGAAATAAAATAACCAGGAAAAGTTTTAGCTTTACAACGATCCTGATGTTAAAATTTCCGCTGCTAAAATCACATAAATAAATATCACGGGATTTCTGTCCCGCGGCTCCTGAAACGGGTCAAACCGGGTCGGGGGCCGTGACAGAAATAAGGTGGTATCAGAGCCACTGAGTTAAGCTAATTAAGTATTTAACAGATACTTAATCTTTCCTGATTACTGTTATGTGATTATGTGTTTTTAATTGACTATTTGTTAGTTACAGTATGGGTAAGCAAAAGTTGCAAGATATCTATCTTAAACTAGATAGGTCAGTCTACGAAGAGGGAAGTTCATCCAAAACTAAATTTTCAAAGCTCCCTACAATTCCTGAAGAAGGAATATTTGTGCGTAAAGCACAGTATGAAAACCCACTTTCTCCTAGAAAAAGGAGTATGATTATTAAGAAAAGTAAGGAGCAAATCCGAGAAAAGAGGATTAAAAAGGAAACCCAGGAGATAATTAATAAATCACCGTGGGAAGATAAGTTAGATGAAAAATGGACAAATTTGTATATGCTAGCTACTGTAGCGGAAAATGCAAAACTTTAAAGTACTCTAAATCTAGTACTAGTACTTTTCAGTAAGTAGATAAATAAAGCTGAGTGTGTGTTCTTTCTTGTATTTTGTACAAATAATGTGCAATAAAACTTTGATGTTTATTTGTTAAACTTTGTTCCAAAATTTTAACTTAGCATTTCTGTGCATTTTGCATATATGCTACACAGCATGAGCGAGATATCTGAAGCTTTTCAGAACCTCAATCTGTACCCGATGAATATAGAAGTTTCTCAAGAGTTTACTGGATACTTGGCTGATGTGGACCAACCTGTAGAATTCCATGCTCCACCTTTGACAAAGCCAAAACGAAAGAAAAAGAAGAATTATGTATGGGGTAGTCGTATTCGTAGGAAAAAGCCAGTTCCGAAACTTCCTAAAATAAACAACCCTTTAGAAAAAGAAAAAGAAATTGTAATCAAGGAGAGTTCCAAATAGCAAGAGATGGAAACTGAAGTTAGGAAAGATTCTAGGCAAATGGAAATACAGTTTGAGGAATATTCTAAGGAAATAGAAATGGAAGTAGGACAAGGTTCTAGACCAACTCAGATAGAAATCGGAGAGAGCTCCAATCAAAACCAAAACCAGGGAATAACTTTTCAGGATAAAATAGATTTTCTATTGGCAAACTGTGAAACTATTCAGCCTGTCAATACGAATGTTTTTACCTATCCTAGTGAAAATCCACTCCCTATGAATTTTGCACCAGCAATCCCAGACCCAATAGTCCACGCTCAACCTGTAGAAATGGAAGAATGGTGGACGAATGATTGGCAATTTCAAAATATTGTCAACGACCCTTATTCCTTCTTTCCGCAATTCGATCCAGAACCCCTACCTAATCCACCAATGAGCACTGAGAATATGGCTGAACTTCGCCATTTCGGTGAAGAGTTGATGGATGCAGGAAATAGAATCAGGGAAATAGGGGGACAGATTGCTTGGAAGTATGATGAAAGGGAAATGCGTTTTTAGAACAACAAATGGTGAGGGATAGGAAGATGGTAAAACTATAGTTGTGTAATAGTATAGTAAATAGTGAAATCAGTCTGTAACATAACTCTAAATAAAACTTTGTAAAATATCTGTGTGTAGTGATGCATACTATAACTGATATGAAATGGAATCGAGAAATCGATAGTTTTGACTTTATGTGCATTATGAATTTTCTGAGTGTTTGTATATAAATTGCTATTTATCAAGATACTAATTAATATATATTATCAGATGGCTAATAACGGTAATGAACCGGTAAATGAAGCTAATCAGTCAGAGCAACATCCAGGGGATCAATATATGACTAGACAAGATATTGAAAATATTGTTGCTCAAGGGATAGCCAATGCTATTCCAGGATTTGTTGCTGCTGTAAAAAGTCCAATCGAACCGCAACATATCATTCCTAGTAAACATACTATTGAGGATAACTTCAGTAATAGTATAAACGGGGGTAATAATCATGCTAATCATGATAATGAATCCCAGCACACGCCGCTCCCTAAGAAACGAAAGGCTGCAGCACCTGGTTGCACTTTCAAGGAATTTCTTGCTTGTAAACCCACTGAATTTGCAGGCAACGAAGGGGCAACTGCATCGCTGCGTTGGTTCGAGAAAACCGAAGCAGTAATTGCAATAAGTAAGTGTGCCAAAGATGATCAGGTCATGTACGCATCAAATCTGTTTAAAGAAGGAGCACTCGAATGGTGGAACACTGTGCTACAAGCTAAAGGAAGAAATAGGGCTTATGCCATGACTTGGGAAGAATTCAAGAATTTGGTTGAAAGAAAATTCTGTCCTGAGTATGAAAAGGAACAAATGGCAAATAAGTTCCTAACTCATCGGATGTTAGGTGTGGATTGTCGTGGTTATACTTCGACATTCTTCGAATATGCTAGGGTGGTACCTAACCTGGCTTCGCCAGAATCGGTACTCATTTCTCGCTATATTTGGGGATTAATTAGCGAAATTCGAAATATCTTTAAGGCTGCGAGACCTCGCACTATTGACGATGCAGTAGAATTAGCTAACACCTTAACTGATGAACTGATACGCACACGAGACGAAGATAGGAAGAAGGAATTAGCTCAGAAAATTACCCAAGGATTTAGGATGGGTAATAGTAGTAATTTCAAGAAAAGAGGAACAGGGCAACCTTCAACTGTGCCATTTTGCAAAATTTGCAAAAAGAAACATTTTGGAAAATGTAACAAACTTTGCAATTTTTGCAAAACAACAGAACATCGGGAAGAAAACTGCAGAAAGAAATCCATAATTTGTTACAATTGTGGGGAAGCCGGACATATCAAACCAGAATGTCCTAAGTTAGTTAACCCAGTAGACAACAAACCCAAGGCAGCTGAAGGAGCTACTGTCACACCCCAATTTCCACGTGTCTCACCGGGGGGCCCGGTGGGGGATTACCGTGACGATGTTGGCAACAATATAGTCAAACCACACAATTATATAATGCACAGCGGAAGCTTAAGATAAATATATAAACTTCAACCTCTGGTTGTAATATCAAATGTATTACAGAAGTTGAATATATCTACAGCGGATCAAAAAGTAATAAATATTGTTCATTCAGATGCAGCATCGAGTTTGCGAGACTATGTACGATGCTTAGGACGCCTATACCAGCCCATTACGTATAGCACCTGCATTTAATCTTTTTGAGGAAAATACGTCAGTTTACACTGGTAAATACATTCAACTGACACATTTGAAAATGTTTATTAAAATTGATTTGAATGCACAAGGCACAAACTCTTTTATAACTTGGGAAAATTATTAAAATCTTGTGAACGTTTTACATGTTCTTTTATGCGTTCAGTAGCCCGGGTCATGCCGGGTTAAAGATTTATAGACACACCACATTGCGTAAAACCGTAGTATGAAAACCAACGGCTACGTCTTTTAATTTAATGTCGACAATATATACCGGGTGTACGCCTACACCGGGATGTCGATGGTCGTGGCCATTTCGTAAAATGATGCCAAGGATATCCGGGACAACGGTCATTAAACCCCCCAAAGGCTTTTAAGAAACAAATCTGTTTAAATGAGCCGATCATATTATTTAATTAACCACCTAAGCGATGGAAGTATATAATGCTCAATCAAGCGGTATTAATATACCGTAACCCAAGCCCATATAGGGGAAATAAGTTAAAGTATTTACCTTTGCAAGTATATTTCCTTAATTTGGATTAAATCACCGATAGCTTTTACTGGGGCTCCTAATCTGGAACGAAGGTTTTAATTAACCTCTTAGAATCCTAACGAGTCGTTATAATGGCCGTAGCCTAGACCGGTTAGTTCCGATATGTGAATACGGTTTAATCGCGCGAAAAGGCGAAAACCGAGAATGGAATGTGATTCTGCCCCAAACAAGTTCAGAGACTTGTTTTATATGGGTTCAAGGTTCACACTCTGGATTTTGGGGTTCAAATAATATAATTTGACCCGTATCGGCTAATTTATGAAAACTAGTTTCATAAGCCGAACCGTGCGCGCAATAGGCGAAACGGTTAACCATGAGAGTCGTACGCTTATTTCCTAAGTCAATATGCCTTAAAGAGGTTGCGGTATCAGTAGGATACCTTCCGTGATGCCCGTGACAAGTTTTAGATAATATTATGCCCCGTAGGGGCTTTTTGGTCATTTTAAAGACTTTTAAAAGAGCTTTTCGAGTTCTACTGGAAATATGAGTTTCTCGAACAGCTTATAAAGCTTAAAATACTTTATTTATTATTAAAAATCAGTAGCAACTGGAATCGGGTCAAAAGACCTTGTAGAACTCATGTTTTGGCCAAAAAGGGCATATTCGGTATTTACCGAACCGTAGCCATAACCGCAGGTTATGAGCGAGGTAAAAATTATTAAAAATCCTTAAAATTCCCAAAATATTATTTTAATACAGTGGGTAAAAGTTTTGGTGACGAAATTTTGGTTTAGATAGGTGTTATGCTAATTGCGCCGTTAATTACTAAAGTTTACTTTAAATGCGCCATTTAGCATAACTCTTATTCTAGACCTCGGATTGACGTGAAACTTTAAGGACATGCTTATAATTTAATAAGCAAGGTTCTGGTCCATTCACGTGTCCGAAATACTCGTTTTATTTTCAAAATGGCGTTACGGTCAACTTTTAGGCGATTAACGGAAATACGTAAAAGACTCGGATAACTCATGAACCGATCACAGAGGTTTATACCATCATGTAACCTGGTCCTAAGAGTGTCCTAAGGTATATCTATACTTCACTAAAACGGGTCAGAACTGAAGTCAATGCAAAAGTCAAACTTTTGCGACATTCGGCTCCGAACCGGTTCAACATAGCAAATGATCGATTCAAACGAGCGTAAACAAGTTTATATAGTTATTATCAAGTTTTATGATTGTCAAAACAGGTTTCTTAGTATGTACATTACAGATTATGCATAAATCGCTAAAATAGCTTTCTGTTGACTTTTTAACCGCACGTTTGACTCGATATTTGACATAGTTAGAGTGGTGATCAGGGGGAACCCTTTTAGAGGTTTATTACCCACATAAATACCAACTCAAAACCACTTTTGATTCGTCATAAGACTGAACCATTTGCAAGTTATTGTAATGACAACCGTTAGTTACGACGGTTGTGTTTATAGGCTAAAACTATGGAAATGTATGACCAAAATGGTTATGAACGACTTACAGAAGTTGTATCTTGCTTATAGAGCAGAGATGGATGCTTGGGAGCTCTTAGAATGATCAGAGATGTGTGTTTTGTGTTGTGTGAATGTTATGAGCATAATGTGCTATTTATAGCCAAAGAAAGCACCCAAGATCATCACAACTCAGTCTACATTTGCTCATGGATCATGGGCAGGTGTCCCTAAGTGATATGGGTCAAGTGTAGGGTGCCCATGCCTCATTGATTGAGGTTTTGATCGTTCAAAGGCTCCAAAAGGCAAGTAGTTACAACTTTCTGCATCTGGGCGTCCCACGCGACCCGCATGGGAGTTCCATGCTTGTTTAACGCGGGTCGCCTGATATTCAAATATCAGGCGCGTATTTTAGGAGGCTCGCGACCCGCCTACACTTAGGCTATTACTTAACGCGGGTCGCGAGAGGCCAGATTTCCAGAAACTTTAAATCTTTTGAAATGATTACGAAATCCTGGTAATTAATAACGAAATCTTTCGTAATGATTTACCTGACCTTTCGGGTTCGAAGGGGTAACTTTGCGGTTTGGCCCTCGGTTATTTACCGATAGGGGCCTCGTGTTATTTACCCGCATTATTAAGTTCCCGACTATTTTATTAATTATTTGGAAAGCCTTAACTTTCACTGTTGACGCTTTTAACCCTTCTCATACGAATTTGAGTATAACTCTCTCGTTTTAAGACGGAACTTCGCGGAATTTATACAGTATATTCTAGTGAGCGTATAATACTGTTGCGAAGCCTTGGGAACGTTAAAGGGTCACTCAGAGGTATAATTAAACATGTTGACACAGTTAACCCCTGTAGCTCGTAATCTCTCACTTTCTTCCGCGTCTCGCTTCCGTACGATCTATGATTTATTCGTTTGAAGGTACAAGCATTTATTTAGGGTTACTATACAGCATATTTACCCTAGTTGACATTTATAACCCTCGAATTTATATACTTTCAAGGTTTGTCAAAATTAGTCCTTTATTTATTATAGATGCAACGTGTAATCAAATGACACGTGTTAACACATCATTGGACACAAAAATTCGAGGTGTTACATCCTCACCCCCTTAAAATAAATCTCGACCCGAGATTTACTCAAATAAATAGGGGTACTTTTCTTTCACTGTAGCTTCGACTTCCCACGTATATTCAGGACCTCTACGAGCATCCCATTTGACTTTTACAATCGGTACGTGCTTTCTGCGAAGCTTCTTTACCTGTCGATCCTCAATCGACAAAGGTTTTTCTATGAATTTTAAGCTCTCATCTATATGTACATCTGTGTGTGGAATCACCAATGATTCATCGGCGAAGCACTTTTTGAGATTGCAGATGTGGAACACATTGTGAATTCCATTGAGCTCTTCAGGCAAGTTCAACTTATAGGCGACTGACCCGACCCGTTCAATGACCTCAAAAGGTCCTATGTATCTCGGACTCAGTTTGCCTTTCTTGCCGAAACGCATCACCCCTTTCCAGAGTGATACCTTAAGCAACACTTTTTCACCTACTTCGAAGTGAAGATCCTTACGCTTTGGATCAGCGTAGCTCTTCTGCCTATCGCGGGCAGCCTTGAGACGTTCCCGGATCTGGACGATCTTGTCCGTCGTCTGGAAAACTATCTCTGGTCCTGATAATTGGACCTCTCCTACTTCCGCCCAACAAACAGGCGATCTACATTTCCTACCGTATAATGCCTCGAAAGGCGCAGCCTTTATGCTGGTGTGGTAGCTATTATTGTAGGAGAATTCGATCAGGGGTAGATTCTTATCCCAGTTACCGCCTAAATCGATTGCACATGCACGAAGCATGTCTTCTAGCGTTTGGATGGTACGCTCACTTTGACCGTCCGTCTGTGGATGGTAAGCCGTACTGAAGTTCAAACGCGTGCCCAAAGATTGCTGGAAGCTCTTCCAGAAGTGAGACGTGTACCTGGTATCCCTGTCGGAGATAATAGTCACAGGTATGCCGTGTAAGGCTACAATCTTATCAACATACAGTTGGGCTAGCATATCGGAGCTATATGTCTCCTTGATGGGTAAGAAGTGAGCTGATTTAGTCAGCCTATCGACTATGACCCATATTGTATCGTTTCCTTTCCTGGTTTTGGGTAACTTGGTTATGAAGTCCATAGTTACGCATTCCCACTTCCACTCGGGAAGCTCAGGCTGTTGTAGCAAGCCAGACGGCTTTTGGTGCTCGGCTTTGACTTGAGCACAAGTTAAGCACTTTGCTACGTGGGCGGCCACAGACTTTTTCAAGCCTATCCACCAGTAATTTGCCTTTAAATCTTGATACATTTTGTCAGCACCAGGATGGACTGAATATCTGGAACTATGGGCTTCCTGGAGGATAACATCTCGTAGTCCTCCATAAATCGGAACCCATATACGTCCGTTCAGCCTCAAGATTCCATCCTTGCTAAGAGTCAACTGCTCCTCAGTTACTCCTAGCTTTTCATTGGGATAATTAGCTTCCAACACAGCCTCTCGTTGTGCAGCTAAAATCCTTTCAATCAAATTGTTCTTGACTTCAATGCTCTTGGCATTGTGTAACACCTCGAAAAATTTCGTCCAATAATGTCTTGACACATGTCATAAGGTTCCGTTATGTGAAAACATACTTTAGAGGGACTAAAAGTGACAAACAGTGAAAACTATGGAACGTAAGGGTCCAAAGTGTCAACAATGGATAAATAGGCTCTATGATAACCCCACATAATGTTTATAACCTTTAACGGTTGGTTCATGGATCATACGACGCGGAAATTGCCCAAAAGTGAAGTATTGTAAACTATAGGGGCCAAAAGTGTCAACATGTTTAATTTATACCTCTGAGTGAACTTTTGGCAGACCCGAAGCTTTGTATAGCTAAAATATACTCACTAGAATATGTGGTAAAAATTTCATGAAGTTTCGTCAACGTATGAGAAAGTTATGGCCAAAACCGTACTTAAGGGACTAGAAGCGTCAACGTCGAATTTCAGGGCTTTTCGGTTGAGCGCAAAGTTATCCGAGGGCATTACCATGTTGGTAAAAGTCCTAAGGTCCTTAAAAACCAAGTTTGGGGGTTTACGGGTCGAGAAAAGTAGCCGAAACATCACGTACAAGTTCAGGGGTCAAAGCTGTCAATGTTTGAAAGATGTTTGGCTGAACAGCAGGTCAGGCGACCCGCCTGGACAGACCCAGGCGGGCCGCGTGGGACTATCAGGTGCAGAAAATCGAATTTGGGTTGATTTGGGTCCGAATTTGAGTGACAAACAGCTGTAACTTGCCTCCACAATCACCAATAACATTTCATGCAAGCCTACAACTACAGTAAGCTCGAAAATACTGATTTAAAACAAGAATTGATCTCATTTTGATCATTTGCAAGTGAAGAACAAGGAGCATTCTCTCAAGAGCTCTCAAGAACACTTCAAGCAAGCTTTCTGGAGGGATTCTGATCAACAAGGCCGACTCCTAGTGACCATTTAACATCTATAGGACTCTTGTAAGCCTTCAATTCGTTCTTTGATCCATTCTTGTTGTGTTAATTGCTAAAAGTCAAACTGGGTGTTCATAACCTTTGACTTTCTGATTAAACGGATTTCTTTCAGTAATTTCTCGAATTGAAACTTGTTATAGATTAGTATTTATGTGGGAAACAAACCCTCTAAAGGGTACTAACTGATTCCCACTACATGCATGCTTAATGTCGAGTCAAACCTAATTCTAAAAAGTCAACAGAAGTGATTTTTGCGAAAAATGACATGATTAATGATATAGATGACATGCAACCTGATTGATCATTGAAAATAACTTGTAACATATATATAAATGTGTTTTAATCATCATCAACTCGACACTCTATAGTATAGCCACGAATCGGAACCGAAAGTCTTGTAAAACGATTATTTCGTAGACTATCGATTCGGATTCGTACATGCATGTTCAAGATCTGTTTTGGAAAGTATTTTTGACTATTATTATTTCAGTTAAACTTTCTGGAACTTTCGTTGATTGAGTCTATGTTTAGCCTATTCGAATGCTTGTTTCCGGTTTATGCATAAAGTTGACTATTTTGCCCTTTTTGATTTAAAACGGGATTTTTTGGAAAAGTGAAAGGATAGAAATCTTTATTTTTATTATATAAACTTGCACCGAAAGTTTCGGATCAGTTGGTGGTCCAGATTGTGAGTTATGGCCATTAGCGTAAAACTATATTATAAATTTACATAAACGGTCCTTTTTGCGTAGAACCCGTTTCTGGCCACATTTTGACACGAAACTTTTTACCAACTGATTATATATAATATTCTGGGAATTTTGGTGATTTTTAATTAATTTTTGGCTGAACGGATCCTAGATCACCTAGCCATTTCGGCTTATGTCGGTTTTGACCGTTTTAGCCATAAAAAGAGTTTTACACCTCCGTTTGACCCGAAACCTTTTTCTACTGATTTTATATGATGAATAAATTATTTTAAGTATTCTGGAAATATAAAAATCTCAGATTTACTGTGAAAACCCGAAAACGCCCTTAAATCGTATTTTTAGCGTTTTAAGCGCTTAGTAAGCGTTATACTTGTTTTAAACCCACAAAACTTATACCTACTGATGTAAACCACATATTTTCATATAATAACAGTAAGTATGATATTTTGAACTCAGGTTTCCAGTTTTGGCATTTTTAGCCCTTGTGAAATTACTAAATTACCCCTACGGTGCATAGTTTGGTTTTAAATGATATATTTGGTATATGGGTCATACCCTACTGATATAATATGTTATATTAAGTATATTTACTGTATGAACCAGACCCGCAACTCAGATTTCTAATTTTACCCTTTTATTATCTTTTAAATGACCAAAATGCCCTTCTAAGGCATAAATTGAGTTTAAAATTATCCCGGGCAATATAGGACATAACTTACTGATATAATATCATATTCTAAGCATATTACTTCAGGAAACTTGCATTTGAATCTTTGGTCTACCCGTAACGCCGTTTTCGCGTTCGGTTCGGTTTACGTAACTAGTTTGCGTAAATTGACCGAAACGGGTCAAACAATATCATTTTTATTTCAAAATCCAGAATGTATTTAGTATACCCATATTATACAAGTATTCAAACTTGTCGGGTCTAAATCACATTCTATCCGGTCTTTCGCTTAATCGTGCGTAAACCGTATCATTCCTAAAACTAACCGGTCAAAGCTTAAGCTTAAATAAAAGGCCGTTAGGAATCTAATAGGTTAATTATAAACCTTTGTTCCAGATTAGGAAGCCCGGTAAAAGCTATCACCACTTATCGTTTGTGACTTATACTTGCTCAGGTAAATACATTTTGACTTATTTTCCCTATACGGGCTTGGGGTACGGTATTTAAAATACCGCTTGATCGGGCGCACAAGTCCTGCTCCCTATGGGTGTTCAGTCTTGAATAGCTTGTGTGATTTCGTTTAAACAGTCTTGTCTTACTTAAAGGCTTTGGGGGGTTATTGACCATGTCCCGGATATCCTTGGCATTATCTTACGAGATGGCCACGACCAGAGCACGGGGTGTAGGCGTACACCCGTCGTGTATAACTCTTTGATGTGGTGTGTCAATTAAATCTCTAGCCCGGACAGTAGATCCCGGGCCACCAGAGATATAAGTGCATGTAAATCGTTCACAAGTTTATATTATATAATTATCCCAAGTTAATAAAATATTTATGCCTTGTGCATTTAAATAAATTTTAAATCATTTTCAAAATGAGTCGGTTGATTTGTATTTACCAGTGTAAACTGACGTATTTTTCCCAAAAGATTAAGTGCAGGTACTATACGGAAATAGGCTGGCTGTTTCCTAGAGAGCGTCCACAATAGTCTCGCAAACTCGGACGACATTTATCTGTTGAACTATTTATTTCTATTTTTATTTGATCCGCCTGTGGATCCATTTCAACTACTGTGATATTATTATTACACTTTATTTAAAAGTTGAAATGTTTCTATTCTGCTTCCGCTGTGCATTATTATATTGTGTTGATTGTCTATGACGATGCCAACTACGTCACTGTACCCCACACCGGGCCCACCGGTGACACGTGGAAATCGGGGGTGTGACAGGTTGGTATCAGAGCCAACGCTGAGTGAATTAAACACTAGTCTTTTGTGTTTAATCTCAGTTACACAATTGCACATTCCTCGATTTTCGAGTCTAGACAAAGAACTTAGGAAATGTTCAACATTTCGTTTAATTTATTTTTAATTATTATTGCATTGTCTTACATATATATGTTGTGCAACTTGTTTGATTTTTGACAGGATCAGGATGCCGCCAAGGATGAGAGGTCGTGGAGGATTTCCTACATCGCACGATCATGAGGCTGGTCCCTCGCATAGGCGGGCCCCATCTGCTACACACCACACAGCCGCTAACGACCTTTGGAGGTCTTTTGCCGAGCCTGCTAGGCATTCGGTTTCCGCGAGCACTTCTCCGTCATTACCCCACTCGTTTGGGCCCCATTCGGAGAACGGGCCCCATGATTCGCTTGGATCATACATACCGTTGCACCAGTCACCGCACCAGCACCCAGCGCCAGCCTACCAGGGTTTGTATAACCCTAATGCTTATGTGGAGGAGCCAGTGGGCCATAACCCACTTGGGCAGGAGGACCACTTTTCTGGTGGTCACGGGATGGACGTGGACGAGGAGACGGACCCTTCGCTCCCACCATCAGGTACACCAAACCACCCGATTGAGATATCGGATGGGTCGCCATACACAGGATCACCATTTAATGGTGTGGACAGCTTCCAGGAGAGGTTCAAGCAGCATGATTGGTACTTCACCCCTAGCCACAACTCTCCTATGCTTCAGTCACTCCATGGTACTCCGATGCTCCAATCGCTCCATGGTTCGCCGGTGCACTCACAGCACCACTCGCAGCAGCAGCAGCTCCAGCAGCAGCCGCCTCTACCGCAGGACCTATCTGAGGCCCTGTGGCGTGACGTGATCACTCCGTCACCACCGCCGCCGCCAGTCTTACCTCCTCCGCCTCAGAGGCCTAGGAGGAATGCGCGCATGTCTACGCGCGGAGGGATTCGCATAGGCACCCCTCCACGTGTTAGTAGCAGCCGCTACACGTCCCTACCCGGGGAGTCTGAGACAGGGGAGTCTCAGCATCCAGTATCGGAGGTTACTTCTGTTCCGATCCCGCCTCTGCCGCCGCAGAATTTTGGAGAGCCGATTCCGGCTTATGCTAGTGCCGCTCAGTTCAACCCGTTCGAGCAGGTATTCCCTCAGGGTTATGATTACACGGGAGACCCTTATTGGCAAGCTGTGAACTACAGCTCACTCCCACATAGTGGTCCACTTGGAGACCCTTGGGCTGCTGGCCCATCTACTTTTGGTTACCCTCCGGGTTACCAGCAGCCACCGCAGCCGCAGCCTTACCAGCCGCCGCAGCCGCAGCACTACCAGCCACCACCACCGGCGCCTATGATGTCGCCACCGCAGGTTCAGGAGATCCTGCAGGGGATTGATAGCATGCGACGCGAGTTTCAGCACAATATGCGAGAAGATCGCCGACGCACCAGTGGCATGTTTAAGAAGGTATTCGATTTGCTCAAAGGTAAGAGCAAGAAGGATCGTTGAATCCTTCGATTATCATTTCGTGTACTCATGTCCCTGCGTGGACATTTATTCCAGTACCTTACCCCTGCGTGGGTATATCTATCTTCTCTACCCCTGTGTGGGTATGTTATCCTGTTAACCCCTGCGTGGGTTTGTTTTATTTTATTTTGTTATTGTTGTACTTGTTTAGCCCCTGCGCGGGCACGTTATTCATGCTAGTTATGTTATTTCAAAGTCCCGTTTAGGGCAATTATGTACTGGTATTCTATTGGAAATTTAAATGGTTAATTTGAATTTATCATTTTATTGTATGCATGAATAATATTAAAATAATGGAAAATATCAATTTTTATTTGATTTGCCATTTTATAAGAATCTTAGTAAGGTATAACCTAGCTTGAATGCCTTATAACAGGCCTGGCCCTGATGGTAAAACCTGGTTGAAAGGATTCAACTCCCTGTTAACATCTGAGAACATGTTAACATTCTGGGCTAAGCGTGATCTGTAGAATCACACGACCCACCTTTTAATAAATTATCTACAGATTATATCTGTATACAAGTCTATTAATGACTTGATACCTACGGGTTATGACTATGTCATATAGTGGCAGTTGTGGTCTATGACTCCCTGCCTAGTAAAAGATTATCTACAGATTATATCTGTATACAAGTCTGTTAATGGCTTGATACCTACGGGTTATAACTATGTTATATAATGACAGTTGTGGTTTATGACTCTCTGTCTAGTAAAGGATTATTTGTTTAAATTATACAATTTATAATCCTATAAAAATCTAAATTTATAATTTAGTAATTGTCCATGTGACTAGGCCTATGGTGCCAATATATATATTTTCATTCCTTGATTGCTAATAAGAGCCTGAATGAAATCTATTAAATTAACTGCTAAGGTTTTTGATACCATGGTTAATAGATCGTCTAGGACGATAATACTGTTAGGTTCTAAATAAGACCTTGTCCTTTATTGTAGCTTAAAGCTACGATGGCCAAATCGGAAGAAACCAACAGTCATTCTGGGGAACACTCAGATAATGCAAAGATTCACGTTACCGGTGCAGAATTGCAAGCACTGATTGATAATGCTGTCGCCAAGGCTATGGATAGGCAGTTCAGAGAATCTAGTGGTACTCAGAGTAGAACCCGCTCAGTGACGCATGTCAAGGCTAAGACTCATTCTGGGGCTCATAGTAAGCCGCCGTCTAAAAAGGGTGAGCCAAAGAAAGTTGAGGATGATAATCATTCCTCCAACCACAGCAGCGTCCCGAAACAGGAGATTGAGCTGAAACGTGACACGTACAGCAGGTCCTGTACGTACAAATATTTTGTATCCTGCAAGCCCAGAGATTTCACTGGGGAAAAGGGAGCCGTCGATTGTATGACGTGGATCGACGAGATGGACACTGTAGTTGATATCAGCGGGTGTGCTGATAGGGACGTCGTTAAGTACGTGTCCCAATCATTCAAAGGAGATGCGTTAGCATGGTGGAGGTCACTCCTACAAGCTGCCGGTAAGGCCACACTGTACGGTTTGTCATGGGAACAGTTTGTGGCCCTGATTAAAGAGAACTTCTGTCCGCAGCACGAGGTCGAGCGAATCGAATCGGATTTCGTATCCTTAGTCATGAAGAACCTCGATTGTCAAACGTATCTTACTACGTTCAACACGCTGTCTCGTTTAGTGCCTTACTTGGTGACCCCGGAGCCACGTAGGATTGCTCGATTCATTGGGGGTCTGGCACCGGAGATAAAGGCGAGTGTTAAAGCTTCAAGACCTACAACATTTCAATCCGTAGCGGATCTATCCCTCTCCCTCACTCAAGACGTGGTTAGATTGAGAGCCATAAGGAGCTCTGAGGAGAACAAACGAAAACGTGAGGATGACACCTCACGAAGATCTGAAAAGCGACATAGAGGGAACAACGACCACAGGAAAGGGTCGGGGTCCAGGAAGAGTGATCATCAGTCGGGTGAAAAACCCAGATGCAAGTTTTGTAGGAGACACCACTTTGGGAGGTGTCGGTTTGAAACAAAATCCCAGTCTTCGGAGAAGCGATGTGGGATCTGCAAGTCCACCGAACATAAGGCTGTGGATTGCAAGAAGATGAAGGATGCAACTTGTTTTGGTTGCAACGAAAAAGGTCATATTCGGCCCAACTGTCCAAAGTTTGCAAAGAAGGCCGAGGAAGGAAAGAAGACTAATGCGAGAGTCTTCAAGATGGACGCAAAGGAAGCAGTCCTTGACGATAACGTCATTACCGGTACGTTTCTTGTAAACGATGTTTTTGCTAGAGTCTTGTTTGATTCTGGAGCTGATAAGTCGTTTGTAGATAATAAGTTTTGTAAACTGTTGAACCTTCCTGTTAAAACCTTAAGTGTGAAATATGAGGTGGAATTAGCCGATGGAACCATAGAAACCGCCTCAACTGTCCTAGATGGATGTGTTATATCCATTAGGAATCATTCTTTCCCGCTATCCTTGCTTCCCTTTAAGTTAGCTGGATTCGATATAGTGATAGGCATGGATTGGTTGTCCAGTAACCAAGCCCAGATTTTGTGCAATAGAAAGCAAGTAATAGTTAAGACTCCGTCTGGTGAGTCACTTACTATTCAAGGAGATACCCAGCATGGATTGCCTGAGCGAGTGTCCATGCTCAAGGCATCCAGGTGCATGCAGAAGGGATGTGTCATTTATATGGCACAAGTTACCATAGATGAGCCGAAGCCGAAGATTGAAGATATTCCTGTTATCTCGGAATATCCTGAAGTGTTTCCTGAAGAACTACCCGGATTGCCACCGGATAGACAAGTAGAGTTTCGGATAGATATCATTCCAGGCACTGCACCTGTAGCAAGAGCACCATACAGATTGGCACCAACGGAGATGAAGGAGTTGAGGACGCAGTTGGATGATCTATTAGCTAAAGGTTTTATTAGACCTAGCTCATCTCCTTGGGGAGCGCCAATCTTGTTCGTTAAGAAGAAGGATGGTTCGATGCGCCTGTGCATCGATTACCGTGAGCTTAACAAGGTCACTATCAAGAATCGGTATCCGTTACCCAGGATCGACGATCTGTTCGATCAGTTGCAAGGAGCAAGTTATTTCTCCAAGATTGACCTAAGGTCAGGTTATCATCAGTTGAAGGTCAAGGATGAAGACGTACACAAGACCGCGTTTAGGACTCGTTATGGACATTACGAGTTCCTAGTGATGCCGTTTGGGCTCACCAACGCACCAGCCGCATTCATGGATCTCATGAATCGCGTCTGCAAGCCTTATTTAGATAAGTTCGTCATTGTCTTTATTGACGACATCCTTATCTACTCGAAGAGCCAAGCTGATCATGAGAAACACCTTCGTTGTATTCTCAAACTTCTGAATCAAGAGAAGCTTTATGCCAAATTCTCGAAGTGTGAATTTTGGCTTCGTGAAGTCCAGTTCCTTGGACATGTTGTTAGCAAGCGTGGTATCCAAGTAGATCCCGCTAAAGTCGAAGCAATCATGAATTGGCAGGAGCCGAAGACGCCTACCGAGATTCGCAGTTTCCTCGGATTGGCAGGATATTATAGGAAATTCATCGAGAACTTCTCAAGGATTGCTGCGCCCCTAACCTCATTGACCCGTAAGAAGACTAAGTTTGATTGGGGCCCTAAGCAGCAGGAATCCTTTGACATTCTGAAGCAGAAGCTGAGCAATGCGCCAGTATTGGCATTGCCCGATGGAATAGAGGAATTTGTGGTGTATTGTGATGCATCGCATACTGGCATGGGCTGTGTACTCATGCAGAAAGGCAAAGTCATTGCCTATGCTTCTCGCCAGCTAAAGGTGCACGAGAAGAACTACACCACCCACGATTTGGAATTGGGTGCGGTTGTATTTGCATTAAAGCTATGGAGACATTACTTGTATGGAACCAAGTGCATAATTTATTCGGATCACAAGAGTCTTCAGCATTTGTTCAATCAGAAGGAATTGAACATGCGTCAAAGGCGATGGATGGAAACTCTCAATGATTATGACTGTGAGATAAGATACCATCCAGGCAAGGCAAATGTAGTTGCCGACGCCTTAAGTAGAAAGGAAAGGGTTAAACCGATCAGAATCAATGCCAAGCGCATTGAAATAAGAAATAATTTGAATGAAAGGGTGTTAGCTGCACAGAAGGAAGCTGTGCTGGAAGCTAACTATCCTGCAGAAAAGTTGGGAGTAACTGAGGAGCAGTTATCCCACGACAAAGATGGAATGTTACGACTAAACGGACGAATATGGGTTCCAGTATATGGAGGACTTCGGGATGTTATCCTCCAGGAAGCCCACAGCTCTAAATACTCCGTTCATCCTGGAGCGGATAAGATGTACCAGGATCTGAAGTCAAACTACTGGTGGATTGGTTTGAAAAAGTCCGTGGCCGAGTATGTGGCCAAATGTTTGACTTGTGCGCAAGTCAAGGCTGAGCATCAGAAGCCGTCAGGTTTGCTTCAACAACCTGAAATTCCCGAGTGGAAATGGGAAATGGTGACAATGGATTTCATCACCAAGTTGCCAAAGACGAAAAAGGGAAATGATACCATATGGGTCATAGTTGACAGACTGACTAAGTCAGCTCATTTTCTACCCATCAAAGAGACGTATAGCTCGGATATGTTAGCTCAATTATACGTCGATAAGATAGTAGCGCTACATGGTATACCTATATCTATCATCTCTGATAGGGATACTAGATATACGTCACATTTTTGGAAGAGTTTCCAACAGTCGTTGGGCACTCGTTTGAATTTCAGTACGGCTTATCATCCTCAGACTGATGGTCAGAGTGAGCGTACTATTCAAACTCTGGAAGACATGCTTCGAGCATGTGCGATCGACTTAGGTGGTAGTTGGGATAAGCACCTACCACTGATTGAATTCTCCTACAACAATAGCTACCATTCCAGCATAAAGGCTGCGCCTTTTGAGGCCCTATACGGTAGAAAGTGTAGATCGCCCATTTGTTGGGCAGAAGTTGGAGATGTCCAGTTGTCTGGACCAGAAATCGTCTTTGAGACGACAGACAAGATCGTTCAGATCCGTGATCGTTTGAAAGCTGCCAGGGATAGGCAGAAAAGTTATGCGGATCCTAAGCGCAAAGATTTTCACTTTGATGTGGGTGAAAAAGTGTTGCTCAAAGTATCGCCTTGGAAAGGTGTGATGAGATTTGGAAAGAAAGGCAAGCTGAGCCCGAGATATATAGGACCTTTCGAGATAATCGAACGTGTCGGGGCAGTCGCTTACAAGTTAAACTTGCCAGAAGAGCTTAGTGCCATTCATAATGTGTTTCACATCTGTAATTTGAAGAAGTGTTTCGCTGACGATTCACTGGTTATACCGCATACAGATATACACATAGACGAAAGTCTAAAGTTTGTTGAAAAACCTTTGTCGATTGAGGATCGACAGGTAAAGAAGCTTCGAAGGAAGCACGTGCCTATTGTAAAGGTCAAATGGGATGCCCGTAGAGGTCCCGAATACACGTGGGAAGTGGAATCCACGATGAAAGAAAAATATCCCCATTTGTTTGATTAAATCTCGGGGTCGAGATTTCTTTTAAGGGGGTGAGGATGTAACACCTCGAAAAATTTCGTCCAATAATGTCTTGACACATGTCATAAGGTTCCGTTATGTGAAAACATACTTTAGAGGGACTAAAAGTGACAAACAGTGAAAACTATGGAACGTAAGGGTCCAAAGTGTCAACAATGGATAAATAGGCTCTATGATAACCCCACATAATGTTTATAACCTTTAACGGTTGGTTCATGGATCATACGACGCGGAAATTGCCCAAAAGTGAAGTATTGTAAACTATAGGGGCCAAAAGTGTCAACATGTTTAATTTATACCTCTGAGTGAACTTTTGGCAGACCCGAAGCTTTGTATAGCTAAAATATACTCACTAGAATATGTGGTAAAAATTTCATGAAGTTTCGTCAACGTATGAGAAAGTTATGGCCAAAACCGTACTTAAGGGACTAGAAGCGTCAACGTCGAATTTCAGGGCTTTTCGGTTGAGCGCAAAGTTATCCGAGGGCATTACCATGTTGGTAAAAGTCCTAAGGTCCTTAAAAACCAAGTTTGGGGGTTTACGGGTCGAGAAAAGTAGCCGAAACATCACGTACAAGTTCAGGGGTCAAAGCTGTCAATGTTTGAAAGATGTTTGGCTGAACAGCAGGTCAGGCGACCCGCCTGGACAGACCCAGGCGGGCCGCGTGGGACTATCAGGTGCAGAAAATCGAATTTGGGTTGATTTGGGTCCGAATTTGAGTGACAAACAGCTGTAACTTGCCTCCACAATCACCAATAACATTTCATGCAAGCCTACAACTACAGTAAGCTCGAAAATACTGATTTAAAACAAGAATTGATCTCATTTTGATCATTTGCAAGTGAAGAACAAGGAGCATTCTCTCAAGAGCTCTCAAGAACACTTCAAGCAAGCTTTCTGGAGGGATTCTGATCAACAAGGCCGACTCCTAGTGACCATTTAACATCTATAGGACTCTTGTAAGCCTTCAATTCGTTCTTTGATCCATTCTTGTTGTGTTAATTGCTAAAAGTCAAACTGGGTGTTCATAACCTTTGACTTTCTGATTAAACGGATTTCTTTCAGTAATTTCTCGAATTGAAACTTGTTATAGATTAGTATTTATGTGGGAAACAAACCCTCTAAAGGGTACTAACTGATTCCCACTACATGCATGCTTAATGTCGAGTCAAACCTAATTCTAAAAAGTCAACAGAAGTGATTTTTGCGAAAAATGACATGATTAATGATATAGATGACATGCAACCTGATTGATCATTGAAAATAACTTGTAACATATATATAAATGTGTTTTAATCATCATCAACTCGACACTCTATAGTATAGCCACGAATCGGAACCGAAAGTCTTGTAAAACGATTATTTCGTAGACTATCGATTCGGATTCGTACATGCATGTTCAAGATCTGTTTTGGAAAGTATTTTTGACTATTATTATTTCAGTTAAACTTTCTGGAACTTTCGTTGATTGAGTCTATGTTTAGCCTATTCGAATGCTTGTTTCCGGTTTATGCATAAAGTTGACTATTTTGCCCTTTTTGATTTAAAACGGGATTTTTTGGAAAAGTGAAAGGATAGAAATCTTTATTTTTATTATATAAACTTGCACCGAAAGTTTCGGATCAGTTGGTGGTCCAGATTGTGAGTTATGGCCATTAGCGTAAAACTATATTATAAATTTACATAAACGGTCCTTTTTGCGTAGAACCCGTTTCTGGCCACATTTTGACACGAAACTTTTTACCAACTGATTATATATAATATTCTGGGAATTTTGGTGATTTTTAATTAATTTTTGGCTGAACGGATCCTAGATCACCTAGCCATTTCGGCTTATGTCGGTTTTGACCGTTTTAGCCATAAAAAGAGTTTTACACCTCCGTTTGACCCGAAACCTTTTTCTACTGATTTTATATGATGAATAAATTATTTTAAGTATTCTGGAAATATAAAAATCTCAGATTTACTGTGAAAACCCGAAAACGCCCTTAAATCGTATTTTTAGCGTTTTAAGCGCTTAGTAAGCGTTATACTTGTTTTAAACCCACAAAACTTATACCTACTGATGTAAACCACATATTTTCATATAATAACAGTAAGTATGATATTTTGAACTCAGGTTTCCAGTTTTGGCATTTTTAGCCCTTGTGAAATTACTAAATTACCCCTACGGTGCATAGTTTGGTTTTAAATGATATATTTGGTATATGGGTCATACCCTACTGATATAATATGTTATATTAAGTATATTTACTGTATGAACCAGACCCGCAACTCAGATTTCTAATTTTACCCTTTTATTATCTTTTAAATGACCAAAATGCCCTTCTAAGGCATAAATTGAGTTTAAAATTATCCCGGGCAATATAGGACATAACTTACTGATATAATATCATATTCTAAGCATATTACTTCAGGAAACTTGCATTTGAATCTTTGGTCTACCCGTAACGCCGTTTTCGCGTTCGGTTCGGTTTACGTAACTAGTTTGCGTAAATTGACCGAAACGGGTCAAACAATATCATTTTTATTTCAAAATCCAGAATGTATTTAGTATACCCATATTATACAAGTATTCAAACTTGTCGGGTCTAAATCACATTCTATCCGGTCTTTCGCTTAATCGTGCGTAAACCGTATCATTCCTAAAACTAACCGGTCAAAGCTTAAGCTTAAATAAAAGGCCGTTAGGAATCTAATAGGTTAATTATAAACCTTTGTTCCAGATTAGGAAGCCCGGTAAAAGCTATCACCACTTATCGTTTGTGACTTATACTTGCTCAGGTAAATACATTTTGACTTATTTTCCCTATACGGGCTTGGGGTACGGTATTTAAAATACCGCTTGATCGGGCGCACAAGTCCTGCTCCCTATGGGTGTTCAGTCTTGAATAGCTTGTGTGATTTCGTTTAAACAGTCTTGTCTTACTTAAAGGCTTTGGGGGGTTATTGACCATGTCCCGGATATCCTTGGCATTATCTTACGAGATGGCCACGACCAGAGCACGGGGTGTAGGCGTACACCCGTCGTGTATAACTCTTTGATGTGGTGTGTCAATTAAATCTCTAGCCCGGACAGTAGATCCCGGGCCACCAGAGATATAAGTGCATGTAAATCGTTCACAAGTTTATATTATATAATTATCCCAAGTTAATAAAATATTTATGCCTTGTGCATTTAAATAAATTTTAAATCATTTTCAAAATGAGTCGGTTGATTTGTATTTACCAGTGTAAACTGACGTATTTTTCCCAAAAGATTAAGTGCAGGTACTATACGGAAATAGGCTGGCTGTTTCCTAGAGAGCGTCCACAATAGTCTCGCAAACTCGGACGACATTTATCTGTTGAACTATTTATTTCTATTTTTATTTGATCCGCCTGTGGATCCATTTCAACTACTGTGATATTATTATTACACTTTATTTAAAAGTTGAAATGTTTCTATTCTGCTTCCGCTGTGCATTATTATATTGTGTTGATTGTCTATGACGATGCCAACTACGTCACTGTACCCCACACCGGGCCCACCGGTGACACGTGGAAATCGGGGGTGTGACACATTGATTCGAATAGGTTTTACCCTTTCCTTTCTGCTCAAGGCATCAGCGACTACATTTGCCTTGCCGGGATGGTACCTGATCTCGCAATCATAGTCATTCAAGGTTTCCATCCAACGGCGCTGCCTCATGTTCAACTCCTTCTGGTTGAACAGGTGCTGGAGGCTTTTGTGATCAGAATAAATCACAAATTTAATACCATAAAGGTAATGCCTCCACAATTTTAGTGCAAATACAACGGCACCCAATTCCAAATCATGAGTGGTGTAATTCTTTTCGTGCACCTTTAATTGCCTCGAAGCATAGGCAATCACTTTGCCTTTCTGCATAAGCACACACCCCATGCCTGTGTGTGATGCATCGCAGTAAACTACGAATTCATCTGTACCCTCAGGTAAGGTCAACACAGGTGCGTTGCTTAGCTTTTGCTTCAGTATTTCGAAGGACTCTTGCTGCTTTGGGCCCCAATTAAACTTTTCTTTCTTCTTGGTTAGGGAAGTCAAGGGCGCAGCAATCCTCGAAAAATTTTCAATAAACCTCCTGTAGTATCCTGCTAACCCCAGGAAACTACGGATTTCGGTAGGCGTCTTTGGTTCTTGCCAGTTCATGACTGCCTCTACCTTAGCGGGATCCACTTGGATACCACGCTCACTTACAACGTGACCTAGAAACTGAACCTCTCTTAGCCAGAATTCACATTTCGAGAATTTGGCGTAGAGTTTCTCACGCTGTAGTAATTCGAGAATGCAACGGAGGTGCTTCTCGTGGTCAGCTTGGTTCTTGGAATATATAAGGATATCGTCGATGAAGACTATGACAAATTTATCTAAATACGGCTTGCAGATGCGATTCATGAGATCCATGAACGCAGCCGGTGCATTTGTGAGCCCAAAAGGCATCACTAGGAACTCGTAATGACCATAGCGAGTCCTAAATGCTGTCTTATGTACATCCTCATCTCTGACCCTTAGTTGATGATAGCCCGACCTTAAGTCGATCTTTGAGAAGTAGCTCGCTCCTTGCAGCTGATCGAACAGATCATCGATCCTCGGCAAAGGATATCTGTTCTTTATGGTAACTTTGTTCAGCTCACGGTAATCAATGCACAACCGCATTGATCCGTCCTTCTTCTTTACAAATAGGACTGGTGCTCCCCAGGGAGATGAACTAGGTCTGATAAAACCTTTCGCCAGCAGTTCATCCAACTGGGTCCTCAGTTCTTTCATTTCCGTCAGAGCTAATCTGTAAGGTGCTCTTGCTATCGGAGCTGCTCCAGGAATGATGTCTATTCTGAACTCCACTTGTCTATCTGGTGGCAACCCAGGTAGTTCTTCGGGAAAAACCTCGGGGTATTTAGAAATGACAGGAAGATCCTCGATCTTCGGCTTAGGCTCTTCTATTATCACCTGATCCATGTAAATTACACAGCCTCTGTTTAAACACCTAGAAGCTTTCAGCATAGATACGTCCTCGGGTAACCCGTACTGCGTATCTCCTCGAATGGTAAGAGATTCTCCACTCGGAGTCTTTAATACTATATGCCTTTTGCCGCAAATGATTTGGGCCTGATTACGGGATAACCAGTCCATGCCTAGGACTATGTCGAAACCCGCTAGTTTGAAAGGAAGTAGAGATAAAGGAAAAGAATGGTTCCTAATGGACATTTCACATCCCTCTAGAACAGTTGAGGCGGTTTCTATCGTGCCGTCTGCTAACTCTACTTCGTATTTCATATCGAGGGTTTTGATAGGCATATTTAGTAGTTGGCAAAATTTCTGGTCTACGAAGGATTTATCAGCGCCAGAATCGAATAGTACTCTTGCAAATATATTATTTACGAGGAAAGTACCTGTAAGCACATTGTCGTTCTGGACCGCTTCCTTTGCATCCATGCGAAAAACTCTCGCATTTGACTTCTTTGTCTCTTCTGCCTTCTTGGCATACTTAGGGCAGTTACTCTTGATATGCCCCTTTTCATTACAACCATAGCAGGTTGCATCCTTGATTTTCTTGCACTCCACAGTCTTATGATCCTTGGACTTGCATAGTCCACAGGAAGGAGTCTTTGATTGCGACTGTGAGTTCGATGCAACTGCATTTCCCAGAGTGGGGTTTCTTGCAGATTTTGCAGTTGGGCCTTTCACCAGCTTGCCCATCTTTCTTCGCCTCCGACCCTCTTATGCCTTCACCGTTTCCACGGTGCTTCTTCCCTGATCTTCGTGAGGTATCATCCTCACGTTTTCTTTTCTCAGCCTCCTTGCTCCTTAGTGTCCTCAGACGGACAACGTCTAAGGTGAGAGACAAGGAGAGGTCAGTAACTGACCTGAAGGTCGTCGGCCGAGAGGCCTTTACGCTCACCTTTATTGCGGGCTCCAAGCCCCCAATAAAACGGGCGATTCTTCGGGGTTCTGGTGTCACAAGGTATGGGACCAGACGAGACATTGTATTGAAACTCTTCAAATACGCCTGGCAGTCCAGGTTCGTCATCACCAGTGACACAAAGTCAGCCTCGATCTTCTCAACCTCATGCTGAGGGCAGTAGTTTTCCTTAATGAGAGCAATAAATTCCTCCCACGTCATTTTGTATAAAGCAGACTTACCAGATGCCTGCACCAACGCTCTCCACCATGCCAGGGCCTCGCCCTTGAATGATTGGGACACATACTTCACCACATCCCTCGCTGCACACCCGCTGATGTCCACAATAGTGTCCATCTCATCTAGCCAGGTGATACAATCAACAGCACCTTTCTCCCCTGTAAATTCCCGGGGCTTACAAGATACAAAGTATTTGTAGGTGCAACCCTTAGCATTTGATGCATCAGTATATTCTCTATCGCGATGAACGCTGTTCGCAGTGGACGAGTGTTTGTCGTCATCTTTCTTGGGTTGAGAGGGTGGTTTGGAGTGTGTCTTTGGTTTAGAGGGTGGTTTTGACACGGTTCTGCCTTGGGACTCAGTATATTGACGATCAAGAGCTGCCTGAACAACATTGTCAATCAGAGCCTTCAGTTGTGCGCCTGTCAAATGCACTGGCGTATTGTCGTAGTCATTATCATTAGTATGGCTATTCTCTCCGTTGGGATTCGCCATCGTAACTTGAATCTGTTACAGAAGATAACAAAATTTTATTCAGGCGATTATTATATAATTATCTTTTATGTCAATTTGTCAACCATGGCACAGAGACCATATTTGGTTAACTCATTATTTCATTTCATATTAGGATTTGAATATATCCTATTTCAGCTATATAAATAGTATTGGCGGCATAAAGCCTAATCATGATGATGTTTTATAATATTAGCCGAGATTTCAGAGAATCAAAGGCATAGAGGTTTGAACCGTAGTTCTCTTACCCCTTTCTGGCAGGGAGTCATAGACCACCACTGTCTTTTGTCTTTATAAGACAATTATTACGGCCCATAGGCACTACATCACTAATGGATGTTTTAATAAGATTGGCCCGTAGGCACTACATCACTAATGGATGTTTTAATAAGATTGGCCCGTAGGCACTACATCACTAATGGATGTTTTAATATAATTGATCACCTTCATTGGTGATTTAACCCACGATTTATAAATCATTTAGTTGGGTTTTGAAATCCTTAAAGGATTATTGTGTAAGAATGACGTGCGTGATTTTAACGAATCACATCTGCCATGACTGTTAACATGCGTACAGAGGTTAACAGGGAATCAGAATCTTTTTAATTAGGTCGTACCATCTTGACTGGATCTTAAAAGACACCAAGCTAGGTTTCACCTTTTAAGATTCTTTATTTAGGCAGATCAATATAAAAGGAATGGTTTTGATTTATTTCATACATATTAAAACAAAACTCATAACATTCATTCCAAAATCTCAAATACA
Organism: Helianthus annuus; assembly: GCF_002127325.2. NCBI lineage: Eukaryota > Viridiplantae > Streptophyta > Magnoliopsida > Asterales > Asteraceae > Helianthus > Helianthus annuus. The sequence goes on from NC_035446.2 coordinate 164,521,168, forward strand.
ATTACATATTGCCCTAAACGGGTCTTTCAAATAGTACATACCTCCATAGAGGTTTAAAATAAGTGACAAGTCCACGCAGGGACTAATACAAGATAGGTGTCCATGCAAGGACTAAAAGATAAGTCCTCGTAGGGACTGAAATACGATAAGTGTCCACGCAGGGACTTATTTCTAAGTAGAAATTACATTAGTACAACTATTAAGGGCTAATGGTCTCGTTTCTTCTTTTTGCCCTTTAGTAGGTTCGCCAAGCCCTTGAGAAATCCTCGGTGGCTCTTTTTCTCTTCTTCGAACTCTCTCTCCACACGATCTAGTCGATGGAGTATTTCTTCCTGTTCAGGAGGAGAGAAACGTGGTTGTGGTGCTTGTTGCGGAACTGGAGGTCTGGGAGGTATTGGATACCCATGAGCTGAGTAGTCCGGTGGTCCCATGTTTCCATGTGCTCCGTCAGGGTAACGCGCATTATATCTTGCCGACACCACATATGGGTCGCGCTCATAGCCGTAGTTGTATTGTGCTTGTGACGGTTCGAACGGGTTGTAAGCCGTTGGACCCGTGTAAGCAGGTATGGGTTGGTCATACCCAAATGGTGGCGAATTTTGTGCAGCTGGTGCGGAGTTCGCCTCCTGTATAGGACTTGAAGGTCCTTCTTCTTGTAGTGGCGGATAATGGCTACTACTAGAGTGTCGAGGAGTGCTGAAGTGGATACCCCCTCCTCCTCGTGTAGACATACGAGCATTTGTCCTCCTACGCCTCAGCGGATCAGGTATTACTGGTTGCGCCGGTGGCGGAGGTGGTGGCGTAACTGCCTCAAAGCGTGAATCCTCAGAGGGATCCTGTGGATGTCGCGGTTGTTGAGATGTCTGTTGAGGTGGCGTGTAGTACCACTCATGTCGGTCAAACAACGCTTGGAAACTGTCTGGTCCCTGATAGGGTGTGCCATGGAAGGATGACCCATCAGAGACTTCTATCGGATGCGTGGGCGTACCACGAGCTGGTTCAGTAGGATCCTCATCTTCCTCCATGGGATCTTCAGAAAAGTGGTCTTGTGGCCCTAGTGGAACAAAACCTGAAGGTTCCTGTATGTAGTCAGCCGGATTAAACTGACCTATGTAGTATGGAGTAGGGTCGTCATAATTCCGGGTCGATACCGAACGTTGTAGAGGTATGAAGGAAGGTTGTGGGTTGTTGGGATCATTCTCTGAGTTTGGCCCAAAGGAGTGCCGGTAGGATGGCGTCGAGCTGTGCGAGGTGGAATGCCTCGCAGGTTCGTAGAGATCTCTTCGTCGTTGTGGTTCTTCGCTCCTTGTCATCGAAGGATGTCTTGTACCAGATGGTCCAGCTTCGTTATCGTGATGTGTCACGATTTCTCCTCTGCCTCTTCTTCCCCTTCCTCTTCCTCGGAATATAACAGGTGGCATTTTCCTGCTCCAAAACTTATTAAAAATCGAATTGAAAATAAAGACAAAAAGGAGTATTAATCCGAATTTGTCCTAGGTTCTTGTCTAGACTCAAGTATGTGCAATTGTGTCATTGAGATTAAACACATTAGGATAGTGTTTAATTCACTCAATGTTGGCTCTGATACCAACCTGTCACACCCCAATTTCCACGTGTCTCACCGGGGGGCCCGGTGGGGGATTACCGTGACGATGTTGGCAACAATATAGTCAAACCACACAATTATATAATGCACAGCGGAAGCTTAAGATAAATATATAAACTTCAACCTCTGGTTGTAATATCAAATGTATTACAGAAGTTGAATATATCCACAGCGGATCAAAAAGTAATAAATATTGTTCATTCAGATGCAGCATCGAGTTTGCGAGACTATGTACGATGCTTAGGACGCCTATACCAGCCCATTACGTATAGCAACTGCATTTAATCTTTTTGGGGAAAATACGTCAGTTTACACTGGTAAATACATTCAACTAACACATTTGAAAATGTTTATTAAAATTGATTTGAATGCACAAGGCACAAACTCTTTTATAACTTGGGAAAATTATTAAAATCTTGTGAACGTTTTACATGTTCTTTTATGCGTTCAGTAGCCCGGGTCATGTCGGGTTAAAGATTTATAGACACACCACATTGCGTAAAACCGTAGTATGAAAACCAACGGCTACGTCTTTTAATTTAATGTCGACAATATATACCGGGTGTACGCCTACACCGGGATGTCGATGGTCGTGGCCATTTCGTAAAATGATGCCAAGGATATCCGGGACAACGGTCATTAAACCCCCCAAAGGCTTTTAAGAAACAAAACTGTTTAAATGAGCCGATCATATTATTTAATTAACCACCTAAGCGATGGAAGTATATAATGCTCAATCAAGCGGTATTAATATACCGTAACCCAAGCCCATATAGGGGAAATAAGTTAAAGTATTTACCTTTGCAAGTATATTTCCTTAATTTGGATTAAATCACCGATAGCTTTTACTGGGGCTCCTAATCTGGAACGAAGGTTTTAATTAACCTCTTAGAATCCTAACGAGTCGTTATAATGGCCGTAGCCTAGACCGGTTGGTTCCGATATGTGAATACGGTTTAATCGCGCGAAAAGGCGAAAACCGAGAATGGAATGTGATTCTGCCCCAAACAAGTTCAGAGACTTGTTTTATATGGGTTCAAGGTTCACACTCTGGATTTTGGGGTTCAAATAATATAATTTGACCCGTATCGGCTAATTTATGAAAACTAGTTTCATAAGCCGAACCGTGCGCGCAATAGGCGAAACGGTTAACCATGAGAGTCGTACGCTTATTTCCTAAGTCAATATGCCTTAAAGAGGTTGCGGTATCAGTAGGATACCTTCCGTGATGCCCGTGACAAGTTTTAGATAATATTATGCCCCGTAGGGGCTTTTTGGTCATTTTAAAGACTTTTAAAAGAGCTTTTCGAGTTCTACTGGAAATCTGAGTTTCCCGAACAGCTTATAAAGCTTAAAATACTTTATTTATTATTAAAAATCAGTAGCAACTGGAATCGGGTCAAAAGACCTTGTAGAACTCATGTTTTGGCCAAAAAGGGCATATTCGGTATTTACCGAACCGTAGCCATAACCGCAGGTTATGAGCGAGGTAAAAATTATTAAAAATCCTTAAAATTCCCAAAATATTATTTTAATACAGTGGGTAAAAGTTTTGGTGACGAAATTTTGGTTTAGATAGGTGTTATGCTAATTGCGCCGTTAATTACTAAAGTTTACTTTAAATGCGCCATTTAGCATAACTCTTATTCTAGACCTCGGATTGACGTGAAATTTTAAGGACATGCTTATAATTTAATAAGCAAGGTTCTGGTCCGTTCACGTGTCCGAAATACTCGTTTTATTTTCAAAATGGCGTTACGATCAACTTTTAGGCGATTAACGGAAATACGTAAAAGACTCGGATAACTCATGAACCGATCACAGAGGTTTATACCATCATGTAACCTGGTCCTAAGAGTGTCCTAAGGTATATCTATACTTCACTAAAACGGGTCAGAACTGAAGTCAATGCAAAAGTCAAACTTTTGCGACATTCGGCTCCGAACCGGTTCAACATAGCAAATGATCGATTCAAACGAGCGTAAACAAGTTTATATAGTTATTATCAAGTTTTATGATTGTCAAAACAGGTTTCTTAGTATGTACATTACAGATTATGCATAAATCGCTAAAATAGCTTTCTGTTAACTTTTTAACCGCACGTTTGACTCGATATTTGACATAGTTAGAGTGGTGATCAGGGGGAACCCTTTTAGAGGTTTATTACCCACATAAATACCAACTCAAAACCACTTTTGATTCGTCATAAGACTGAACCATTTGCAAGTTATTGTAATGACAACCGTTAGTTACGACGGTTGTGTTTATAGGCTAAAACTATGGAAATGTATGACCAAAATGGTTATGAACGACTTACAGAAGTTGTATCTTGCTTATAGAGCAGAGATGGATGCTTGGGAGCTCTTAGAATGATCAGAGATGTGTGTTTTGTGTTGTGTGAATGTTATGAGCATAATGTGCTATTTATAGCCAAAGAAAGCACCCAAGATCATCACAACTCAGTCTACATTTGCTCATGGATCATGGGCAGGTGTCCCTAAGTGATATGGGTCAAGTGTAGGGTGCCCATGCCTCATTGATTGAGGTTTTGATCGTTCAAAGGCTCCAAAAGGCAAGTAGTTACAACTTTCTGCATCTGGGCGTCCCACGCGACCCGCATGGGAGTTCCATGCTTGTTTAACGCGGGTCGCCTGATATTCAAATATCAGGCGCGTATTTTAGGAGGCTCGCGACCCGCCTACACTTAGGCTATTACTTAACGCGGGTCGCGAGAGGCCAGATTTCCAGAAACTTTAAATCTTTTGAAATGATTACGAAATCCTGGTAATTAATAACGAAATCTTTCGTAATGATTTACCTGACCTTTCGGGTTCGAAGGGGTAACTTTGCGGTTTGGCTCTCGGTTATTTACCGATAGGGGCCTCGTGTTATTTACCCGCATTATTAAGTTCCCGACTAGTTTATTAATTATTTGGAAAGCCTTAACTTTCACTGTTGACGCTTTTAACCCTTCTCATACGAATTTGAGTATAACTCTCTCGTTTTAAGACGGAACTTCGCGGAATTTATACAGTATATTCTAGTGAGCGTATAATACTGTTGCGAAGCCTTGGGAACATTAAAGGGTCACTCAGAGGTATAATTAAACATGTTGACACAGTTAACCCCTGTAGCTCGTAATCTCTCACTTTCTTCCGCGTCTCGCTTCCGTACGATCTATGATTTATTCGTTTGAAGGTACAAGCATTTATTTAGGGTTACTATACAGCATATTTACCCTAGTTGACATTTATAACCCTCGAATTTATATACTTTCAAGGTTTGTCAAAATTAGTCCTTTATTTATTATAGATGCCACGTGTAATCAAATGACACGTGTTAACACATCATTGGACACAAAAATTCGAGGTGTTACATCCTCACCCCTTTAAAATAAATCTCGACCCGAGATTTACTCAAATAAATAGGGGTACTTTTCTTCCACTGTAGCTTCGACTTCCCACGTATATTCAGGACCTCTACGAGCATCCCATTTGACTTTTACAATCGGTACGTGCTTTCTGCGAAGCTTCTTTACCTGTCGATCCTCAATCGACAAAGGTTTTTCTATGAATTTTAAGCTCTCATCTATATGTACATCTGTGTGTGGAATCACCAATGATTCATCGGCGAAGCACTTTTTGAGATTGCAGATGTGGAACACATTGTGAATTCCATTGAGCTCTTCAGGCAAGTTCAACTTATAGGCGACTGACCCGACCCGTTCAATGACCTCAAAAGGTCCTATGTATCTCGGACTCAGTTTGCCTTTCTTGCCGAAACGCATCACCCCTTTCCAGGGTGATACCTTAAGCAACACTTTTTCACCTACTTCGAAGTGAAGATCCTTACGCTTTGGATCAGCGTAGCTCTTCTGCCTATCGCGGGCAGCCTTGAGATGTTCCCGGATCTGGACGATTGATGTGTGTAAAATGCAACATATAAAACACATCAATTAAGGCATAAAACTAACCCTTTTTAAGTACTAATGTTGGCAAAAGAGTGTTTTTGTCTTCCTTTTGTATTTTCAGGATGAAATGAGCTCAAAATCACAAAAGAAGCAAAAAGACCACTAATTCTACCATAAATACAAGAAAAGGAACAAAAGTGGACTGCCCGGACCCTCAACGGCACCTCCCAAGGCAAAAAGAAGGAAACAGAGTCTGAACACGCCCCGTGTCCAGCGAACACGGGGGCGTGCCCAGGAAGCAGCAGAAAAGACAAACCAGTAGAAGCTTCTATTGCCCACCACGGGGCCGTGTCCAGCGAGCACGGGGGCGTGGTGAAAGTACAGCAGGCGCATTAATTGTAATTCGCAATTACAATTAATGAAGAGAGAGAGTGTCAGGCGGGCACGGGGCCGTGTCCAGCGGGCACGGGGCCGTGTCCAGCGGGCACGGGGCCGTGTCCAGCGGACACGGGGCCATGTCCAGCCTTCTGTTCAGCCTATAAATAGAGGAGCTTGGATTCATTCTCTCTCATCCCTTGGCACACCACCTCTCTCACACCTCATCCACCACCCACCACCACCATAACACCATCATCCACCACCATCATCCATTGTCCATCGTAGAGTGTGTGAGTCGTCTCGGGATCCAAGATTGATCGTAAGAGTTCTTGACAATCAAGGCCATGTTTGCCTAAGTCTCTTACATCACTTGGTGAAGACAAGTGTTTAGTATAATACTTTTTATTTTTAATCTTTTGCACTTTTTATTTGGTTTTGTATTAATGACTTTAATAACTAGTTACTTATGTTGAAGGTGATCTTTCCTTATCGTTTGTCCGTGGTGTCTTGGCGTTATTTTACTGTCTATATAAAATAAAAGATTTTCACCATTCATATCTCCACGGTCTATATGGAGGTATGTTGGCTACCTGGTCGGGGGTTAAGGGAACGGTTTGGTAAGGGTCTTGCCCTTGTTCAGCGTTTAGAGGTCCTGCTTGGGACCTGGGTCAAATTTAGTAGGATCTCCTTCAATGCCCATAGGTATTGGATGGCGGGGATCCAAACTCTTTGACCCCCTCATAAGTTAACTACTATTAATACTATAACCCGGCTATTTAGGACTGTATCCCTGCTGACTCAGACTACTTAGCCGAGGGTAACGTCACCGCCAGAAGCGGGGCCTACCATAATTTGCATTAATAACTTAATTCATTATCTTTCAATAATCCGACCCTTTAGGATTGTATCCTTGCTGACTCAAACTACTGGGTTGAGGGTAACGTCGCCTTCAAAAGATGGGCCTACTACAATAACTAAGATAATCTCTTAAACAAGTGCAAAAGTGCGAAAATAATCAAAGGTTATACTAATACACGTGTCGGAACCAAGTGATTCATCTTGTCTATCTGTTTTTATTTTTATTTTTATTTTCAGCATTTTAGTTAGTTTTTATTTTTTCTTAGTTTAAAACATTTTTCTAACCTTTTTGATTTGATTAGACGTTGAGGATAAACCGGTATTAAAAGCTCTTGTGTCCTTGGACGACCTCGGTATCTTACCAACACTATACTACGTCCACGATGGGTGCACTTGCCCATATGTGTGTTTAGTGTTAGTAAATATCGTGTTTTATAAATTTAAAACTTGGCTAAAAGTGTAAAAAAGGCTTAAATATATATCTAAAAACATATATACACTAACACGCATCAAGTTTTTGGCGCCGTTGCCGGGGACACAAGGATTTTAAGAAAGTTAGGAATCAACGGCCTAATCATATTTTTATTTTTCTTTAATTTTTTAGGATTTTTTTTTCTTAGATTTTTAGCTTCTGCAGAGCTCAACACGGGGCCGTGCTTGCTGAACACGCCCCGTGCTCAATCATTGGAACTGGCAATCCTGTTTTAAGTCAGACAGTAGGCTGAACACGGGGCCGTGTCCACTCAACACGCCCCCGTGCCCAAGATTCAGTTGCTGAAAACAGAACCGTTAGATCCCGGCGGTTGGTAATTTCTGATACAAACATGAGTGATAGTGATTCTTTTTACTTTCGGCACTCTTATGGTTTGTGGTGTCGAATATGTGGAGGCGAACATGAGGAATTAAAATGTTTCTTCCTCACTTATAGGCCCCACTATATAGACCCACCGATTCCTTGTAACCTTAAGAGGGGTGAAAGTAAAAATAAGCACTATTTCTCCCTCGAATGCGCCCAGCCAGATATTCTAGGAGAAATGCTCCTTGACGAGCTATTTCAACTAGAAGAACTACTTCTTAATTGGTCAAAAGAACTTAGGAAGGATTTTTTAGATCCATCCCAAGATGATGACCATGAGGAAATGTTGGAACCGCATTCCGACAACCTCGTTGCTCCCGAAAATACCTTCTTACCTAGAAAGGACGTGAACGATAGTCGTCCCTTTGTCGATTGTGCCGTGAAGGACTCCCCATCGACTTCGTTCGGTGCATACATAGACCTGAGCGATTCGGCATACACCTTCTTTAACGAGAGCCCGGAAAAGGGTTGGACTTGTCCACCTAGAATGAAAATAGGAATTACCCTCACCGACAACCTCTTGCGTTCTCGCCTTAGTATAGGACAATTAAGGTATCTTAGGCACTATGGGGTTGTTCCAACAAGTCAAGAGCCACCCGATATAGATTAGCTCCTTAGTAAAGACAAAACTTCATAAGACAGCTTTCCGACACGGGGCCGTGCCCGGCCAACACGCCCCCGTGTTCACCAAAAGATTCCCTTCTGATCAGAACGTCAGAATACGGACAAACTATGTTAGAATTTTATCTGCACACGGGGCCGTGTCCAGCGGGCACGGGGCCGTGTCCAGCAGGCTGTCGTTTTCTATAAATGCAGCCAAAAATCCTGCACATTTGGACCAACTTGGGGACAGAGATTTGAAGGAATCTTCTCTCAAACAATCCTAGGTAAGTCTAAAAGAAGTTTCCAACAACCCATCTTGTCCTTTCCTCTTCTAGACATTTCCTTCTTCTTCATCTTTCTTCAAGAACTACCATGAAAAAGTTTGAATTTTCAATCTTTGTGGTAGGGAACAATGAGTTTTGATCATAGAATCTTGGTAAAAACATGTTATGTAACATTGTTTAAAGTTATTTACTGACAAAAAGCTTGCATAAACTCAGAAAATAACTTAAAAACCCAAGATCCCTTGCTCCAAAATTCTGCAGAAAGATGAACACGGGGCCGTGCTCAATGAGCACGGGGCCGTGTCCAGAAACTGTTTCGTCATATAAACTGCTTTTGGTTTATTTTTCGTAGAATGGCGAGTGAAACCAGCGAAACATCATCCGTTCATTCCTCAAACAGCCGAAGGGGAAGGAGGCCTTCCGTTGAAGCTACACTTGTGCACTACGTTATAGCGCTAAGGGAAGCTCTCGACGAAATGACGTCAGTAGAGGAGGTCCTTATTGACCGTATTAACGATCTTACAATGGGACTTGAAAGCAGCTTCCAAGAAATTAACCTTTTGCACCAAAGGTTAAACATTTTGGTAGCACCCCCTATGGAACCAGTCCTTCCACAACAAGACTGGAACTTGGCACTAGGTGTTAACAACCCTACCGGGTGGGGAGACTTTCCCGCAGAACCTCCTATGGAAAACCCACAAGAGGTCCCAGCGGAAGTTGAAACTCCTCAAACCAATGCAAATGAGCCCTCTTTTCTCCTCCCAAGGGAGGTAGAGGAGTGGCTTGCCGACATATGAGGAGGACCATACCCGAGAGGAGGAGTTCTACAAAGCCTTATCTAACCAAGACTAGTATCTTCTTGGAAATTTTGCTAAATTAAAATAAAACATAGGGCTAGAACTCCATAAGCTTAATATCTATGTAGTTTTTATCTTTATGTAATGTCTCTCTATGATTTGCAATGTTATGATGGTTTTTATGATTGATGGTTATATTGAATAAAACACACTCATGGTGGTAATGGATGAAAAAGGGAACGAGAAAAATGGAACCATGCATGAAGAACAGAGCAACCCGACAAAAATCTCCATCACAGAAGGCTCAACACGGGCCGTGCCCAACCAACACGGGCCGTGCCCAACCAACACGGCCCCATGCTGAGCCCCTGCAGAAAAATCACCCAGTTCAGGTAACTGGACACGGGCCGTGTTCAGCGGACACGCCCCCGTGTCCAGGCTTCTGTTTCAATTCTGAAATTTTTGTTACTGGCACTTGACCACGGGGCCGTGCCCGGTAAACACGGGGCCGTGTCCAGAGTGCCAGTAACATAAATATTTGCTTTTTAACACACTTTTATACATTTTAATCAACCAAAAATATTGTTTTTGGACACATTGAGGACAATGTGTAATTTAAGTGTGGGGGGGATGCTAAAACCTTGAAATTTTGCAAAATCCTTAACACAAGCCTTACACAAAACTCTATTGGAACCGCTAAACACCCCAAATTTTTTCAAAAACTTTTTCATTTTTTATTTACTTGTCTTAGTTTAAGTTGGGAAGAACAAGTTCTAAAAAGGTTATATTTTTACAAGTTTACAATCGATAGCGTCGTGATAAAAAAGGAACCAACATAAGAAAATTATGAAACGGCATAACAAGTCTAGTTTAAAATTCGATTATATATGCTTGGTCACATTAAAAACCCATTCCCACAAAAGTGAGTTTTGAGCCTTTATTGAGCATAAAAATACACATATTTAGATTAAATGCTCATTTTTCGTTTCTTGTGTGAATAGCCGCTCGGTCCTTACAAATCTAGAACTTGCCACGACAATACATTCCCGGTCCTTACCAACTTAAACCCAAGTAAGTAAATGATGGAGGCATTAGGACTAACTATTTTTTTTTTTTCAAAACCATTATTTTTCATTTTTTTTACCTACCCAAAAATCCCCCTAGAAAACCCCTTTGAGCCTAAACCTTTCATTTCATTACCCCAAAACAATTTTTTTTTACCCACCAAGAACCTTTTTTCATTTTTTTTTCTTTTATTTTAGTAACAAGCTCGGTTTTTCGTCAACTTGCCCTTTCATGTGACATCAAAAAAAAAATAAATAAATAAATAAATAAATAAATAATAATCTTATATGAAGTCAAAAACAAACAAAAGCTACAAAAGCTTGTTTGGAGAAATACTTCAAAAATAATAAGTCACTAAAAACAAGGTATTTTACGAAAACCGACACTTGTTACGATTTTCGCCCTTTTTTACTAACCACTAACCAACCACCCACCTTTAAACCCAAGCCTTCACCCAAAAAGCCCTCTTGATATTTACAAAGGTAAAAAGTTAAAAAGGAGGAGGATTGATTGCTTGGCAAGCCTATGGAAAGACGTAAGTTCCGTGCTGCTCTCGAGTGATTCACTAAAATATACACCTTCGGCCGAGTGTTGAGTGATCTCCCGTGAGGTATGTGAACTTGTATATAAATGGAATTTTAATAAAACATATTATGCCCGAATAAGTAATTTATCTTGTGAAAAGTTCAAAATAAATCATAACGAATAGGATTGTAAATAACTTAAAATAAAACCTATAAAAACCTTGGATTCCCGACACTCAAGGACAAGCTAAAAAAAAACTTCTCTTCTACCTATTCCATTTGGGAGTGTAAGCCACATTTAAAGAGTTTTGCTTGAGGACAAGCAAAAGTTCAAGTGTGGGGGTATTTGATGTGTGTAAAATGCAACATATAAAACACATCAATTAAGGCATAAAACTAACCCTTTTTAAGTACTAATGTTGGAAAAAGAGTGTTTTTGTCTTCCTTTTGTATTTTCAGGATGAAATGAGCTCAAAATCACAAAAGAAGCAAAAAGACCACTAATTCTACCATAAATACAAGAAAAGGAACAAAAGTGGACTGCCCGGACCCTCAACGGCACCTCCCAAGGCAAAAAGAAGGAAACAGAGTCTGAACACGCCCCGTGTCCAGCGAACACGGGGGCGTGCCCAGGAAGCAGCAGAAAGACAAACCAGTAGAAGCTTCCATTGCCCACCACGGGGCCGTGTCCAGCGAGCACGGGGGCGTGGTGAAAGTACAGCAGGCGCATTAATTGTAATTCGCAATTACAATTAATGAAGAGAGAGAGTGTCAGGCGGGCACGGGGCCGTGTCCAGCGGACACGGGGCCGTGTCCAGCCTTCTGTTCAGCCTATAAATAGAGGAGCTTGGATTCATTCTCTCTCATCCCTTGGCACACCACCTCTCTCACACCTCATCCACCACCCACCACCACCATAACACCATCATCCACCACCATCATCCATTGTCCATCGTAGAGTGTGTGAGTCGTCTCGGGATCCAAGATTGATCGTAAGAGTTCTTGACAATCAAGGCCATGTTTGCCTAAGTCTCTTACATCACTTGGTGAAGACAAGTGTTTAGTATAATACTTTTTATTTTTAATCTTTTGCACTTTTTATTTGGTTTTGTATTAATGACTTTAATAACTAGTTACTTATGTTGAAGGTGATCTTTCCTTATCGTTTATCCGTGGTGTCTTGGCGTTATTTTACTGTCTATATAAAATAAAAGATTTTCACCATTCATATCTCCACGGTCTATATGGAGGTATGTTGGCTACCTGGTCGGGGGTTAAGGGAACGGTTTGGTAAGGGTCTTGCCCTTGTTCAGCGTTTAGAGGTCCTGCTTGGGACCTGGGTCAAATTTAGTAGGATCTCCTTCAATGCCCATAGGTATTGGATGGCGGGGATCCAAACTCTTTGACCCCCTCATAAGTTAACTACTATTAATACTATAACCCGGCTATTTAGGACTGTATCCCTGCTGACTCAGACTACTTAGCCGAGGGTAACGTCACCGCCAGAAGCGGGGCCTACCATAATTTGCATTAATAACTTAATTCATTATCTTTCAATAATCCGACCCTTTAGGATTGTATCCTTGCTGACTCAAACTACTGGGTTGAGGGTAACGTCGCCTTCAAAAGAGGGGCCTACTACAATAACTAAGATAATCTCTTAAACAAGTGCAAAAGTGCGAAAATAATCAAAGGTTATACTAATACACGTGTCGGAACCAAGTGATTCATCTTGTCTATCTGTTTTTATTTTTATTTTTATTTTCAGCATTTTAGTTAGTTTTTATTTTTTCTTAGTTTAAAACATTTTTCTAACCTTTTTGATTTGATTAGACGTTGAGGATAACCCGGTATTAAAAGCTCTTGTGTCCTTGGACGACCTCGGTATCTTACCAACACTATACTACGTCCACGATGGGTGCACTTGCCCATATGTGTGTTTAGTGTTAGTAAATATCGTGTTTTATAAATTTAAAACTTGGCTAAAAGTGTAAAAAGGGCTTAAATATATATCTAAAAACATATATACACTAACACGCATCAACGATCTTGTCCGTCGTCTGGAAAACTATCTCTGGTCCTGATAATTGGACCTCTCCTACTTCCGCCCAACAAACAGGCGATCTACATTTCCTACCGTATAATGCCTCGAAAGGCGCAGCCTTTATGCTGGTGTGGTAGCTATTATTGTAGGAGAATTCGATCAGGGGTAGATTCTTATCCCAGTTACCGCCTAAATCGATTGCACATGCACGAAGCATGTCTTCTAGCGTTTGGATGGTACGCTCACTTTGACCGTCCGTCTGTGGATGGTAAGCCGTACTGAAGTTCAAACGCGTGCCCAAAGATTGCTGGAAGCTCTTCCAGAAGTGAGACGTGTACCTGGTATCCCTGTCGGAGATAATAGTCACAGGTATGCCGTGTAAGGCTACAATCTTATCAACATACAGTTGGGCTAGCATATCGGAGCTATATGTCTCCTTGATGGGTAAGAAGTGAGCTGATTTAGTCAGCCTATCGACTATGACCCATATTGTATCGTTTCCTTTCCTGGTTTTGGGTAACTTGGTTATGAAGTCCATAGTTACGCATTCCCACTTCCACTCGGGAAGCTCAGGCTGTTGTAGCAAGCCAGACGGCTTTTGGTGCTCGGCTTTGACTTGAGCACAAGTTAAGCACTTTGCTACGTGGGCGGCCACAGACTTTTTCAAGCCTATCCACCAGTAATTTGCCTTTAAATCTTGATACATTTTGTCAGCACCAGGATGGACTGAATATCTGGAACTATGGGCTTCCTGGAGGATAACATCTCGTAGTCCTCCATAAATCGGAACCCATATACGTCCGTTCAGCCTCAAGATTCCATCCTTGCTAAGAGTCAACTGCTCCTCAGTTACTCCTAGCTTTTCATTGGGATAATTAGCTTCCAACACAGCCTCTCGCTGTGCAGCTAAAATCCTTTCAATCAAATTGTTCTTGACTTCAATGCTCTTGGCATTGATTCAAATAGGTTTTACCCTTTCCTTTCTGCTCAAGGCATCAGCGACTACATTTGCCCTGCCGGGATGGTACCTGATCTCGCAATCATAGTCATTCAAGGTTTCCATCCAACGGCGCTGCCTCATGTTCAACTCCTTCTGGTTGAACAGGTGCTGGAGGCTTTTGTGATCAGAATAAATCACAAATTTAATACCATAAAGGTAATGCCTCCACAATTTTAGTGCAAATACAACGGCACCCAATTCCAAATCATGAGTGGTGTAATTCTTTTCGTGCACCTTTAATTGCCTCGAAGCATAGGCAATCACTTTGCCTTTCTGCATAAACACACACCCCATGCCTGTGTGTGATGCATCGCAGTAAACTACGAATTCATCTGTACCCTCAGGTAAGGTCAACACAGGTGCGTTGCTTAGCTTTTGCTTCAGTATTTCGAAGGACTCTTGCTGCTTTGGGCCCCAATTAAACTTTTCTTTCTTCTTGGTTAGGGAAGTCAAGGGCGCAGCAATCCTCGAAAAATTTTCAATAAACCTCCTGTAGTATCCTGCTAACCCCAGGAAACTACGGATTTCGGTAGGCGTCTTTGGTTCTTGCCAGTTCATGACTGCCTCTACCTTAGCGGGATCCACTTGGATACCACGCTCACTTACAACGTGACCTAGAAACTGAACCTCTCTTAGCCAGAATTCACATTTCGAGAATTTGGCGTAGAGTTTCTCACGCTGTAGTAATTCGAGAATGCAACGGAGGTGCTTCTCGTGGTCAGCTTGGTTCTTGGAATATATAAGGATATCGTCGATGAAGACTATGACAAATTTATCTAAATACGGCTTGCAGACGCGATTCATGAGATCCATGAACGCAGCCGGTGCATTTGTGAGCCCAAAAGGCATCACTAGGAACTCGTAATGACCATAGCGAGTCCTAAATGCTGTCTTATGTACATCCTCATCTCTGACCCTTAGTTGATGATAGCCCGACCTTAAGTCGATCTTTGAGAAGTAGCTCGCTCCTTGCAGCTGATCGAACAGATCATCGATCCTCGGCAAAGGATATCTGTTCTTTATGGTAACTTTGTTCAGCTCACGGTAATCAATGCACAACCGCATTGATCCGTCCTTCTTCTTTACAAATAGGACTGGTGCTCCCCAGGGAGATGAACTAGGTCTGATAAAACCTTTCGCCAGCAGTTCATCCAACTGGGTCCTCAGTTCTTTCATTTCCGTCGGAGCTAATCTGTAAGGTGCTCTTGCTATCGGAGCTGCTCCAGGAATGATGTCTATTCTGAACTCCACTTGTCTATCTGGTGGCAACCCAGGTAGTTCTTCGGGAAAAACCTCGGGGTATTTAGAAATGACAGGAAGATCCTCGATCTTCGGCTTAGGCTCTTCTATTATCACCTGAGCCATGTAAATTACACAGCCTCTGTTTAAACACCTAGAAGCTTTCAGCATAGATACGTCCTCGGGTAACCCGTACTGCGTATCTCCTCGAATGGTAAGAGATTCTCCACTCGGAGTCTTTAATACTATATGCCTTTTGCCGCAAATGATTTGGGCCTGATTACGGGATAACCAGTCCATGCCTAGGACTATGTCGAAACCCGCTAGTTTGAAAGGAAGTAGAGATAAAGGAAAAGAATGGTTCCTAATGGACATTTCACATCCCTCTAGAACAGTTGAGGCGATTTCTATCGTGCCGTCTGCTAACTCTACTTCGTATTTCATATCGAGGGTTTTGATAGGCATATTTAGTAGTTGGCAAAATTTCTGGTCTACGAAGGATTTATCAGCGCCAGAATCGAATAGTACTCTTGCAAATATATTATTTACGAGGAAAGTACCTGTAAGCACATTGTCGTTCTGGACCGCTTCCTTTGCATCCATGCGAAAA
The DNA here is from genome assembly GCF_002127325.2 of Helianthus annuus. NCBI lineage: Eukaryota > Viridiplantae > Streptophyta > Magnoliopsida > Asterales > Asteraceae > Helianthus > Helianthus annuus. Next base: position 164,536,942 of record NC_035446.2, read on the forward strand.
ACTCTCGCATTTGACTTCTTTGTCTCTTCTGCCTTCTTGGCATACTTAGGGCAGTTACTCTTGATATGCCCCTTTTCATTACAACCATAGCAGGTTGCATCCTTGATTTTCTTGCACTCCACAGTCTTATGATCCTTGGACTTGCATAGTCCACAGGAAGGAGTCTTTGATTACGACTGTGAGTTCGATGCAAATCTGCATTTCCCAGAGTGGGGTTTCTTGCAGATTTTGCAGTTGGGCCTTTCACCAGCTTGCCCATCTTTCTTCGCCTCCGACCCTCTTATGCCTTCACCGTTTCCACGGTGCTTCTTCCCTGATCTTCGTGAGGTATCATCCTCACGTTTTCTTTTCTCAGCCTCCTTGCTCCTTAGTGTCCTCAGACGGACAACGTCTAAGGTGAGAGACAAGGAGAGGTCAGTAACTGACCTGAAGGTCGTCGGCCAAGAGGCCTTTACGCTCACCTTTATTGCGGGCTCCAAGCACCCAATGAAACGGGCGATTCTTCGGGGTTCTGGTGTCACAAGGTATGGGACCAGACGAGACATTGTATTGAAACTCGTCAAATACGCCTGGCAGTCCAGGTTTGTCATCACCAGTGACACAAAGTCAGCCTCGATCTTCTCAACCTCATGCTGAGGGCAGTAGTTTTCCTTAATGAGAGCAATAAATTCCTCCCACGTCATTTTGTATAAAGCAGACTTACCAGATGCCTGCACCAACGCTCTCCACCATGCCAGGGCCTCGCCCTTGAATGATTGGGACACATACTTCACCACATCCCTCGCTGCACACCCGCTGATGTCCACAATAGTGTCCATCTCATCTAGCCAGGTGATACAATCAACAGCACCTTTCTCCCCTGTAAATTCCCGGGGCTTACAAGATACAAAGTATTTGTAGGTGCAACCCTTAGCATTTGATGCATCAGTATATTCTCTATCGCGATGAACGCTGTTCGCAGTGGACGAGTGTTTGTCGTCATCTTTCTTGGGTTGAGAGGGTGGTTTGGAGTGTGTCTTTGGTTTAGAGGGTGGTTTTGACACGGTTCTGCCTTGGGACTCAGTATATTGACGATCAAGAGCTGCCTGAACAGCATTGTCAATCAGAGCCTTCAGTTGTGCGCCTGTCAAATGCACTGGCGTATTGTCGTAGTCATTATCATTAGTATGGCAATTCTCTCCGTTGGGATTCGCCATCGTAACTTGAATCTGTTACAGAAGATAACAAAATTTTATTCAAGCGATTATTATATAATTATCTTTTATGTCAATTTGTCAACCATGGCACAGAGACCATATTTGGTTAACTCATTATTTCATTTCATATTAGGATTTGAATATATCCTATTTCAGCTATATAAATAGTATTGGCGGCATAAAGCCTAATCATGATGATGTTTTATAATATTAGCCGAGATTTCAGAGAATCAAAGGCATAGAGGTTTGAACCGTAGTTCTCTTACCCCTTTCTGGCAGGGAGTCATAGACCACCACTGTCTTTTGTCTTTATAAGACAATTATTACGGCCCATAGGCACTACATCACTAATGGATGTTTTAATAAGATTGGCCCGTAGGCACTACATCACTAATGGATGTTTTAATATAATTGATCACCTTCATTGGTGATTTAACCCACGATTTATAAATCATTTAGTTGGGTTTTGAAATCCTTAAAGGATTATTGTGTAAGAATGACGTGCGTGATTTTAACGAATCACATCTGCCATGACTGTTAACATGCGTACAGAAGTTAACAGGGAATCAGAATCTTTTTAATTAGGTCGTACCATCTTGACTGGATCTTAAAAGACACCAAGCTAGGTTTCACCTTTTAAGATTCTTTATTTAGGCAGATCAATATAAAATGAATGGTTTTGATTTATTTCATACATATTAAAACAAAACTCATAACATTCATTCCAAAATCTCAAATACAATTACATATTGCCCTAAACGGGTCTTTCAAATAGTACATACCTCCATAGAGGTTTAAAATAAGTGACAAGTCCACGCAGGGACTAATACAAGATAGGTGTCCATGCAAGGACTAAAAGATAAGTCCTCGTAGGGACTGAAATACGATAAGTGTCCACGCAGGGACTTATTTCTAAGTAGAAATTACATTAGTACAACTATTAAGGGCTAATGGTCTCGTTTCTTCTTTTTGCCCTTTAGTAGGTTCGCCAAGCCCTTGAGAAATCCTCGGTGGCTCTTTTTCTCTTCTTCGAACTCTCTCTCCACACGATCTAGTCGATGGAGTATTTCTTCCTGTTCAGGAGGAGAGAAACGTGGTTGTGGTGCTTGTTGCGGAACTGGAGGTCTGGGAGGTATTGGATACCCATGAGCTGAGTAGTCCGGTGGTCCCATGTTTCCATGTGCTCCGTCAGGGTAGCGCGCATTATATCTTGCCGACACCACATATGGGTCGCGCTCATAGCCGTAGTTGTATTGTGCTTGTGATGGTTCGAACGGGTTGTAAGCCGTTGGACCCGTGTAAGCAGGTATGGGTTGGTCATACCCAAATGGTGGCGAATTTTGTGCAGCTGGTGCGGAGTTCGCCTCCTGTATAGGACTTGAAGGTCCTTCTTCTTGTAGTGGCGGATAATGGCTACTACTAGAGTGTCGAGGAGTGCTGAAGTGGATACCCCCTCCTCCTCGTGTAGACATACGAGCATTTGTCCTCCTACGCCTCGGCGGATCAGGTATTACTGGTTGCGCCGGTGGCGGAGGTGGTGGCGTAACTGCCTCAAAGCGTGAATCCTCAGAGGGATCCTGTGGATGTCGCGGTTGTTGAGATGTCTGTTGAGGTGGCGTGTAGTACCACTCATGTCGGTCAAACAACGCTTGGAAACTGTCTGGTCCCTGATAGGGTGTGCCATGGAAGGATGACCCATCAGAGACTTCTATCGGATGCGTGGGCGTACCACGAGCTGGTTCAGTAGGATCCTCATCTTCCTCCATGGGATCTTCAGAAAAGTGGTCTTGTGGCCCTAGTGGAACAAAACCTGAAGGTTCCTGTATGTAGTCAGCCGGATTAAACTGACCTATGTAGTATGGAGTAGGGTCGTCATAATTCCGGGTCGATACCGAACGTTGTAGAGGTATGAAGGAAGGTTGTGGGTTGTTGGGATCATTCTCTGAGTTTGGCCCAAAGGAGTGCCGGTAGGATGGCGTCGAGCTGTGCGAGGTGGAATGCCTCGCAGGTTCGTAGAGATCTCTTCGTCGTTGTGGTTCTTCGCTCCTTGTCATCGAAGAATGTCTTGTACCAGATGGTCCAGCTTCGTTATCGTGATGTGTCACGATTTCTCCTCTGCCTCTTCTTCCCCTTCCTCTTCCTCGGAATATAACAGGTGGCATTTTCCTGCTCCAAAACTTATTAAAAATCGAATTGAAAATAAAGACAAAAAGAAGTATTAATCCGAATTTGTCCTAGGTTCTTGTCTAGACTCAAGTATGTGCAATTGTGTCATTGAGATTAAACACATTAGGATAGTGTTTAATTCACTCAATGTTGGCTCTGATACCAACCTGTCACACCCCAATTTCCACGTGTCTCGCCGGGGGGCCCGGTGGGGGATTACCGTGACGATGTTGGCAACAATATAGTCAAACCACACAATTATATAATGCACAGCGGAAGCTTAAGATAAATATATAAACTTCAACCTCTGGTTGTAATATCAAATGTATTACAGAAGTTGAATATATCCACAGCGGATCAAAAAGTAATAAATATTGTTCATTCAGATGCAGCATCGAGTTTGCGAGACTATGTACGATGCTTAGGACGCCTATACCAGCCCATTACGTATAGCACCTGCATTTAATCTTTTTGGGGAAAATACGTCAGTTTACACTGGTAAATACATTCAACTGACACATTTGAAAATGTTTATTAAAATTGATTTGAATGCACAAGGCACAAACTCTTTTATAACTTGGGAAAATTATTAAAATCTTGTGAACGTTTTACATGTTCTTTTATGCGTTCAGTAGCCCGGGTCATGCCGGGTTAAAGATTTATAGACACACCACATTGCGTAAAACCGTAGTATGAAAACCAACGGCTACGTCTTTTAATTTAATGTCGACAATATATACCGGGTGTACGCCTACACCGGGATGTCGATGGTCGTGGCCATTTCGTAAAATGATGCCAAGGATATCCGGGACAACGGTCATTAAACCCCCCAAAGGCTTTTAAGAAACAAAACTGTTTAAATGAGCCGATCATATTATTTAATTAACCACCTAAGCGATGGAAGTATATAATGCTCAATCAAGCGGTATTAATATACCGTAACCCAAGCCCATATAGGGGAAATAAGTTAAAGTATTTACCTTTGCAAGTATATTTCCTTAATTTGGATTAAATCACCGATAGCTTTTACTGGGGCTCCTAATCTGGAACGAAGGTTTTAGTTAACCTCTTAGAATCCTAACGAGTCGTTATAATGGCCGTAGCCTAGACCGGTTGGTTCCGATATGTGAATACGGTTTAATCGCGCGAAAAGGCGAAAACCGAGAATGGAATGTGATTCTGCCCCAAACAAGTTCAGAGACTTGTTTTATATGGGTTCAAGGTTCACACTCTGGATTTTGGGGTTCAAATAATATAATTTGACCCGTATCGGCTAATTTATGAAAACTAGTTTCATAAGCCGAACCGTGCGCGCAATAGGCGAAACGGTTAACCATGAGAGTCGTACGCTTATTTCCTAAGTCAATATGCCTTAAAGAGGTTGCGGTATCAGTAGGATACCTTCCTTGATGCCCGTGACAAGTTTTAGATAATATTATGCCCCGTAGGGGCTTTTTGGTCATTTTAAAGACTTTTAAAATAGCTTTTCGAGTTCTACTGGAAATCTGAGTTTCCCGAACAGCTTATAAAGCTTAAAATACTTTATTTATTATTAAAAATCAGTAGCAACTGGAATCGGGTCAAAAGACCTTGTAGAACTCATGTTTTGGCCAAAAAGGGCATATTCGGTATTTACCGAACCGTAGCCATAACCGCAGGTTATGAGCGAGGTAAAAATTATTAAAAATCCTTAAAATTCCCAAAATATTATTTTAATACAGTGGGTAAAAGTTTTGGTGACGAAATTTTGGTTTAGATAGGTGTTATGCTAATTGCGCCGTTAATTACTAAAGTTTACTTTAAATGCGCCATTTAGCATAACTCTTATTCTAGACCTCGGATTGACGTGAAACTTTAAGGACATGCTTATAATTTAATAAGAAAGGTTCTGGTCCGTTCACGTGTCCGAAATACTCGTTTTATTTTCAAAATGGCGTTACGGTCAACTTTTAGGCGATTAACGGAAATACGTAAAAGACTCGGATAACTCATGAACCGATCACAGAGGTTTATACCATCATGTAACCTGGTCCTAAGAGTGTCCTAAGGTATATCTATACTTCACTAAAACGGGTCAGAACTGAAGTCAATGCAAAAGTCAAACTTTTGCGACATTCGGCTCCGAACCGGTTCAACATAGCAAATGATCGATTCAAACGAGCGTAAACAAGTTTATATAGTTATTATCAAGTTTTATGATTGTCAAAATAGGTTTCTTAGTATGTACATTACAGATTATGCATAAATCGCTAAAATAGCTTTCTGTTGACTTTTTAACCGCACGTTTGACTCGATATTTGACATAGTTAGAGTGGTGATCAGGGGGAACCCTTTTAGAGGTTTATTACCCACATAAATACAACTCAAAACCACTTTTGATTCGTCATAAGACTGAACCATTTGCAAGTTATTGTAATGACAACCGTTAGTTACGACGGTTGTGTTTATAGGCTAAAACTATGGAAATGTATGACCAAAATGGTTATGAACGACTTACAGAAGTTGTATCTTGCTTATAGAGCAGAGATGGATGCTTGGGAGCTCTTAGAATGATCAGAGATGTGTGTTTTGTGTTGTGTGAATGTTATGAGCATAATGTGCTATTTATAGCCAAAGAAAGCACCCAAGATCATCACAACTCAGTCTACATTTGCTCATGGATCATGGGCAGGTGTCCCTAAGTGATATGGGTCAAGTGTAGGGTGCCCATGCCTCATTGATTGAGGTTTTGATCGTTCAAAGGCTCCAAAAGGCAAGTAGTTACAACTTTCTGCATCTGGGCGTCCCACGCGACCCGCATGGGAGTTCCATGCTTGTTTAACGCGGGTCGCCTGATATTCAAATATCAGGCGCGTATTTTAGGAGGCTCGCGACCCGCCTACACTTAGGCTATTACTTAACGCGGGTCGCGAGAGGCCAGATTTCCAGAAACTTTAAATCTTTTGAAATGATTACGAAATCCTGGTAATTAATAACGAAATCTTTCGTAATGATTTACCTGACCTTTCGGGTTCGAAGGGGTAACTTTGCGGTTTGGCCCTCGGTTATTTACCGATAGGGGCCTCATGTTATTTACCCGCATTATTAAGTTCCCGACTAGTTTATTAATTATTTGGAAAGCCTTAACTTTCACTGTTGACGCTTTTAACCCTTCTCATACGAATTTGAGTATAACTCTCTCGTTTTAAGACGGAACTTCGCGGAATTTATACAATATATTCTAGTGAGCGTATAATACTGTTGCGAAGCCTTGGGAACGTTAAAGGGTCACTCAGAGGTATAATTAAACATGTTGACACAGTTAACCCCTGTAGCTCGTAATCTCTCACTTTCTTCCGCGTCTCGCTTCCGTACGATCTATGATTTATTCGTTTGAAGGTACAAGCATTTATTTAGGGTTACTATACAGCATATTTACCCTAGTTGACATTTATAACCCTCGAATTTATATACTTTCAAGGTTTGTCAAAATTAGTCCTTTATTTATTATAGATGCCACGTGTAATCAAATGACACGTGTTAACACATCATTGGACACAAAAATTCGAGGTGTTACAGCTACTAAGAAGAATGCCAGAGCATTCCAGCTAACTACTCAAGAAGCAGAACTCATCCCGGATGTGATAGCCGGTACGTTTTTAGTTCACAACATTTATGCAAAAGTATTATTTGACTCTGTTGCAAACCAAAGTTTTATAAATACTTCATTCTGTCAAGCTCTTAAGTTACCTTTAACTACCATTAGGCAGATTTTTACAGTCGAAACTGCCGATGGGAATTCAGTCAAAATCCATCAGGTTTTGCAAAAAGTAGAAATAGAACTCTTAGGTCATAAATTTACTGCAAACCTATTGCCTATGAAATTAGCCGAGTTTGATGTTGTGTTAGGAATGGATTGGTTAATAGCCAACCATGCTCAAATCATTTGTGATAGAAACTCTATAGAAATTCAAGCACCTACTGGAGAGATAATTAAGATTTCAGGAGATAAACCTCGAAAGCCACTGAAGTTCATATCAGTAATGAAAGTTGCTAATTATGAACGGAAGCAGGGAATAGTATATATGATTTCAGTAATCATTTGTACTAAAAGAAAAGAACTTAAGGAAATCCCTGTAGTCTCAGAATACCCAGATGTATTTCCAGAAGATTTACTTGGGTTACCACCAGATAGGGAGGTAGAATTTAGGATTCATCTAATTCCAGGAACTACACCGATAGCCAAGGCACCCTATCGACTAGCTCCTACCGAAATGCTAGAATTGAAAAAGCAATTAGATGAATTACTAAGCAAAGGATTTATACAACCTAGTTCATCCCCTTGGGGTGCACCAGTGTTGTTTGTGAAAAAGAAAGATGGATCGATGAGAATGTGTATCGATTATAGAGAATTGAATAAGGTTACAATTAAGAATCGATACCCATTACCTAGGATTGATGATCTTTTCGATCAATTACAAGGCGCTAAATATTTTTCTAAGATAGACTTGCGCTCCGGATATCATCAATTAAAGGTTCAAGAAGAAGACATACCTAAAACTGCATTTAGGACTAGGTATGGACATTATGAGTTTACAGTCATGCCCTTTGGATTAACTAATGCACCCGCAGCATTTATGGACATGATGAACAGGATCTGTAAACCATATTTGGATAAATTTGTAATTGTCTTCATAGACGATATACTTATTTATTCAAAAAGTCAGGTCGAACATTGTCAGCACTTGCATGTACTCTTAACTTTGTTAAGAAAAGAAAAGTTGTACGCTAAATTCTCAAAATGTGAATTTTGGCTACAAGAAGTGCAATTTTTAGGACACATGGTGAATCACGAAGGTATTCACGTAGATCATGCTAAGATAGAAACAATTACCAATTGGAAGGTTCCGCAAACTGCAATGGAAATTAGAAGTTTTATAGGATTAGCTGGATATTATAGACGGTTTATTAAGGATTTTTCCAAGATAGCTGTACCATTAACTAAGCTAACCTGTAAAGCCACTAAGTTTGAGTGGGGACCTAAACAAGAAGAAGCCTTCAGAATCTTAAAGCAGAAATTAACCAAACCTCCAATCTTAGCCTTACCAGAAGGAACAGAAGATTTTGAGGTATATTGTGATGCTTCAAAATTAGGATACGGATGTGTGTTGATGCAACGCAAGAAGGTAATTGCGTATGCTTCCAGACAATTGAAAAAGCACGAAGAAAACTATACGACTCATGATTTAGAATTAGGAGCTATAGTTTTTGCCCTTAAGATATGGAGACATTATCTGTATGGAAGTAAGTTTACTGTTTATACAGATCATAAGAGTTTAAGATATATATTTGGGCAAAAAGAGTTAAACATGAGGCAAAGAAGATGGATGGAAATCCTGAGTGATTACGATTGTGATATTCAATATCACGAAGGAAAGGCAAACGTAGTCGCAGACGCCTTAAGTCGTAAGTTCCATGAAAAGCAAAAGCGAGTCCGTGCTCTTAGAATAAATCTACAAGTAGATTTAATGGAACAATTGAAGGAAATTCAGGAAACGGCAATCAAGGACGATGCCGAAGGAATGAAAGGTTACCTAAAAGAATTAGAACAAGGAAAGGATGGAATCTGGAAATTCCATAACAGCAGAATTTGGGTACCTAAACAAGGAAATTTAAGATCAAAGATTTTAGACGAAGCTCATAAATCTAGGTATACTGTCCATCCAGGAAACAATAAGATGTACCAAGATTTAAGAAAGAATTTCTGGTGGATAGGAATGAAGAAGGATATAGCCAAATACGTATCTAAGTGTCTAACTTGTTCACAAGTTAAAGCCGAACATCAGAAACCTTCAGGTCTGCTACCACAGTTAGAAATGCCTGTATGGAAATGGGAACTCATAACAATGGACTTTGTTACTAAGTTACCCAAGACCAGAAAAGGTAATGATGCCATTTGGGTAATCGTGGATCGATTAACCAAATCAGCTCATTTTCTACCAATAAAGGAAACCTTTAGTATGGAAAGGTTAGCCAAATTGTATGTAGATGAAATAGTATCCTTACATGGAGTTCCACTCTCCATTGTATCGGATAGAGATAGTCGTTTCACTTCCCGTTTCTGGACAAGTTTCCAAGAATCAATGGGAACCCGACTCAATCTAAGTACCGCATATCATCCACAAACGGACGGACAAAGTGAAAGGACGATCCAAACTCTGGAAGACATGCTCCGAGCATGTGTAATTGACTTTGGAGGTAATTGGGATAACCATTTACCATTAATCGAATTCTCCTATAACAATAGTTATCACTCAAGTATCAAAGCCGCTCCATTCGAAGCACTGTATGGACGCAAGTGCAGAACACCCGTATGTTGGGCGGAAATAGGAGAAAGTCAATTATCAGGTCCAGAAATCGTGCAAGAAACCACAGACAAGATAACTCAAATCAAGGAAAGATTGAAAACAGCCAGAGATCGCCAGAAAAGCTATGCAGACAATCGTCGCAAGCCACTCGAATTCCAGATAGGAGACAAAGTACTTTTAAAAGTATCTCCTTGGAAAGGAGTAGTACGATTCGGTAAGAAAGGAAAACTGAGTCCAAGATATGTTGGACCATTCCCAGTGATTCAACAAATCGGACCAGTTGCTTATCGCTTACAACTACCAGAAGAACTAGCTGGAGTACATGATGTATTTCATGTATCCAATCTTAAGAAATGTCTATCAGACGAATCCTTGGTAGTACCTCTTCAAGATGTGGAGGTAAATGAAAAGCTGAAATTTATAGAAAAACCTTTACAAATAGAAGATAAGAAAATCAAGTTTCTCAAACACAAGCGACTAGTACTGGTGAAAGTCAAATGGAATTCAAAGAGAGGACCAGAATATACTTGGGAACTGGAGTCAGAAATGAAGCGGAAATACCCTCATCTATTTCAATAAATCTCGAGGACGAGATTTTTCTTAAGGTGGGGAGGATGTAACAATTCTCATTAAAATCCATAATTAGGATGATAATTAGTCAATAAGGAAACCCTAATTGAGACACCCAAATAATTCTGCACTAACCCTAAAATTTTCGAAACAATCGGAATCAGGATCAGGGCCCCTAAAACTCAGGGGGGTTAAACCCTAGTGGATATTTATCTTCTAATTTTGCTGTAGAAATGAAAATCATTCGTACATTTACTCAGCAAAGCTATCTGGGACACAAAACAACCTAGGCTAGGAAGTAGACCCGTCGCGCCACGCGACGGGTACACATATCTCTTTCGCGTGGCGCGAGGGGGAGCATTTTCCAGATATAAATAGGTGATGTTGGCACTTGAAATTTGCTGTTCATTCGACGTTCAAACTCGAATTATGCTCTGAGATATCATAAAAATCGTTCACAACACACACTAATATCGAAACGCTGCCGCAAAACAGGGTAATTACTCGATCGCTATTACGATTCATTTTCCGAGATCAATATATCCAAAGAATGTTTAAGTGCTGCCCACATTAGGGTTATACTTTGTCGTTCGTCGTTAATTCGATGAATGAGTTTAAGTATCGCACTTTGTCGTTCATTGTGAGAATTTGATCTTGTGAGTTATCGTAACTGCTGTATTGATCACTAACCCTGTTTTGTGTGCATTATTGTTGAAATTAGGTTAACAGGGCTAAATCATATTCTATCCATACTAAATCTGCAATGTGAGTCATTCTTCTTTTTATTAACTGTTTTACAATACTCCAAATCATTTTTCAGAATTATAATTACAGTGATTAAGTTTATGTAATCACCAAATTACAGCCGGTATGTGGGGTATTGTGCACAATATTATTATTATTGTTTCCTTCACATTAGGTGGGCGAGCCTAAAGTGATATGCGTCACTCATTGGGACAGCCAATGGTGATATGACCACAGTCACAGAGCTGGTCTGTGACAAATACCTATTCTTGAAACTTGGTTGATAATAAACATATGTAAAAACTCTTGATACTGTAAATTATAACAAAGGTGTCGTTTTCAGTAAATAGAATGATTCACTCAGTATTTCCCCGCTGACAAAACCTTTTTCAAACATGTTTCAGGTGATTTACTGTAAATTAGGAAAAGTGCTGAGGAGCATTTCAAGCTTGAAATAGTGGCTCAGTATAAAATAAAGAAATATGTTTTGAAATAAGGATTTATCACTAAAACTTATGTATTGTAAATTATCGGGGTTATCCCGAATTGTGAAATAAAATAATCAGGAAAAGTTTTAGCTTTACAACGATCCTGATGTTAAAATTTCCGCTGCTAAAATCACATAAATAAATATCACGGGATTTCTGTCCCGCGGCTCCTGAAACGGGTCAAACCGGGTCGGGGGCCGTGACAACATTCAATCTTCTAACCTCATCAACTCGTCAATAATTGGATAATTGGAAAGCATATGCAAACTTTGTGAGTATACTCGTATTTCCCCTTTTTTTACTTTTACCACTTTTGGGGTGTAACATGTTTATCTATCAACAAACTTACACATGAACATTTTGCTTAAACACATGAACATTCCTACAACATGCTTGTATACGTGATGGCTTGATGCTTTAAACTTGGACTTATCTTATGTGTTGAATTTATCATTAACTTCGTACGAGCCAAACCGTGACATATGTAGCGTTATAGGATTAACGACCCGCCCCTTTATCTCGGTTATGTCATGAGCATATTGCGTTTCCTTGGTTTGATATGTTAGACACATACCATATTTAAAGGCTTATCTTGAATCACATGCTTGCTATGAGGAATTGTTCAAAACTTATCTTTTGCTATGTACGTATCAAACTTGTATACTCGCCTTTACTTTTGCATTGAACTTTATTTTAACATGTTACAGGTGGATGTTGACGATGCATGGAATCTAGTAGGATGCTTAGATACACACTTAGAAAGAATTGTAATTGTATTGTATCATTTTATTATTCATGTTGTTGTACTTTGTTTCAAAACCTTGTACATGATTATTTAAATACTTGTCACAATTATTAGCGTTATGATGTCTCGAGCAATCTTCACACTTCGTCTCATCCCGATGTTTCCGCCATTGGTTGGGGTGTGACAGATTGGTATCAGAGCCATAACTATAGGGAATTAGGAAAAGTAGGAATGCTTTAACCTAGTCTATAGTTCTAGAGCCTTATTCGTACCTTTTACTTAAAACTACTTGCATGCTATCTTATTTGCTTTTATTTATTCTCTTGATCTTGTAAGCATATGTGTCACTTATGCGTTAACACTTAACATGCTATACTTATTTTTATTATGTGTTAATACCTGTTTCATCGTCTTATCCTTTATGTGTGTTCTTGACATACTTTTTATGCATTAATATTCGTTTCATCATTTCACTTTTATTGTGATATTCTTGACATGTTATACTTGTTTGTTTAATCTTTAATATACACTTTTCCTCACGCGTTTTACTCGACTATTCTAAATCCGACAACACACATATTACACAAACGAGACGAGTTCACCCAAAATAGGCGTGAAACCCACAATTTGGTGAATGACTCTCAATCCTTCTACTTTTCTTTTTACACGGAATTCACCACCAAGTTAGGAGTGAAATCCTCACCTTGATGGAGAAATTCGAATTTCAAACTCTAGTGGACCCTCGTCAAAGTGTTGAAATTAAATTTTGACCCGACGAGTACCAACCACACTTAGGATACGAAATCGTCAAGTTAGGGGTGAAACCCGCACCTTGGCGACTAGTTCCACTCCTTGATATTTTTGTTAAATCCCGCCAAGTCTCGAAATTTCGATTGATTTGGGACATGTAGTAACCGGAAGGGTAAATACCGTTAACCGACTTGTCGGCGAGAGTATTTTACCTATTAGGCCAAAGCATGCTCCTCAAATTCAAAAGACTTTTCGACCACTTTGGTTAGTCAAAGTTCCGTTTGGAACACTCCAAACTTTGGTCAAACATGTGTTTCTATTGTTCATTTTATACGATACAATCTTTCAACCTCGAGTTTACCTTGATTTCTCTTTTCACACGCACAACATATCGAACCTTTTCGATACATTTGTATATGCATGATTTTCATATAATTTAAATTCATATTCCTTGTAACAACTAGTGGAGAGGTATCATCGAGATTGGAGTGATTTCCTTACCTTGACGATTAACTCCACTCCCCTTTTCTTAAAAACGACCTCACCAACGAGTTAGGGGTGATTCCCTTACCTAGGTGATCGTTACCAAAACGTCTCTTCAAAATATCTTATTATGCAAACTCGATCATATTTTATACCCAAATTGTTTATCATTATTCAAAATACCCACTCATACCGATTTCAAAATACATTGATTTGTCAAAACGTACTCAACTCATATACACGAGATTCTTAATCATGTCTTAAAACATTTTATTACGCAAACTTCAAAACCTTACGAAATGCTACCTATCAATTTAATCGGCCCAATGAAACTCTTGCCCATGAACTTCGTATTCGACTTAATCACTAAAACTTGCTCACATTATATCGTCATACTAGAGACTTCCATTCTTAATTGAAACCAAACCAACCTTTCTCAATTACCTATAGGATCTTATAGATATTATGAGATCGTTTTACCAAAGAATATTTCCAACATCAACGAACCATTTGTCAAAACCCTTTAAAATGAACACTAAGACCTTTGATAAATCCCTTTTCCAAGGATCAACGTATTCACAAAAACTCCAAAATTTCTTGTTTTGATGAAACGAACTTACCTTTTCCTACACCTATTTTTCAAGACACGTGGGTAAGAAGACTCCATGGGGACCGACCATCTTCGGATTTCGTAAACTCTTTTAAAACAAAGGTAGCATTTCCATTCATTACAAAATACGATATGCATGACCAATAAGTACTTTATATCCTCTTACATATGCAAACTATATTCTACCTTTTTAAACCAAGCCCAATCTAAATTTGATTCAATAAACTCAACGTTTCGTTTAAACAACTATACATGCATGTCATCATACACGTTTTGTCGCTTCATCGCAACAATTTCACTTATATCGTTCGTATCTACATACTCAACCTTTTGAGCACTCTTACATACGTAACTTTGTTATGTTTCAATTAATACTATATACGTAATCAATAGTATTTGTACTCACCCTCTCACTCATATTCATAACAACACATTTTATGCTTATACTTGTAATCGTATTCATACTTGTACTCATGCGTTTTATGATTTTAATTATATTTATACGTTTCATGCTTACACGTATACTCATACTACGCGTATGTTTGATACCCATACTTACGTGTATATTCATACTTAAACTTATACTTATGCTCATAATTTTGCTTATACTCATGATTCATACATTCGTACCTATACGCGAGCGTAACCTGAGGGATTAGCTTGCGTGGGTCCCACACATACTTAAACATGGACTTGCTTATATATCGTATTCTTGTACGTACACATTCTAAACTTTTTATGTATACCCCAATTCATACACAACTAGTACAAGCTATGCGGATCATGCGACGATCAAGATAACCGCGGGTGCACACGGGATTATAGTGATTGGCTCATGAAAAACCATAGAGTGTACTACTGTGTATGGTAAGACACGGAACGTAACATGACACCGAACACGAAACGGACGTAATGTGGTCAAAACATGGTGGATACGCCGCTGGTACTTCTTATACATAAGTGTTTTCATCATGTTACCAAACTTTCGTAAGACGTGTCATGAGAAAATCAGTGTTTTGCAGACCTTTTAGACCTAATTCAAACTTTAAACAACTCACAAACGCGCTATATCCGATTATCCATGACGAGACTTCATTCTTAGCATGCTACTTTTGTCTATCCAATACATATGCCATTCTTATACTTGCATTCGTTTATTAAGAGTCAATCGTTCAATTCCATATACGCAACTATACTTTTCCAATTATGTTTGGTACCTCAAATCATTTTAGACAAACGAACTCCTTTGCAAACCTATCTTGTCATCCTTCAAAATTTCATACTTTTTACGTTTCAAAATTTTCAAGTCTCAATTCTTAATAGTCACCTTTTGCCAAAACTCTTTCAAGTCTTCCTCTTGAATAAATTTCGGGACGAAATTTCCTAAAGGAGGGGAGACTGTAACGCCCTGCTTCTACGTACTTTCCATAATTAGAAAGCTCGCCTTGTAATGCTATTTTTGGAAATCTTGTATTATTATAGTCGTCTTCTCGTTGTAAAATCCGAGACTTGGATCATAAATAAAATTTGTATTTCTTTAAATTCACCATCTACATATTCATACATGTTCATACGTTCGAATTCATTGTACATCGAATCTTTATTTGCAATTCATACTTATACGATACTTATTCACGATGCATGTCCATGCTTGTCCTTAAATTGTTGATACTAAAAACCCCTAATAATATGCTTATTTATACAACGGTTAATCATCTAATATGTGACATATACTTGTCACTTACAAACATGTTACATACTTGTACATTACACTTTTTACCTAGTTAAATCATGTTTTATTTCATATTTCACCTTGTTACAAGTTAGGGGAAACATTGTTGCATATTATTACACAACTTAACTAACAAAATTACTCATTATAATGTTTTAAAAAAATAAAAAAATAAAGAAATATGGCAGCCCCAATTCAGCAAAATTCAGCCCCATATAGTTGGGTTTTGTGGGCTAGTTTCAAGGTGTAACCCCTTCTAAACACTTCCAAAGCCCAACCCATTGAAACCCTAATCCTTCCCCTTATAAATACCACTTATAACCAGCCTCTCTACCACTTTTGCAACACTAAAAACTCTCAAAACATCCTCCAAACCGTAGCTGAAAGCAAAGGTTCGAGCAGATTGACACCCCTTCACGAAAATGAGCATAACTCACTCATTTCTTAACGAAATCAATTGATTCTTTTTCCTACTTACTTGGATAATCATGGGGTTCGATTCCTAGACTTCTCCTTGGAGAAATCAGACCTGGAAATGCCCCGAAATCATCCATAAACTTTCTGTTTGTTTTTATGTTCATCAAAAACTTGTTTATACATATGTAACTTGTGTTCAACACATCTCATACCTATGTCCTAATGCTTACAACTTATCCCATGGTTGGTTAAGCTTAAAAACAAGGTTGAGACATCTAAAATTAGAGGATTAAACCTCATAAACTTGGTGTTTTGTCTAGGGTTTCAACCCACAAATCATGTCAAACATAGCCTTTGATACATGAGTGATTAGGGAACAACTTGGGTTGTCCTACATACAATCCTCACGTGATTTAATGATTTCTCTATAGTTAGGTTGTTTATGTTATTGTACAAATCCTAGTTCGTGACCCTCCTTGGTTGTTGTTACACCAAGTGAAGTGGTGAACATTCAAGGGGTTCCTAAATGGAAGCATGTCCTTCCTACCCCATACATGACATCTATGATAACACGAGGTGCCTAAATGAAGATTCTAATCTTCTACATCCTACTTGAATTATTGGACTAAATAATATGTAGTACTTAACCTAGATATATATATACACTCATTCGAACATTTGATGTTGAACTTATGTTTATATGTTAAAGTAGTAGAACATCACCTAAGACCTAAACCTTGTTGTGATTCTTATGGGTGTTCAACTCATGAAAACATTATCATAACCCTTGTGGTTACCAAGTGTCATACAAGTGTTAAGTGTTGAAGATGATTATTTTCACATGCTATTCTCATATCTTACTTTTATGTTGTTTTAAATACCGAATCTCGACTCTAAGCATACTTGAACTTTAACCCTACACATTCAATCTTCTAACCTCATCAACTCGTCAATAATTGGATAATTGGAAAGCATATGCAAACTTTGTGAGTATACTCGTATTTCCCCCTTTTTTTACTTTTACCACTTTTGGGGTGTAACATGTTTATCTATCAACAAACTTACACATGAACATTTTGCTTAAACACATGAACATTCCTACAACATGCTTGTATACGTGATGGCTTGATGCTTTAAACTTGGACTTATCTTATGTGTTGAATTTATCATTAACTTCGTACGAGCCAAACCGTGACATATGTAGCGCTATAGGATTAACGACCCGCCCCTTTATCTCGGTTATGTCATGAGCATATTGCGTTTCCTTGGTTTGATATGTTAGACACATACCATATTTAAAGGCTTATCTTGAATCACATGCTTGCTATGAGGAATTGTTCAAAACTTATCTTTTGCTATGTACGTATCAAACGTGTATACTCGCCTTTGCTTTTGCATTGAACTTTATTTTAACATGTTACAGGTGGATGTTGACGATGCATGGAATCTAGTAGGATGCTTAGATACACACTTAGAAAGAATTGTAATTGTATTGTATCATTTTATTATTCATGTTGTTGTACTTTGTTTCAAAACCTTGTACTTGATTCTTTAGAAATGAAATGAAATGATTATTTAAATACTTGTCACAATTATTAGCGTTATGATGTCTCGAGCAATCTTCACACTTCGTCTCATCCCGATGTTTCCGCCATTGGTTGGGGTGTGACAGTAAAACACTTTTTTATGTGTTTTCAGTCTATTGCGTTTTAGAAATAAGACATTTCTTTGTGTTTTCTGGCCATTGCGTTTTACAAATAAGTCATTTATTTGTGTTTTTGGTGCATTGCGTTTTAGAAAAATGTCATTTTTTAGTTTTTTTTTTTCATTGCGTTTTACGTAACCGGTGGTTTTTCTATTGCGTTTTACACAACTGGGTTTAAATTTTTTTTTTAAATATAGCAATAGTATACTCGTTTTAAAGATAAAAAAACATTCGTTTTTTTGGTACAATTTTTATAAAAAAAACAATGTCATATGAAAGAGTTATTAACGTTTAAAAACTGGGGGGGGGGGGAATTGGAGGAGAGAGAAACTAATGGCTTTGATTGACTAGAATGCCCTTGAACAAACTCACGCGCCTCTTTTCTTCCTTTCAATTTCCCTGATTTAATCTTAACCCTTGATTAACTTAATGGATGGTCAAGATCACTTCCTAGCCTTCCTAGCCAAATAAACTTCCTATTGTATCTCCACCCTATATATATAATTATAATGGTAAGGAAAAATTACAAGTTTTGTCCTTTATCTTTATACCATTTTTCAGGCGGTTTCCTTTTTAACGAATGTTGACAGACGGTGTCCTTTACTATGTATTTTGTTGCAACTTTAGTCCTTTACACCCAACCCAGTTAAAAAACCCTATTAATTGTTGACAGTCGGTGTCCTTTACTAGGTATTTTGTTGCAAGTTTAGTCCTTTACCTAGGTATTTTGTTGCAAGTTTAGTCCTTTACACCCAACAATTAACAGAGTTTTTTAACTGAGTTGGGTGTAAAGGACTAAACTTGCAACAAAATACCTAGTAACGGACACAGTCTGTCAACATTCGTTAAAAAGGACATCGCCTGAAAAGTGGTATAAAGATAAATGACAAAACTTGTAATTTTTCCTAATGGTAATTATGATAAAGATAATAATAATAATAATAATAATAATAATAATAATAATAATAATAATAATAATATAAACTAAAAAACTAACTTAAATGTTAAACGTACAAGTTAACAAGTGAAATAAATCAGTAACTATAATGGAAATAAAATGTTCAACATGGAAACTCTACTTTAATCCGATATTATATGTACATAATCAAAATAATTCATATGACCACTTCCACGTCCACCTTATCATAAATACATATTTGTAAAAAAATAGGTTTATTCTATCAATTTAAATAGAGTAAAATATAAATTAGACATTTATGTTGAGAGACTATAAAATATAGTAAATTCATGTAGACAAGTTGTACAAATAACATGTTGGATAGTGACAGATAAATTGAATCATGTAGACAAGTTGTACAAATAACATATTGGATAGTGACAGATAAATTGAAGGTTTGTTAACGCAATTTTAATGGGGTACGTACCATTTGGAGTTTTCAAAGGGCATGCGTGATGTATTGTGTATAATATCAGCATATTATGTCATACCTTTTAATAGGGCAATTAAAAATGTAGATGCAATAAACAGAAGACACATCTACTTTTAATGATGTCTTATTTATTTATTTCAAGTTTGAAAGTTGATATAACTTTTACAAAACATAAATACTTAGTGATATGATTTAATAATTAAGCATTATAAAGTTACTATTAGAGCATATGTAACGGGTTTCCATAAAAAACGTTCATGAGCTCGCTTAGAGGATAGGAGGGAGATGAGTACGTGACAACTGATACGAGGAAAGAAGGGGAAGATGCATCCTTGTGAATAGACTTCGAGAGAGAGAGAGAGAGGGGGGGGGGGGGGTCCGGGGGGATAAAGGGTTGGGTAATCGTTTCAATGGAATTAAATTCAAATGCTATTTTAGATCATCATATAGTTGTTTATTTTGTAGTTCTGATATAGTTGTTTCATCTAAAAAACAAATTAATAAAAACGTAAATGAATACATTATAACAATTTGACCCACATTTCTCCTCATGTACGTTTTTTCTTCAAAGTTAATAGTCGGTGTTACTTTGGTATTTCATCTTGACTTTCCTAATTATTTGATTGTTTATGTAAGCTTGTGAGACAAAGTCGACCAACGTTTTATGATATGATATGTTTCTACCATTTTAATACTTCTTATGTTGTTGTGAAATATGACAAGTTCAAACAAGCAGAGGTACAAGTTCATGATGTGTTAATATATATATAGTCTTAGGATCCTGTAAAAAGGGCATTTTCGTGAGAAGTGTGAGAAGGCGTAAGAATTGACTTGTAGGCATCATGTTGAGAGACTAATTAATTGTAATTATATAGTCAGTATTATACATTTACTTTCTTACATAAACAAAAAAACAAAAAAAAAAAACTTTACTACAAAATACACGTACAATATCAGCGTCCTAAAATATTGGGTAAAACTTAGTGTGTTGTTGTCATACGGAACAACACCTAACATGTATCTTAGAACACTACACATACACAAAAAATCACATCTCACTATGTAGGGTCAGGTTTATTGTGTCGTTGGCAAACTAAACAACGTCTAACATGTCTCATGGAACTAACAATTGGTCAAACGTGTGAGTGGAGATCTCATGTGTAGTAATTTGTTATTCTCGAATCCTGATATTATAACATATGTTTAACCAACCGCCTATATGATGTGAAAAACTAACATAAAAGTTCACAAAACAATATTATTTATTTAGTGTCAATACTCAATAGCTTAACATGTTCAGAAACTTGCAATGACCCAAAAATATCAACGCTCAATTGCTCTCCTGAGCAGTACACTTCATGGTTTCTTTATACAATACAAAAAGTCTATGTACATCATGACAAACGTTGAGCCCCCTCGAGAGTAAAAGTCTTCTACTCTTCTCGTCCACCCATTATCATCCATTGGTATTTAGCGCATTGTCCACCTTTCTACACTTCTCGCTCACCTTTATCATCTACTAGATCTTCGATGAACCATGTTTACGGGATTATGGAAAGACGCAACCAACGCGCCTCCAATGCAACTTTCTCGCATCCTTAGTCATTAACATCACATCTCATGAATGGTAATTCTCGTCATCCTCTTGAATTAAATGAACATGTTGTTTGAGATCCTAAATTACATGTTTGATGACCCGAGTTATAAAAGTGTGTATTAATAAATAATAATAATCAAAGTTACAAAAGATACATTGACCTGTTTTGATACATAATGCATTTATTTATAATTTATACCTCACATTGTTTTGATGGTAGTTACATCCTTGCATACATTTGAGACATAAGGTGGAATTTAGATTAATTTTACATGACCTACAAACATTTCAGATGCATAGGTGATATTTGTGACAAATTGAAATCAATATACTTAATTTGAATTTACTAACATACCACAAGTTAGAAGAAAGACTAAAAAATCAAATGGTGAGTTGTTGTGAAGTGAGTCGCAAGAGAAAAGTCAACCAAAACTTTGGTGTGTTTTGTTCTTTCAAGCAACTATACAATATTAAACTTCACTGTGAATGAAAAAAATGAAAAAAGCTGTGACAAAGATATAATAATATACTATAAAAACTTTAAGACTTTGAGAGAATAATCAATTTTGATGTATTATTTAAGCGAAAGCTTTGTATGATAATGTCTATAATTTTGACTTGTATAGTTTTGTAGTGTAAAAGGAATTGTAATATTATTACTTTTTTTAAACAAAATAAGATTGAAAATAAACAAAATCTATATCTATACTATATAATAAAAGAAACCAATTTTGGACACTTGTCATCATATTAGGCCATCTTTTATAGATAAGTATTATTTTAGTTTAATCTTTTTTAATTATTATAGATAATCCTCCTACTAAATATTATTTAGTTTAAATTCTTATGGATAATTATTATTTAGTTTAAGCTCTTCTCATTTATAATATTATTTATTTAACTAATAGAGTAAATTACGGTTTTGGCCTCTGTGGTTATATCACTTTTACTCTTTTAGCCCAAAAAGAATTTTTTACATCTGAGCCCCCAACTTTTTTTCTAATCTTTTTGGCCCCTAACGTCTTTTTTCTAATCCTTTTGGCCCCTAACATTTAATGGATGAGGTTAGTGTTAGGGGCCAAAAGGGTTAGAAAAAAAGATGTTGAGGGCTCAGTTATTAAAAAATTCTTTTTTGGGCTAAATGGGTAAAAGTGATATAACCACAGGGGTCAAAATCGTAATTTACTCTAATTAATATTATTTATCATTTATACATTTACGGAGTTTTAAATAATGGGTTAAATTTATTGAGACTTCGTTAACAAATTTTGCTACAATAAAATAATCTATTTATATCAATCTAAATTTTTATCTATAGTATACTATATAATAAAACATCCCGTGTAATACACGGGGTTATAACCTAGTAAAAACATATAACGTATTATTATTATTATCATTATTATTATTATTATTATTATTATTATTATTATTATTATTATTATTATTATTAAGTTGTTTCATTTTCAAATATTATTGAACCAAATAGAAACATAGCAAAGAGAATCCTAAAATGAACAAACCAAGTCCACAACAATGAATTGGCTTGTGACTTGTATGATGTGAGTCGTCGATAACAAGTCAGCAAAACATGTGGAGTGACTTTTAGGTGTAAAAAAACGTTAAGTAATTTTTGTTAGAAAAAAACATAAAATGTAGTATTTTTTATGTGAAAAAATTGTTAAGTGGTTTTGTGATAAAAAAAAACCAGAAAATATAATATTTTTATGATATTTGCTCTAAATCTAATAACTAATAAAATATTTTGTGCCAAAGGAATAGGGATTAGCTTTTTCTTTTCTTCTTTCTAAATACCTATATCCGTAATCGTACCGTACAAGTATCGTATTGATTTTAGGTATTCGGTACATGTATCAGTATCTAGTTTTATTGATTTTGGTATTCGATACTTTTGTTACGAGTAAAAAGAGGGTACCGGTACCGAATTTTATATAGACCTTTAAAAGTTTTTTTTTTTCATATTATGTTTTATTTCGTATTAAGATATTTACGGTACTCGTATTGATTTTATCTATCTGGTACCCGAATCGTATTGGTACTCGTATCAGTTTTACCTATTTGGTACTTGTACTATATTATTATTCGTGCCGATTTTACCTATTTAGTACCGGTACTAGTGCTCAAAAACAAAAATAAAAACAAACTAATATCAAAGCAAGTATCATACCGAAAAACCCATATTCGTACCAATATATTCAGTAAGGTATTTGATACTAAATTTTATTCAAATTTGATATTGGTATTTTAAGTACGGGTACGGATGGATATTGTAGTAATCACATCCCTTGTTCTGAATTCTGATAACGAAGATAAGGAAATCTCAAAACTTGAATCCGAGTGACCCGACTCAGGGCATGTTTGGCTAAGCTTTTTGAAACAACTTATTGGCTTTTTGGAAAAGTCGGTATGGAGTGACTTTTGAAAAAGTCACTTTTCCTCTCACAAACACCTTCATTGCCAAACATCATTTTGAAGCTTATGACTTTTCAAAAAGCCAATAAGTCAATAAGTTGTTTCAAAAAGCTTAGCCAAACATGCCCTCAATGTATCTTGAAAGGGTTTTAAGCAAGTTGTTGACCCTCATGGCATGGCATCAACCTTTTGTCTTCTTCCCGGTTTTATAAATCAAAGTCTTAAAAAATGTCACTAATTTAATCCGATCATTGAACTCTTCCTTCGATTCCTTCATTTTCCACCAACAATTTAACCTTAAACAATCTATTTCCTTATTCAAATTGACAAATTAGACACTTGTTTAATACTTTAATTGAAAATTATAGATGGTATTTGACGTATTTTTCATAGAGAAAGCAAGTTGCAGTGATGAATTAATGGATTATAAGTCAACTCTTCTGTCATTGGCTTTATTCAAGAAAGGTTCTCGTGATGCCAACCCTATACATGTAGACTTTCATGTATATGTTCACACCCCCACCAACTGTTTGATATAATTCCTCAATGAGTTGTTTTCACAGTCTCATTACTGATTCATACAGAAACATAACAACACATATATTCTCTCATTGTCTTTCCTTTATACAACCTGTAATTTGAATCACAAGTAAAAAGATTCAAATGGGTTCTTGTTTCAGTGTTGGGTTGAAAATAGAAAGTTCTTGCCATGAAGGTGAGTGCATATACTAATCACAGTCACATCAATAAGTGTTCTTTTTAATGTTAACAATTACAATCACATCAATTAATGTTCTTTTTTATGTGTTTTGACAGTTAAGGTTACATCTGCAACAGTACCACCTAGCCCGCGAAGCCAAGATGAGATTTTGCGATCGGCGAATTTGAAATCGTTTAGTTTCCAAGTACTTAAAACAGCCACCAGGAACTTCCGGCCCGATAGTGTGTTGGGTGAAGGCGGTTTCGGTTTAGTTTTTAAAGGTTGGATAGACGAGCAGTCACTTATAGCAGCCAAACCCGGCACAGGAACTGTTATTGCTGTAAAAAGATTGAATCAAGACGGTCTTCAAGGTCACCAAGAATGGTTGGTAAGTGTCACTCTATACAGTTCGATATTTTGATTAAAAAACAGATAGTTTGAGTAAACTAATTACTTGTAATATGTTAAATTGTTAATGTTACAGACGGAAATTAATTATTTGGGGCAGCTATATCATCCGAATCTGGTACAGTTAATCGGTTACTGCCTAGAGGATGACCAAAGGCTCCTTGTGTACGAGTTCATGTCACGTGGCAGCTTGGAAAACCATCTTTTTAGGAGTAAGGATTCTTTCCATTGTTAAATGTTAAATTTGCTTAAAATTCGGTTACTAATGGTAGTTGAATTGGAAACAGGGAGTTCTTACTTTCAACCTCTTTCGTGGAACCTGCGTTTAAAGGCTGCTCTTGGCGCTGCTAAGGGGCTTGCGTATCTTCATAGCCCAGAAGCGAACGTGATATATCGTGATTTCAAGTGTTCAAATATCTTGATTGATTCTGTATGTCTCCAATTCGTCGCATAACAAATTTTTTATGTTTACCTTTTTAACACGATATTTGACTAGTGTTGCTTGTATTTTTTTTTTTCAGGACTACAATGCAAAATTATCTGACTTTGGGTTGGCTAAGGACGGGCCGTTGGATGGGAAAAGTCATGTATCCACAAGGGTCATGGGTACTTATGGATATGCAGCCCCTGAGTATATGGCAACAGGTAAACTATTTTGACAAATATTAATTATTAGAGTTAATTACTGTTTTCGTCCTTGTGGTTTGTCAAAAATCACTATTTCAGTCCATTAGTTTAAAAATTGCGATTTCAGTCCCTGTGGTTTCACTTTCATTACCATTTCAGTCCATGTGGTTTCACTTTTATAACCATTTCAATCCATTTATTCTGTAAGTATAGGGACTGAAATGGTTACGGGGTGGACTAAAACGGTTACAAAAGTGAAACCACAGGGACTGAAATCGCAATTTTTAAACTAATGGACTGAAATAGTGATTTTTGACAAACCATAGGGACAAAAACAGTAATTATCTCTTATTATTATTATAGTAATATATTATATCCATCACATAATTTATTTAAACTTAAAAATTAAACAAAATAGTTTTTTGGGTCAGCCCAATCTGTATCCACTCACACTTAAAAAAAAATACTCTTTTTAGTGTGAACCCAACCCATTAGGGTAGCCCATTTTGACAATTCAATTATGGACTAATTTTTTGGAATCTTTTTTAGCTTAAGGATATCTATGATTAAATACTCTCATTTCTTTATGAAGGTCACTTAACTGAACGAAGCGACATCTACAGTTTTGGGGTGGTTCTTCTTGAAATCATGACAGGAAGACGATGCATTGACAAAAACCGTCCATCGAACGAACAAGTGTTGGTAGACTATGCTAGGCCTTATTTGACAAGCAAAAGAAGGGTTCTTCACATAATGGACCAGCGGATCGTCGGTCAGTACTCTTCGGAAGTAGCAACGAGAGCTGCAGTTCTTGCAATGAAGTGTCTCTCGAGAGAACCAAAGTGCAGACCGACTGCTGATGAGTTGGTCAATGTGTTGGAACAACTTCAAGAATTGCAAAAAGGGTGGGATAGTTGTAGAAAAGAAACGGGTCGGAAACATAATGGCAACAAAAATGTTGGTAACGCTAGGCAGGTGGCTTCTAGAGGTGGTAGTGTTTGAAAGAGTGAGAGACCATAGAGTACTTGTACAGTCATGATTTGTAATTTCAGAAGGTGTAACAAAAAAAATGTGAAAATTGCATAAAAAGTTAAGCGGTTTCCTGCCAACCATTTTCTCTAGTTTTTCCGCCAAAGAGTTTATAAAACAACTGTTGGTCCTACATAACCTAAACTTAAGCAATCCGTGTGCTTTTGCTGTTCTTTTCATGTCTAGAATTTGAGTGTGGTAAATTATACTGTATTCTAGAACAATCGATCGGTCAAAATGCAACAGTTAGAAGATGATAAATGCCTGCAAGTCGTTGGGGATTTTCATCATGAACATTATAGCAAAGAAATATGTTATCATGAACAATTTGATCTTAATGTGAAAAATAAACCTGACATATAATCCTTGAAAATGAAATAATATCCCGTACTAACAAAAAAACATGGTCTCGTCGAAATATTAAAGTTTTTCTATACATATGCAAGTTTAAATACAATTCAGTTGCAGAGATTGAACCTCAGATTGCTCAGAGATATCTATCTGCTGATATGTCGAAATATTAAAGTTTTTCTATACATGAACAATTTGATCTTGTGAATTGTTTCTTCTAGATCCACCACTGGTACTACATGCCATTAGCATCAAGGTCTATGTGTGTGTGGGGGGGGGGGGGGGGGGATTTAGGTCTTAATATGCTGAAATGTCGCTACCAGTACGTGCGCGGGGTTAAGTTATTCTGAGTCTTATTATGTGCATGTATATGTTTCCATTTTCTAATATCTATTTGCTTTGCATATTTCATGGATTCTTTGTTTACCTTCTTGAATGTTCATAGTATCTTTTGTTTATAATGCATGCATACGAGTTTTTGTTTGATACAAATCGAAAAGCATGTTCTGCAACCATGTTTTGTCCGGAATATAAGGAAGAGATCTTAGTATTCGAATCTTCTTATTTTTCTTTAAGGAAAGTATGATCATCAGCCGTTCTAGCTCAGTTGGTAGAGCGCGTGGCTTTTAACCACGTGGTCGTGGGTTCGAGTCCCACGGATGGCGATGTTTTTGGTTTTAGAAATTTTTATTATGATCACAATTCACAACCCAAGAGAATCCACAAATTCGTATTATAAGTTTGGATAATCCAATTTCAATACTTCATGGCAACAAAAACGCCTTATATTTTTTTATTTGGATAATCCAATTACAATACTTCATGGCTTTAGAAACGCCTTGCGCAAAAGGCGGTATGAAGACACTCCAACGATTTTCGGTCAAACACGCTCAGCCGCACTTGACAAAAGTAGGTTTGAACTTTCAGGAGCATGGAGGGAAAAGATGGGTAGAAAGGAGATGAAGTTAAAAGATATGCTAAATTGGCGCTTAATATAACAATTGTAAGGTAAATACGGTTTATTAAAAATTATGGAAATTGCTTTATGTAACAATTACAAGACGTTGTCTCTTATTCTATTAACACCAAACCTGTATAGATTGAAAAGACAACTTTTTGTAACTCCTTAGCTAACCCCACATCATTCTCGTGTATTTGGACACATTGGCTTTGTATGAGAGAACTCCACATTTAAGCGTGTTCATATGGGAGTAGAAAAGGATGAGTGACCTTCTAGGAAGTCTCCACCCGGATAATAGGAAACAAATCCGTGATGTCCTCATTGGGCTTAGTCGATTAGCACAATATAGTGTTGCTACGTACAATACGGTTCAATGCTTTATCCGGCTATATTATATTTATATTTTACTCTCTATTTTATACAAAAAATAAAATAAATAAATAATACATATTGATGATAATTAATAAAATGAAATATGTATTGTATTTGCAAGAATCAAATAAATAATCAAAATCCTACAACAAAAGTTAAAATGGCTAGTATCACGGGCGATAAGATAAGGATGTATCATGGAACATTGACCCGTGCCCAAAAAAAGTTTCGGTGAGTAGCTACACAAGAAGAAGTTTTTATAATGTTCATGGGTTTCATGTCGCCACCGCTTTCAATTCAAGATTCACATTTTCTTATTATGTTTTTTTGTATATACATATATCATACTTTTCTATGTTAAAATAGGATTAAAAAGAGGAATTTTGACAAATATTCGTAATTCGCAATTTTAAATACAATACGGAAATAATAAATAAAACAAACTAGTCTAGTCTAGTCTAGATTCATACTACAAATAAATGAACAAGGAATAATATTGGAAAGAATGATGGTTGAAAATTCATGTTAGACATGGTCAATTAAAAAACATTTAAAAAACTTTTTGTGTATTCTTTGAAAAAAATATAATTACTTGAATATTTTCTTCTAAACTCGTATTAAAGATTCGGGTTTAAACAAGCATAGAGGCTCGAGAGCTAATTGTTATCGGCTTGGTTAAAAGCTCGAACGAGCCAGGCCTTAACGAGCCTGAGCTCGGGCCTAAAATAGAGCTCTTTAGTTATCGAGCCCGAGCCTGAAATACAAAGCTCGTCTAGGCTCGCGAGCCTAAATGAGTCCAAACAAAATTATATATATACATATATAATGATGATGATGATGATGATGATGATGATGATAACATTGGTGAGTCAAGCTCTAGTCGAGCTTTGGCTTGTTTAAGTGATACTGAAGCGAGCCCGAGCCGAGCTTTTAGCTCGTTTGAGGTTATTCTCAAAATAACTCGAGCAGAGTTGAACCAAGCCCGAGCTTTTGGTTTTACTCACGAGCCGAGCTTGAGCTCGAGCTCAAGTAAGTAGGCTCGAACCAAGCCGAGCTCGAGCTTCATAACAACATGAGGAACTGAGCTCGGGCTCGGCCTAACTCGTTTACACCCCTGTTAAATAAAGACACAACTCCTTGAACATAAACCAAGTCTAAATGAAGTTTATATAGTTCTAGAAGAAAGAGAGTAAATGATGAACATTTATTTAGATGTTGCCTAACCTTTATTATAGTTCCCTACACTCCCCTCCAATTTGTCACACCTCCCCATCATCATATCTCTCTCTCTTTGTGTTTCTCTAATATTTCAATAGAATGAAATTTGAAGAACTCATCATGCAGGAGACTCAGCAGAATCAAAAAACATTGGCTCTTCAACAAGAGGTCTTTTTTTTTTTTTTTTTATCTTTTCAAACTTTCTTCTATCTTTGTTTTATAACACCATTTTGGATATTAGTTTCTATGTTTGATTCTACACTTTACTAGTACATGTCTAGTCAATTTGAATCTCATAAAAGCATTGAATATGATGAAAAGGTTGAGCAACTTGAAGAGGAATTAGAAGAAGAGTTAAAACTTAGCAAAGTCTTGCAGTATGCATTGGATGGTCCATGTTGTCCTTGTTTATCTACTCAAACTCACCTTCCCTTTAAGGTATGAATATAAAATAAAAAGCATAACTATTCCAAATAATAAAACTTAACATGATCATACTGCAAAAGGTGATGGTCAACTACTTTAACATAACAACTTTTGTGTACAGATAAAAGAACTGCTTACAGAACTAGCCACAGTGGAAGAAGAAATCATGTGGCTTGAAAAAAAGGTTCACAAGTTGAACCTCAGCTTATACTTAGAGAAAAAACAAACCCGAGAATGGGAACTGCAGCAGCTAAAGAACCTGCATCCACGTCACCAACGATCTAGAATAAAACCACATAGGCGACAGCAAAGCAGACTAAAATTCATGAACAATAATCATGAATCACAAGATTTCGACACGCAGAGAAGACGATCTTCATTTGGTTCTTCAGTCGACTTCAAATACGCTAAGCTTGGGCTTTCGGTATTGGAAGTAAATCATAATCATAATCATACAAGAAATCCGAATAAGTTATCTGAAGATCTTATTAAGTGCTTAATAGGAATATTTCTAGATATGAATCAGCCGTTTCCAGACAGCGAAGAAGGGTCGGATATCGCACACAAGCAAGTCTCCTGCATGAGTTCCAAAAGCTTCATCTCTAAAACAAGTTTTAACTGTACAGCACCCACATTTTTCTACAATAATAACGGGTCAAGTTACGACCCGTATTCCATATCACTTGACTTTGACGGTGCTGTTAGAGACATCGGTCCATACAAGACTTTCACACAGATTACACGAACTACCCTTGACCATACGCGCATTTCTGAATGTTCCACGGAAGTCGGAAAAATCAGGTAACTAACTAACCAACCAACTAACTAACTTGCTGATGTTTTTTAGAAAATGTTTACGCGTGGTTGTGTAACGAATTAATTAACTACATGTTACTTTGTTCAGGGTTTTGATGCAGAAACTTTGCAGTGCGAAGTTGAACTTGTTGACGTATAAGCAGAAGTTAGCATTCTGGATCAACATATACAATGCCTGCATAATGCATGTACTGTAAGAAATCTTAAACTAGTATAGAAAATCAGAAAATAAACATGACGTTCTTAGTTAATTGTAATTGGTCGCAGGCGTTTCTACAACATGGATTGCCATCAACACAAGAAAAGCAACTAGTTCTCATGAATAAGGCGGTAATCAATGTGGGTGGTATTGTCGTTAATGCCCTCGCCATCGAGCACTTCATTCTTAGGCATCCGTCAAACTCAAATCATGTAAGTTGACACCATGGTTGCAGAAGTCGTTAGGCGCTCCTAAGTCGGTCGACTGGGGAGCTGCGAGTACTCGGGGAGTAATCGGACATGTTAAATTATAAAGAAATTAGTTTTCGGGAAATTATATATATGTCAAATATCATTAGTTTACTAATATTTATAACAAATACGTGAATATCAATATAAATAAAAAAATACATGTTCAAATCGTAAGATATTTCAAAAAATGATATTCATTCATTAAAAATTATATTCATTTTTTAATATGACAGACTTAGGAATTATGTTTTATTTTTTAAGTCAAACTTGGCCTGAGCTGACCAACTAGATCCGATTCTGGCCAAGGTTGATCACGTTTAATCGGTTCCAAGTAATTAGGCGGAGTTGAAGAAAATCGTTTCGGCAACCTACCTTGCAGCGAGTACTTAGCCTTGTAGACCTTATTTTACAACGTTGGTTGACACCACAAAATACTTAAAATCTTTATAACAACTTTTAAGATATAATTTAACCTGACATACATATTGTTGTTTAATCCTACAAGGGTCTAGCAAATGAGAGGGAAATACTACTACGACACGCGTATGGGTTAGGGTTCCCAGAGCCCAATGTGACATTTGCTCTTTGTAGAGGAAGCTGGTCCTCGCCAGCGGTAAGCTAGCTTTATGCATGTGACTAGTATGTTTTAAAGCTAGATTACTTATGGTGGTTGTATTGTTATATGCAGCTGAGAGTGTATACAGCTGAGGACATAGTGAATGAACTAGCAAGAGCGAGGCTAGAGTATCTAGACGCGTCGGTTGGGGTTATTAGCAAGAAAAAGATTATGGTACCGAAGCTTTTACACTGGCACATGAAGGATTTTGCAGATGACCTGGAGTCACTTTTGGAATGGATTTATAGCCAGTTGCCGCAATCGGGCTCGCTTAAAAGGTTAATAATGGAGTGTCTTAATGGTGAAACGAAATCCAATCCCGCTAAAATGATAGAAATTCAGCCGTATGTGTACGAATTCAGATACTTGCTGCCTTCATAAAAAAAAAAAAAACATGAAAAGAAAATTAGTCTTTAAAGATGGAGAAACCACCATGCATTATTCTTTATGTTCTTGTTAAAGGAGACAGTAATATATACTAAGGTTTCATGAGGTATCATGATCATAGACCCCTTCATGTACTGTTGAATGCACAATGAATACAAATGTCCAAAAATTTATTCATGTTAAAGTCATTTGTATCGAAATATCTTAGATTTTAAAGAGTTAAATGCCATTTCAGTCCCTGTGGTTTGGGTCATTTTGCCAGTTTAGTCCAAAGGTTTCATTTTTAACCTGTGGGTCCAAAAAGGTTTCACAGTTGCTATTTTAATCCACTGGGTTAACTTCATCCATTTTTTCTGTTAACGAGAAGGCCAATTCGGTCATTTTATATGGCTGAATTGCCCTTTTAGTTAACAGAATTACATACAAAATGACCAAATTGGCCTTCTCGTTAACAGAAAAAATGGATGAAGTTAACCAAGTGGACTAAAATGGCAACTGTGAAACCTTTTTGGACCCACAGGTTAAAAATGAAACCTTTGGACTAAACTGGCAAAATGGTCCAAACCACAGGGACTAAAATGGCATTTAACTCGATTTTAAATAAAATGATAACTAAAAAAATACATCTTAAATTGTGATGGTGCCATGGTGAGAAAAAATCAAACAAGGATTGAAAGATCAGAAAACATATGACGGCTTAACACATGGCTTAACCGTCACACATACATTGTTATCGAACATGGCTTAACCGTAACATATACATTGTTATCGAACATCAATAGTTATGCATCGAAGCTAAAAAATACCTTTTGAATTTTGATGTGTTCTCCCATTTAGGAATTCCACCTTGAAAGCACCTTGGACCCGAAAACTTTTTTCATGGGGTCGGAAGTTTGGGTAACATGACGAAAAGATAAAAACAAATTAAATTTCAAATACATAACAAAAGTACGTCAACACATGTAATAGAAGATGATTTTTCAACTTTTAAAGAAATAGTTACATTATGGGATTTATGTTTCCTAAAGTAGACATTGTTTCTGACATTAAGAAACAACATAAAGTCCAAAACCATATAATCTGCCAACAAGTTTAACACACTGTAAGTCTACAACACACATAATCAAATACCAAATCATATTATCTAAACCAATAATCAATAATCTAAATATGATTAGGGCTGTAAACGAACCGAACGTTCAGCGAACCGTTCGGCGTGAAGTTCGTCTATGTTCGTTCGATTAATAAACAAACGAATATGAACAAGAACTTTCGTTCGATTAGTTAAATGAACGAACATGAATAGAGGTCTCGTTCGTTCGATTGTGTTGTTGGTGAACGTTCGGTAAGGTGTTCGTGAACATTCGTTGATTTGCGTTCGTTTATGTTCGTATGTTTGTGTTTTAATTGAAGATCTTTGTACTTTCTTATATTTTATTTGTACTTTTTATATTATTAAACTTTTATTCATTTTATTACCCTAACAATTAAACTAGGATACCCACTTTAACCTTGTTTATGCATAATTTCCATTTCATTTCTCATTATTTACATCGTCAAATATGATCGACCTCTGTTCCACAATGAGAGATTCAAGTTCAAGTGCTACTCTCTGGGTCATCTATCTTTATCCTTCGTCGCGTTCGCCAAATTTATTTGTGTTCGTTTGTGTTCGTAAACCGTTCGCGAACACGCTCGTTTCCTTAATCAACGAACACGAACATAAAATCTCGTTCAGTAAGTGTTCATGAACCCTTCGTGAACACATTTATTTCCTTAACGAACGAACATGAACAAGGCCTTGTTCGTGTTCGTTCGGTTTGTTTTGTTTACAGCCCTAAATATGATCAACTAATAAAGTACAATTTAAAGAAAAAAAATTAAAATTTACCTCAAATCTGGGTGGCTGTTCTCTTCGATCTTGAAAGACTGTTACGAGTACTACTCGAATAGGGTGTTCAAATCGATGAATCAATGATTCAGTCGTTCAGAAACCCCTGATTGGTAATGTGTCCGTTTCTTTATGAGTGATTGCCGCTTCTTTTTTCATTAGTTTAGGTAAAAAAAAATGTTAACTGGGTTTGATTACTTTGTTGGATTAAGTTGTTTATGGTCTTAATATTCTTTTAAATGGGTTGAGTTATTGATTATGTTTAGTTGGTTTGTTGGGTTTAGTTGTTTATATAGTTTTTAATTTTAATATTTAGAGTAAACTGCCATTTTGGTCCCTGTGGTTTGGGCAGTTTTGCCATTTTAGTCCAAATCTCAAACTTTTTAAATCTGGGTCCATGTGGTTTGCATTTTGTTGCCATTTTAGTCCAAAACTCAAAATCTCTCATTTTTTACTATTTTAAGGCCCCTTTTTGTCTTTATCTGCAGGGGTAATTTGGTCATTTAATTTTTATTAAAGCAATTTATTTATTACAAAACCCACATAATATAAATACCCCCTATCCCAGTTACATCAAAACCCTAAAATTAACTTCAGCCGACAACAATCAGACGACGACAGACAATCAGGAAGATGGAGGTCCGATACAGGAAGATAGAGGTGGTGGTCGCCGGAGATGTTGCAGGTTACCGGTGAAGTTCAGAGACGATGATGATGACGATGAAAAAGACTGATGATGGACGCAACAGTTGCCTGAGAATGTGGTGGTCGGAGTGGTGGTTATGATGGAGCGACGGTGAAGGTGATGGTGGCCGGAGGACTCATCGGAGAAGATGAAAATAGATTTTATGAAAGTTGCAGGTTAACGAGATCAACGAAGACGGTGATGGTGAACGTTGAAGATGAAGAGTTCGGAGATGAAAGTTGAAGATCAACGAACACCCCGCATTGTTTTAGGTGGTTCTTGAAGTTGACGTCGGCGTTATGACGGATCTGGTCGTCGGAGAGGGCTTTCTCGGTGGTGGTTGGTGTATTGCGAAGATCGTGGTCAGTGGAGTGGGGTGGTGTTTGATGGTTGATGATGATGGTTTCTAGGGGCGGTGGTGGCTGGTGTTTGATGCTGGTGGTGTAGAGAGATGGGGGCGGTGGTGGCAGATGGGGGCGGTGGTGGCAGCCGCAATCACCGGCGTTCTTTCTTTCCGACAGGGTTCCGGTAAACTCCTCCTACCACTCTCGTTGCTTTTGATGTTTTTTTTTTAAATTTCAAGTGTTAATGGCAGCCAAGACATGAGGGTTTGTGGTTTGGGAGGGTTTGGGTCTGAATTTTGAAGAAGATGGTTTGCCACTATGGTGTTGCCACTCATCTCCGTCGATTTCTACCGTGGATTTGAGATGATGAAACTGAAATTGATGAGATAATGGAGTGGATTACAGATGTGTTGCATGAATTTGTGTGTGAATTAATGGAGAGATTGATGAAATGGCGTTTAGAGAGAGAGAGGAAGTGCGGAGATTTTGGTGGTGGTGGTATTTATATTATGTGGGTTTTTTAATAAATAAATTGTTTTAATGAAAATTAAATGACCAAATTACCCCAGCAGATAAAGACAATAAAGGGACCTTAAAACAGTAAAAAAAATGAGAGATTTTGAGTTTTGGACTAAAATGACAACAAAATGCAAACCACAGGGCCCCAGATTTAAAAAGTTTGAGATTTGGACTAAAATGGCAAAACTGCCCAAACCACAGAGACCAAAATAGCAGTTTACTCTAATATTTATTTTCAAATATTTTAAAATCTAGAATTATTTTTTTTTCTCAGGAGTCGCTGTCAAATATTATGTGGGGTCGGTATCAAAGTTTCATGTTATGGAAGTTGGTGTTAAATTTTTGTTAGGGACAGGGCCGGCTCAAGAGTAAGCGTAATGACGCTTGGGCCTTGGGCCATCAAAACTATAGGGCCTCTACAATTTAATGAAACTACAATCCATTTATAAAAGATTTAGGGTATGGATTATCAACAAATTGATGGTTGGTAGTGTAGTGGTTTTGTGTATGTATGGATGTTGGTGAGACCCGGGTTCGAATCCCTGGTTCACCATTTTTTTTCCTTGTTTTTAATTTTTAACACAATATTTCAAATAATTACACTCGAGCCCTTCAAGTTTAACTTTCAATTACATACATCTTTTTAGGAAAAAAGACACAAGATTTTGCTTCGCCTTAGACCACAAAAATGGTTGAGCCGGCCTTGCTTAGGGGTCGCTCTATAAAAACTTGAATGACTACTAAAAAAGTTATGGGGTGCGGCTAATCCAGTCTGATTGTTGTAAATCCGCCCCAATCCTCGCATATATTCCAAAATAACTAACATAAATTTATTCATACTTCATAGAATGAAAGACACACCACCCACTAATAGTGATGCACAAATTGGGTTTTTAGAATACCCGGTTCCGGGTATGGAATCGGGTTCTGGTACGATCGGGTTCTACAAAATCGGGTATTGATAATACCGGGTCGGGTCGAGGCCCGGGTTTTATACAAAAAAATGTATACCCTATATGCTCGGGTTCGGGTAGGGTCCGGGTTGGGTTTTCTAATACTCGGGTATTATAATACCCTATTTCCGGGTTCGGGTAGGGTTCGTGTATGCATTGGGTAGGGTTCGGGTATTCATTTTTTTGCATAAAACATAGAAATATAAAATGCAAAACCTTTTTATTTCATAAAACATAGAAATACATGACACCTAGATAATCATAGAACCGGGTTGAATAAGATAATGAACATAGATGGCTTCGAGTAAATTGATTGTCTTCGTTTATTGTTCATCTCGACACTGAACGCATCGAGCTTTGTTTGGTCGAAAAGACATTTTATATAACTCAAAATGAACCCAAATTTCTTGGTTTCGAGTTGTAGGAATAACCTCCACGACGCTTGCTTTGGTAGCCGTAGAATCCACGCCAACGGAAGACGTAGCACTTTGCGAAGCCATTTTTTGAACGGGTTTTTGTTGATTTTCGGTGTAAAATTGAGTTGTGTAACTAACCCAAACATAGAACCAATGCCCAAAATAACCTCAAAAGACCCAAAACGGTAATATTACCGTTGAAAATGAGCAGAAAACGTTTGTTGTGTTTAACAGCTAGCTTGTAACGGTAATACCCGATCCAACCCGGTTCCGGGTATTTATAAAACCCGGTTCTGGGTATATCCAAAAACCGGTTGCGGGTTTAAAAAAAAACGGGTACTCGTGAAGCCCGGGTTGAAAACGGGTATAAAAAA
Organism: Helianthus annuus; assembly: GCF_002127325.2. Classification (NCBI taxonomy): domain Eukaryota; kingdom Viridiplantae; phylum Streptophyta; class Magnoliopsida; order Asterales; family Asteraceae; genus Helianthus; species Helianthus annuus. The sequence goes on from NC_035446.2 coordinate 164,573,859, forward strand.
CCCGGTTTTGGGTTCGGGGTTTATAACAAAAATGCATACCCGACCCGGGTTTGCGTTTGGGTATAAAAAACCAGGTTTTATAACACCCGATTCCAGTTTTTTTTTTTCGGGTCCGGGTATGGGTTCGGGTTTTTTGTGGACCAACCACCAGTGGCAGATTCAGTAACTTTTTTCACCGGGTTCCTTTTGGTAGATTTTCACCAATTCTCAATTTTTTTTTTCAAATCATACAAGGTTTCCACTATTTTTTTCATTTTTTTCCCGAACAGAGGGGTCCAAAACACTGTTGGATCCGCCCTGGCCGACCACTACCCACTAATTTATAAAATATATAAACATTAATGAGTTTTACATTACTAAAAATGCATTTAAGGGGTCATTCTCTTTTCAATGTCTCACAACCCTTTATTTAATACGCAACACGGTTCTTCTACTTGATATTTTAACACTGAACTAGATTAACTAAAATTTAGAGTCCAATTTAGCCAACGAAACCATATCATACTTTTTTTGAATGGCTAATTTCTTTCTTCATGTGAAACTTGAATTGAAGGCCTTACACTAGTGTTTTAAACGGTTTTTTATTGCCATTGGACAACTAACCCCATTGAGGAAACCATAACATAATTGAACTACACTATTCAACATTTCAAAGGGTTGCACACATTAAACAAAGTTAGCATTTATTTATATGATTTTGACAGAATTTGAGTTGTTTACAATGGTCATAGGGTAGTATGTTTGGAGTTTGGTCTTCATACAAGCACCTTTTATATCTACTTAAATTATCATCAAAAGAATCTAAATGCATCTAAAATGATTTGAATGGTTTTCAAACAGAAGATATTACTTGTTTCGTTATTAAAAGTTCCCAAACATTTTTTTGAACCTTAGAACAACATTACCTCCACGAATTATGATCTGATTAACCGCAATCTAAATTTTGACTTATTAGTGCAAAATCTCCAAATAAAAGACGCAATGACCATACAATTCTAGAAATATTGCAACATATACTTTTAACATGATTAAAGGTCTTACTTGCACTTTTGTTTATACGGAAACCGAACTTTAGGTATAAACACCAACTATAATTCTCGAGAACAAGCAACTATCTTGCATGTTGTTGATTAGTGATTGCTTCTAACTTCTTGAAATCTTTGGCAGTTGGCACACACCCTCAATTTGATGAAAATGTCACTATTCCTAAGTTCTTGTGGTTTCATCCTTTGGGTCGATCATCGATGGCCTCTTGGCCTAGTGGCAAGTTGTATGTCCTCACCAAAGTGATGTGGGTCCAAGTCCAACAAAGCAAGCAAGCAATAGATGGATTTTAGGAGTAGATTTTAAGATGCGTGTGTTCGTCGTTAAAACAAAAGATAGATGAAAATGACGCTTAATCGTTTGAAGCATATATGTGTTTTCTTATGGATAAATCAAGCAAAAGATAGATGAAAATAACTCTTAATCGTTTGAAGCATATATTTTTTTTCTTATGGATAAATCAAGCATATAAATTTCTAAAATTCTAAAAATATATATCAATACCATAAATGTATTCCCATTTTTCATAATGATGATAACATAAAAATATTTAAAAAAAAAAAGAAAGTTGCGGGCCGTCATGACTCGAGGCATGACTTTGTAGTTTATAGCCACTTCACACCTCCCAATCACACTCTTTCTAAACTTGCTCGTATAGTACACAAATTCTTTATTATAAAGCTTGTGTAATTTTAGTAAATGTTTACTTGACCGATTTAATAACCAAGTGGTTAAACTCGGAAATTTTTGCCAACAAAGGTTTGTCCAAACTTCCAATTAGCAGGAACAATGTTCCAAGAAGTGGAAGTGCGTCGATCACTACCCGTGACCCTAAACGAAAGTGATTGACCAACAAGCACTGCATTTGACTGCCAGTTTTGACCCCAGTTTCGGCTAAGGCTCATCCATCCGGTCCTTGAACCTTTCACCCATGCTCGAGTTATGTCCCCTGCTCCGGCAACGTTGGTGATGAGAACCAAGTTGAAGTAACGGAATCCATTGATGGTGAATCTTACACCTCCTTGTTTTCGGCATGGCACCCTATGTGAACACAATGTTTTTTTTTCCCATTTAGTAAGTGTACAAGGGTAAATTGGTATATGTGTAAATGTAAACACGGTTTTGAGGGTAGGGTCACGCGGCCCGGTTTTTCCGGTGGGAAAGTCTTAAAGATGTTGGAAAATTTGATACATAATCACCAAATATAGTAAATAATATATATCATTTAAAGGTTTAAACTTTAATTTGTAGCTCTATTAAATAAGTTTCTAGTAGGGTGCAAATGAGTCGAACTGAGCTTGAACTCGTTTATGTTCGAGCTCAATTTGTTTAACATTAAGAGAGCTTGTTTTTGAGCTCGACTCTTTTAGAGTTCTACTTTTAAAGTTTGAGCTCGGATTGTGAGTAGTTTTTCAAGTCTGAGCTTGTCTTGTTATTATATAATTATTTACATGCATATTTAAAACTAAGTTTTATATATAAAGTAATATATATTATCTAATTATTTTTATGATGATTTTAAATATAATAATAAGTATTGTACAAATATATTAAATAAATCAAATAAAAGCTATATAAATAAAAGGTTCATTTAGGCTTGTGAGCGGCTCGGGTTTGATGTGTGAAGCTCGCGGTTAAGCTCGCTTGTTAAATGAGCATCGATAAAAGCTCGAGCTCGTTTAAACTCGACTCAGTTCGAGTTTTATCGAGCCAATCTTGGGTAGCTCCTTGCGATTGAGCTTTGTTTTCAACCCAGTTCTGGTCAAATATAAGATAATGTTGTTATTTAAAACCGTGTCACCTTACACTTCGTCTCACCCTCCCCATATCCTATCTACGGGTGGAACACTACCAAATATGTTTGCTAAAACCATAAATTTTCAGATACTAGTGTCTACTGTACTTAAATAGGAAGACAAGAAGGAAAAGAAGGCTTACCGGCGGTAAGAAACGGGAACTATACCAGCACGATATTCCGCAATTTTGAGAAACATAGGCATGGCGAGATCGAAATGGGTTCGAGGAGGGTTGCACCACCCACCATTATCACTTGGCTGAGCGAAATTAGGCGGACAGAAATTAGTGGCCGTGATGAAAATCGATGGGCTCCCGGGATGGCACCATTGTGGGTCATTCACACACTTTATCTCAAAACAAGCCCCACAACTCAGCCCATTGTTGAACAAAGCAGTGCTTAACGCCGCTGTGTTGACCCCGTACCCTTGGCTGTACAAGTTTCCGTACCCACACGCTCCACCTGCAACACAATCAAACCAACTTCCATTAACTATTAAAAGTAACTAGTTTAAAAGACTTACTTTTACTATTTAAAAAGACGTATCTACACAACTTATTGTTCGTTTACCTTCTATTTGGACGTATGAGATTGTATATATTTGTATGAATCTAAGAAAACGGAAACTTAAATAAATGATAATGAACTTGTAGCATGTTTATTATTAAAATGGAAATGGTGACGCACCCATGGTGCCGGAGGCATCACTGCCACCGTAGAAGGTGGCGTGAGCAGTTTCCCATTGGCCTCCGGTGTAAACTCCGGGTATACGAGCGTTGACGGACGTTAAAATTATAGACACAAGTAGAAAGTAAGCCACATGACCACTGACCACCATTTTCACACACATGAAGAACAGAGTTTAGAATAGTTGGAGTTGAAAGTGTGAAGAGTATGAAATTGGAACCGCTACTTATTGAGGAGATACAAGAAAAAAGCGATTTAAAATATTTATTATTAATAGATGTGAATTGAGAGGATTTTATGGATTCACATTGACACTTTGCTGGTGTTATATTATTTAAACTTTAAATCTTTAAAGATTAATATCGAACAAGATAATATTCGAATTTACTTACTTTTTTTAACTCTTAATTACCACTTTACTATATTTTTGAGCAACAATCACCAATGAAAAAAGATTTTGAAAGTTGATTTTAGAACTTCAAACACATGAACACCAATTGATTTAAATAGGGGTAGGCTAAATATACCCCCTCTTATTACTTTTTATACACCCTTTCTATAAAATCACATTAAAACTTTTAATATTTACCCTCTATACAAATCATCATATTAAAAAAATATTCTTTTTATTACAAAACAAATTCAATAGTGTATAAAAGATTACTGACATTTTTTAAATATTTATTTTTTAATTTTTATTTAAATCATATTTTTTAAAAGTTTTCATATATTGTTTGTAAAGACATTTTCTCAAATAATATTTTGATTATGTTTTTTATTGAACATCTTTACAAATAAATAATAACATTTTTTCTTATAAAAATAATATAAAAAAGGTTTAGAACTTTAGTTTTGAAAAAAAAAAGTCTATATTATGTTTTTTCCTTGTCTAGTTTGTATTTTAAATGTCTTACTTTTATAATTTTTAATACTTTAGACGTGTTTATAAAATAATTAACAATTTTTATTTATCAAAAAAGTAAAAAAAAAAAAATCTTTTAAATAGCGTTTACAGCTCATCTATGTAAGTTAACAATCTATATAAATTCAAATTTAATTAGTGTAAAGAATATGTTATAAACAAGTTAAAACCAGTTTAAGACTTGGATCGAAGTGAACACTTTTCTAAAGAAAAACAAATGGATAGGGTTGATTCACAAATATTTTTCTCTTCTTCATTCAAAAAATATATCAAACTGGTTGATTTAAAAAATATATGTGGATTTTTTTGTAATCAAAAGTAGGTCATTCGAAACCAAAAGTCACGTAAAAGCATAAACTTAATTACGAATAATCACCTCTTTTTGACCACGCATTAGATACCCACTTCAAGTCTTTCCAAAATAAAAAAAATAAAACATTTTAAAATATTAAAAATAATAAATATAAGACATTTAAAATACAAACTAGACGAGGAAAAATAAATATAATGTAGACTTTTTTCAAAAATTAAATTCAAAACTTTTTTATTATTGTTTTTATATGAAAAACCTTATTAGTAATTTGTAAAGATGTTCAATAAGAGAAAACATAATCAAAATACTTTTTGAGAAAGTTTAAAGAATATCTGAAAACCTTTTAAAAAATATGGTTTTTTAAATAAAAATAAAAATAAACATTTTTAAAAAAAACATCTATAATTTATTTTTACATTTTTGAATTTGTTTTGTAACAAAAAAGAATACTTTAAAAAATATGACTTGTTTAAGGGGTAAATATGACACAAGTTTAAATGTGATTTTATGTAAAGGGGGTATAAAAAGTAAAAAGTGGGGGTACGTTTAGTAGCCCCCTTTAAATATATATAACCACGTTGATTACATATATGTATCCATGTACCAAACCATTTACAAAAATGTAATCGTTTAAACATGAACAATTGATTACATAACCATGTACACAACCGTTTATGTATCTGTACCCATTGATCTAATTCACCTGTTGTAGATATCACCTATAGTCAAGCTATTTATAAGGTTTGAAAATGGTGAGACTATACAAACTGTATCTCTATTCCAAACAATAAAACTATACTATATGTGTTCTTTGAAGAAATCAATCAGAAAATATACATGTTTGGAGGAATTGTTAAGGAAATTAAAAGAAAGAAGACGATATACATGTAGCTCATGAAGGTTTACGTGTCACTTGTTTGTAATTTGTTACTTTGGCATTTTAATAATAATAATAATAATAATAATAATAATAATAATAATAAAGTTATTATAAATAATATAAATTGTATTCATGTTTTGGATTGAAAGAAATCAAGTGGGGGAATGTATGCATTTCTTTTGGGAGGAAGATTCAGGTTCAACTCTTACTTGGTGTAGAGTAAGGCATCGGTGGGTAAGGATAGGAGACACAGGAAATCTTGGGTTCATACTTGAGCTAAACTAGTTTTACCGGTAATTTCATCGTCGTGCCTATGAGCGAGTGGGTTACCGGATATTCTCCGAAATTGGTGGTGGACTCGGGTTACTCTCAGAGTACTCCGTTTGATTCAGTGGTGTCTCGAAAGTGTTCTCTTAGCCGTTAAAAAAATAAGTAAATAAATAAATGATAAGGTCTACTGGAATAGTATTATATTGAAGATTTTAACTTTGTACAACTAAAAATACTATTATTTTAATTGATAATAACTATATCTTTTAACACCTTTATTAACTTATAAAAATAATTGTTTTAACCTCTATAAAACATGGACTTAAAACACATAACAAATAATAGTAAATTGTTTTCTATAATAGATACTCTTGTCGTACATTTGTCTAATGGTTGAAGAATAAATTTTGGGCAATAACAATTAATATTATAAATTTTATAAATATCTAAAGAAAATTGAAGAAGGTGTTTTAAGTGGCCATGAGAAAAAAGAAAAAAGTAGGTGAGCGGGTAATTGTGGGATATGATACGATGATATAGTGGAAAGGACGAGTATACCCTGGTAGTGGATAAAGGGTTTGTACAAGGAAGGGGAGCGAGCAACAATGGCGTCCGTTACATCCTCAGCTTTCCTGTTGCCGTCCGTCAGCCACAACAAATGCTGGTCGTCGGCGCTGCGGAGGAATCCCAAAAAACTTATAGTTCGTGCCGCACGAACCGAATCCAAAGGCGTTTCCCTGGGCTCCAGAGCTCCTCATTTTGAGGTATTTTCTTTCAATTAATACACCGAATTATTTGCCAATTATTTGAGGTAATAAGTCGTGAACTTGGTCAGCTGGAGGAGCCGCTCTCCGGAAATATGTGGAAGTTAGACGACTTTGAATCTTATCCTGCATTACTGGTAATTAAATACCTCTTTCTTTCTTAGTTGCATTCACTCCATCGAAAAAACCTAACCGAATTACATATTTGGTTGGGAAAAAACAGCGTTGTAAGAATCGCTAGGCGCTAGTCGGGTGGTGGAGTACCCACTAGCGATTAATCGGGATTAATACGGGATTAATCGGATCGAGATTTTTTATATGTAATTTTTAGTTATATATATATACACACACATTTTTATATGTAGTTTTTTAAAGCAGATATTTTTTAACGACTCATTGACACATTTATTTAAGTAATTGGAAGGAATTTATAAGGTTTGGTCGAAATTGTTTGGTCGAAATTTGGCCGGGCGTCTGGCCAGAATAGGACCGCCATTGACCGCCTAGTGATTAATCGGCCATTAATCGGTGAACCTCCGATTGTCATTAATCGGCGACTAATCTGAGACTCGTCGGGATTTTTACAACCATGGGAAAAAGTGAGGAAACTGAACACAGGAGGTCTTGCAGGTTATGTTCATTTGCAATCACTGTCCATTTGTTAAGCACTTGAAAAAGGACATTGTCAAGCTTACAAACTTGTACATGAAGGTAGGATGCTAAGCTAACTATACGTTTTCCTTTTAGTCTTTGCATCTTCTAATCGCCATTTTCTTCTCGGAAACAGAAAGGGCTTGGAGTAGTTGCAATATCATCAAACTCCATAGTCACTCACCCACAGGTTCAATTCAATTTCCGACTCTAGAAACATCAGTTTTGCATATGTAAATGAATGATCATTTATTTGGCAGGATGGACCAGTTTTCATGGCAGAAGATGCAAGAACTTTTAATTATCCATTCCCATACCTATATGATCCTGTATGGCAGTTTGTTCTTTCTTTTATAATTAGGTTCACATGCACAGTTTCATTTGTACGTATGCTTATCGGGCTCTGGCTATGGATCTTTGCAGTCACAAGATGTTGCAAGAGCTTATGGAGCTGTTTGCACACCTGAGTTTTACCTCTTTAAAAAGGTACACTCATTAGCAAAAAAGATTTAGTAACTATAGTTCAAACTTGGTTACTATTGTGTGATTTTCTCCCTAAAAATAATACGAATAAATTAATGAGTTAAATGTCATTTTAGTCCCTGTGGTTTGGGCCATTTTGCTAGTTTGATCCAAAGGTTTCATTTTTCGCATGTGGGTCCAAAAAGGTTTCACCGTTGCCATTTTAATCCACTGGGTTAACTTCATCCATTATTTCTGTCAACCGGAAGGGCAATTCGGTCATTTTATATGGCCGAATTACCCTTTGAGTTAACAAAATTACATATAAAATGACCGAATTGCTCTTCTGGTTGACAGAAATAATGGATGAAGTTAACCCAGTGGACTAAAATGGCAACGGTGAAACCTTTTTGGACCCACATGCGAAAAATGAAACCTTTGGACTAAACTGCCAAAATAGCCCAAACCACAGAGACCCTAAAATGGCATTTAACTCTAAATTAATCATACATGACAATTTCTACATTGTTATTACTTGAACATAGAAACATACTTAAGCATAGAGGCATACTTAAACATAAAGATATGCGTATAAATAATAGTCTCCTAATTAGTAAGCATTATCATCATCGAGTATGGGACTCTAATAAGTAAATATTTCCTTGGAAAAAGGTGACAGTTTGAATGTGTGATCTCATTACAGGACGGGCGCCGACCCTTTGAGCTTGTATATCATGGTCAGTTTGATGATTCACGACCAAGTAATAATGTTACCGTCACAGGGAGGTTGGTACTATGCTGCCTTACGAACAATACTCGAGAATATTTCAAGTTAGTTAGCTATATTCTCTATGTTGTAGGGACTTGAGCTTAGCAATAGACTGTGTTCTAAGTGGTCAACCGGTACCCCCAAATCAAAAGCCAAGGTACCTTTATATGTGATCATAGTTGTCGATAGCGAATAGCGACAAGGCACCTATAGGCTACATGGCGAATAGCGACAAATAGCGACGTCTATTTTATAAATAGCGATTACACTAGAAAAAGAATTTTGAAAATTTTTATATGTATATTACATCAAAATACCCTTGTATACATGCTATTTTACATGTATATTTAACAAAAACCTATAAATCCAGCTATTTTATAGCTATATCTAATTGCTATTTACATAAAAAAAAACTGTCGATATTCACGCTAGTGGTCGCTAGGACCCAAATAGCGACACTAGGCCGCTTCGCTACATAGCACGCTATAGCGGTCGCTATAGCTGCTATTGACAACTATGTATGTGATTGTAACATATTTGTGTAATCAGATGAAAGCACTTGTCATTTAGTAGAATCTTAACCAATATTTACAATATCTACTTTTTTTAACAGTGTTGGATGCAGCATAAAGTGGCATGCCGATGGAAAAGTTTAATTTGGATTGTTGCTTCCAGCTTCCTCATGGACATATTGTGCATGTAATGAAGGTACACATTTGGTTTATTTTTACATGATTAATAATGGGAAATTTGACGAGTTGGGAGATACTTGGTTTAAAATAGCGTGAGGTGCTCTAAGGTGTTTAGTTCCCAAAAGCCGAGGCGTTGCTCTATGTACCCTTTGGTTGTTTTTACATAGCCTCATACATACAACACTAATTATGCCCATATTTGACCGGAAGTACATGATGTTTTTTCCAACTCGCCTCGTGCTGCATTTAAAACCAAGGTAGTAGTAATAAGGCTTCTGTGATTACAAGTCATGTTGGGTTGGGTCAAAAACGGCTCAGGTTGGGATGGGCTGATCCACACACACTATTTTATCTATTATTTATAATTTGACGAGTAAACTGCCAAAATGATCCCTGAGGTTTGGTCACTTTTGCTAATTTAGTCCAAAACTTAAGCCTTTTGAATCCGGGTCCCTGTGGTTTCAATTTTGTTGCCATTTTCATTCAAAATCAAAATCTGGTAAGTTTTTTCAGTTAACATCCAGTTTTTTTGTCTTTTCCTCCCTTTTAATGAAGGGCAAAATAGTAGATTTTTTAATTCGTTATAACAAAACATTAAAAGAACATTTTGCCCTTCACTAAAAAGGAGGAAAAAGACAAAAAAACTGGATGTTAACTGAAAAATCTTACCAGATTTTGATTTTGGATGAAAATGGCAACAAAATTGAAACCACAGGGACCCGGATTCAAAAGGTTTAAGTTTTGGACTAAATTAGCAAAAGTGACCAAACCTTAAGGACCATTTTGGCAGTTTACTCTAATTTGACAAATAGTTAAATTCCAAATTTTCTTACAAGGTAATAGTATTTTATTTTTAAATTTATGATCAGCAATTTAGAAGGTCATGCATGATCTTTAACCAATTTTATGTGCTTCCTTTTTTAATTAAATCTTTTAGTTTAACTCATTTTCTTCGTTTATTTCACTGTAGCCTTGAGATATCGAGTGGTTAAAAGGTGTACGAAATACACATTTGATGAATTAGTATTGTTGTTGAAATGTGCAAAGAGAGGGCAAGACTTGTTATCATACCCATGATACTCGGTTGATGGCGATGTTGAATTTGCAAGTTAATTTATTTGTGATTATATTAAACTTGAATGTACAAAATATATTTATTGATGTGTTGTTGAAGGGTTGATGGCAGATCCAAGATAGTAATGTTAGATGCAGTAGCAAGAGCTAAAGGTGCATAAAATAACTAGTTAAATAAATCGAAACGTAACCAATTAATAATTGATTGAGGAGTAACCGATTTAGTGGTTTTTTTTAACAATAGGTTCGTAACCAGTTAGGGATTTTTCAGGTGGAACAACTGTACCATGTAAATCTCCCCATTGGTAGAGTCTTTGGAGGGTGGGATGTAGGCAAACCTTGCCCATATACCTAACTATGGATAGAAATGTTCCTTTTAGAGAGACTCACGACTCCACAACGAATACACCATAAATATATAAATAGACATCTAACAAATAGTAAAAGAAGTAGCGAAAAGGTAACATAGAAGAATAGAGAAAGATATACGTCAAGTAACAAACTGACAACATGTAGACATAAAAGTAGGAAGACAGTCCCCCAAAAGTGTAGAAAAATCTACACCCCTACTAACAACACTAAGACACAAAAAGCGCCTTCTCCTAAGAATCTTTAACCTTAATCCTACTACTTCACAAACTCTTATTATGGATCTTGTCCTCAGAGAGGCTGCAACCCTGGTAAATCTTGCATAATCCGCTTATCCCAAGTTAATTTGGGTTTGCCTTTACGCATCCTCCCCTCCACAACTATATTTTCCACTAATTTAATTGGTGTTGTCGTTTGTCTCCTCTTTACATGCGCAAACCATCTCTTATCACATCCTAAATTTATCTTATCCGATATACTAGCCACTTGTAACATTTTCCTAAAAACCTCATTTCTTATTTGGTCTAACCATGTGTAGCCACACATCCACCTCAACATTCTCATATCTACTACCTTCATCTTGCATGTTTGTGTCTTTTTGATGGCCCACTACTGTATCTCGTATAACATAGCAGGTCTAACTATAACGCTATAGAAACTTCCCTTTAATTTAGTTGGGAATCTCTTCTCGCACAAAAACCCCAATGGCTACTCCTTTTTCATATCTTGCATTCCAAGATTTTAGAGTTTGTACCACCACCTTTTTTTTGCATCATATGGTCCATATGTAGATCTTACTTTCTCAATACTCTATTTTTATATTTTTTAATATTAATTCACTAATAATGAAGAAAAACAAGTCCATTAGAACCTATATAAAGAATCAACAAATTTGTGCATATGTTGATTGTACATATGGCTTTGGGAGTCTTTCAGAAAAAAAGGAAATTTTCATTTTTAATCCTAAAGTTTTAGTGTTTGACAATTTAAGTATAAACTTCTAATCTTTGTTTCATTTTTAACCCTAAAGTTTAAATATTTGACAATTTACCCTAAAGTTTTATTCTTTGACAATTTAAGTTTAAAATTTTTAATCTTTGTTTCCTTTTTAACCCTAAAGTTTTAATCTTTGACAATTTAAGTTTAAAGTTTTAATATTTGGTAATTTAACCCCTTTGATTAATTTGATTTTTTACTTCTAATTCAAAAGTTTTCATCTTTTGCGATTTAACCACTTTGATTTTTTTTACTTATGTGTTGTAATCTTGGCTTTGGGGGTTTTTCAAAAAAAATGGTTATGCATATGGTTGCTGTAACCTTGGCTTTAAGGGTTTTTCAAAAAAAAAAAATATTTTTTTGATTTTTTTACTTTTTCACCCAAAAGTGTTTCATAAATTACTTTTAATCCGAAACTATTTGTTTTTTTACTTTTAACACAAAACTTTTTATCTTTTGCAATCTATCTTCACAACTTTTTTTACTTTCAACTTTGGTCCTTTATAGTTTTCATTTTCCGTAATTTTTTCGCTTTATGCTTCGTTCAAAATTTTGTGACTTAATACATTGCAACGTTCGTCTTTGGTTTAGCGTTTTTACGTTTCATTCTAAATTTTGCGAGTTAACACGACGCAACGTGCGTGTGTGGGTGAACGTTTTTACATCGTCTATTTTTTTCCCGTTTGACGGGTTCAACATAATGTGCGCGTCCTAAATCGATTTAGTTATAACTAAAGAATCCCCGCCGCATTGCGGCGGGTCGTAATTCTAGTTATGTTTATTTATAAAAGTAATACAAACAAAAAAATAATAGTTCACTAATGAAGAAAAACAAGTTCATCATGTTAACCTATAAAAGTTATACAAACAAAAAAAATTGTTACCATAACTTATATATTTCACGTCAAATAATTTTTATTTAATGGTTTTCGATTGTTCTTTCATTATGAATTTAGACTGTTTTTAGCCCATGTTTATAATGCACGGTAAATAACATATATCATTAACTATAAATAACTTGTAATCAATGGCTATCAATAATTCGTTCATATTGATTTAGAAACGTTTTTAGTTCATGTTTATAACGCACGATGAATAACTTATATCCTTAACTTCATATAAATTTTATCAATAATTCGTTCATTATGTATATATACCGTTTTTAATCCAATTTAATATGGTATAGAAGCTACCATTAAGATATTTATTTTGTCCTCTAAATTTGTTGATAATAGGTATAATGAAAGATCTACCAACAAGAATGATCGCGTGGCCTAATGGATAAGGCGCTCGCCTCCGGAGCGGGAGATTGTGGGTTCGAGTCCCACCGTGATCGTATTTTTTTTAATTTTTTAGTCCATTCAGTAACAAACTTATTTAAGCTTAAACATAAAAATATATATCACTAGATTAGAACCCCGTGTATTACACGAGCTGAATAAATGTGAATTTATATATTAAATAATAAAATAATATATCTTTAAAAACTTTGTTTATTACATGGATTGAATACATATAATTTTATATACTAAAAAATAAAAAGTTATATCTTTAAAAACCCCTTGTATTGTTGTACAGGTTGAATAAATATAATTTTATACATCAAATAATGAAAACAAAATACTAAATAATAAATTATTTATATATTTAAAAAACCCAGTGTATTGTACGGGTTGAATAAATCTAATTTTATATATCAAATAATAAAAAAAGTTATATTTTTAAAAACTCATGTATTACACAGGTTGTATAAATGTAATTTTGTATAGTAATTTATAAAAAAAAAGTTATATATTTAAAAAACCCCGTATATTACACGGGTTGAATTTATATATCAAATAATAAAAAATATATTTTTAATACCTCATGTATTACACGGGTTGGATAAATGTAATTTTATATAGTAAATGATAAAAAAAAAGTTGTATCTTAAAAACCCCGTGTGTTACACGGGTTGAATAAATGTAATTTTATATAGTAAATAATAAAAATAAAAACTTATATCTTTAAAAAAACCTCGTGTAATACACGAATTGAGTTCTGATTAATTTCAGATTTTGATTTCCTGCATTTTCTCTCCTATTAAATAATAATAACTTTTTCTCCTTAAAATTACATCTTAAGTCATATTCTTATTTTTATAAAACATATTTAAAAAATATATAATATTTTATTTAAAATAAATATATTTAAAACATTTACTGATTATAAAGAGTTAAATATATTTAAAACATATTACTGATTATAAAGAGTCATAGACAATTTAAATATGTTACCTAAATTTGAATGTAAAAGTATAGACGTAAATATTAAAATAAAATCTTTCTACGATATAATAAAACTATAATGTAACCTATTCCTATATCTAAGGAAATATATTATAAAAATAATAATTTAATATTAATAGTATATTTTCTAAATAAGTTTTTAATTTATACTATATCTCTACGTATATCTCATAATTATATATATTAAATAGTATATCACTACGTATATCTCATAAATAATTATTTAATTTTAAATAATTATTTAATTTTAATAGGCTAAAAAATAGATGGCCTCAATGAGTGACATGTGTCCCAAAAGTGGTTTCTTTTATTATATAGTATAGATTTGGGACTATCACATTTATGTGTTGAGCTATAATCAAAAAGAGCAAATTTCATTTCTTCCCTTTTAAATTGGAAATTTACATATTTTTTCTCAAAATATAATTTTTCAATGTATAATGTACACTCCTTTTCAACCATTATTTTGTAAAAATATGTAATTTTACAAGTAAGGAGGAAGACATATGAATTTAGCCCTTTTAAGAAAACTTTACAACCCACCAATTTCCTATATGACTATATATTCACATTTTTCTTATATCAGAATGCCCAATAATATTTTAACAACCAAACAATGTGATGTAGAATTGTAGATATACCGTGTAGACCAAATCACAACCCAAACATATGTGTTAAAGATTAATATTCCATTTCAAATATTTTAGCTACTTACATAAATAGTTTATAAAAGCATACAAATACCATATTTTCATTATGTGTCTTGCAAATGACTAAACTTAACAAATAAAATTTACATCCTTTCATCCATCAAAAGGACAAAATCCATAACAAACTCTAATATGAAGATTAGTGTAATTAATGATGATTAAAGACAAAATATAAGTTTCTATATACATACAGAACAAAAAAAAATGTAATTTACTCAAAAATATACTATATTTTATTAAAATTCGCATCGTTCTTGCTAGTAATACAAAGATCAAAATTAATCTTCTTTTGAAATAAGCATTAGTGTTTTATAAATCATATAGCTTACTTAAAATACTAGAAATAATAGTAATAGTTAACTTCTTCTTCTTGATGAAAGAAAAGAGCTTAATATAAACCATGATCAATAAAATTAGTTACTTGTAATAATCAATAGTTTTTTTTTTTTTTTTTTTTTTTTTTTTTTTTTTTAACTTATCACATTTAAACAAAAACTAAAAGGGGAGAGGGATGCTCGATAGACATAATTACCATCCAAGGTTGTTGGTGTTGGTTGGTTTGGAAGTTGCTTTCGTGTACAATAAATCCAATGTTTTAAAAACCGGTATTTTAATCGTACCGGGTTAGAATCAGAAATGGTTCAACCGGTTGAACCGGGTTGTACAGGACGGTTCAACCGTGTTGACTATTTAACTATATAAATCCATAAAATATAGTTACAACTCAAAAAATAATCCTAAACTACATCGGTCCATAATAAAAAAAAAAATATTCCAAAAGTTAATCCATAATAAAAAAATTATCTAGAAGTTTATGATTAAATACCCATTATATAGCAATTAGCAAACACTATAACAATTAACAACATGAATGATTGAACAAAAGTCAAAAGAAGGTAAACCTAGATGATCTGTTGAATAACTTAATTTGAAAAACCCGATGATTTTTTATCTTTGAGTGAGGAAGAAGTTTGATCGATATGGATTGTCAATTGTGGACGCTAAGTTTTACACTTTAACTAAGAAAGTAAACAATCACCTTTTTTAGGCACCTAAAAATTAAAAGTTCAAAATTTTGACCTTTGTCCTGGTACAAACCGGTACCGGTATACTGGTTTAAACCGGTATAACCCAATTTACTGGCGGTACAACTTCTTTGCCGTTTCCTTAGTTTACCGGTATGATTCGTGCCGGCCAAACATCCGGTATCCGGTTTAACCGGTTCAACCGGCCGGTTTAAACCGGTTTTTAAAACATTGAATAAATCTCAATGGGACAGAGCAAGCCAGAGTGAGCAAGTATGGTCCCTAGCTACTTCATTGAATGGTTGACCAAAACCAACCCTTTCAAGTTATCTTTTAACTTATTGATTTTTATAGTGGTATGTTCCAAGTGGTTTTTAGAGAATTATCCATTTATAAAATAGGAAAACCCTTAAAATAAACATATGAATAGTCAAGGGTTTCAAATCAAAATTGACTTTTTTAACTTTTAAAGATACACTCGTTTCCCTACAAGAATGCCGGTCACATGTCTATGTTTGTTCGGGTTTGCGGGCCATGTCACCTTAGGGACTAGACAAGTTGCCTCTTTACGCTAAAATGTAGTGTCAACTACCAGGGGCTGTATAAATGTTTCAGCAACCACCAATGTGTTTATAAAGTGGAAGTTTTAAACAATTTGTGGTCACATAACGGTCAACAACGTGTTTAAATGTGAAGTGGTATGGTCCCAAATTTTGTACCAGGTTTGGCCGCGAGAGACCATCACCCAGCTCGTTACCCCTATCGACAAGGATTTACCTTCGTTCGTGCGGGCATTGCGCGAACCCAGTTTGCTTTCCCACTCGGGAAATGATGAGAAGACTTACCTTGTGTATGAAAACGGGAGTTTTCGTCACAACAAGGGATGCGATAATCACTACGGTTACCGCACATAGGGATGCGGCCCAAAACCGCATCCTATTGTCTACACAAGTGGAACTGACACTTTGACTTAAGTGACCAAGCTAGCAAGTGGTTTGTCCGGGCACTGACAGCGGTCAGCTGGCAGACGGACTGACAGCTGCAGCAAGACGTGGCATCACCTCTGGATGCATCCAACGCTTCCGTGACCTGCGCTTCTAACACACCTACAAAAGGCTACGCGTTGTCAGTATAGCCAATTGGCTATCCTCCTTCACTCTTCAACTATAAATACTTATCCCGGACCAAGTTTGAGATAACGCTAATCTGTTCTCACACACATACTACTCAAACACACACTTTGCTCTTAAGCAAATACTGATTCTCACGCCGGAGAGTGGTAACAAGAAGCACCCACATCTCATCCCTTGTTACGAGTCACGGTGTGTTTCCTTATGCAGGAGACATGTTAGAGGACGACCCGACCATTGATCGAGGAAAAAAGGGATTAACCATACTCGACGGGACTAGTGAATTAACCCTCTAGTTAACCATTGTTTCATCAAAATGTATAGCATTTTTTAACATAACTAATTAATAAAAATAATTGTGATAAAGGATGGCAAGAGACAACTTAACCAAAATCCGACTATAAAACAAATTAGCTGTATTAACTTATTTATGACATGAACGCATAAGGTTCCAATCTAACCCGTTAATGGTATGTCTGATTTATGTCATGTTTGTTTTATGTGTCATGACTTGCTATCCTCCAAACAGATAGATAACTAGTGTTACATTATTATCCTAGTTGCTAATCCAAAGAGATTGACAATTTAGTGTTACATTATTAGGTTTATTTAAAAAAAAAAACATAATAGACATAGAAAATAGTATTTGAAAAGTATCACTTGTGTATAGATTTGAGTGTTTTTTTTTTTAATATTTTTTTGCTAATTACACATATTTAAGAAAGTATCTATAAAATTATTCATGGAACAATATTTTACGTCTTTATTCAAAATTAACTCCAATTAGAACTTTATATCCAAACTTAGAGACTTAAAAATCAACAATTGAAGCAAGTTCTCTCACATCGAGTTTAGCGACTTAAAAATCAACAATTGAAGCAAGTTCTCTCACATCGAGTTTTAGAGAACAAAGGAGTTTATATTAAAAACATTTAAAATAAGAATATAAATAAAAAGATAATCCAAAAAAGTATCAATCGATTAAAATTTTCAGCTTGACAATTATTCTATAGTTTATACTAGGTTGGAACCTCGTGTATTACACGGGTTGAATAAATGTAATTTTATATATTAAATAATAAAAAGTTATATTTTTATAAACCCCGTATATTGTACGGGTTAAATAAAGGTAATCTATCTACTATAATAAAAGAAACCAAGTTTTGGACACATGTCATTCATTGAAGGCATCATCAAATTTATATTTATCTTATATTAACTAACTAAATAAATAAATAATAAATTAATATTAAATATTATCATACTTTAATAAAATATTATCCTCAAATCTAAATTGTTAATTTAATATATTTTTAAAACAAGTACCTCTCTTTCCTACTTATCTTAAATTTAATATATAAATAATAAACTAATATTAAATGTTATCCTAATTTGTTAAAAATATAACTTTTTAATTATTTGATATACAAAATTATATTTATTCAACAAGTCTAAAATACGGGGTTTTTAAAAATATAACTTTTTTTTATTTTTTACTATACAAAGTTACATTTATATAACCCGTGTAATACACGAAGTTAATATAAATTGGTGTAATACATGAAGTTTTTAAAGATATAACTTTTTACCATTTGCTATGTAAAATTAGATTTATTCAACACGTATAATAGAAGAGTTTTTAAGGATATAATGTTTTTATTATTTGGTAGATTTTTCGACCCAACTATACACGGGTTTTTTAAAGATACAGCGTTTTTAGTATTTAATATACAAAATTATATTTATTTAATCTGTGTAATACACATGGTTTTTAAAGATATAACCTTTTTTATTATTTTGTGTCCAAAACTTGATTTCTTTTATTATAGTAGATAGATTTTTCAGCTTGCCGATAAAAAAAACCACACATCTAAGTATCTAACATTAAACATTTTAACCCATATGATAAAATTAATGGACAACATATCCACATGATTCTTCAAGGCTTAAAGCCCAATAAGCCCCAAAAGTAAAACATTCCATTGAGTCCATGTATTGCTCACTCTACATTTAGAGTAAATTACTTTTCGAGTTCTATGTTTTAATGGTTTTAACTACTCGAGTCTAAAATTAAAAAAGTTTAACGCATCGAGTCCCTAACCGTTATTTTATAACGTTTGGAGTCTCTATGTTTTAGTGGTTTTAACCACTTGAGTCCAAAATCAAAAGTACAAGCGTTAAAAATTGGACTCAAAACGTTAATAAAATGAGCGGTTAAGGACTCAAGGCCTTAAACTTTTTTTTATTTTGAATTCAAGTGGTTAAAACCACTAAAACATAGAGACTAAAAAAGTAATTTACTCCTACATTTAATTAGGAGTTATACCCATTTAATTAGGTGTTATACATCACTTCCATTCTCTCAGGATGCACTGTTCTCGAACCTAGATTATAGAACCCATCCATAAGGGTGTGTATCAGTCGGTTTTGACATAAAATCATAACTATAATTGAGATATTGGTTAACGAGTAATGATAACCATAACCGGTCGATAACGGTGGTTTTGGTTAATAGGTTTTGAATAAGTGTTAAAAAATATAATCAAATCATAACTCTTAATTACAAAAAGATGCTTATATAATACTCTAACTAATACATGCTAATATGATATCCCAACATGAAGAAACACTGAACTGATTAAGGTTACTAATCGGTTTGGTTTATGTTCCTATCATAGTGGTTAATCTTCTAATGAATGTTTGAGCTCCGACTTGATGTATAATCCTGCAAAACAGAACACCGTTACTCGTTAAGAGGGGAATGTGGGGGTTTCCCTCTTAACCAGGCTCCGGCGTGAGAATAAGCGACTGCTTTGAGAGGATAATTAAGTGCTAAGAATGAGAGTAGATGGAATAGAATGTTTAACCTGTGGAATGAGGTCTCTATTTATAGCCGGAGAGGTGTAAGAGGATATGGGCTGATGGGCCTTGGGCCGGAAATGGACAACATAACGGATATGCTCTTTTCCTTGCTGGTGTCGACCGTTTAGTGGCTTCTAGACGTTCTTCGGTGCTGACGCACCTTGATTGGAGCCACGTGTCATTGTTGTCGGCCTTGCTGTTCTTCTGCCATCAGCAGACAAGTGGAGATCGTGGGACAGTTGTCTCCGTCCTCTGATTGGTGCCACGTAGGCGTCCTTATGTACTTCTCGTCAGGCGATCGTGGCGCACGATTGACCAGAGCCTGCTGGACGCTCATTGGCTCCTTTCACTGCCACTTGTACCTTGTGTACCACCGGAGGTAGCCTTGCGCTCCCCTCCTGTGTGGTTCTTGTTGGGCATCTAACTAACCCGCGCGGGGTTAGTATGTCCATGTGTTCCATTATTTTATGCTAAGTGCTGATATCTGAGCTTCTTGTGGGCTATGCCTCGCGCGGCACAAATCGGAAAGTGGTGTAGGTCGCGCGAGGCTCTCAGTAAGAAGTTTATTAAAATAAGGAGTATGGTCTCACGCGCAACCTCAACTGAGGTTTGCGCGGCTTTTTGGGAGCATACCTCTTCACAACACTTTTGATAAATAAAAATCACATGACATCTCTATTTAGATAAATAAAAATCACATGACATCTCTATTTAGATGTTATTGGACCTCTCACACAGAAATATAATAATCATCGTCTTTTAAAACTATTTAATATTTACAAATACTTAATTCACCGGTACCAGAACATGTCATCATTTTATAAGACTAACTATAATTAAGAATATTACTATAATATCTGTCAACAACGTGACTCTTGTATTAAGTACTTTTTTATTATCTTTTTTCTTAACGGTTTATTATATTTGTATATTGAATTACATGAATGATCTTGTGATAATGTCATATTTTATTTTTCTTTTTATTTTTTTTTTCTAAAAAATTACAAACTTGGTTTCAATTGTTTGCTCTCTAGTAACACATTTGGTATTTTTACTAGCACGTTAGTTAATCTACTAAGCTGATATAAAAATATCAGTTTACCTCTAACTATTAAAAAAACAGAAACACCTTAAATACCCCCTCCACTCTTTCTATTAGTACTTTGTATGATTGATCTAAATCTCTTAACTACATTTTATATAGATACTCTATCGTACACTAAATAAAGAAAACAGTAAATTTTTGAAACCGAAGATCTCAGCTAAAACAACGTCTAGATACTATATCATACAGTAAAAAAATAAAATAAAAAAAGTAATGCTTTTGAAACCGAAGATCTCAGCTAAAACGTCTATCGCCAATGATAAAGAAACAATGTGTTCCCGTTCTATCCTTTATAGACTCTAGCAATAACTCTGATTTGACATTTTATTTTCTTTACGACGTTTTTTAATTATGTCAACAAATCAATTCATAGTTATCTTTCAACATTTATACAGATATACACTTAATTTAGTATTGTAAATGAATCTTAGATTTAAATACATAACCCATAGGGCCACAAGCCCACAAGCAAATATGCAATAAATTAGAAAACAAAAAATAAAAAATAAAATAAAAAAAGAGGGAAAAACAAAAGTGGAGGCTTGTAAAACCCGACCACGTGTCAAAAGCTATCCACATATCCACGCAAACTTGGGAAAAGAAGGTAAGGTTAAAGTGGTCCTAAAAACCCTCCTCAACAGATCATACATGTTTATGGGTCTTTCATCCCTCATCACACACCCCTGTATAATTACCATTCTACCCTTCCTCTCAAAAAATATATAAACCAAGGGTTTAAGCCCCCTATCTCTCTCTCTCTCTCTCCTCCCCTTTCTCTCTCTACAAAACCACTTGTGGTTTATGTTTTCTATTCAGTTGTTGTTGATCTAAACTTCTCCCTCCATAATAATAATATTTATCACATTTTCTGTTCTCACAATTCGTGGTTTATGATTGCACGAATCTATCAAACGGACTCCAAATTCTTCTACAGTTAATCACGTTGATCAATTTTTCATCCAAACGCAGGTAACTTTCCCGATCGATCTATCTATCCTTAAGTTATCAGTATTGAATTTGAATCTATGTATTCCGATTCGCCTGAATTCGTGTTTTATTTCGAGATTTGGTACGATCACCATCGGAATTTACTCAATTTAGCTGAATTGTTGAATTTGATTGCAGAGATCGGATCGGATTTCGGAAAACGTGTGTTTCTAGGTTTAATTTATTGAATTGTGTGGAATTTTGAGTTTTAATTTCGTAATTATCGGTTATAAGATCTAATTGAAGGTGAAATTATGTTTTGTTAGATTAAATGTGAGTTAAATAATTAATTAATTATGAGGTTTATGGTTTATGTGTTATTGTGGAAGAGGTTTTTCTAATAGTAATTTGATATTGCATGGTGTTGAGTACTTTTAACGTTTTTCAATTTTCATCTTGTTTTCTATATTTGTTAATCAGGGCGGTGATTTCTATGTGTGGACTTAGGCCAGCTTTCTGTAGATCTGTATGAATATTTTATTTTTATTTTTTTGTCACTTTTAAATCTTAATCTTACCTCCCAATCTATGGGATCAGTTCTCTGCTTATTTTCCTTATATGGCTGAGTTAATTCATTGTAAGTTGTTCCGGTTTGGATCGAAAAAGGAATGAAAATCAATGTTTGGATCAACGATATGCGTCTAACAAGTTGTGCTGTTATTAAGAATGAGAGACTTGTTGTTGTTAAAGATCAGTGTAGTGTAGATGTAGTAGGTGAGTTTTGCAAAGGTTTGCGGGTTGAAGAAATAGTGAAATACCGAATCAGTAAACTTACCGCATAACCTAACCTTAATAGAAGATCATGTCATTGTCTCTTTAAGCTTTTATCTTTTATTGATCATGTTATTGCTATTATTGTGGTTTACCTCCACCAAGTATCGAATGTGAAGTATCGTTAATTTAATACTATTTTTCGAGACTTGAAGTCTTTTACTTTCAAGGCGCGGTTTGCCTAAGAGATGACCTGATATAAAGCTTCTGATTCTTTACTATCTAATAGCAGAATTTGGCATGCATGCCTAAAAGATGGTGTCAAAGAAGAGACTATATAATGGAGGATTTGACGGTTTTCTTGCCCCTGTCGTACCTAAGGCTCCGAGGTCCTCAAGAGTGAGTAAATCATCGAGTTTCATTGTTTCCTTAATCAAAATTTTCATGAGAACTTATAATTGACTAATATTATTCTTCATTTTCCTAGAGGATTTCACATAAGAAATCATCAGCGGGTAGCGAAATCTGCCCCTTTGAGCTATTGGCAGCTGTGGCTGGCAAGTTACTGCAGGAGAGTGAAACTTCTGTTTCTAGCACTGGTCCAGAAAGAAAAGAACAGATTACCGTTCATGAAGAAGGTGTTAAGCAGGAACCGCTTGAAGTCAAAATCAATCCTCTAAGATTGGATTATCTTGATCAGGGATGTTGTGGTGAGAACGAGTTTGTTCCTGTACCCTCTAACTTAGAGTTAAAACTAGAACCCGCAGTGAAGGATCTGCCACAGTCCGACAACGATTCCGCTTTAGAACATGCTTCTATAGTTAGCACTTCAGATTTCTCGAAGGAAGTTAACGCTAATGTGAAGTTAGAAACCTCATGTGATGGTATGATGGATAGTAAGGAAACCAAAGTGCAAACAAATGCAGTAGAAAAACTAAGTGAAGATTTTACCGCAGTTAAATCATGTGTGAATCATCGTGTATTAAGTAGTTCATGTAACAATGCACATCTGCATAGGAATAATGTAAAGATAGGTATTAGAGATGATGACGAAAATTATTTTAGTTTTAATCAGCATATCGCCAAAATGAGAGCGTTGAGATGGCAGTCACGTCCCGGATGTAGAAGAATACGGAAGTTGTTGACTACTACTAGGCACTGGAAATCAGCTCCGAAGCTGAAAAGCTATGAACCGTCTAATGCTACCAGTAAGTGAAATGTTTATGCATTTTATGCCGTGTGATTCTTTTTCTTCTCTGATCACTTTATGGTTCGTTTAGGTCGTGGAGTCAAAGCGTTTGACCAAGACAGGAAAAACATATACATGAGAGAACGTTGTCAAGAAGCGACTGATGCTAAGAGAAGGAAGCTGTTTCATCATAACTCAAAACCGGATTATGTTCAGGAGACGAGCAGTGAAAGTATATCTAACACACCTAAAGGTCTTTAATTTTCTTCAATTTTCTTGTTATTAATACATATCATTATCATGGATTTAAAGTTTAAACATATGGTTAACCAATTGTGTTGTATATTTGCCATACAGCAAAATCAGTGACGTCTTCGGTTATCAACCATAAAAGTCCCTTTCAATCTAAGGATGGTCATGGTACTCCTCTGACGTCTCATGTATACATGATTATATTTTCATTTGACAAATTTCTTATATGCATGATGTTACTTCATGCAGTGAAATTTAGCATAAATTCCTTTAAAGTGCCAGAACTATACATCGAGATTCCCGAGACATCGACAATAGGTTCTTTAAAGGTACTTTCGCTTTTAACACAAGCATTCTGTTTCTTGTTGATCAAGTATCATTTGATTAGTTATCGATTTTGAATTTCGAATTGTGGTTTGTGTTGAAATCTTTTTTCCACAGAGGACGGTTGTGGAAGCTGTAACAGCGATTCTAGGAGGTGAATTACACGTAGGGGTACTTCTTCAAGGCGAAAAGATTAACGATGACAACACAACGCTGCAACAAACAGGCGTTTCGTTAAACAGTGACACTTTGGGATTTATATTAGAGCCTAATCTTCCCGAAGCTTCTCAGATCGAACAATTCGAACCTCCATCATTGCCACCATGTGACAATCATGAACCACCACCACCACCACCACCCATGTAATATATAATTCCCCTTTCACACATATACTACCCATTAGTTGACTTTTATTAATATTAGCATTTGACTTATTTGTTTGTATGTATACAGTTCTCTAGCTAGTCCTATTATGGATGTGGGTTTCTTGAACTCTTCGGTAGATGTAGATCCTCCTGTAGTAACTTGTTTGGAGAACATAACTGAGAATAATCAAGAAAGTAAACAGGTATCGATAGAAGAAACGGTGGATACTAAAGCTATCGTGCCAATCCGACAACTGAATCCAGAGACACTCGCAATGGTCCCGCTAAACCACAAAGTGAGCAAAAAAACCGAACTTTCACAACGTAGAACTAGAAGGCCGTTTTCTGTTTCTGAAGTAGAAGCACTTGTAGAAGCTGTTGAAACACTCGGAACTGGAAGGTGTGTATATCCCGCTCATTTTCAAATATTACTTAACGAAAGTATGATATCAGTAAACAATAGTTCCAATGCTTATTCTTATTATGTTTCTAGATGGCGCGACGTTAAAATCCGTGCATTTGATGATGCAAACCACCGAACTTATGTGGACTTGAAAGTAATACATCAATTTATTTATTTATTTATTTATTTATTTATTTTTTTTTTTTGTGAAGTTTATCATTAAAGTTTCAATATATATACAGGATAAATGGAAAACATTGGTTCACACAGCGAGTATATCACCTCAGCAAAGAAGGGGGGAGCCAGTACCGCAAGCTCTACTGGACCGAGTCTTGGCGGCACATTCTTTCTGGACTCAGAATCAACTTAAGCCACATGGGAAACATCAGACCGAACCCATTCAAACTCTGCCAGCGGTTAAAGTTTGAAGGCGGAAATGAGTTGGGGATGGTGTGTACAAAGTTTAACTTGTTTAAATTACTGTAATATCTCATATATTTACTTACTAAAGAGTCAGTCCTCTCTTAAAGTGGCTGGTGGAGAGGAAATAAGGGTGTTTTTAACATGTTTTAGAAATTGTCAGTTTCATACCATTCTTTTGCACATTGTACTGTTTGTATGCAATCTGTAAACATTTTTTTATCTTTATGTAATTGATTCTTGTTTTCTTTCTTCATAAAGTCTGTTATTTGTTTGCAGTTAAAAATATCATACCATTCTTTGTTGTTGTATTAATTAGCTTTTTTTTGAACGACCAACAAAAGCCCGGTCGTCAGGATAACCCAATGGCAAAAGGCCATCCACCGATTTCAACGCAGATGACACAGCCTGCCACCATTCCAGAGAAAACCAATCGCCCGAAAGATGCTCCAGGCGAGACTCGCACCTATAACCTCTACGATAAAAGATCATGGGGCTAACAATGATTATTTAAATGTTGGATTTAAAATCAAAACAAAAGGATAAGATTTTATAAAGCTGACCTTATTGACTAATTACAGGCTACAAATAATAATAATATAAGCGGACGAAAATAAAGAGATTGGTGGGAATATTATTATTCACTACGTAGATCCCGTTGCTAAGATAATGCATTTAGAGGGATGAGGCATGAGCATGTGGACTGGGGTCTCTTTCATTTTCTTAAAATTAAATTAAATACGACTTAATAAAGATTCTCTTAAACTTTTTCTATATGATATAATAAAATATTGCCAGATATAATATAGGATCTACTCTAAATATAAAACTCTAGCCTATTAAAATATTTGTGATTATTATTATTCATAGATCCAACCTTAAAAGAGGGGCATATATCTTGTGAAGATTAATTGCTTATTTAACTATAACTATTATTAAAATTACCGAAAGAACCTGCATACTCAACGAAAGCTTTAATTTCTTAAAGTTTCAACACAAGCATTTCTGTTTGTCCAATTCACACGCCAACTCATCCTTTGCCTTCAACATTTTCACTTTTCTTAAAATCAAAGTAACATTATCTTTTACTTTAGACTGGATATTAAGTTAGGGATTAGGATCAAATACAAAGGATCCTAATTGTAAGAAGTGTAAGAAGGATTTATAGAGTGACAAGTGTCCAATAACCTTAAAAAACCCACTACATAAAAAAACCCCACTACAAAAAAAAAAAAAAAAAAAAAAAAAAAAAACCTTAAACATCCACCACCACCAAAAACCTAAACCCCCCCCCCCACACACACACACACATCACCCACCCTAAATTTTTTTTTTTTTTTTTTTTTTTTTTTGTGCCGAGGGGTGGGGGTGGGTGTTTAGTTTTTTTTAGATTTTTTTTAGGTTTTTGGGGGGTGGGGGTTAGGTTTTTTTAGGTTTTTGGGGGTGGGGTGGGGTGAGGGGGGGGGGGGGGTTAGGTTTTTTTTAGGTTTTTGGGGGGTGGGGGTGGGGGGGAGGGGTTTTTTTTTTTTTTTGCCGAGGGGTTGGAGGTGGGGGTGGGGGTTTAGTTTTTTTTAGATTTTTTTAAGGTTTTTGGGGGGTGGGGGTTAGGTTTTTTTAGGTTTTTGGGGGGTGGGGTGGGGTGAGGGGGGGGGGAGGGGGGGTTTAGGTTTTTTGGTGAGGTATAGATTTTTTTTTGACGGGGGGGGGGGGGGGGTGTTAGGTTTTTGGGTGGTGGTGGGGTGGGGTGGGGGTGGGTGTTTAGGTTTTTGGTGGTGATGTAGTGGGTTTAGTTTTAGGTTATTGGACACTTGTCACTCTATAAATCCTTCTTACACTTCTTACAATTAGAAGCCTTTGTAGAATAACTTGACCCGTTAAGTTAGTTTAGAAATATCCAATATCATATGATCAATACTTTAAATCTTTCAATAGACTTTTGAAAGGGTTATAACAATATATCTTATAACATACCTTTGCTGCAACTACTTTATGGGTGCAATTTAAGTGTTAAGTTATAAGAAAACTACAACAGTATTTTCCTTTTAGTTCCGGGCATAAAAACCAAATATTCTAATATAATTAAAAATTAGTTACCCATGGCATTATAGCCTAGTGGTATTTGGAGGTGGGATAGGGTTTATGACCATTCAGTCATGGGTTTGATTTCCACAAAGGGGGTTTTCCCAGATTTATTGGGTTTCCTCCTGAATTGGTGTATAGGCATTGTTGCCTAGTGGAGATGGATATGATCAGGTGGTTCTGCTGGTAGCACGATGATACTCCAGTGGTTCGTCAGTGATCCAAATTTGTCGTTCATAAACAAAAAAATAAAAATTAGTTAACTTACTCTTCTAACTATATGATAAACAGGTATTTTTTTTTAATTTATGTTATGGTTACTAGCAGTGGCGAAGCTTGAGATTTTCGACCGGGGGTCGAAAACATATATACCTAAAAAATCCCCCTCCCCCCCCCCCCCCCCCCGGGCCCCTTCTATCCTGCGCCTATGGTTACTAGAAAAATGTAGCATCTTATTATACAATTGAATTAACACGTATTTGATTATAAATGAAATAAAGTATCTAAAGGAAAGAGTTAATTACGTTTTTCGTCCTTCTGGTTTGTTAAAAGTAGTCATTACAGTCTATTAGTTTAAAAATTGTTAAAATAGTCACTGTGCTTTCACTTTTGTAACAATTACAGTCACCTTCACTATCACTATCCAGGCATTATAGTCATTTTAAATAAACTAACAAAATAGCTAAATGGTGTTAATAAGGATGAGTTGTAATTGTTACAAAAGCAAAAATACAAAGATTGTTTTAGTAACTTTTAAACTAATGAACTCTTTATTTTCAACAAATTACAAGGAGGAAAAACGCAATTAACTCAACTCTAAAGTGCAATATTTCCTGGGCTGGGGCTTAGAGAATTGTAGTAACTAAGTTGGGCTTTCACTTGATTTTGTATGGCCCAACACATTAATGGTCAGTTGGTCATATCATGTAGATTTTATTCGTTTATATATGTGTTTTCTTTTTTTAATTCTCAACTAGCATATTATGCCAAACAACATCAGTACCGTTGTTATCTGTATTCATATTTATGGTGTCCGGTTTCAAAAAAAAAAAATTATACAACTCTGTCTATGACGATAATTGAATATCGGTACCAGTACCGTCATAATTTGAACCGATCGATATCGTTTGAACAACATCGGTGTCGCTATCGGCTACCGTTTTTATCGTTTCGGTCGATGTAAAACACATGTTAATTTCTATATCAAGTGCATGAACATACCGCTAATGTAACGAACCAAATCGATACCCATCCAATGTCCGTGCTAACGTACCAACACAATGCGCGAGCAAATAACTTGGAAAGTTAACAAAATAAATAAACATAAATGCAGATTTAGAATTTTTTTTTAAAGTTAATGAACGTAAGTTATAATAATAAAAAAACAAATTAAATGCTAAATATAATGCTACTAATGAAAAATAAGATCATCGGGTGTGGGGGTCGTCCCCTCCCCGTCCCGGGTCGTCGGCCCCGTCGCACACCGCCCCCTAGAGGGTTGTCGCGTCCCTCCCGTCTTCTCCAAGATGTCTCCAACGAAGCAAAGTGGTGGGCCCCCTCTTCCTTGTTCTCTCTCTCTCCTTGCATGCTTTAATTTTGATTGGCTGCTTTAATTTTGGTTGGTCCCTCTTGGGTAGTCATGATTTCCCCTCCACACTCTTGCGTAGTTCTCAAGGGGATGGTCCTCCACCTATGGTGAGGTGACGCCTACGTGGCAGGTGGCCTCTTTGAGGACTAACCTCACCATACCCTATGGTCTAATAAAACAGTTACATAAAAATTATTAATTACTATTTATTATTGAAAAATCAAATGAATAACAGATAAAATACTACTAAAAATAAAAACAAATGTATAAAAAATTAAATGCCAAATATAATAAACAAATACCTAAGAATTTTCAAATACTATTTATTACTAAAAAATAAAATAAATAATAGATGAAAGATTACTAAAATTAAAAATAAATACTTAAAAATTTTCAATTACTATTCATCACAACTTTCTATTAATATATATAATAATAATATATATAATTACTATTCATCACAACTTTCTATTAATATATATAATATATAATTTTCAAATACTATTTATTACTAAAAAATAAAATAAATAATAGATGAAAGATTACTAAAATTAAAAATAAATACTTAAAAATTTTCAATTACTATTCATCACAACTTTCTATTAATATATATAATATGTGAGCTCGAATCTCGATATTTGTCCTGCATCAAATATGTATGACAAACTCATCAGTTTCGTACTTTTATTAAAACCACGGATAACAAAATAAATGTAACTGACATGTTTGCATGATTTATTAGTTGCAAAATCGAACCAAATGAAAATACCACATATTACACAAATCTTAATTCCGAATCAGTGATATGGTTGCACCATATGTAAACTGATTAATGTAAGTACACAAACGAACTTATAAAGTGATCCAAAACACGTTAATAAAAAACTTAATATTTTGTTAAAACTAACAAAGTATTTTATTTCTAACATTCTCTCATGTATTAAAATTATACTATGTGTCTCTTTTTATTTATATCAGTTGTGATGTTGGATGATAAAAACACTTTTAATTATTTGAAACTAAAACTTCTATGAGATCTCAATATATGTCAAATTGTCTCCTCAAGATTATTAAAGGTATGCCACATTTTAGGGTCACAAAGCACACCGGATCACATTAAAGCCATGTAGTTAAGCGTTTTGGATGGTACTACTATTATGATGGGTGTCCTCATCGAAAACCTTTGCTCGTGCACTGAAATTAAGAAAGCGAGCTAGTTGGGTAACTAGCACATTATCATGGGTGTGGTGGCCGGTGGGCGTGTTACAATGTGGGATTTGAGCAGCTCGTTATGTCATTTGGGAAGGGAAGACAAACATCATTAACACTATTGAGCGAAACGTCCCCCCCCCACCCCCGACCCCCCTCTATACTTCGCCCCTGATACCCGGGAACAAAACCGTATGCCACTAGGATAAAGCAGACTACATTTATTGTCTTGGGGTGTCACGATAGCTCACATTTTTTATGTATGAGATCATACTAGAACTTAGTGTCTTGGGGTGTCACGATAGCTCACATTTTTTATGTATGAGATCATACTAGAACTTAGAGGTCTTCGTATTTAGATTGCATACAATGCCTATAAAAACAGAAAGATTGGCCCAACTAAAATGAGTCGTATGTGAAATGAACATGGATTTGAAAGGGCCCAGATGAACTTTGGTCCCTCATATCATATGACGTAGACCTTTTTCAATTTATTTTAGTTTCAAATTTTCCAATATCAAAAGTATAAACTTTAAAGTTTTGTGTATTATTTTTAATTGAACTTTTAACTCTTTAAGTCATCGATTAACATAACCATCTTACCTATGATACTAGATTAAGTCTGTAATAATAATAAAGTAAGTTATTAGTGACTTAGTCTTCAAAGTTTCATAATTATTCTGATTAATTCTTAGCAATTTCTCAATGTGTTTTTTTTTTTTTTTTTTTTTTCATAAAGTTTAATTTGCTAAAAAGATAGAAATGACATGCCAAGGCATGATGAGATAAAGCTCCTAGAGTTAAAAATGAAATTTGTCGTTAAAACAAAGTAACATCATTATGAAAAAAAAAAAGTGAAAAGGTTAATACGTTATGTTAACAAACCTTCAAATTAAGATGATAAAAAAAAAAAAGAAAAATGAAAGAAAATTTAAAACTAAATCATAATTAGCAGTTATTAATAGGCTGGTGATTGATAGGTAATAAATCATTTGCATTTTCTAGTTGTACTTTTAATATCTCTATTTTTTTTTTTGTTATAAACGCATGTATTCTAGTGGTATTAAAACGTGTGTAAAAAATGTACTCCAATAGATTGAAAATTCGAATCATATGAAAAACAACTGTAGGAGGTGTGTGACTTGGTAGTTCTTAGAAAGAATCTATTCTTTTAGTCTTAGTCTGCCCGTAGTGGGGCGTTTTTTTAAAAAAAAATTCAAAAAAAACGCCGGAAAACGCCCCGGATCCCATTACGCCCGGCGTTTCCGGGCGTTTTTTTGTTCAAATTTGTTGTAGGCGTGGTTTTTAAAACGCTCATCTTGCATTTGACCAGCCAATCCTTTTAGACCATGTGTTTGACCAGCCTCACCATTTGTTTCCCTTTTTTTTTTTTTTTCTTTTTTAATAATTGGAAGGGGCGTTATTGGGATAATGCCCCACTACGCCTCTTTTGCTATAATGCCCCATGTGTGACTAGGATGCCACGTGTCGTATAATGCCCCATGTTGGGGGCATTATTCTTGTTTACCACTACGGGTGGTCTTATGGTGAAAAATGAAAACTATAAAATAGTTATTACTATGTAAAAATTATTTCTTCATGTTCAATCAAACCATCAAATTATTAGTATGTTACTTGTTTTGTGGTGTCAACTTTTAAAGTTTGATGAAATCCTCAAGGATAATGTTTTTCCGTGAACCAAGAGATCTAAGACCATGCGCAGTGGTTATGGTGAATAATTTCTCACCCTTGGGCGTTGTCCGCCACGTGTCGTCCTAGTCAGCAAAGATAATACTCCCACCCATGGGTGTTGTTCGACACGTGACACTCCCTTAATTACCCAATTATTATTATTTTTAATTATTAAAACAAATAATATTCAATTAAAACAGTTATTGGCCAAATGCTTTTCATCTTGGGCGTTGAATTAAGAACGCCATATACCATTTTGTCAAAAACAACGCCCAGGGGGCCGTATGTTTGGCGTTTTGGGGCGTTAATTTCTAAAAAAACGCCTAATTTTGACACCACTACGGGTGGCCTAAGAAAGGGGTGATTTATCACAATTTTCAATATATGGTAACATGATTCACTGATTTGTGACAATAACTTTTTTTTTAACTAAGTGAATTAGCAATAACAAATATTTTAGACTCGTGTTGTCGCATCATAATGAGTGTATAGTTTTCATTGTTTAAAAGGTAGGTGTGCTTCACTCCTTTTTAGCTAAAAACCAAAACCCGAACAAGAAGTTTGGTTTTTGATTCATTATATATGGCTTCAATTATAAATTGATTTTTCATCATTTTATTTTTCCATTTGGACTAATATTTTATTGGTTGAATTCGACTTTTCTACAAATTCATTCAAACCAAACTGAATCAAAATCATCCATACCACTAAAATTCGAAGCGAACTTCACATACAGATGCAAAGTTGAATCTCACTTAATGGATGAAAACTAGACACGTAGTGTATATATACTATAGAGAGTAAGGAGAGGGACATGCACTATGCATGTTTGGTATCACTAACATTGTCTGTTTGGCTGCCAATATCCGTGTAGAAATTGTTGGTTCTTTGTTAGGGTGTAATGAATAAGGCTTTTTTGGTTTGGAGTGATATCGACGGTCATGTTGGGTCACTCCTTGCTTTTCCGCACTAGGAGTTGGTTGTCGATACAATATGAACTCGTTAGCAGAGCCAACCCTGATAATTCGTGTACCTTGTTCAAGCTCGAAAAAATGTGTCTTTAGTCCTTAACGAAATTGGGTATTGGGCTCACTAAAGGTCTTAACCTAATGCCAATGGGCTAATAACTAATTTAAACCATAAAAATAGTTTTGTAAGTGGGTTTATGTTGGTGTTTGTATGAGTATACCCTATTAATTTATTTTTTTACATATACATATTGGATTTTTTTTTAAATAATGTGCCCTTCAAATGTCGGACCATGGCCGGTGGCCCTCCCCGCCCACCCTCAGGGCCGGCCTTAGAATAGGTCCTGAAGTTGTAATATCAAGAATGGTTATTTGAGATTTTTTTTCCTATCACAATAACTAAACGTATGATGATTCTTTACCTTATATGTTTGTATGAGAGCTAGCGGTGTAGTGAGAGATGTAAGTTATGCTATTGCTAGTAGATGCTATTGCTATTGCTAGTAGATCCATTCCACCAAAATACATGAGTGAAGTTTTTATAATATAAAGAATATAAAAAGTGGTTGTGAGTGTACGAGAGAGAAAATGTTACTGTTCATCTGTATATTTGAGGAGACACTGTTCATCCCCTATAATTTTTTAATATATTTTGAAAGTGACTGTGAATAGAGAAGAGAGAAAACGTAATCATAAAGGTGTAAAAAAATTATTTAATTGAAAAGAAGAGAGAGGAAATTTTTAGTGTAATATAGGGTAAAAATATGATGGAATAGATGTGAATGCTCTAATATTAAGAATCGTCATCTGACAGTCAAGTTATTATGCCAGGCGGGGTGGTCATAATATAACGAGTGATAGATCAAAATAACGCGTGGAAATAACGAAATCCCACCCCCACCTCCATATATAACGCGTTATATATTAACGAAAACATGATTTCGTTATTTTTACAACGCGTGATGGTTTTATTTGTGAGTGTAATTGTTGGTTGGGGGAAATTGTTGGGTGTGGTGGTGAGTGATGACCACCCCCACTAAAAAAGGTTGTGAGTAATGGAAAAGGGTTGCTGACATGGGGGAACATGATTGCATATTATGAGTGATGGAAAAATGGTCACTAGTGACCACCCCATCCTCTTATATGTATATTTAGGATCTGTGGTGTAAGCATGAGTATGTGTATGTGTAATGAATCATTTATTTTTCCAATGTTACAAAAATCTATGGTATAAATGTAATAGTTGTTGTTTCTCACTCCTTTAGGCTAGAGGGTATGGTGATATCCCATTCTTGGAGGATCATCCGCCATGTAGGCGCCACGTCATAGTCCTCCCAAGGATGGTCACTAGAGGGTATGAGAGGATGATCCTACCCGACCACTTTTTTTATTTTTTATTTTTAATTTCTATGCCCTATGTACAAGTATTGAAGCCTAATGTACAAGTCCCTAACACAACCAAACAAACAAAACAAAGGGGGCCCACCATTTCAGACCGTCGCCACCGTCTGAAATGGGACGTGGAAGACGAGACGGAGGACGTGGGGGCGGGATGGAGGACGTGGGGGGCGCCGGTGGAGGACGGCATGCATACCGTGCAGCCTTAGTCCTTTGCTCAAAATTTATAAAAACAAACATGATCAAATTAGTTTAATTATTTTTTATGTACATAACTTACACACATGTGTAGGTTATGTTAAAGGTAATACATATATGATCAAATTAGTTTGATGATCTTTCAAGTACATAAGTTAAGTGTGTATATGTAAGAAAAACTAAATATAAAAAATTATTAACTATTTATACGATTTAGATTTGTTTTTCTTAATCACAATAACTAAGCATTTTATGATGATCCTTATCTTATATTTTTAAGGATGAGAGGTAATAATCTAGTAAGATATGTAAGTTATGCTAGTAGATATAAAGGTGGATGTTTTGAAGGAAGGATTAACTTCCTTTCTTTACAAAAGATGAGTGGATTAAGTGTAAGGGCGCTTGTAGAGGGCCATAAATCGGTTCAGATTGGTTAATAAAAAGTCAAATCGATTTTGGTTTGAAACTGATTCGGGGTTCGTCGGTTCTGACCGGTTCAGTTCAAGTCTAACCAGTTTTAAACTGGTTTCAAAGAGAAGACTAAAAACTTGTTAGAAACCTATGAAATGTAGAATGAATAGAGTGAAACCACATGATATCTATATTGCTGTTGTTGAGTGATACGCAGGCTTGAATCTAAATGAGTTTCTTGAGATAAATCTTCTCATGTGAATCCAACGTCACTCAAAATAGAAAATTTAAACAAGAAACAAGATCTCAGAAATATCTCATATTTCACAAATGGATGCTACCACTGATGCAATAAAGTTATATGAATGAGCCAAAGTGCTGACCAAGATACATGATATTCTCAAAGCATTGCCACGCTTCTTTCTATTATTTTTGACATGTTGAATTGTTTTTGATTTTTTTTTCAAGATTTTTGTATATAATTTATTTTGATTTTGATGTTGGTTTGTGAATGATCAGAAAATTACAGTTTTAAGTTATTAACAAAATTATTGGTGTAAACTCATTTTTAGCAAGAAGTTGACGCATTAACAACAATATGTACACATCAAAATCATTGATATTACATTATACAATAATATTAAAAGTTGTTTTGAGGGCATCAGGATTTTCATGTTTGTGGTCACAATAATTAATTTAGGTATATGGATAATCAATTAAATCATCAAATATGTACATAAGTCACAACATATATTGATATGCATACATACATAATTCATAAATAATGTTTTGTCAAAGTCCAATCGTGAAGAAAATATGAATTAGATCCAGGCCCGGAGGGTGTGTAGAGTGGGCGACGGTACAAGGCCCAAACTCCCCAGGGCCCGAAAGGTTTATTTTTTTTAAAGAGTTAAATGCCATTTTAGGATCTGTGGTTTAGAGCATTTTGCCAGTTTAGTCCAAATATTTCATTTTTATCATGTGGGTCCAAAAAATGTTTCACCGTTACCATTTTAGTCCACTTAGTTAACTTCATCCATTTTTTCTGTTAACCAGAAGGACAATTTAGTCATTTTATATGTAATCCTGTTAACTAGAAAGGCAATTCGGCCATATAAAATAACCGAATCGCCCTTCTCATTAACAGAAATAATGGATGAAGTTAACACAGTTGACTAAAATGGCAACAGTGAAACCTTTTTGAACCCACAGGCAAAAAATGAAACCTTTAGACTAAACTGACAAAATACCCCAAACCACAGGGACTAAAATGACATTTAACTCTTTCATATATATATATATATATGTATATATATATATATATATATATATATATATATATATATATATATATATGGTTGAGTTCATTTCAGAACTTTAAATAACTACAGAACTTTCAGAACTCATAATGGACAGTCATTTTATATATAAGTTTTTGTGTTTAGGATCTTTTTATCATCTATTATATGTATATCTTTGATTACATACATGTTAAAAGTAGTTTACATATGTTCAATTGTCACAATCATATATATGTGTCATAACTAATTACATATATGTAAAAAAAACTAGTGTACATGTGTGTAATTATAAAATTACATATAAAAAATGATAAAATTACTTTTAACATGTATGTAATCGTAAAAATACACATAATAAATGATAAAATTATCCTAAACATAAAAATATATAAATAAAAAGATTGTTTATTAGGAGTTCTGCGAGTTCTGTAAATATTTATGGTTCTGAAATGATCCTGGACCTATATATATATATAAGGGATCGCTAAAATGAAAACCACCTCCAGTTGTAAGAACCGCGAGAACCAGTTCCTAACCATTAGATCTTCAAGATCAATGGATGAGATTAAAAGTAGTTAATATTAATATTAAATAGTTTTTTTTCTTATTATGTCTCTAAAATTTTAATCCAAAAGAGAAATTTAGTAAAATTATTTTTTTTTGTCTTTTAGTCTGTATTATTTTTTTATTATATTACTTTTTATTTTTTAAACATAATTTTTTTATTAAAAATCATTTTTAAATTAAGATTTTTTAACAAAACAATTTATTTTGCGCGCCGGTTTTTGCAAGCCGTTTTTACGCCCGACTTTTTTACGCGTTGTTTCTTTCACGCTGTTTTTTACGCTTGGCTTTTTCAAGCGGTGTTTTTTTAAAAGCGCCGTTTTTACATCCCATTTTAACGCAGCGTTAAAATTTTTACGTTTTGCGCTAAACTTTTTAAACTTTTTACGTTTTACGAAATACTTTTTACGATTTACGTTAAACTTTTTACGTTTTACGATTTACGTAAAACTTTTTACGTTTTACGTTTTTTCGTTTTACGTTTTTTCGTTTCACGTTTTTACGTTAAAAAGTTTAAGGTTTAACATTTTTTTTACAAAAAAATTTTTACGCAACACGACCGCATCCAGAAAATGCAAACTCGGTAGGTGTCTCAGATAGATTGTTATCGTCATCGACTAGGGTAAAAAAATATAAAAAACCAACAGCATCAAAACAACGGGTATCTCGAAAAAAAATTGGGTTTGGCTCAGATTTTCCGATAATCAAAAAGGCTACAAAGTGGGGTTGCAGGTTCAAAAACCTACCCTCCACCATCGTTGCCGCGCCATCGTCATCAAAATCTAGTTTTTTTTTTTTTTGCATCATCGCCACCCAAATCCAACAGATCAAAACCCACATAGTTCACTGATAAAAAATCACCAGAAAATCAAAAACACATGCAAAAAAATCAGCAGACAATCAAAAATCACTAGAAAAGCAAAGAACATAGTTCACTGATCAATAAATCAACACAAATCAAACCCACAAAGTTCATCAGATTCTTGTTCGTGACCCACATATCAGAAATCATCAGATCAAACCCACATATCAAAAATCAACAGATCAAATCCACCGAATATGCAACTTACTCGAACACAGAATCCGATGAACTAGTCTTGAACCAACAAAACCCATAACCTCCAAAGTCGACCCGAGCAACAACTCTGAGTTGAAACAACATCATCTTCTACATTCACAGCTCGTCGGGAGACCAGGATCGCCGCTGTTCACGGCGGCGCTGCCGTCAGCCCGTCGCCGACGGTGCCAGTCTTTCTCTCTCCACCAGCCACCATTCACCGTCACCCCCTCTCCACCAGCCACCATTCACCGTCACCCCCTTTCCACCAGCCACCAACACCGTCACTCCTCACCATCGATCAACAGCCCCCCCCACTACCACAACTGCCTTTCACCGCCGGAGGTCTGTGAATCAAGATGAGGGAAGATGGGTGTTGAACAACTTTGAGAGAGAGATAGAAATTAGTGGGATTTAAATTTTTGGGATGTGTGATAGTTTTGAGAGAGAAGGTCTCTGAATTAGACTTTAAAGAAGACAGACATGATTTGATTGATTTAGAAAATGACTATATTACCCTTCAGCTTTTAAATTAATAGTGCATATGTGTCATTATTTGATTGGTGGAGACTGGTTGTCATGGTTCTTACAACTAGGGGTGGTTTTCATTTTAGCGGCTCCATATATATATATATATATATATATATATATATATATATATATATATATATATATATATATATATATATATATATAGGGTAGGGATATGGTAAAAAGTGTCTAAAATGTAAGAAGGGTAAGAAGTGTTTTAAATCATTGGATATTTGATCTAATGGTTGAGATCAATAGGGTATAAAAATGTAAATTGTGTTTTAATTAGAGGGACCTTATGTAAAATTGAAGGGCAAGAGTGTCTTTTTCAATGTTTGAAAGATGGTAACCATATCATACACGACCAAAACCTCCTACATTCACTCCTTTTTCCTTAAATATAGGAATTAATGATTCACCTTAATTGTAGGAGGTCTTTGGTTACATATTCGTCATACATTATCATAAAGAGAACTGTAATCAGATTCATGTCGTGGTGTTTTAAAACAACTGGATAAAATTGACTATGATTCAAGTCATGGTGTTTTTATCTGGAGACATTGTTCATGGCGTGGTGTTTTAAACATCTATGATTCAAGTCATGGTGTTTTATCTGGAGACATTGTTCATGGCGTGGTGTTTTAAACATCTATGATTCAAGTCATGGTGTTTTATCTGGAGACATTGTTCATGGTGTGGTGTTTTATCAAAACAAAACATTCCCAGATTTTAAAACACCATGACTATGATTCAAGTCATGGTGTTTTATCTGGAGACATTGTTCATGGCGTGGTGTTTTAAACATCTATGATTCAAGTCATAGATAAAACACCACGCCATGAACAATGTCTCCAGATAAAACACCATGACTTGAATCATAGTCAATGTCTCCAGTTTTTTAAAACACCACGCCATGAACAATGTATGATTAAAAGATGTTGCGATTAAAAGATGATGAAGAATATAAAACAATCAGATGTATAATGTTTCCTAAAATTTCTCCTAATTCAAAATTCGATTCAAACCTTATAAAACTCATCGACAGTTTTTTTTTTTTTTTTTTTTTGCAGTTATTCTTGGAAATCAATTAAATGATAAAAATGTCAAATTACTAATATACCCTTTTGAATTAATTAGGATAAAGGACACTTGTCACTCCCAAATTATTTCTCACACTTCTCACAAAAGTCCCACTTTTTACAGGATCCTCTACCTATATATATTAAAGTGTATATATAAACGTTTAGTTTCTAAATTGTTTAACAAAGTGTAGCTTCGCATGCTTCCTTTAATGCGCATGAAAATTATTTGGTTACATGTCTCAAGTTGGATACTCTAAGCTTCTTTAATTCCCTTTTATTTTTTCCGGTTTTCTTATTTTTTTTTGTTTTTTAACTATCTCAATTTTATGTTTTCTTTTCTAGTTTAAAACTTAATTTACTTTTTTTATTTTGTTCAAAACTTAAATTTAACAAACAATATTTGAAATGTCTTTTTGCTTTTTTTTATACAAAAAGTGATGAAACAAACACGTTTTGGGCATGTATTTTTTGGGTTTTAACTTTCATTCGCTATAACGAGTGCACCGAAACAAACAAAGTTCCCGTTTGATGCAATGTGCGGGTTTGATCCCACTAGTGTTTGTGTGTGTATATATATATAGTTTGTATATGTACTTTTTAAAAAGTTAGCGGCCCAGTTTTTTCGTTTATTATTATGTTTTATAGTAGAGAAAAATGCCCGGATAGTCCCTGTGGTTTCGCATTTTTTCACCTATAGTCCCCAACTTTCTAAAACTACCTGAATAGTCCCCAACTTTTCATTTTTTGTTCCCGGATAGTCCCTGGGTCTAACTTCAGTTTGTTTTCTCTGATAAGTGGGGTGTGAAATGACCAATCTACCCTTTCCTTTAAAAGACCAAACCACAGGGACTATCCGGGCATCTTCTTCAAATGGCCTTAGTTCTCTAACTCTAATCTAAATACACACATACATCCACAGACACACCACAACTCAGCCAAAAACTACCTGAATACTGCTGTGTGACGTCGTGCGACGCCACCGTGGAACCGAGCACTATCATCTTCATCTTCTGCTGCCAATATCCACCGTGAGGCGCCACCACCGAATGGTGGTCGGCCGTTTGTTCAGAGCGAGAGGAGAGTGAGTGCAAGGAGAGAGAGAGATGTCGCTGACGGAAGATGTCGGAGAAATCTCGTCTGCAAGCACACCTTCGCCGCCGCTCATCGTTGGTTGGCTCCGTTCTATTCACCGGAATTTACAAAGAGGGAACGGGAGGTGAAAAGGGAGGGGGTCTGGGGTGTTGTATGCGACCAGAGAAGAAGCCGCAGATTACTCCGGTGATTATGTTGATGCTGCTGCTACTGTTGTTGTTCCATATAGAGAGGCTATGGTGATGGGAATTATTTGATGCTGCTGCTACTGTTGTTGTTCCATATAGCGAGGCTATGGTGTTTGCAGCCATGGCGGATTTCGACAATAAATTCCGATGATAACCTTTATCCTTGGAGATAAGAACATCTATCTACCTAGAGGTGCACATTTCGGTTTTTTCCCAAACTAGTTCAGGTTGGAATTGTTTTGATTTGGTTTGGGTCAACAATTGTCAAAACCGGTATTTGGTGAAACCGATTTACAAGTGGAAAAGGATCGGTTTGGTTTGAAACTAGTTATGGTTATTAATTGGTTTCAAGGGATAAGTTCTCGAACCGGTGGTCGGTTTGAAACAGGGACCAGTTGCACCAAACCTGTTACATTGTGTTATTCTCATGTTGTTCTGTGTTTACGAATCGTAATCTGGCACCCTTGCTAGTACAATGTTGTTATGAGGCGGTGATGATGAAATGATTTTTGAGCAAAATAGGAGTATGAAGACCCGATCCGTATCTTGGCGGCGGTGGAGGTGGAGGTGACGGTGACGGTGGTGGTGGTACCAGAGAGAGCAGGGATGAAGAGAAAGGGATAATATGGGGTTTTATAAATAAATATGAAGAAGATGCCCGGATAGTCCCTATGGTTTGGCCTTTTAAGGAAAGGGTATTTTTGTCATTTCACACCCTCCTTAACAGAGAAAACAAACTGAAGTTAGACCCAGGGACTATCCGGGAACAAAAAATGAAAACTTAGGGACTATTCAGGTAGTTTTAGAAAGTTGGGGACTATAGGTGAAAAAAGGCGAAACCACAGGGACTATCCGGGCATTTTTCTCTTTATAGTATGTAAATATGTAATAATTCAAATATATTTATATTTCTTTAAAAAATTGAGTTATTCACTTTATATTATAAGGGCCCGTTTTCTTATACTCGATCAGGGCCCAAACCTTTTGGAGCAATTTCGAGTATCCATCATTGTATTTGTGATTGGCTCAAACTATCTACACACTTGGTGTGTAGATAGCCACCCAAAAAAGTGTTTTTTTTGTCCTATATGCACACCCTGCAGTGTCGAGTTGTGGCCAAAGCACGGTGTTTTGGTCCGGTCAACCAGACGAAGACTGACGGGTGTCTGATGGGTCTGTTGACCGGACCAAAACGCCGAGCTTTGGCCGCGTTTTGGTTCGGTCAACCAGAAAAAAGATTGACCGGGTGTCTGATTGACAGGGTCAAAACGCGGCCAAAGCTCGACCTTTTGGTCCGGTCAACAGACCCGTCAGTCTTTGTCTGGTTGACCGGACCAAACCGCCGCGCTATGACCACAGCTCGACACTGCTGGGTGTGCATATAGGACAAAAAACCACCTTTTTAGGGTGCATATAGGCACATTGGTGTGCCAATAGGTACACCCTTGTGATTTTAGTACACAAACACACTCAACTGTACTAAGTCATCATACCCATGGGTAATGTACATCTTCATATTTATAAACTAGGTTCAGCTTACGAAGGAAATCAAGCATATGTGGGCGCCCAAGGAATTTTTTTTACTTTGGAGATATCGGTGTTCACAATACCTTAAAATGGACGCAATTATATAGTTGTTTTTTAATCTTATGGGATTTTTATTTACGGATGTATCGTCACGATATGATCTAATCAGGGCCGTCTCCTACAAAGTGTTTACAGCTTACTTGGTAGTGTTGGTAGCTTTTTTTATATGTAATATCGGCATATCAAAAGTTTACATCACCATGCGAAAAACTTCCAACATTTTTTAGAAATTAGGGAGGAGGGGACGCTTGCGGGGTACCCTATCCACGTATGTAGGATTCACCGTGCAATAACACCGTCATCAGAGCCGTGGGTATGTTCTGTGGGTTGAGGATGCAACATGTAGTCTCTGAAGCAGGTATGTTGTGTGATGTGTGTGGAGAGGAGAGTAGACCTGCAAGTATGTGTTTTTTCTAGACGGGAACACCGCTACTAGTGGAGTGGTATGCGGATTGTGGTCTCTAGGCAGTTGATGTGATGCCGTATCATACTTATACAAATGATATATTCGTTTAGAGTCGTGAGTCTTGATAAGTTCTACATATAACGATCGAACTTTAGTAGCTAGTCACCACTCAACTTGGTTTAAGTCCATACTCCATAGCTTACCTACGCAATTTAATTTTAATGAAACAACTACAACCTTGTCAATTCAGGGAAAAAAAACAAGTGTATAATGCCATAAGATAATAGTTGGGAACATCAGCAGCAATAAACGTCAATTGCTTATAAGCAAAGTTTAGCATTCTACTGACTACCTATATTTTAATTAATATTTTTGAGATCCAATCACATAATTCTGAATGTTTTTAAGTCGTTTAAATATTGTCTCACGGCAAACTTTTACTATTTTATATACGCATGACATTAAATTCATAGTCACAATTGTTTTATATAGAGTTATCGGATGTTATCACTCCCAATTATTGAATATTGGTTGCTGCTACTTCTAATTATCACTTTAACTCCCACCACTCCCAACTAAACACTTAGTGTGTTGTGTCACTCTGGTTGAGTGGTTTTTGACTCCCCTTTTGTCTTTAGGACCAAATTCAACCGCGGTCATTAGTAATTCACAAAGTGTTAGCATAATATCACCAAGAACCCTTTTATATATTATTTATGTATTATGTACTATGTTATAACTCGTGCTTACACGAGTTGAATAAAACAACAAAAAATCAATATGGAAATTTAAGAATTATAAAATGATATTTTTGAGACGCTTTTCAATAAATTTTATGCCGTTGATGTTTACCAAGTTTATATATATAAAAGCATTTCCTCCATCGATTCAAGAATTTGTATCATCAACTTTCTCACAAGGGTAGTAATCCCAAGAGCATACAATTACATGATCAAATTTCTCATAAATTTCGTCGGTTACAGCAAACGTTGTTTGTGGTGGGTTTTTTTTATAATACATTCAGTATTTGTAAATTTGTTAACTTGAGGACAAAACCCTCTATAAGGTTGGATGGTGTGGGCTAGTACTCCCATCCCACTCAACGCTTTAAACCCCTCAACACCGCCTAGGGTGCGCTAAGAGGGGCTCCACCAAGTCTTTAACGAGTGCGAGAGGGAGATGTGACGTAACGTTATGTTAAAGCTTAAACCACCACCATCGAGCCTAATATTTTTAAATATTTAAATGAATAAGAATATTCCTATCGGATTGACTCTTACACGTTTCAATACATCATTGGACGTGATTTTACGAGGTGTTACACCCATACATGGGCAGCCCTTTTGGTTTTCGAGTACAATAAGTGTAGACCGAATGGGCTTGTGCGACCGGCCAAGTGTTGTGCGATCGGGCTCGTTTTGTGTGATCATATTACATACATACATGCATTTCACAAAATCACATAACATAACAACATAACATTCCATTAATCATCAAAGTTCACATAATCACGTAACGTTCACACCGGTTACATCAAAGTACAAAGAGAGGTTTGAAATACGAGTTGTCACAACGCCGGAGACGCGACGCCAAGGAGGGGGGGCAGTGTGGGATGCCTGCGACGAGCCGGGACGGGTAGGGGACGACCTCCATACAGTTGAGTGTGTTTGTGTACTAAAATCACAAATATAATGATGGATAGTGCTTACAGATTATTTGGTAGTGTTATTAGCTTTTTTTTATATGTAATCATATCAAAAGTTTAGATCACCATGCAAAAAACTTCCAACATTTTTTAGAAATTAGGGAGGAGGGGACGCTTGCGGGTACCCCTGTCCACGTAGGATTCATCGTGCAATAACATCGTCGTCGGTGCCACTGGTATGTTGTGCGGGTTGAGGATGCAGCCTGTAGTCACCGAAGCGAGTATGTTGTGTAATGTGTGTGGCAAGGAGAGTGAGACATGCAAGTATGTGT
The DNA here is from genome assembly GCF_002127325.2 of Helianthus annuus. Taxonomy (NCBI): domain Eukaryota; kingdom Viridiplantae; phylum Streptophyta; class Magnoliopsida; order Asterales; family Asteraceae; genus Helianthus; species Helianthus annuus. Next base: position 164,618,646 of record NC_035446.2, read on the forward strand.
TTTTCTAGACTGGAACACCGCTGCTAGTGGAGTGGTATGCGAGTTGTGGTCTCTAGGCAGTTGATGTGGCACCGTTTATATTATATTACTAAAGTTTATACTTTATATAATTAGCTTTTGCTTTTATATATTTGTAGTTATAATATACAGACAGAGAACGTATTAGTTAGTTACTTTTATTATAGTTATCTCTATCTAATATTTATTATGTAATATATATTTAGTATATTAAATAAAATGTATCGTACTTATACAAATAATATATTTGTTTAGGCTCGTGAGTCTTGATAAGCTAGACATATAAAAATCCGGTCTCACACTCGTTTATTGAATGAGTGACACTTTATGCTTGAACAGTGACAGAGCTTGACCAAAAGATCTGAGGGTGCGGAAAGTCATGTGACCCAATTTATATATTATGTAAATATTTAGGCCAAATAATTGGGGTGTGTGTGTGTGGGGGGGTCCTTTATAATTTTAAAAATTGAGGATGCATCCCTGGGTATCAACTAAGCTACGCCCCTATGCTTGAGCTTAGACTTAAATTCGATTTAACGATAGAACTTTAGTAGCTAGTCACCACTCAACTTGGTTTAAGTACATACTCCATAGCTTACTTACGCAATTTAATTTTAATGAAACAACTACAACCTTGTCAATCCAGGAAAAAAAAAATAAGCATATAATGCCATAGGATAATAGTAGGGAACATCAACAACAATAAATAGGGATGAGTATCTGGTATCAAATCCCGATCCCGGCACAATCTTGATCCCGAAAATACCGTACTGAATTTTTTCAGTACTGGCAACGGTATCTACTTTTTGGCATTTTCGGTGTCGGTACGGTATCGGTAAAATACCGAATTTTACGTTCAAATACCGCTACCGTACCGATACCGTACCATACGGTCCATACCGACATATTTCGGTATCGGTATCGGTACCTAGGGGTGCAAACGAGCCGAGCTACTTGCGAGCTACTCGAGTTCGGCTCGAAAAAAAAGCTCGAACAAGCCGAGCTTAAACGAGCTCGAGCTCGAGCCCGAGCCTAAAAACAAGCTCGTTTAGTAAACGAGCCCGAGCCCGAGCTTCGCTTATCGAGCTCGAGCCAGCTCGCGAGCCTAATCGAGCTTTCTATTTATATATTCTTTTATTAATATATTAAACATATATGTATATAATAATAATTACCATTTATATAATATAAAAAATAACTAAATTATATGTATAATACTAATTAATATAAAATAATTAATAAATACTAAACGAGTCGAGCCCGAGCCGAGCTCGAACTTGAAAATTACCTTCTAGCCGAGCTCGAACTTGAAAATTACCTTCTAGCCGAGCTCGAGATTTAGAAATAAAGCTCGAATTGAGCCGAGCTCGAGCTTTAATATGTTAAACGAGCTCGTTTGCACCCCTATCGGTACCCACTTTTGACGAAATTCGGGATCGAGATTTTCAAGATCAGGACGGTATCAAGATAGAATCGGGATTTGCTCATCCTAGCAAGAAATGTGAATTGCTTATAAGAAAAGTTTAGCACTCTACTGACTACCCCATATTTTAATTAATATTTTTGAGATCCAATCTTTTTAAGTCGTTTAAATATTCTCTCACTGCAAACTTTTACTATTTTATATATGCATGATATTAAATTCATAGTCACCATTGTTTTATATATTATTTACGTATTATGTACCAGGTTAATAAAGCAAAAAAAAAAAAAAAATCAATAATGGAAATTTAAGAATTATAAAATGATATTTTTGAGACGTTTTTCAGATGCCTGAATAAATTTTATGTCGTGTATAATCAGAAATGTTTGATGTTTACCAAGTTTATATATCTGAAAGCATTTCCTCCATCGATTCAAGAATTTGTATCATCAACTTTCTCATAAGGGTAGTAATCACAAGAGCATACAATTACATGATCAAAATTCTCATAAATTTCGCCGGTTCAGCAAACGTCTTTTGTGGTGGGTTTTTCTTTTAATAATACATTAAGTATTTGTAAATTTATTAACTTGAGGACGAAAACCTTTATAAAGTTGGATGGTGTAGGCTAGTACCCCCGTCCCACTTAACGCTTTAAACTCCACAACACCGTCTAGGGTGCGCTAAGGGGGCTCCACCAAGTCTTTAACGAGTGCGAGAGGGAGAAAGAGGGAGATGTAAATGTTAAAGTTTAAAGTTTAAACCACCAACGAGCCTAATATTTTTAAATATTTAAATGAAATATGAATATTCCTATCGGATTGACTCTTAGCAAGTCATGTATCGTAACATTGAGCGGTGGAGATTTTCCCTATAAAAGTGTGAGTCTTCCTTCTCTCATATTCTACACACACACTACACCGTTCTAGGGCTTTTCTCCATCAGGTACACCTCCCCCTTTTATTCTTTCTATATATTTGCATGATTTTCCTCCTTCTTGTTAGATTCCACGATAACTTCAATTTCCTACAATATGTAACACTCTCGAGCATCACAATTTCATGTTGATTACTTGTTGTTGCTATCATTTTAGCTCTTGTTGATGATCTGTATAAGTAGTTTTGAATCCAACACGCAATTTCGTTTCCTATACGTTCACAAATCAGTCGTCTAATATAATATAAAAACATGTAATCCGTTTTGGTTTTGGTTTGATATCTGAGGAGGAGATGTGATTTTTTATGTTAATTTATTTGTTTTATGTGGTAAATAGATGATATGCAAAGTATAGAAACTTATTTACATAAAAGCATATAATTTGTTTGGTGTGATTTCTGAGATGTGATTTTTATAGATGATCATGGAGGATTACGCGGTATTGAATCTGAACGCGTTAAATTACAATGGTACTCCGGCGGTTCTGTCGGATCCAAAGTTGCTTAACGCAATGAATCTAGACGAAACGTTATTATGTCGAAACTCTGTGAATCATATTCGAGAGGTGCCTGATTGGAGCCTTAGAAGGTCTAGTCCGCCTTCTAGCTCAAACCATGAAGGTGAGCTACATGAGGATTTTGCCCTTAGTGATGTGGTTTTTAAGTACATAAACCAGATGCTCATGGAAGAAAACATAGAGGAGAAGACTTCTATGCTTCATGAGTCTTCTGCTCTGCAAGCTGCAGAGAAATCGTTTTATGACGCTCTTATGGTAAACGAGCCTCCGTTCTCTAGTTCCCAGCCTACAGTACCTCCGTATGATAATAAGGGTACTACGATTAGGGACTACGGTTATTTTGTCGGTGATACATCCGTTAGTGGTACAGGTTTTAGCTGTGATGTTAGTGATTACGGTTCTTCGCTTGTACCAACTGCTTTTGTAAATCATGATTCACCACCCGGATTTCAGTCGTCTTACTGCTCGTCAAGTGGTAACAGTTGTGTTACCGATTATTTTGCTGACTCACCTGTGAGTTTTCAAAGTGTATCTGATATGCACTTTCAAAAAGGTATTGTAGAATCAAGTAGTTTTCCTCTCAGCAGTGATAAAACTTTAGATCAACTCGTGACTAAAAGTATAGTTCCAAAGGCTGAGAAGAAACACGAAGTCGGTTCATCCATCACAGAAGAATCAAGAGGAAAGAAAAACCTCTATCCCAAAGATCTTGATGAAGACGGGAGAATTTTCAAGCAATCTGCTGTTTATAACGACCCGACTGTGAGGTCTAAGATGTTTGATGATGTGCTGCTTTGCGGTGGAGGGAAAAACCTACCACAAGGTAGTTTTGTCCACAGCGGGGTCAGTAGAGTGCAACAGAAGGGTAGCACGGGTAAAGGACGCGGTAAAAAAGGCGTGAAAAAAGATGTGGTGGATTTGAGAACGCTTTTAAGCCTCTGTGCACAAGCTGTTGCAGCTAATGACCGAAGGAGTGCAGTCGATTTACTGAAACAGATAAGAGAACACGCTTCACCGACAGGTGATGGTATGCAAAGATTGGCCCATTACTTTTCTGGTGGGCTCGAAGCCCGAATGGCTGGCTCGGGAACAGAAGTATACAAAGCTCTCCTTTCCCGACATACATCAGCCGTAGATATATTGAAAGCTTACCATTTGTTTCTTAGTTGCTGCCCGTTTTTGAAAATCTCCAATTTCTTGTCTAATAAAACCATTTTGCATGTCGCGGAGAATAAGAAGAAGCTGCATATAATAGATTTTGGTATTATTTACGGCTTCCAATGGCCTTGTTTTATTCAACGTCTTTCTAAAAGGCCTGGTGGGCCCCCCGAACTTAGAATCACCGGCATTGATTTCCCCTGTCCCGGTTTTAGACCGTCCGAAAGGGTTGAGGAGACCGGAAGTCGGCTAGCAAATTACGCAGAAACTTTTAACGTTCCGTTTAAGTTCAAAGCCATAGCTCAAACGTGGGAAACGATAACAATCGATGATCTTGAGCTTGATAGTGATGAAACGTTAGTTGTAAACTGTGCGTATAGGTTTAGATACTTGCTTGACGAGACAGTAATGGTGGATAGTCCGAGGAATAAAGTTATGAACCTTATTAGGAAAATTAAACCCGACATGTTTATTCAAGGTGTTATTAACGGGTCTTACAACGCCCCCTTTTTTATCACAAGGTTTAGGGAAGCTTTATTTTTCTTCTCGTCTATGTTTGATATGATTGATGCTAATGCAACTCGTGAGACGCCAGAGAGAACGCTTATCGAGAAAAACTTTTGGGGTCGTGAAGCAATGAATGTCATTGCTTGTGAAGGTGGCGAGAGAATCGAAAGACCGGAAACATATAAACAGTGGCAGGTTCGTAATTTGAGAGCTGGATTTCGCCAGCTACCGCTTAATCGAGACATCTTGAAGTTGGCTAAAGAGAGAGTAAAATCATGCTACCATAAAGATTTCGGGATTGATGAAGATGGTCATTGGTTGTTGCAAGGCTGGAAAGGTCGCATTATATACGCGTTATCTTCATGGAAGCCCGTTTGATAACAACTTATCGAATGCTTCTACAACTCATGCGTCCTGATTTGTCAAGAAGATATATGGTACTTTTTATCTTTCGGTTTACATTTTTATTTTTTTATTATCAATGTGGAATTAAGATGAAGTAAAATGATATATTATGTGTTTGGCAAGCAGGGTATGTAAGAAGTTAGTTGCCTGCTCCTGAGTTGGCCAAACCAGCAATACATGGAGATTTGACAAATGTAGCATCCGTGTTTGTTTCTCTGGGGTACGTATATCAACTTCCATACTGCATTCATCATATTACATCAATACCGACATTTGTAAAAATAGGTAGGGTTGTAAACGAACCAACGTTCAACGAACAGTCTGTGAACCGTTCGGTGGGAAGTTCTTTTATGTTCGTTCGTTTAATAAATGAACAAATACGAACAAGAAATTTTGTTTGATAAGTTAAACAAACGAACATGAACAGAGGCTGCATTCATTTATGTTTCTGAACATTCGTAATGTTTTCATTTATGTTCGCTCGTTTATGTTCATTTGTCTTCGTTCATTTAAAGGTTTATTTAAAGGTTGTTTATGTTATATATTTATTTTTTTAGTTTTGGTTTCTAAAATTTTAAACCATAGTTATACTACGCGCCTTTGCCATCATCCCTCATTTGAGCATTTTAATTTTGGTTTGTGTTAAAGCTTGACAAATTTTTTATTTTTTGTGTTAACTATGATTATAATAATTATGTCAACTATGTTTGGATAGTTATGCTAAGTACTCATTTATTTTTGATGGATTCTTTGTAATTTTTTCGATGAAAAATGCAGCTTATTTTAAAATGTATATATAACGTTTGTTTGTATTCGTTTACATTCGGCAAGTGTTCATGAACAACATACTCATGCTTTAATGAACGAACACGAACAAGAAATCTTGTTAGGGAAGTGTTCGTGAACCGTTCATGAACATGTTTATTTCTTAATAAACGAACATAAACAAGGCATTGTTCGTGTTCATTTGGTTCGTTTACAGCCCTAAAAAGGGAAACTCAATTGGTATTAGATCATTGTCTATTGATCTGTCGTCGTTCATATGCACAGTATTCACTGTTACTGACTTCACACCCAGCTGAAATCGGTCAAATATATTAAATTTTTAAAAACCATTTAGGCCTCTTATGATTGATAACAAGATCTTGAAATTATGAAAACCATTTTAAGTTTTATATTATGAAATGCATTTTTTTAATAATGTCACATGGGGTGATTGTGATTCATACGGTAGCAACGTCATGGATTACTATATATAGAATTTAGTTAAATGTATCTGCATATAAAATATACCATTGGGATTTGGAGAATGGGTATTGTTTATCTATTTATAGTCAGTATATTTATTAGCAGATATGCCCTTTCGACAATATCTTTAATTCAATAATATTATAGTCAAGATATTTGTATTACAAGATCTTTACTGACTTATTACAATATACTAATACGAATTAAGTGTTAATATATCGGTTTTCCAACTTATTACAATATACTAATACCAATTGAGTTATTATATAATGATTTTGTGGGTTTTCCATTCTTATGTTTTTGGGTTTATGTTTATACTTTATACACATATGTACATCATCCTTAAGTTTTTATTAATTATTATTAAGCTACTTTTTTTTTTCATATCATGCATATACATCATGTTATCATTTTTACATGATTAAATTAGTTAATCTATCATGTTAACAAATTTACAAGACAATTTTGGTTTAATCAATGGTTTAAATAAATATGAGTTGCCTAATTGTATCCATGCTTTTATCTAGTTATTGAGGGTGACATGCTTTCGAGGGCTCATTTATCGGTCTAATGGCCAACATGGAGGATGCAAATCAGAGAAGCCAGATAACAGGAATTGAACCAAATATAGTCGACCGCTAACTACAGGCGCAAGGACCGAGTTACCTCATCAACATCTTCAATATTTTTAAACTTGAATTGTTGTTTAAGAAAAAAGGGGGTTGTATTGGTAACTAAAATATTGTGTACTCGTTTAATATTAGCTAGGTATGTGTGTCTGGTGCATAGTCGCAGAATTCCCTAGAAAAGTGGCGAATTTTGTATTGGTACGTTCCGTACCATACCGAATTCGTTTTCGTATAATGCGGTGCAAATTCGCTCCATGAATTCAGCGTTTCATTCCATTCAATTCTGCAAATTTCCTGCACCATTTGTTTGCAATAATAGTGAATTTTAAGGGTCAATAAGTATTAGGGTTGGATACGGCGCCAATACGTATGTTGGCGGGCTTGTGAAAGAGCGGGAAAATATATATATATGCTGTATCGACACGGGGCGGATTCATGCCTACTCCCCTCCGAACCGAATTCGTCCCCACTAGTGAATTGCGAATCCGAACCCCGTTCGTCCCAACTAGCGAATTGCAAATCCGAACCCCGTACCCGAACCGGAGCGAACCGCGAATTAGGTGACTATGGTCTGGTGTATACTCAAGTAGATCAGGTCGTGGTCACAAGTTGCATCCTACGTTTTATTTGTAAAAAAAAAATCTGAAAATCAATTGGTAACTTGTTAATATATTGAACTTTTAAAAGTCAACAAATTATAATTTTGGAAAAAAAAAAAGAGATCAATAGTTGAATATTAAAATAAAAAGTTAACAAGATTGGAGTGATACAATGGACGAATCAATAAAATGTATAACATCGAGTGATACAATGGACGAATCGATAAAATGTATAACATCAACGGCGTGATGATGCTTTGCAGCATGGCTTTGAGCAACCTTGTTCTCAGAGTTGATGGTAGTTCTTTTATTAAAAAGGGGTTCTTTCTTGTCAGAAATCTCATGAAGTCCACCCTCTCCAATCGGGATGAGCTCGGTACTGGTACTGAAATTCGTCAAGTATGGGTATCGGTAGTAAAAACGTTTAGTATGGTAAATTAGGTAAAATACCGATACCGTATCAAAATACCGGAATCAAAAACACCAAAAAGTGAGTACTGAATCGGCACCGAAAAAAATCGATACCGGTACCAAGTTCCAGATGCTCATCCCAAATCTCCAATGGTGAGAGGGGGACATGGCCTTATATGGCCTAAATGTCAGGTGCCTAGCCTTTCTCATCTCTCCTACATATTTAACCAGTCACTCCTTCCTTTCTCTCTCATCCCAACTCATAATTTTTGTCTGTTCACGCTCTTGCAAAAAGGCGATGCCTCGCCGGGCATTCCATTCCAGTCAAGCCCTTCCAGCAAGTGGTTCGGCTACGGGAACCTCCCACGTCTACCCAGTGAAGATAGTCTAAGAAACTTTGTTATAATAATATTAGTTTCTAGTATGTAGTATTGTTAAAGCAACAAGAGTATAGCAGGGGGAAGATCCAGGATCAACTACAAAAGATAGCTCCTTGATTGGAATCTGCAATCAAAGAACACCGTTATCCTTCACACAAGAATCAATTGGTGGTTCTTAAGAGTTTTAGCGAAATTGTAGAGGATAAGAAATGAGAATGAGAATAGGAAAAGTGAACTTATTTTAGGTTAAACAAGACTCCCCTATTATAGACAGACTGCTCTGCCCAAGGGAGCATATGCCAACTCATACCTTCTTGAATTGGTATGCTTATCTTCCCTTGACGTTGCTTGCAGGGTTAGCGTTGCCTATTTGGGTAACATTCAGGTTTGTGTGTCTTGAGGTCATCTTTACGTGTTTTAGGGAGAAGTCTAATTATTTTGACATGCTGAGTTCAAGTTCCAATGTGTACAGTAACTTTAGCTTCTGGTCAACAGTTATTGGTGTATCAGCTTCTCATCGGGAGCTTCCAGCTTCTTGTTTTCGGTTTATGTTTATTACTCTTTGTTACTTATTGCGATTATTATTAGTCTTTGTTTTGCTGAATGGAATTTCCGAGTACCCACGTCATCAAGTATTATGAAATATTTTTAAATATAACTTATAATTTTAACTAATAATATAAAGTTTACCCATATAATATATTAACAAAATTAAAATTTTCTTTCTAAATTTACAATACCAAAATTTGAATACAACTCCATTTTTAACAAAATTTTCCTTCACCACGACTCGAAGACTTGTTATTTATGCGGGGAAAATGATGAATTCACGTGTCATTTGTTAACAAAATGCTATATTGCAACAATGGTATGTAACTTAATTAGTTTATTGTGTAAAAGGAGATCAACAATATGTTTATAACCAAATTTATATTGATTTTGGATGTTGGATAGGTAAGTGTTTAATTCTGGAGGTTTGGTACCATCACCTAAAGCTACAAGATCAGCCTTCAGTAAAAGACTAAAAGGAGATCAATTTGCCAGGATTTATATCAATTAATTCACTCGTCGGGAAATCCATTGTTTTTTTTTTTTTTTGTAAATTATGTATTGCATTTTTTATTTATCTAATTTTGTTTTGAGAGAGGCTAACTCGAACACTCTTTAGTCCTATTTCAAAATCTACAAAAATTTATCCATTATGAATTTTTAAATCATCAACTACCTGGGGAGTAACGTCTTATTTACAAACCTTTAGACCACTCGTAGCGGCACCCAGTTTGGGCGTTTTTTCCCCATCCACGCCTGCGCACCGCCCCCTGGGGTGCTTTTTTGCATTTTTTTTGTTGGGCGTGTTGATTAAAACGCCGGATTCAATTTGGATGACCAATAGAACTTTTGTGATGGTTTTTTTATTATTTTTTATTTAATTCAATTATAATATCTAATCATTGCAAGAGTTCAAGCCCCACTACACCCCTTTTTAACTTCAGGCCCCTTTGCTGACTAGGCGCCATGTGTCGCTTCATGCCCAAAGATTGAACAGTTGTTTCACTCACCACTACACATGGTCATATACCCTTTGGCCACATGCCCTTTGGTTTATCATTTATTTAGTAGAAAATCGTTTAGGTTGTTTTAAATAGAAACAATTTACATAATAGTAATCAAGTTTAAGTGTTTCATTAAAGTCTTTCAAAGTTTTTTTTTTTTTAATCTAAAGTTAGCCAACTTTTATTACGTGTTTCAATCGTAAACAATTTTTTTAGAAATGTTCAAATAAAAAAAATTGAGACAAATGAGACATATATGAAGCTTGTTAGTTGGAAATGTAATAAAGCCTTTATTTTTATTTATAATATTGTACTTTATCCTAAAAGATTTTATTCATACTTATGAAAATTTATAAAAAAATAGTAAGAAAAAATAAGGGAAAATTACTATGAATAGCATGAGACATGTGCAATAGAAGTCCCCATCTATGGAGAATGTGCTTGTTGTTGAGCGATATAACACCGGCACGAGTGATATAATTTATATCCTCTATATTATCGTATACCCTTTCTTTGTTGTATTGTTGTATTGACCCTCATTCCCTAAGGGTATACGGTGTGGTGCGGCAAAGGGAAGTGGCAAAGTGGTTTGCCGCGCGGCAACACCGCCGCCAACCCCTTTGCCGCGTCGGTTTCTTTGTCGCTCGGTAACATATTGCCGATCGGTAACATGAGAGAGGGTAGTGAGAGAGAGAGAGAGGGGATATTGTGGGTGGGGTCCATTCCTATCTCAACCAATCACAATTTTTTCCTTTTTTTTTAAAAAAAAAAATAGTTTACCACTTCACCAAGTGTTTAAACCATTGCCAACACTTTTCACCAAAGTTTAAACACTTTTAACTTATTGACATGGCACGCTCTGATTGGTCGGTTTTTTGGTTTGCCACTTCAAAATGTTTAACCACTCCTTACACCCTAACTACCATTTACTAGTGTCTAGTGGTACATCAATCAATCCCATCCATTGCAAGGGCAAGAATAGATCAATCAGGTTAATTCTTCATAAAGCACTCATTGGTTGAGCGGAAAGAGAAGATTGAAATCGACTTTCATTTTGGTTCATGAGCAGCGTGTAAATTTGATTTCATTTCGGTTGTAGGTGTAACCAACCCGCTATTAAAGATATGACATAAATAAATAATAGAAAAAGAGCTTCAGTATAAAGATCTTCACTAGTTTGTAACCCGATTGTATACCATCACTGATAAACACCAGAACAGGTTGATTATTATTAGCGAGACTTCAGATTTTTCAAGATTCATATAGGTTTTATTTGCATCACTTCATTTAAAAAAAATATTAAATCTTCTACGAAAAAAGTTACAAGATTAAAACACCTGATGAAACTTCACTTCTGGTTACCTTATGAAGTTTTCATGCACCCGAAAAATCTTTTTGGTTATTTTACAAAATTCCATTAAATTTAAAATACAACAAGATTTTTATTTAAAAAAACACCACTGAAAAGGTCAAATCAAATTCATTAACTTTAAATAATTGATCTATATGATCACATCAACCTGTTTAATAAATAAGAAAATGGTTGTAGTTGTGGTCCTATTTGATAAACAGACAACCGTAAGGAATGGCATCTTACCTTTTATACTAATTTACAAACACAAATGTCAATCTCTTTTATTATTTTTCATACTTTAACTATCAAATCATCAATCATTATGCTTATATTATGTTTAAATTAACCATTATATGATTATCCTTTTTTAGTTTTTATTTGAGTTTGTGATGTTTGAAAGATAGTTCGAGATTAAAAGTTAAAACATTAAGTAAAAAAATATTTGGATGAAATTTGTATGCATATTTGAGAATTGAAAGGCATAGCCGAGTAGAAAAGGATTACAGATAATCACAGGTAACTAGGTAACTGAAAGGGGAAATATCACAAAAAACCAATATATTTTCTCATTTTCTCGTAAAAGTCACTCAACAATTTTTTGCATAGGAAAAGCCAACATACTTTCTGTTTTTTCTAAAAAAAGTCTCTCAACAATTTTTTAAAAATTAAAATCCCTTCACATGTTAAATTTGAACAAAATTTGAACAAAAATAATTTAAACAACTTGGAACCGTTAGAGGTGGGTCCATTGGTTCTTTTCGGTATTCGATTATTTGGTTCCTTTTATTTGGTTTGAAAATTTTTGGGTCAATCTAAAAGTGGAACCAAACTAAATGGAATTTAAGTACTTCAAAACTGATTCACAAATCGCATTCGAATTTGGTTTGGTTTTCGGTTTCAACCAAATATAACAAATTCATATAATTGAGTTTAGGGGATGGTTCAAATGAAAACCACTTTTATCGCGAAAACTCGAAAACTAACTAAAAAAGCCTAAAAAACACACAAATTTTCTTTTTCAATTTTTTTATTAAAATCGCTAGTTTTTTATATAAAAAAGAACTTCTTTAAAAAAAAAATTGTAGTGCACATGTGTAGTACACATACGCATGTGTACTATTGCACATGTGCACTACAAAAAAAAATTTATATAATTTAAATAGCGAAAATTAGTATGCAAAAAAAAAATTTTGTGGTATGTTTTTTAGGCTTTTTTAGTTAGTTTTCGAGTTTTCGCGATAACTAGTGGTTTTCATTTGAACCTTCCCCATTGAGTTTATTCGACTATATAAAAAGTATGGTTTGCTTTGGCTACTTGGTTTACTGAGCTACATATAAACCGAATTCATTTTGTTCGATTTTCATTTTTAACTGTTTTCGGTTCTGTAGCAATAACCTGTGAATTTTCAAACATATCTTAGATTAAAACATAAATTCATGTAACAAGTTTGTCATAATTTTGTTCAAATTTAACATGTGAAGGGACTTTAATGTTTAAAAAAACTGTAAAGGGACTTTTGTGAGACAAAATAAAAAGTATGTTGGTTTTTTACGTGCAAAAAATTGTTGAGAGACTTTTATGAGAAAATTTAAAAAGTATATTGGGTTTTTATGGTATTTGCCCTAACTAAAATCTATATCTATATATATTCTAAAGTTTAGTTATATGTTCTATTTTAAAACCAAAATTTATGGTTGTTTTAAACGAGGTCATTTACATATATCCCCCTCCTAAGATCATTTATTACATATATACCCAACCCATAAAATCAATTACATATTTCCCCCTTTTAAACCATACATATTACATATTTACCCATTTTATTAAAATCACTCCTATTAAATTACTATTTTACCCTTAATGAACTTATTAAATGATTATTACATTTTTCCCCTTTCTAATACCATTACTTACATATTTTATGATTTAATGTGTAATATAATTGTTTACAAATAAGATATTAACCTAATGATATGAATTCATTTTTTTATAAGCCCTGCCTATTTTTTTATAAGCTTCTGCCTCTGTTATGTGAAAATTGAAAGTTTTGCTTATATATAATATGTCATAGCTCTTAAGCATTATTTTTTTTTTAAAGAAAACAGTCATGCGACCATGATTTAAAAATTTACTTTTGCTGTAAAACAGTTTTTTCAATATTATTTTGAATGTTTAAAACATGACAATTAGATTTCTGAAATAGCATTACACAAAAAAAAAATGTAAATTTAGCTCCTGCTTCAAAACAATTAAAATGTTGATGATCGAACTAAGATTTAGGCTAAAGAAATAGAACATATATTCTAAAGTTTAGTTATATGTTCTATTTTAAAACCAAAATTTATGGTTGTTTTAAATGAGGTCATTTACATATATCCCCCTCCTAAGATCATTTATTACATATATACCCAACCCATAAAATCAATTACATATTTCCACCTTTTAAACCATACATATTACATATTTACCCATTTTATTAAAATCACTCCTATTGAATTACTATTTTACCCTTAATGAACTTATTAAATGATTATTACATTTTTCCCCTTTCTAATACCATTACTTACATATTTTATGATTTAATGTGTAATATAATTGTTTACAAATAAGATATTAACCTAATGATATGAATTCATTTTTTTATAAGCCCTGCCTATTTTTTTATAAGCTTCTGCCTCTGTTATGTGAAAATTGAAAGTTTTGCTTATATATAATATGTCATAGCTCTTAAGCATTATTTTTTTTTAAAGAAAACAGTCATGCGACCATGATTTAAAAATTTACTTTTGCTGTAAAACAGTTTTTTCAATATTATTTTGAATGTTTAAAATATGACAATTAGATTTCTGAAATAGCATTACACAAAAAAAAATGTAAATTTAGCTCCTGCTTCAAAACAATTAAAATGTTGATGATCGAACTAAGATTTAGGCTAAAGAAAAATTGATTACGACTTGAAAAAAACAAACGTATATTGTATAACAATATGTTTTTTTATATCAGATATTTTAGATAATCGATATTTTAACGTAAATTGTTAGTGTAGTTAACTAAAATTTAAATGTATAATGGGTCGGTTGTAAAAAATATGTAAACTTAAACTTAACCAGTAACTAGATATGATAAAAGGTCACTTGTTTTATAAAATGGGTATGACCGTTTTTTTTTTCAAAGAAATATTTTAAAGATTTTATCACAACATATAGAGTATTGACTAGATTGATTTTGAAGTTAAGAGATAAGAAATTAAGAAAAAGGGTAAAAGGGTAAAAGGGTAATTTCATAAAAAAGGGGGAAATATGTAATTGATTTTAAAGATTGGACAGATGTAATAAAGGCTTTTAATAAGGGGATATATGTAAAAATTCCTTTTAAATGCACCAGCCTATAAGAATCCTATTAATTTCATTTAATTTACTTAATAATCACAAGTTACATTACTTTAATCATTTGGGTCAAAAACAATTCCAGTTTAATAATCACAAGTTACATTACTTTAATCATTTGTGTCAAAAATAATTCCACAAAAATAATTCCACAAATCCTAGATCATCTGATAATAACAATAAGAAGAAAGCTCCGGCCGCACACAAATCTCCGGTATTCGACTGCGATTGCTTCGATTATTACACGAACTACTGGTTCCGGTGGGACACGTCTGTTAACCGAGAGCTAATTCATCAAGTAATTGAAGCTATTGAAGAAAACTTTACCAGTAGTGAACAGGTTAACTGTCGCGGCCGTAAACCTAACCAGAAGAAAGAGAAGGCGAGTCATCGGAGGTTCGCCGGAAAAGCTTTAAATCCTCCGTCAGAGGTTTCGGTTTCGCCTCCGTACGACATCTCATTAGTTGAAGAATGTGCAAAGGAAGAACATGAGGTAGTGGAGGAGTCGCCGGAGACGGATGCAACGACGAGAAGAGGACTTCCGGAAGTGAAAGGGTTGTTTAACTGGCGTTTGTGGGGACTTTGGAGTCCGTGATACTCATCCTTCGCCTCTCAATATATGCTCTCCAATCCATAATTAACTTCTCCCTAATTGAAGATCTTCATCGATTAGGCACACAACTCTCAGACATATATCTTCGATTGATCTCCTGCACAGGCTCGCCATCAGGTTCTCCATCAGTCGGCAACTCAATTGGAATCGTAATTAACTTCTCCCCAATTGAAGATCTTCATAGATTTGGCACACAATTCTCAGACATATATCTTCGATTGATCTCCTGCACAGGCTCTCCATCAGGCTCTCCATCAGTCGGCAACTTCAGTTGGAATCAAAATGGGTCATTTACTTGCTCCTTTAATTACACATCATCCTCCGACTCTCCAGCAACCTTTAAGTGCAATATATATATATTTCTAAGATGAAGATAATGTATGGTGATGAAGATTTGGAGCAGCAAGAGGTAAAAACAGCCCGAATTTTTCCTGTTATAAATTCGATTCGTGAGTGTTAGTGTGTGTGTTTATATTGATTAGGGTTTCATCAAATGCAATGTGAGGGTTTCCAATCAGTGTTTATACAAATAATATTGAACCCAATTTTTATGTATGTGTATGCAGTGTGTAGTATGGGGTCTTGCTTACCTCATTCAAGGAATAACAATGAAAGCCAGGGGTCATTGATTTCGAAAAACTCCACCTCTTTGTTCGCCTTCTTCCTGATTTTAAGTTACAGTGAGTCAATTTCCTTTTTCTGATTCTAATCGATTAAGAACTATACGTGATTAACCAACGAATTGTGGTAGATTTTATGTTTCTATTGCAGTATTTGGATTGAATTGACTGTTGCAATTTAATGATCGTCAGTTATAGTTCGTTTTTTGAATATAGAGAAACACTGACTTATTTAAGGTGCTTGATTTGGGTGAATAGTAGCAATATAAACTGCTATTGTAATTTGGTGTGATATTCAATTCAGTATCAGCAACCTAATCAAATTGTGCCCTAAACATAGAGTAAATGTGTTCACCAGCAAGGTAATAATATGTACTAATTTTCAATTATCATTGACTTCTAATAAGGACATATAGCTATTAGGTTATGTCAAGGTAAGCATAGTTTATAAAGAATATGTTGCAGAATAAAGTTAATACAACATTTTAGTAATAAATAATTAGCTGATAGTCAATAATAATTTTAGTATGCTAATGTTGTTAGAGTTAATAATAAGGACTATCAATTGTTATTTAACAATTTTAGTAGAACTGGTGCAACATTTTTGGTTAATAGAGCTGTTAGTGACTCGGTTATTTATTACTAACTGCTTAATAGCCCATTAGCATACTAACTCTTGATTCAAAGTAATCTCCGAACAATTGATAGTCACTAACCGAGTCACTACCGTTGTTAAGGTACCTGCATTTTTGTTGTTCGTTAACTATTTGATTGTTTTACTATCACATACTAATCACCCATGCCAGGTCTGAAGGTGAATACTTTATTAACGTGACCGTTTTTATTATCGGGTCGATTTTGAATCAATTTTGTTTACTTTTATCAGTTTTTGGTTTCGGTTTGGTTTTAGGTTGTTTTATTTTTTTTGCATCGTTTTGGTTTTGATTTTTCCCAGCAATTGTTTTGTTTCGATCTAAGTTTTTTGAGTTTGTTTCAGTAAGATCTTTTACGTTTTTTGTTCCATTTTCACTTTTTTTTAGTTTTGTGTAAATTTAGTTTCCTTTCCGGTTAGATTCGCTTTATTTGTTTTTGGTTCAGGTTCGGTTTTCATTTCAGCAACATTATTTGTCTCAGCTTATTTGTTTCGGTAAATTTATTCAGTTTGTATAGGTTCATTTTGGTCTGGTTTTGTTTTTTGGTTCGTTTAGGTTTGGTTTCAGTTTCCTTGGTTTTCACTTTTAGTTGGGTTCCATTTTTTATTTAGTCCCCGGTTCGCTTTCTATTGACTCAAAACTATTTATGCGGATCAAGTTAAAAACATATATTCACATACACACACACGCGTGGTTAAGGTACGTTGCATAATCTATACATCTTGCTTTAAACAGAAGTAGGTGCAACCCGTAAACGAATTGGAGGTTCAATGTTATGTTCGTTTATTTTCGTTCATTTATGTTCGATGATTGACTTCCGTTTATGTCTGTCCTCTCTCTTATTTGCGTTCGTTTGTAACCATTCTTTATTTTCATTTGAATGTTCGTTTAAATTTATACATTACTAATATTCATTTGAAATAGTTTTCATATTATCAAACCATTTGTTTACTTTTAAAAAGTTGGATGTAATGATGCTGGTAGAATATTGACTTCTACCATGTTGGTAAAATTAACACAGTTTTTCAAGCCACCAACCCGATTACTACTCACCCGCCTATTTAAATAAATGGGTTAAATAAGTAATGAACCGCATTCAGGTTACATGAATTTAAGCGTGACGGAGTTAGACTTGCATGGAGTTTTCCTACATATTTTGATAGGTCTGTTTGAATTTGCATATAAAAAATAATTATCTGAATATGATTTATTTCAACTTCAACTTTCAGTAAACAATTTCTAAGTTTAGCTATATCTTATATTTAAAATCAAAATTTATGGTTGCTTTAAATGCATTACAATTAACTTTAATGAAATAGTACCAGCCTTTATGACCATGTTTAATCAATGAGCCTCTTCCTTTTCTCCATATATTAAAATGTTTAAGTTAGGGTTTATAGACTTTTCATAACAATTCACCTTAAAGGATTGATTGGTTATTAGATAACTAATACTTAATATTACAATTAACTTTAATGAAATAGTACGAGCCTTTATGACCATGTTTAATCAATGCGGCTCTTCCTTTTCTCCATATATTAATTGAAATAGCTCTAGCACGGGATTTCTGGACTCTGGGATACACTACCAGTTTAGCAAATGGTAGTCTTGAGGTAAGTTTATTGTACCATTGAGGGTTCACCATTATCTTTAGAAATTTACTTCTGATGTATATGTTGCTTCTTCAAATAACTGAGAAATAGAGGCGAAACGAGTTGGTTAACGGGTATTAAAACAACATCACATGACTATAAGCACAATGACAATTGTCACAAATAGAGGACTACATTGTACCTATGCGTCAACTAAAAATAAAATTTAATTAAATGGACTAAACAGCTACATTAAGTTTGAGACCAGGGTAAAAATCTAAAACATCATTTTTGTTTATTTTTTACTTTTATAACCAGATGTGTTGCAGGCATCTGAAAATGTTACCCTGGAGTCGGTACACAAGATTGGCAAGCTGGAGTGACATACGTATCCAGATAACACTTTTTAAGTCCTGCATACCCTATTTATTAAGTATTGGGTTAATTGTAATAAATTTTAGTAAATAAATATATAGATTATATAACTAAACACTTGAAGAACTGTTAGGATTTGTTAATTTTGTTGGTTTATAAACTGCTTTCTGATCTATAAAAGGGAACAAAACCTGCAATTTGACTTTTAGATGTTAAAACTAAATTTATATGTATATGTGTATGTAGTATAATATGTATATATATATATATATAACATCTATTATACACCATTTAAAACACAATGAAAAAGAAAAAATAAAAAAATTTGAAAACTGTGACGTCTTTTGAAGAGGATTGAGAAACCACACGTCCATAGATTTGAAGTTTTGTGAGACCACATGTGGTGGGGTGCAAACCTCTCTCAAAGCGTCTTAAAAACGTGGGGGAACACTGTACCCTCGGGTGTTTTGGGCCTTTTTTGACTGGTGGTGCTACCACATAGCGCCGAATGAGGAATGGACTTTGGTCAAAATAACCATGGTCAAACGGCTAACTTTAAAAAAACCCGGTTTTTGTTTTAAAAATCTATACTATATTCGCACTTTCGTACCGTGTCACGCACTATCTATATCAGTCGTCGTTCCAGGAAAAAACAATAACTATTATGCATGTCGTGCATCGCACGGGTATTCCCCCTAGTATATTTAATAAACTACTTTTACTTGTACGTGAACATTAAATACATTTAAGTTCTGTGATAAATAGTATGGGTGGCTGGGTATTTATCCTAAAAAAAAATTTAGAATTGATGTTCAATTGATCAATCGAGGGGTGGGGGGTTGGGCCCAGTTAGCAAAATTATTTGATTTAAGGTGTTGCTTCTCTTAAAGTCAAGGGTTCGAGCCTCATCAAAGACGTATTTAATGTTTCAAAAAAAGGAAAAATTGAGAGAGAGAGAGAACCAAGTTAATATTATGTACAAAGGGTGCTGGATTGAAATATATCATGTATACATGTCAATTAACTATATGTGATTCTAGACACACCTTTGAGAATTGAGATAAAGTTGCAGGGTCAGCCCTGGGTAACTGCCGAGTGGGCTCTCGCACAGGGCTCAAATCGATATAGGGCCCGAATTTTTAAAATTATATATATATATATATATATATTCTTCTAAGGACTGGATTTATGAACAAAAGATGTACAAGGCCTAAATGTATGTTCAGTGCCAGTGGCGAAGCTTAAAAAAAATTTTCGGGGGGTCGGAAGGCATTAGACCTAAAAAAAATTTCTATGTTCGGTCGGGCAACGGTGATTCGATTCGGGTCGGGTAGGGTGTCGGTGATTCGATTCGGGTCGGGTCAAACATTAATATCAAATTAAAAGCCGTTCTCAAACATTAAAACATAAACATTGTTTAAGAAACAATTGAATAAAGACACCAAAATATTAAAAAGAAGAGGAAGGTGGGTACCCGGTTCAGTTGGATGAAGAATTATAGCTCTGCTCGTCTTCCTTTAAGATTTTTGAATTCTTCAATTATGGACTCCGAATCAAAGTTCTCAGCAATCTCCTTTTCTATGTAAATCACCATACTGTTTGCTAGATACTGATCGGACATCTTATTGCGAAGGCGATTCTTAAATATTTTCATTGCTGAAAATCCTCTTTCAGTTGTTGCAGTTGAAACTGGAAGTGTTAAGATTAGCCGACACACTCTCTCAACCAATTTGTACATGTTATTTTTCTGACATTCCACAACAGTTTTGCAAAGTTCAGATAGAGTTGATACCCCACTTAGCTTAGGATTATTTATCCTTTCAACTTGAAAATTATCCAACTGACCACGTAACTGCTCCCTTTCATGCTCTGTAAAATCTTTAGGATAATATTTCTCAACAAGAAGAACAATCTGATCAATATTAATCTTTTTTGAACATAAAGTCGCACTAAGAGATAACAACTCTATCGCTTGCTCATTGAATCTACTATCCAGCTCATGTAGTTGTTTGTCCAATGTCTCTGTAAACAAATCTACCCGATAATAATGTTCGAATGTAACATGAAGATCTTTTTTACGAGGCCGATACCGAGTAGAAGTATATGGAGCACTCATATCAGGCATATCTATGTCATGCCTTTCATAAAAAAAAACGAACCTTTTCAAATAAAGAATCCCATCCGCTGTTTCTAAAATTAGTTAAACTAGCCTTTGTTGCAGAAACTAACTCCATTGCATTAAGGATGTCTTGGGATTTCTTTTGTAATGCTTGACAAAGCGTATCCGTTTTTGCCATCACTTCTTTCATCAAGTGAAGAACAAGCACAAACTCAAATGATTGCAAGTAACCGTAAGCTATATTAGCATCTCCACGTTGAGAACTAGTAGCATGAGCCGTGTCTTCAATTATTCCCTTGAGAACAGCACGGGTGACATCAAACATATTAACCAAACTACAAACAGATTTAAAATGGGAACCCCAACGTGTATCACCGGCCCTTCTTAATGTCCCTACCTGATTTTGTCCTTTTCCCGATTTGATTTCACCCAATTCTAGTAACTTTTTAATCTCATCCGCCTTTGCCATTTGTAACTCATCATGGCGCTTACTAGAAGCACAAACCACATTAATTATAAAAACTAGGTATGAGAAGAATTGGTGTACCGGAGTCACATCTCTTGAGACACAAACCAAGGCAAGTTGTAACCTGTGAGCAAAAAACAAAAAATGTAATAATCATAAGAATATTGTAGTTAAACCGAATAAAGAAAGTTAAAAAAGAACAAATATTGTAACCTGTGAGCAAAGCAGTGAACATAATATGCATAAGGACTATATTCCCGGACAAGTGCTTGCAATCCATTCCATTCTCCTCTCATATTGCTAGCACCATCATAGCCTTGACCACGAATTTTACTAACATCAAAACCGTAATGCAATAGTGTATTCCACAAATTTACTTTTAAGGTCGCTGATAAAGTATCCGTAACATGAACTAAATCCAAGAACCTTTCCCGTATCACTCCTTCAGCATCAACAAATCTTAAAACTATCGTCATTTGCTCTTTTTTCGACTCATCCCGCGACTCATCAACCATGACACAAAACCATGAATCCCCCACTTCGCTTCGTATATGCTTACGAACTTTATTAGCCATAATGCTAAGAATTTCTTGTTGAATATCAGAAGACGTATACTTGCAATTATATGGAGCATTTTGGAAAAGAACCTTTGCAACATCATCATTATAATGGGCTAAAAGTTTTAGCAATTCACGAAAGTTACCTTGATTCTTAGATGTGGAAGATTCATCATGTCCTCGTAAGGCACAAGCTTGGTAAGTCAACCAACGAACTACATCAATTATGGTTTTTAATCTTAACCGGTTCTTCCGAATTTTCCCTTCATTTTTCGTTTCTATGAAATTGTCAAGGTGTGCTTCTTGATTCAACAAGTTCGTATACAATAGAAAAGCTTTTTTATGATTTGAAGATTGAATGTGCTTCAACAATGGGCATTTATCCCTATCATTAACCTTTTTCCAATTGTCAAAGCCTTCACTAGTAAACGCACTATGACCGTGGCTCTCATTCGGTTTATCATTACACAAATAACAAAGGAAACAATAAGCCTTGTGTTGCGTTGGAGAATACTCTAACCAATTAGGGAACATATCAAACCAAGCATATTTAAATCTACGAAGATTGTTCTTCGGACCCCTAGGCTTATACTCATCTAGCTTTATTTGATACGGTCCTAATGATATATAAGCTAGTCTTACTTGTTCCCGTATATTAACTGGATATTTCCACATTGGGAGTCGCTTAGCGGGATCTCTTTCTAGAGTACTAACATCCACTTCATTGATGTTAGTCGGATTTTGAGGAATGTTTTGATTCGCCTCATTATTCGCTTCATTAACCTGTGGAATGTTTTGATTCGCTTCATTAACCGGTGGAATGTTTTGATTCGCCTCATTATTCACTTCACTAACCGGTTCACTTGTTGAAGCTTTTTGACGTTTGTTCTCATTGTTTCCATCAACAATTCCCTGATTTCCCTCTACTTGTTCTTCACTTTCATTCTTTCTTTTGAAAAAAGAGGTTATGCATTTATTCTTCCCCATGGTAATCTAATAACAAAAGTGAACAAAAATCACCCTAAGTTTCAAAAATTCTAACATCTAGAGAAAGATTCAACAACTTTAGGGCTAAAACTCACACCTAATTTCAACCTAATTCATATAAATTGGAGCCCTAAATCAAACCTAAACATAAAAATTAACATACCTGAGGATGATTGAACAAGTAAAATCTCGAACTTGAAGTCTCTTGAAGTTGAACAGTCGAACAAGCAGCAGCCCAGCCAGTCGCTTCCCCCAGCCCCTGCGTTTTTTTTGCTTCTGTTTCTTGTCTGCGATAAAGTGACAGTCGAACAAGGCAACAAGCAACAACTGATTTCTTATTTGGGTTTAATTTCTTATTTGGGTTTAATTTCATAAATGGGTTTAATTTCACAAATGGGCCATGAGTTTTGATTTGGATATTTTGGGCTTATGATAAATATACATAAAAGTATAAAACACTCTTTTATTTGGGCTAATTTACTATTTTTATTTGGGTTATATAATTTTTTTTTAGAAAATCGGGGAGGTCGAACACGTATATACATATTTTTTTTTAGAAAACCGGGGGGACGGACACGTATATACATAATTTTTTTTTTGAAAATCGGGGGGTCGTAAACGTATATCCCTAAAAATTTCTATACGAAAAACACATACATAACACTACTAACCGAAAAGTTCGGGGGGTCGGGCGTCACATGTTGCGCCCCTGTTCAGTGCCCAAAAAACATACATGACCTGGATATATGTTAAAAAATGTACAGGTAGTGGTGCACAAAAACCTGAACTCGGACTCGGACCCGAAAATAAAAACTCAAAACCGGGTTTTGTATACCTGAACCCGACCCTACCCATAGGGTAGGGATCGAGTATTCATTTCTGATCTAAAACCCGAACCCGGAACCAGGTTTTTTTATACCTGGTTTATACCCGGTTATTCAAAGTACCCAGTTTTATTGTGACAATCCGAGATTTCAAGGTCTTTCCCATACACATCACTGACTTCACTATCCTGTTTTTACAATTTGATTTACGTGGGGTCGTGTGTAGTTTATATGAATGACTAATGTTTTGTGTTTGGGCATTAAATGTTAAATGTGTAGTGTATGTGATTGATTATAGTTATGTGTTATGTGTGGTGTAAATTATAGTGTAATTAAGATGTAATATTGGTTATTCGCCACTAGTCAACCCCGACGAAAAATGGGACTTCCATTACAGACCCCTAGCGACGAAAAACCTAGATATTCGTCACCCAGAGACTCGACGAAATACATCTTTCGTCAATGAGGGTTTTTCGCCATAAGGGCCTTCGGCCCAAGTAGTTACGGCCCAATCCATTTGCTCAAATACATATTACGTAGAGGGTTCTAGTATGTCACATATTTGACAGTAATGCAAACCCTAGATCCTCCCATCTACCTTGACGGCAGCCCTCTTCCTCTGGAGCCATCTCTTCTCCTCGTCTTGGCACTTGTAGATACACAAACTCTCGATTAGTGTTTAGTTTTGCTTTGACTTGAATCCCTTGTGATTTCAGCCGTGTGTATATGATATGCTGTAGGATTCTTTGCACGTTTTTATGAATCTGATAAACTGATTTGGGATTACAATGGTTGATTGTGTTGTTTGATGTTAAGTATTCTGATGACTCGTTGATGATCTTGCATGACAATAGGTTTTCAATGACCTTGTGAGGTATAATATTTATTAATCGTGGGTAATGATTATGAATTAGGACTATATGTTAATATGAATTAGCAATAAAACCACGTATCTTTTGTTGATCTGATCTGAGTATTGAGTATATATATATATACGTTAGTAATCCTGATCGGATATGGTTATTCTATGATTTTGGGCATTTAATTGATGTTGATATTAAGGTGTTACTGGTTGATGATGAACACACATTTAGGGTTTACTGAACTTGGTTATATATTGTCATTTGATCTGATTAGAAACTGTCAATCTGGTTAGAATCTGTTTCGGCTGAATTAAAGGATTAGTGAAACCGTCTGTTCAGTGACAAAGGTTCCCGACGAAGAACCCAAGTCGACGAACAATAGAGTATTTCGTCGACTTGATTAGACAAAAAATAGGGTATTTCGTCGAGGGGTATTTCGTCGATGGGAGGGTTTTTCGTTGGCGTGCCACTGTAAAGATCATAATAGTGAATATTAATGTGTGCATGATTAGTTGGGTACATGATAATGTTGGTTAATAATAAGGAGTCTGTTTTGACTTGTGTAACATTCGCGTGGATATGATGACCTGTATGGAAACTAAATACCTGTTACATGTAATGCTGTGTTGTGTGAACCATTATGATACACACGTTGATAGATGTCAACGTGCATTTCTCATTAGAAATGATTGTTACTTGTAATGAGAAACCTGATTTCACTTATGGTAGTAGTAGACCCAACAGTTATGTGTTGCTGTGTGTACAAACTGGGTACTTGATTCATGTCATATGGTAAACTTGGTGATGAATAGAGTCTGCGTGAAATATGTGATTCAGTCTGTTACAAAACTTATAATGTTGTTAACCACGGTAGGGGTAATTTGTTAAATACCGAGCAAATCCAAGGTGAATTCACTGCTCTTTCTCCAAGCATGCGTCCCGGGGAGGGACATCTGGTAATCGTTCCGGGGAGGAACGTTAGGTTATTAGGATGTTGGTTATTACACTCATTTCTATCATTAAGTCCCACCATATACCGATTGGTTGACGGGGATGCAACGGGGTTATTAGTTGATAGCGCTATTAGGTTTGGCACCCTCACACTGTACCGGGGAGGACGGTCGTGAACTAATTACCTTAACCACTTGACCAATGTCTGATAGAGCATTGGGGTTTAGGCAAATAATCTGGAGCCATCTGCAGTAATCGAGTTAATAACAACATCAAATTATTGAAATGTTTTACACTCATATCTGGTAACTAAACGTGTTAACAAAACTTTGAACTCACAAGCGTCGTCTGACACACTTGTCTGCATGCTTGCAGGTCTATAGGGTTATAGCATTGGGAACTTGCTGTCTGGAAGGCTGGAGTGGTCATGGGTCGAGATACATGGAATCGCGATACAAGTCTAATGGTTTTTGTACATGTGGTTTATAAAACACTTAACAAATGAGTTATGCTTCCGCTGTATACAATGAATTATATGTAATATTTTGTAACACTTTATGTTAATGAATGAAAGTTTTATTTAAATATCTTTATGGGTTCAATGTGATTGGTGGCTAGATCCTGGTACGTCACACACCCCGCGGTGTTTCCGCAAGTGGTATTTTGGGGGTGTGACAGTTTGGTATCAGAGCCAGTGGTTATAGTGAACTTGGTTTTAAAAACGTTTTTATAAAACCAGACTATAATCAAACAGTTCTGAAAACGAGAATACGACCATGACACTTAACTCCAGATCGCAAGGTTCGTCTTTTCACCTACTGCATACATTACATGATTAGTACACATTTGTTTATGATGTAGCGTACGGACATACACCCACACTTGTCACTATAGCATGATTACATGAATTGCTTGCTTACATTATGATGCGTTGATAGTATGTCATAGTCCCTGGAATTCTGTGATTTTATCATTTCGATAACCTCTGCTTGACATCTGAGTTTGAGGAACCATTTGACATGAGTTAGGAGGAACTGAGATGGGCATGCAAATCGCAATATTATTGTGGGTGCACACATAATAATAATGTGGGGTGCATGCGAGTCCCAGTGAGGCTTAACAAGTGAAAAAGGGGTCCCGTTCAGTTATTTGATCGATGTGAAACGCAACAGTCTCTAGGAGTCATAGCAGTGATAGTCTCCTACTCGAACATGATCTTTTCACTTCTCACTGAATCCTTGTGAATCTCGATGCTATCGAGTATTACCTGAACACCCATCTGAACGCCTAGCGAACTGTGTAGAATGTTAGGTGCTTGTATGGACGCCCCTGAGTTGAGCGTCGCAACGTTAAATGATTGGTCTATACCTTTCTCACCTTTCTTTGTTTGCTGGAACTTAATGTACTGACGTCTTAGACCCCGAAGTGCGATCACTTCTGCAACACTCTGGAAACATACCGTGTATTACCCAGTCAACTTGCAAGAACAATGTACAAGAGGACGAGCGCAGTGCCTTACCAACCTCAGTATTAGAACGACCCTGGTTACCAGCAACGAACACCAGCAGACTAACTTCAACCGAATCCCTAACCCTAGTCAGCGACTTATGGGGGTCAACTCTTAAGAATCAATCGGGACATAAGCGATGACAACATATTATAGTGTGGAATGTGTGACTACCAGCACAGTGAGTAGCGCGATAGGACGGGGTGCAGAATGTGAAAAGATGGACTTGGTTGGTGAAAGATCGTAGGGCTCCGTTTTAAGCAACAACGTTAGAGACAGCAGTCATGGCGACATCAAGGTATTTGTAACCATGGCCTACAGTATGGAAATGAAGGTGCTTACGACATGGATTGGCTGTTGTTAAAATCAAGATGACAACAACCAAGGGAACGACGACAATAACAACACTGGAAATGATGCTCGTGGAAGGGCATTTAGGATTGGCATGGGCGACGCCAGGATTATAGCAACATGGTAGCTTGAATGGGAAGCTAAACGCTTCGTCTCTGTTCTGTTTAACCCTGATGCTTCTTGAAACCGAACCTGTTGTGGAATCGGCTGATGGCAAGACAAATGAACCCTCATATGTTCGTTGGGATGCAAACTCGACCTTGTGGGACAAGTGTTCGACATCGACCTTCCTTCTACTATTCTTGATGGTTTTGATGCAGTAGTTAGTGTGGATTGGTTATCCAGAGATCGCGTAGATATACCCTGTGAGAAGAAAATTTCGCGTATCTTTCTCCCTAGTGGAGAATCGTTATCTATTCTAAAGCGTCAGAGTGGTGCAAGGGTTAGCACCGTTTCAGCTATGAAGGCCCAGAAGTGTCTACGGAGGGATTACCCCGCTACGTTAACAACCGTTACTGACATTAAGGCTAAGGAGGTGAGGATCAAGGATCCACCAATTGTTCGTGATTCCTCTCGGTGTGCTACCTAGGAAACTTTCAGGTTTACTTCCACAACTGTTAGGCAGAATCTCAGTTTGATCTCATGCTAGAGGCAGCCCTGGTTACTCGTACTCTTACCGTCTTGCACCAGGAGGGTTACAAGAGCTGTCTAATCAACCACAGGAACTGTTGAACAGGAGTTTTGTCGGACCTAGCTTTTTCGCTTTGGGGAGCCCCAGTGATATCCGTAAAGATAAGCCTTTTCGTATGTGTACTGATTATCGAGAACTTAACAAGGTGACAGTCAAGAACCGTTTGCCTCGACCATGTATTGACAACCTGTTGACTAGTCACGTGGGACAAGCTTTCATTCGAGGGTTGATTAACGAACAAAACCCCGATTTCCACGTGTCTCACCGGTGGGCCCGGTGGGGGATTACCATGACGTAGTTGGCAACAATATAGTCAAACCACACAATATATGAATGCACAGCGGAAGCATAAAGATAAATATATTTCAACGTTTAATGTAATATCAAAGTATCACCATTGTTGAAATAAAATCCACAGGGGATCAAGAGGTTCCATGGAGGGCATTGTAATTAGCCGCTACCACGTATGGATCGGCATCATAGTTATAGTTGTAGTGCGAGTGAGTCGGCTGCTCAAACGGATTGTACGCGGTGGAACCGCCGTACGCTGGTATCGGATTGTCATATCTGAAGGGTGGCGGAGGTGGTGCAACTGGTGCAGAATTCACCTCTGCAGGGTGACCAGAAGGTTCCCCTAATTGTGGTTCTTCTTCAGGTACTAACGGAAAATGACTCGCACTCGAGTGGCGAGGGGTGCTGAAGTGGAATTCCCCTCCTCGGGTGGACATCCGTGCGCCTGATCTTCTACGCCTTGGCGGATCTGGAATTACTGGTTGTACCGGTGGCGGTGGCGGTGGCGTAACTGCCACAAACCGCGAATCCTCAGAAGGATCCTGTTGCTGTTGTTGGTCATGAGGCGAGAAGTGATGAGATGGTGTGAAGTACCAATTACATTGGTCAAACCTCACCTGGTAGCTGTCGGGACCTTGATCGGGTGTTCCATGAAAGGATGACCCATCAGAGATCTCAATTGGATGATTGGGAGTACCCGTGCAGGCTCGACGGGATCTGTATCCTCGTCCATATCCACGGCATTGTCTTCAGAAAAGTGATCCTCTGGTCCTAAAGGGTTATACCCTATTGGCTCTTGGACATAATCCGCCGGGTTAAACTGTCCTACGAAGAAAGGTGAAGGATCGCCATAAGAACGGTGCGAAGCAGATCGCTGGAGAGGTATAAAGGATGGTTGAGGGTTATTGGGATTGTTTTCCGAATCTGGTCCAAACGAATGACGGTATGAGGGTGTCGAACTGTGCGAGGTAGAATGTCTCGCAGGTTCAAAGAGGTTTCTTCTTCGTCTCTGTGGTTCCTCACTTCTTGTACTAGAAGGAGCTCGCATGTTCGAAGGTCCAACCTCGTGATCATTGTGAGTAATGATAGTTCCTTTGCCTCTTCCTCCTCTTCCTCGTCTGATTGCTGGTGGCATATTTCCTGCTTTCAAAACTTTAAATAACAATAAACAATAAAAAGACAAACTGGAATAACAATTCGAATTTGTCCTATGTTCTTGTCTAGACTCAAGTATGTGCAATTGTGTAATTGAGATTAAACACATAAGGATAGTGTTTAATTCACTCAATGTTGGCTCTGATACCAACCTGTCACACCCCGATTTCCACGTGTCTCACCGGTGGGCCCGGTGGGGGATTACCGTGACGTAGTTGGCAACAATATAGTCAAACCACACAATATATGAATGCACAGCGGAAGCATAAAGATAAATATATTTCAACGTTTAATGTAATATCAAAGTATCACCATTGTTGAAATAAAATCCACAGGGGATCAAAATAGTAATAAAAGTATTGTTCAACAGACGAAGGCATCGTAAGCTTGCGAGACTCTTTAAGATGCTAAGGAGCTATATCCAGCCAATTACGCATAGTACCTGCATTTAGTCTTTTTGGGAAAATACGTCAGTTTACACTGGTAAATACATTCAACCGACACTTTTGAAAATGTTTATTAAAATTGATTTGAATGCACAAGGCACAAATTCTTTTATAACTTGGGAGAATTATTTAAATATATAATCTTGTGAACGAATTACATGTTCCTTATGCGTTCAGTAGCCCGGATCAAGTCCGGGTTAAAGATCAATAGACACACCACAGCGACTATTTATGCACAGACGAGTGTACGCCTACACTCCGCGCTTAGGTCATGGCCATTTCGTAAAATGATGCCAGGGATATCCGGGACATGGTCATTAACCCCCCAAAGGCTTTTAAGTAACAAGACTGTTTAAACAAGCCGATCAAATTTATTCAGTTACCCACTCAATCGGTGGAGAATTTGATGCCCGATCAAGCGGTATACTATGTACCGTAACCCAAGCCCGTATAACGGAAAATAAGTTAAAAGTATTTACCTTTGCAAGTATAAATCCTTAATTGAAATAAATTGCAGATAGCTTTTACTGGTCTCCTAATCTGGAACGAAGGTTTAAATTAACCTATTAGAATCCTAACGGGTCTTTAATTTAGCCGTAGCTTAGACCGGTCAGTTTCAACGGATAGTTACGGTTTAATCGCGTGAAAGGCGAAAACTGGGAATGGAATGTGATTTTGACCCAACAAGTTTGAATACTTGTTTTATATGGGTATAATAATCACACTCTGGATTTTGGGGTCAAAACAATATGGTTTTGACCCGTTTCGGCTAGTTTATGTAAACTAGTTACATAAGCCGAACCGTGCGCGAAAAAAGGCGTAACGGTTAACCGTAAGAATCCTACACTGGTTTCCTAAGTCAATATGCTTTAAATAGGTTGTGGTATCAGTAGGATACCTTCCATAATGCCCGTAACGAGTTTAAGTTCATATTATGCCCCGTAGGGGCATTTCGGTCTTTTTAAAGATTATAAAAGAGGTTTCTGAGTTCTACAGGAAATCTGAGTTTCCCGAACAGTTTATAAAGTCTAAAATACTTTATTTATTATTTAAAATCAGTAGCAACTGGAATCGGGTCAAAAGACCTTGTGGAACTCAAGTTATGGCTGAAAATGGTATATTCGATATTTACCGAACCGTTGCCATAACCGCAGGTTATGAGCAGGTTAAAAATAGTTAAAAAATCTTTAAAAATCCAAAAATATTATTTTACATCAGTGAGTAAAATGTTTGGTGTTGAAATCCGGGTTTAGATAGGCGTTATGCTAATTGCGCTATTAAATTACTAAAGTTTCCGTAATTGCGCTATTTAGCATAACTCCTATTCTGGACCTCGGATTGACGTGAAATTTTAGGGACATGCTTAGAATCCAGTAACCAAGGTTATGGTCCTTTCACATGTCCGAAATTCTCGTTTTAATTTAAAAAGGGCGTTACGGTCAACTTTTAAGCATTTAACGGAAAGGTGTAAAAGACTCGGACAAACAACGAACCGGTCACAGAGGGTTATACCATCATGTAACCTGGTCCTAAGAGAGTCCTAAGGCATATCTAAATCATACTTTAACGGGTCAGAACTGAAGTCAAAGCAAAAGTCAAAGCTTTGCGACTTTCGGCTCCGAACCGGGTCAAAACAGTAAATGGTCGGATCAAACAAGCTTAGACTAGTTAATATACTTATTATCATGTTTTATGAGTGTTTAAACAGGTTACACATCATCTACATTACTGATTATGCATTAAATCGCAAAATGGCATTTCTGTTGACTTTTTCTAAGCACG
Organism: Helianthus annuus; assembly: GCF_002127325.2. Classification (NCBI taxonomy): domain Eukaryota; kingdom Viridiplantae; phylum Streptophyta; class Magnoliopsida; order Asterales; family Asteraceae; genus Helianthus; species Helianthus annuus. Next base: position 164,650,014 of record NC_035446.2, read on the forward strand.
TTTGACTCGACATTTGGACTAGTTAGAGTGGGAATCAGAGGGTGCCCCTTTAGGGGTTTAAAGCCCACATGATTACCATCATATAACTATCTTTGATTCGACAAACCACTGGACCATTTGTGATTTATCGCAAAGTCAATCGTTAATTACGACGGATTGACTTTTAAGCTAAACTAAGCAAAAACAAAGCCACAAAAGGTTAGGCACACTTACAGAAGCTTGGTGCACGACTATGGATGTTAGAGGAATGCTTGAGAGCTCCAAAAATGATCAGAAGTGCAAGAGAAAGGTGTGAGGAACTTGTTGCCACAATGTGGCCTTTTATAGGCAATGTAGATCCTTAAGATCATTACAACAAGGCCTACCAATGCTCCTTGATGCTCAACAACTGTCCCTTGGTGCTAGAAGATGATTAGGGGTCGCCCATATCTCTGGAAAATCTTTGCATTAATGTTTTACCGCTTAAAACAGCCAACAACCAACTTTCTGTCGCTTACGGACCGTATGGCATGGCCCTTGCGGTCCGTAAGCCTATGGCGGAAACATTTTTACCCCTTCACCCCCTTACGGTCCGTAAGACAGGACCCTTACGGTCCGTAAGAGCTTAACAGAGGCAAAAAAATTAACCTTTCAAGCATTGAATGGTCAATTTGTAATAAATAATCTTTGTGCTTGGAACAAGTCAGTATGAGGCTCTTCTTAACCCATGCTTGGTCAGTATCATAATGCATCATGGGTTTGCACAAGGATGGGCTTATAAATAATTATTTGCATTGCATTATTTTCTTAGGATTTAGATTAGTAACTTGGATCCTTTTGGTTATTAGTAATTACCGGATTAAGACATATTAGATGCTTACTAATTATGCTTAGGGTCTTGGGATTTATAATGAAGAAGTCGCTCAGAGGTAAAATTAACATGTCGACATGTTCAAAAATCCTACCGTACATTTTAATTACATCCAGGTTTACAACACTTTTGTCGTATGCGACACGTGTCATTTATTTATTGGACACAAAATTCCGAGGTGTTACATCCTCACCCCCTTAAAATAAATCTCGACCCGAGATTTACTGAAATAAATAAGGGTATTTTTCTTTCATCGTGGATTCAACCTCCCACGTGAATTCGGGACCTCTACGGGCATCTCACTTGACCTTTACAATCAGTACATGCTTCCTTCGAAGCTTCTTTACCTGTCGATCTTCAATCGACAAGGGTTTTTCCACAAATTTTAAGCTCTCATCTATATGCACATCTGTATGTGGTATCACCAATGATTCATCAGCGAAGCACTTCTTTAGATTGCAGATGTGGAACACATTGTGAATTCCATTGAGCTCTTCTGGTAAGTTCAATTTATAGGCAACTGACCCGACACGTTCGATAACCTCGAAAGGTCCTATGTATCTCGGGCTTAGTTTGCTTTTCTTACCGAAACGCATCACCCCCTTCCAGGGCGATACTTTGAGTAACACTTTATCACCTACTTCGAAGTGAAAATCTTTACGCTTTGAATCTGCGTAACTTTTCTGCCTATCTCGGGCAGTCTTGAGACGGTCTCGAATCTGGACAATCTTGTCCGTCGTTTCGAAGACTCTCTCTGGTCCTGATAATTGGACATCTCCAACTTCCGCCCAACAAACAGGCGATCTACACTTTCTACCGTATAATGCCTCGAAAGGCGCAGCCTTAATGCTGGTATGGTAGCTATTGTTGTAGGAGAATTCGATTAATGGTAGGTTCTTATCCCAACTACCACCCAAATCGATAGCACATGCACGTAGCATGTCTTCCAACGTCTGAATAGTACGCTCACTCTGACCGTCTGTCTGAGGATGGTAAGCCGTACTAAAATTCAAACGTGTGCCCAAAGATTGCTGGAAGCTTTTCCAAAAATGAGACGTGTATCTAGTATCTCGGTCAGAGATAATAGACACAGGTATGCCATGTAAGGCTACAATCTTATCAACGTACAGCTGGGCCAACATGTCGGAGCTATAAGTCTCCTTGATGGGTAAGAAATGCGCTGACTTAGTCAGTCTATCAACGATAACCCATATTGTATCATTTCCTTTCCTCGTCTTGGGTAACTTGGTAATAAAATCCATAGTTATACATTCCCACTTGCATTCGGGAAGTTCAGGCTGTTGTAGCAAGCCTGACGGCTTTTGATGCTCTGCTTTGACTTGCGCACAAGTCAAGCATTTGGCTACATAAGCGGCTACAGACTTTTTCAAGCCTATCCACCAATAATTTGCCTTTAAATCCTGATACATCTTATCAGCTCCCGGGTGAACAGAATATTTGGAACTATGGGCTTCCTGGAGGATAACATCTCGTAGTCCCCCATAAATTGGAACCCATATTCGCCCATTCAGTCGTAAAATTATGTCCTTGCTAAGAGTTAACTGCTCCTCAGTTACTCCCAGCTTCTCTTTAGGATAGTTAGCTTCCAACACAGCTTCTCTCTGTGCAGCTAGCAACCTTTCAATCAAATTATTCTTCACTTCAATGCTCTTGGCATTGATTCAGATAGGTTTCACCCTTTCCTTACGACTCAAGGCATCAGCGACTACATTCGCCTTGCCGGGATGATATATGATTTCACAATCATAATCATTTAAAGTCTCCATCCAACGGCGTTGCCTCATGTTTAATTCCTTCTGCTTAAACAGATGTTGAAGGCTCTTATGATCAGAATAGATCACAAACTTGATACCATACAGATAATGCCTCCACAGTTTTAGTGCGAACACAACGGCACCCGGCTCCAAGTCATGGGTGGTGTAATTCTTCTCGTGCACATTTAACTGTCTTGAAGCATAGGCAATAACCTTGCCTTTCTGCATGAGCACACATCCCATGCCAGTGTGTGATGCGTCACAGTAAACTACGAAGTCTTCGGTACCTTCAGGTAATGTTAGTACCGGAGCGTTGCTCAACTTTTGCTTCAGAATATCAAAGGACTCTTGCTGCTTAGGGCCCCAGACGAACTCTACTTTCTTCTTGGTCAAGGAAGTTAAGGGCGCAGCAATCCTTGAAAAATTTTCTATGAATCGCCTGTAATATCCTGCTAACCCCAGGAAACTACGAATCTCTGTAGGCGTCTTTGGCTCTTGCCAATTCATGACAGCTTCTACTTTAGCGGGATCCACTTGGATACCACGCTCGCTGACAACATGTCCAAGAAATTGGACTTCTCGAAGCCAGAATTCGCACTTAGAGAATTTGGCATAGAGTTTCTCATGATGCAGGAGTTTGAGAATACAGCGAAGGTGTTTCTCATGGTCAGCTCGGTTCTTAGAGTAGATAAGAATATCGTCGATGAAGACGATGACGAATTTGTCTAAGTACGGCTTGCAAACGCGATTCATGAGATCCATAAATGCAGCCGGTGCATTAGTGAGCCCAAAAGGCATCACTAGGAACTCGTAGTAACCGTAACGAGTCCTAAATGCGGTTTTATGTACGTCTTCATCTCTGACTTTTAGTTGATGGTAGCCTGACCTCAAGTCAATCTTCGAGAAATAACTTGCCCCTTGTAACTGATTGAACAAATCGTCGATCCTCGGCAAAGGATATCTATTCTTTATCGTGACCTTGTTAAGCTCGCGATAATCGATGCACAGACGCATCGATCCGTCCTTCTTCTTGACAAACAGGACTGGTGCTCCCCAGGGAGACGAACTAGGTTTGATGAAACCTTTAGCTAGCAGTTCATCCAGCTGGGTCCTTAACTCCTTCATTTCGGTTGGTGCTAACCTGTAAGGTGCTCTAGCAATAGGTGCTGCTCCAGGGATGATATCGATCCTGAATTCCACTTGCCTATCTAGTGGCAAACCAGGTAGATCTTCAGAGAAAACTTCTGGGTATTCCGAAATGACGGGAATGTCTTCTATCTTCGGTTTAGGCTCATCAAAAATCACCTGTGCCATGTAGATGGTGTTATGGGTCATTTTCTAAGCGTACATATCCTGACCAATATCCTGCCTTTGTTTGTTTATTTGTGACCAGGATGCTGGAAGAGGATATTGCTAATATCTTGGGCGATATCCTGAGATTTATTAATTAAACACGTGCAGGTTAATGGTTGAAAGCTACTAACGGTCATCAGGACTTCTTCTCCTTAAGACTTGGGTGAATTCGTTGTGAGGAAGCCGTTGAACCCGAAAGACTTGGTCCTCAACGTTCGAGTGGGAATATTCGCTGGATCCCAGGAGTTTAGGATAGTTAGTTACTTTATCTTTACTACAAATAGATGTGGCGGATCAGTTTAAGGCACACAATTTTTCACGAACACTCTCGTACACTCTTGCTCTCTAGATTACGGCAGTCACCACACTTGTATCCAACTCACGTTGTAACACTTAGTTGATCCGCACCACATCCTGCACTGTATCCTGATATTTGAAGTAATAGAAGAACAAGGCAGCTGCGATTGTCAGCTCCCGAGGTTTTATGCCGGCGATCTAGATTGATCAAGGGCTTTCCTCGTACATCGCGTGTCATTTACTTTACCTTTTTGCTCATTGTTTGATCACAGATACGACTCTATATCCTGAGCTGTATCCTGAAACTGTTTTTGCAAATAACTCACTTAACATATTTTTGAACACATTTTCTCAGCACACTACCTCACTTAACTAATTTGATCACTAAATTGCTTCGGTAATTTTTGACCAAAACAGATGGCACAACCCTTCTTTAGACATTTAGAAGCCTTGAGCATAGTCACTTGCTCAGGCAATCCATATTGGGTATCTCCCCGAATGGTAAGCGATTCACCAGACGGAGTTTTTATCACCACTTGCTTTTTGTTGCAGACGATTTGGGCCTGGTTGTGAGATAACCAGTCCATACCTAGCACTATGTCAAAACCGGCCAATTTAAAAGGAAGCAGAGATAGAGGAAAAGAGTGGTTCTTAATGAATATCACACATCCATCTAACACAGTAGAGACGGTTTCTATGGTGCCATCTGCTAACTCTACCTCATAGTTTACACTCAAGGTTTTGACAGGCATATTCAGAAATTTGCAAAATTTATGATCTACGAAAGACTTATCAGCGCCCGAATCAAAACGTACTCTTGCAAAGATATCATTTACGAGAAAAGTACCTGTGATTACGTTATCGTCTAGCATTGCTTCTTTCGCCTCCATCCTGAAGACTCTTGCATTGGTCTTCTTGGTCTCTTCAGGCTTCTTGGCGTTTTTAGGGCAGTTGGTTTTAATGTGCCCCTTCTCGTTGCAACTGAAGCAAGTTGCATCCTTTATCTTTTTGCAATCCACGGTCTTGTGGTCCTTGGACTTGCATAACCCGCAAGCAAATGACTTCGACTGAGTCTGCGAGTTTGATTCGAGTCTACACTTTCCAAAGTGATGTCTCTTGCAATTCTTGCATTTGGGCTTCTCACCAGACTGTTGCCCATCCTTCCTTGACTCAGACCCTCTCTTGTTGTCACCGTTTCCACGGTGCTTCTTGCCCGACCTTCGTGAAGTATCATCTTCACGCTTTCTCTTCTCAGCCTCTTTGTTCCTCAGCGATCTTTGTCGGACCGCATCCAGAGTGAGGGACAAAGAAATGTCAGCTACAGATCTAAAGGTCGCTGGCCGAGAGGCCTTTACGCTTGCCTTTATCTCGGGGGCTAAACCACCGATAAAACGAGCTATTCTCTTTGGCTCCGGGATTACCAGATACGGAACCAACCGGGACATCGTGTTGAAGCTCGTGAGGTAAGCTTGACAGTCAAGGTTCGTCATAACCAACGATAGGAAGTAGGTCTCTATCTTTTCAACCTCATGTTGAGGGCAGTAATTCTCCTTGATGAGAGAAATGAATTCCTCCCATGTCATGCTGTATAGGACAGCCTTCCCCGAGGCCTGAACCAGAGACCTCCACCAAGCCAGGGCCTCGCCCTTGAATGATTGTGAAACAAAGTTTACCACATCTTTCTCTGCGCACCCACTGATGTCCACCACGGTGTCCATCTCGTCTAGCCACGTCATACAATTGACCGCGCCTTTCTCCCCAGTGAAGTCTCGGGGTTTGCATGATACGAAATACTTGTAGGTGCAGCCCCTGGCGCGAGATGCATTAGTATACACCTTTACTGGACGGACACTGTTTTCATTGGATGAGTGATTATCATCGTCCTTTTTAGGCTTGGACGGTGGTTTGCTGTGAGATTTTGAGTGGGTTTTCGGCTTTGAGTGTGGTTTAGATATGGTTCTGCTCCGGGATTCAGTATACTCCTCGTATTATCGATCCAGGGCTGCCTTAACAGCACCGTCGACAAGAGCTTTTAATTCAGCGCCCGTCAAATGAACCTGGGCGTTATCGTATTCGTCTTCTTTCGAATGACTATTCTCCCCACTTGGATCAGCCATGGTAACTTGAATCTGCTACAGAAGATAACGAAAAGTTTTATTTAGGAGTTATTATGGAATTGTCTTTTATTGCAATTCATTAACCATGGTAAACAGAGACCATATCTGGTTAATTTGTTACTCACTTTTTATTTGAATATAACTTATCCTAATTACAAACAATATTGTTAGTGGCATGAAAGCCTAGTCACGAGGATGTTTTTATAATATTAGCCGGGATTACAGAGAATCAAGGCATGAAGGGTTGAACCGTAGTCCTTTTATCTTTTCTGACAGGGAGTCATAGACTACCACCGCCTTTTGTCTTATATGACAATAATTATGGCCCGTAGGCTTTACATCACTAATGGATGTTTATAAGTTTGGCCCGTAGGCACTACATCACTAATGGATGTTTAAATAGGTTTGGCACGTAGGCACTACATCATTAATGGATGTTTAATAAGTTATCGTCTTCATTGACGATTTAACCCATGATTTATAAATCATTAATTCGGGCCTTGGAATCCTTAAAAGGATTCTTATATAAGAATGACGCGTGCGATTTTAACGAATCACATCTGCCATGAACGTTAACATGTTTACAGAGGTTAACTGGGAATCTGAATCTTTTAATCAGGTCTTACCATCTTGGCCGGATCTTATAAAGACAGCTGGCTAGGTTTCACTCTTAAGATTCTTTATTTAGGCAGATTTAAATTTAAAAGGAATGATTTTTGATTTATTTCATATATAATAATAATAACAAAAATGAAATTTATAACATAACATTCCACAAATTTTCAAATATGATTACACGCTGCCCTAAACGGGACTTTTTAAATAAATAAATAAATAAATACCTACGCAGAGGTTTATAGAAAAACAATTCCACGCAGGGACCAATATAAGATAGATGTCCGCGTAGGGAATACAAGATAAGTCCACGTAGGGACTGAAATACGACAAATGTCCACGCAGGGACTAAATTATAAATACAACAATATATAAGGAGACTAATGATCTCGTTTCTTCCTCCCTTTTAACATGTTTGCTAGGCCCTTGAGAAATCCACGATTACTCTTACGTTATTGTTTGAAGTCTCGTTCCACACGGTTTAAACGGTGGAGTATTTCTTCTTGCTTCGGTGGAGAGAAACGTGGCTGCTGCGACAGTTGCTGAACCGGAGGTCTGGGAGGTATTGGGTACCCATGAGCTGAGTAATCTGGTCTCCAAGAGGTTCCATGGAGGGCATTGTAATTAGCCGCTACCACGTATGGATCGGCATCATAGTTATAGTTGTAGTGCGAGTGAGTCGGCTGCTCAAACGGATTGTACGCGGTGGAACCGCCGTACGCTGGTATCGGATTGTCATATCTGAAGGGTGGCGGAGGTGGTGCAACTGGTGCAGAATTCACCTCTGCAGGGTGACCAGAAGGTTCCCCTAATTGTGGTTCTTCTTCAGGTACTAACGGAAAATGACTCGCACTCGAGTGGCGAGGGGTGCTGAAGTGGAATTCCCCTCCTCGGGTGGACATCCGTGCGCCTGATCTTCTACGCCTTGGCGGATCTGGAATTACTGGTTGTACCGGTGGCGGTGGCGGTGGCGTAACTGCCACAAACCGCGAATCCTCAGAAGGATCCTGTTGCTGTTGTTGGTCATGAGGCGAGAAGTGATGAGATGGTGTGAAGTACCAATTACATTGGTCAAACCTCACCTGGTAGCTGTCGGGACCTTGATCGGGTGTTCCATGAAAGGATGACCCATCAGAGATCTCAATTGGATGATTGGGAGTACCCGTGCAGGCTCGACGGGATCTGTATCCTCGTCCATATCCACGGCATTGTCTTCAGAAAAGTGATCCTCTGGTCCTAAAGGGTTATACCCTATTGGCTCTTGGACATAATCCGCCGGGTTAAACTGTCCTACGAAGAAAGGTGAAGGATCGCCATAAGAACGGTGCGAAGCAGATCGCTGGAGAGGTATAAAGGATGGTTGAGGGTTATTGGGATTGTTTTCCGAATCTGGTCCAAACGAATGACGGTATGAGGGTGTCGAACTGTGCGAGGTAGAATGTCTCGCAGGTTCAAAGAGGTTTCTTCTTCGTCTCTGTGGTTCCTCACTTCTTGTACTAGAAGGAGCTCGCATGTTCGAAGGTCCAACCTCGTGATCATTGTGAGTAATGATAGTTCCTTTGCCTCTTCCTCCTCTTCCTCGTCTGATTGCTGGTGGCATATTTCCTGCTTTCAAAACTTTAAATAACAATAAACAATAAAAAGACAAACTGGAATAACAATTCGAATTTGTCCTATGTTCTTGTCTAGACTCAAGTATGTGCAATTGTGTAATTGAGATTAAACACATAAGGATAGTGTTTAATTCACTCAATGTTGGCTCTGATACCAACCTGTCACACCCCGATTTCCACGTGTCTCACCGGTGGGCCCGGTGGGGGATTACCGTGACGTAGTTGGCAACAATATAGTCAAACCACACAATATATGAATGCACAGCGGAAGCATAAAGATAAATATATTTCAACGTTTAATGTAATATCAAAGTATCACCATTGTTGAAATAAAATCCACAGGGGATCAAAATAGTAATAAAAGTATTGTTCAACAGACGAAGGCATCGTAAGCTTGCGAGACTCTTTAAGATGCTAAGGAGCTATATCCAGCCAATTACGCATAGTACCTGCATTTAGTCTTTTTGGGAAAATACGTCAGTTTACACTGGTAAATACATTCAACCGACACTTTTGAAAATGTTTATTAAAATTGATTTGAATGCACAAGGCACAAATTCTTTTATAACTTGGGAGAATTATTTAAATATATAATCTTGTGAACGAATTACATGTTCCTTATGCGTTCAGTAGCCCGGATCAAGTCCGGGTTAAAGATCAATAGACACACCACAGCGACTATTTATGCACAGACGAGTGTACGCCTACACTCCGCGCTTAGGTCATGGCCATTTCGTAAAATGATGCCAGGGATATCCGGGACATGGTCATTAACCCCCCAAAGGCTTTTAAGTAACAAGACTGTTTAAACAAGCCGATCAAATTTATTCAGTTACCCACTCAATCGGTGGAGAATTTGATGCCCGATCAAGCGGTATACTATGTACCGTAACCCAAGCCCGTATAACGGAAAATAAGTTAAAAGTATTTACCTTTGCAAGTATAAATCCTTAATTGAAATAAATTGCAGATAGCTTTTACTGGTCTCCTAATCTGGAACGAAGGTTTAAATTAACCTATTAGAATCCTAACGGTTCTTTAATTTAGCCGTAGCTTAGACCGGTCAGTTTCAACGGATAGTTACGGTTTAATCGCGTGAAAGGCGAAAACCGGGAATGGAATGTGATTTTGACCCAACAAGTTTGAATACTTGTTTTATATGGGTATAATAATCACACTCTGGATTTTGGGGTCAAAACAATATGGTTTTGACCCGTTTCGGCTAGTTTATGTAAACTAGTTACATAAGCCGAACCATGCGCGCAAAAAGGCGTAACGGTTAACCGTAAGAGTCCTACACTGGTTTCCTAAGTCAATATGCTTTAAAGAGGTTGTGGTATCAGTAGTATACCTTCCATAATTCCCGTAACGAGTTTAAGTTCATATTATGCCCTGTAGGGGTATTTCGGTCTTTTTAAAGATTATAAAAGAGGTTTCTGAGTTCTACAGGAAATCTGAGTTTCCCGAACAGTTTATAAAGTCTAAAATACTTTATTTATTATTTAAAATCAGTAGCAACTGGAATCGGGTCAAAAGACCTTGTAGAACTCAAGTTATGGCCGAAAAGGGTATATTCGATATTTACCGAACCGTTGCCATAACCACAGGTTATGAGCAGTTAAAAATAGTTAAAAAAATCTTTAAAAATCCAAAAATATTATTTTACATCAGTGAGTAAAATGTTTGGTGTCGAAATCCGGGTTTAGATAGGCGTTATGCTAATTGCGCTATTAAATTACTAAAGTTTCCGTAATTGCGCTATTTAGCATAACTCCTATTCTGGACCTCGGATTGACGTGAAATTTTAGGGACATGCTTAGAATCCAGTAACCAAGGTTATGGTCCTTTCACATGTCCGAAATTCTCGTTTTAATTTAAAAAGGGCGTTACGGTCAACTTTTAAGCATTTAACGGAAAGGTGTAAAAGACTCGGACAAACAACGAACCGGTCACAGAGGGTTATACCATCATGTAACCTGGTCCTAAGAGAGTCCTAAGGCATATCTAAATCATACTTTAACGGGTCAGAACTGAAGTCAAAGCAAAAGTCAAAGCTTTGCGACTTTCGGCTCCGAACCGGGTCAAAACAGTAAATGGTCGGATCAAACAAGCTTAGACTAGTTAATATACTTATTATCATGTTTTATGAGTGTTTAAACAGGTTACACATCATCTACATTACTGATTATGCATTAAATCGCAAAATGGCATTTATGTTGACTTTTTCTAAGCACGTTTGACTCGACATTTGGACTAGTTAGAGTGGGAATCAGAGGGTGCCCCTTTAGGGGTTTAAAGCCCACATGATTACCATCATATAACTATCTTTGATTCGACAAACCACTGGACCATTTGTGATTTATCGCAAAGTCAATCGTTAATTACGACGGATTGACTTTTAAGCTAAACTAAGCAAAAACAAAGCCACAAAAGGTTAGGCACACTTACAGAAGCTTGGTGCACGACTATGGATGTTAGAGGAATGCTTGAGAGCTCCAGAAATGATCAGAAGTGCAAGAGAAAGGTGTGAGGAACTTGTTGCCACAATGTGGCCTTTTATAGGCAATGTAGATCCTTAAGATCATTACAACAAGGCCTACCAATGCTCCTTGATGCTCAACAACTGTCCCTTGGTGCTAGAAGATGATTAGGGGTCACCCATATCTCTGGAAAATCTTTGCATTAATGTTTTACCGCTTAAAACAGCCAACAGCCAACTTTCTGTCGCTTACGGACCGTATGGCATGGCCCTTGCGGTCCGTAAGCCTATGGCGGAAACATTTTTACCCCTTCACCCCCTTACGGTCCGTAAGACAGGACCCTTACGGTCCGTAAGAGCTTAACAGAGGCAAAAAAAATTAACCTTTCAAGCATTGAATGGTCAATTTGTAATAAATAATCTTTGTGCTTGGAACAAGTCAGTATGAGGCTCTTCTTAACCCATGCTTGGTCAGTATCATAATGCATCATGGGTTTGCACAAGGATGGACTTATAAATAATTATTTGCATTGCATTATTTTCTTAGGATTTAGATTAGTAACTTGGATCCTTTTGGTTATTAGTAATTACCGGACTAAGACATATTAGATGCTTATTAATTAAGCTTAGGGTCTTGGGATTTATAATGAAGATGTCGCTCAGAGGTAAAATTAACATGTCGACATGTTCAAAAATCCTACCGTACATTTTAATTACATCCGGTTTACAACACTTTTGTCGTATGCGACACGTGCCATTTATTTATTGGACACAAAATTCCGAGGTGTTACAACTATTATCAGATGGAAGTCCAGGGGGATGTTACTGGAACGGCATATCGAACGCAATACGGCCCTTGCGACTTTGTATACCATGACTCTTGGGTTAATCAACACGCCAACAACTTTTATGGGCCACATGAATCGACCGTGTTTATTGACGACGTTTTGAATCATTACCAGGAGAAAGGAACAACATGGGCGGCATATGTATCTTATTTTAGAGCCCCTGAGGGCGGAGCCACTTCACGCGAAGTCTTGTAAAAGGTAACTTCTGGATTCGAGAGGTACAATTTTTGGTCATATAAACAACGAAGTAGGAGTACACGTGGATCTCGCTAAGATCAATTTTGTTAGAAACTGATCGACACCAAAGATCCCTTCGAAGATACAGCAATTTCTTGGTCTCGCTAGATACTATTGCAGATTCATCACAGGACTTCTGAAGATTGCGCCGCAGTAACCTCTTTAGCACGGCGGGGTGCTGTGAATTCATTGGAGACAAATCAGGAGGACGTCTTTTCAGCTTCTGAAATTCAACTCTGCAATGCACTGAGCATCGCCTTTACCCGAGAGGAGGATATACCCAAAACCACTTTTCGCACTAGATACGACCACTATGAGTTCGTTGTTATGCCTTTTAGTTTAACCAAATCTAAGATTTCAAGGTCTTTCCCATACACATCACTGACTTCACCATCCTGTTTTTACAATTTGATTTACGTGGGGTCGTGTGTAGTTTATCTGAATGACTAATGTTTTGTGTTTGGGCATTAAATGTTAAATGTGTAGTGTATGTGATTGATTATAGTTATGTGTTATGTGTGGTGTAAATTATAGTGTAATTAAGATGTAATATTGGTTATTCGCCACTAGTCAACCCCAACGAAATATGGGACTTCCATTACAGACCCCTAGCGACAAAAAACCTAGATATTCGTCACCCAGAGACTCGACGAAATACATCTTTCGTCAATGAGGGTTTTTCGCCATAAGGGCCTTAGGCCCAAGTAGTTACGGCCCAATCCATTTGCTCAAATACATATTACGTAGAGGGTTTTAGTATGTCGCATATTTGACAGTAATGCAAACCCTAGATCCTCCCATCTACCTTGATGGCAGCCCTCTTCCTCTGGAGCCATCTCTTCTCCTCGTCTTGGCACTCGTAGATACACAAACTCTCGGTTAGTGTTTAGTTTTGCTTTGACTTGAATCCCTTGTGATTTCATCCATGTATATATGATATGCTGTAGGAATATTTGCACGTTTTTATAAATCTGATAAACTGATTTGGGATTACGATGGTTGATTGTGTTGTTTGATGTTAAGTATTCTGATGACTCGTTGATGATCTTGCATGACAATAGGTTTTCGATGACCTTGTGAGGTATAATATTTATTAATCGTGGGTAACGATTATGAATTAGGACTGTATGTTAATATGAATTAGCGATAAAACCACGTATCTTTTGTTGATCTAATCTGAGTATTGAGTATATATATACGTTAGTAATCCTGATCGGATATGGTTATTCTATGATTTTGGGCATTTAATTGATGTTGATATTAAGGTGTTACTAGTTGATGATGAACACACGTTTAGGGTTTATTGAACTTGGTTATATATTGTCATTTGATCTGATTAGAAACTGTCAATCTGGTTAGAATCTGTTTCGGCTGAATTAAAGGATTAGTGAAACCGTCTGTTCAGCGAAAAAGGTTCCCGACGAAGAACCCAAGTCGACGAACAATAGAGTATTTCGTCGACTTGATTATGACGAAAAATAGGGTATTTCGTCGAGGGGTATTTCGTCGATGGGAGGGTTTTTCGTTGGCGTGCCACTGTAAAGATCATAATAGTGAATATTAATGTGTGCATGATTAGTTGGGTACATGATAATGTTGGTTAATAATAAGGAATCTGTTTTGACTTGTGTAACATTCGGGTGGATATGATGACCTGTATGGAAACTAAATACCTGTTACATGTAATGCTGTGTTGTGTGAACCATTATGATACACACGTTGATAGATGTCAACGTGCATTTCTCATTAGGAATGACTGTTACTTGTGATGAGAAACCTGATTTCACTTATGGTAGTAGTAGACCCAACTGTTATGTGTTGCTGTGTATACAAACTGGGTACTTGATTCATGTCATATGGTAAACTTGGTGATCAATACAGTCTGCGTGAAATACGTGATTTAGTCTTTTACAAAACTCATAATGTTGTTAACCACGGTAGGGTTGGTTGATTAACTTGAACGGGTAATTTGTTAAATACCGAGCAAATCCAAGATGAGTTCACCGCTCTTTCTCTAAGCATGCGTCTCGGGGAGGGACATCTGGTAATCGTTCCGGGGAGGAACGTCGGGTTATTGGGATGTTGGTTATTACACTCATTTCTATCATTAAGTCCCACCATACCGGGGAGGACGGTCGTGAACTAATTACCTTAACCACTTGACCAACGTCTGATAGAGCATTGGGGTTTGGGCAAATAATCTGGAGCCATCTGGAGTAATCGGGTTAATAACAACACCAAATCATTGAAATGTTTTACACTCATATCTGGTAACTAGACGTGTTAACAAAACTTTGAACTCACCAGCGTCGTCTGACACACTTGTCTGCATGCTTGCAGATCTATAGGGTTATAGCATTGGGAACTTGCTATCAGGAAGGCTGGAGTGGTCATGGGTCGAGATACATGGAATCGCGATACAAGTCTAATGGTTTTTGTAGATGTGGTTTATAAAACACTTAACAAATGAGTTATGCTTCCGATGTATACAATGAATTTTATGTAACGTTTTGTAGCACTTTATGTTAATGAATGAAAGTTTTATTTAAATATATTTCTGGGTTCAATATGATTGGTGGCTAGATCCTGGTACGTCACACGCCTCGCGGTGTTTCCGCAAGTGGTATTTTGGGGGTGTGACATTTATAAATACCCAAAACCGGTTTTTATAAATACCCGGAACCGGGTTTTATAAATACCAGGTTTTATAATTACAAATAGCAACGACAAACAGCCTGCACATGCATCTTTTCTTTGTTGATGTTTCTATACAAAATAATTCATTTATCTTTTCTTGAGAAACAATTGCATGGGGTCTGCACGTAGTATGTTATATTACAGTTTTGAATCTATGTTTAATAAATTTACCACGATTATGTTGAATACCCGGTCGGGTTTTTTAATACCCGGTGCGGGTTTTTTCGCAACTCGATGCATACCCGAACCCGAAAATAGGGTATTATAATACCCGGGTTTTAGAAAACCCGACCCGGACCCTACCCTAACCCAGGTATATAGGGTATACATTTTTGGTATAAAACCTAGACCTAGACCCGACCCGGTTTTACAAAAAACTAGTTTTTGTAAAACCTAATCCTACCCGAACCCGGGTCCATACCCGGAACCGGTTTTTCAAAAAACTAGATTTTGTAACACTCAATCCTATCCACTAAGTACAGGGTCTGAAAAGTGAAATCCCTTAATCATTTTGAGAAGTCCAACTGTGTGATTGTGTGAAAGTGTAATGGATTGATGAATATCCCAAATAAATAAACAATCTAATTCAAAACCCAATTAAAGTAGGGGCGGTAAAAAAGAAATCGAACATCGTTGGAGACCTGGACTACAGGATCATCATCTATTAATCTTTACAAATCGCTGGGGCTTGGAGGGTTTTGAAAGAGCCAATCGTTGCAACCTGCAGGAGATCATCATCATCATCATCATCATCATCATCGATGCACAACATCTGGAATTATGGGTGATTTGTAATGAATCCAATAGCGGTTTCAAGTATCCAATTGAAAGTGAAATATAAGATACAATGGACTACAAATGTTGATCGAGAGTCTTGCTTCAAAAAACGTTAGGAGAACCACATTGTTCGCTTAGTAAGTAGGTTCGATCACTTTTGTACACTAATTTTGTTAATTTGTTTTATCTATTTCATAACAATCATCGTTGCGTTATGGGTTTTTTCTTTTTTTTATATATGTGATTGAATGATTGATGAGTTTATATTAATTACATGGAGATTTGCGAATAGGGCCCAAATTTTCTATTTCACACAGGGCCAATTTTTTTTTTTAATTTTCGGATACAACCTTGTAAAGTTGTATGTGCTATTGTAATCCCATAATTTTTTTAATACGTCTGATCTAGACAACATAGGCACGCCAAACTGTTGAACACACTGTCTTATTTTGTCACACCCTGACTTTTGCGGAAGCGTGATTATGTGTGACTTGCTTAATATCATTGCATTCAACCATAACAAACAACTATATGATAAAACCAAGATATTCATCCATTAGATAGTTTCAAACATTACAAACAACATTGTTTTAAATCCCAAACACAGACTTCAAGTTCAAAATACAACACCTACAAAGTTTTAAGTTCCATATAGGACTTCACAAAAGACACTAACAAAATTGGTTTTGAGCCATGTATTTTATCCAAGATAAAATACATAACTCAAACCCTTCGACTTCGGATGACATCTTTTATCAAAGACACGACTTGAAAACTTCAGCGCCCGCCAGATCCACATTTACTTTCCTGAAATACATGTTGTTTGAAAACATCAACAAAAGTTGAGCGAGTTCATGTGTTTTATATGTGTGCACGAATAAACTTTGTGATCATTGTAAGTATGTATGTATTTGTAAAACCCCGATATGAAAGCAAACAAGGAAACAGATCAATTAATGGTTTGCAAGGCCATTAACATGTGTGCAACGGCGTAAGAAGGCTCAAACCTAGCAGATTTTGTATTGGGCTTCCGGCTGGAAGACATAGTCACCTCATGGGCCAAATCCTGGTCCTCATGGGTGGGGCTCGCTACACCCAAATAGATCTATCACTCATGTCCCTCGGTCCTTGTATGAGGATTAATGGTCTTAAGTGTGCGCCTACCCATTCACATGATCTAACAATTCACTCCTTAGCTAACCATACCATTTGCAAACGTTTGTAAACATTTTGTAACATGCATTTCACCCCCGAAGTTATAAACCGAAAACAGTAAAAAGAGAAGGGGGACATGAACTCACAATCTTGCGTCTTGAATCCGATGTAACTAAAAGCTTCTTCTAGTGTGCACAATGATGCGTGTGTAGTGTAATATATTTTAGATGTATATTTTAAGCCCTTTTTACACTTTTAGCCAAGTTTTAAATTTATAAAACACGATATTCACTAACACTAAACACACATATGGGCAAGTGCAACCATCGTGCACGTAGTATAGTGTTGGTAAGATACCGAGGTCGTCCAAGGACACAAGAGCTTTAAGTACCGGTTTATCCTCAACGTCTAACCAAATCAAAAATGTTAGAAAAGATTTTTAAACTAAGAAAATAAAAACTAACTAAATGCTGAAAATAAAATAAAAATAAAAACAGATAGACAAGATGAATCACTTGGATCCGACTCGTGTATTAGTATAACCTTTGATTATTTTCGCACTTTTGCACTTGTTTAAAAGATTATCTTAGTTATTGTAGTAGGCCCCTCTTTTGAAGGCGACGTTACCCTCAACCCAGTAGTTTGAGTCAGCAAGGATGCAATCCTAAAGGGTCGGATTATTGAAAGATAATGAATTAAGTTATTAATGCAAATTATGGTACGCCCCCTCTTTTGGAGGTGACGTTACCCTCGACTAAGTAGTCTGAGTCAGCAGGGATACAGTCCTAAATAGCCGGGTTATAGTATTAATAGTAGTTAACTTATGAGGGGGTCAAAGAGTTTGAATCCCAGCCATCCAATACCTATGGGTATTGAAGGAGATCCTACTAAATTTGACCCAGGTCCCTTGCAGGACCTCTAAACGCTGAACAAGGGCAAGACCCTTACCAAACCGTTCCCTTAACTCCCGACCAGGTAGCCAACATACCTCCATATAGACCGTGGAGATATGAATGGTGAAAATCTTTTATTTTATATAGACAGTAAAATAACGCCAAGACACCACGGACAAACGATAAGGAAAGATCACCTTCAACATAAGCAACTAGTTATTAAAGTCATTAATACAAAACCAAATAAAAAGTGCAAAAGATTAAAAATAAAAAGTATTATACTAAACACTTGTCTTCACCAAGTGATGTAAGAGACTTAGGCAAACATGGCCTTGATTGTCAAGAACTCTTACGATCAATCTTGGATCCCGAGACGACTCACACACTCTATGATGGACAATGGATGATGGTGGTGAATGATGGTGTTATGGTGGTGGTGGGTGGTGGATGAAGTGTGAGAGAGGTGGTGTGCCAAGGGATGAGTTGCAATGAAACCAAGCACTCCTATTTATAGGCTGAACAGAAGGCTGGACACGGCCCCGTGTCCGCTGGGCACGGCCCCGTGCCTGTCTGACACTCTCTCTCTTCATTAATTGTAATTCGCAATTACAATTAATGCGCCTGCAGTACTTTCGCCACACCCCCGTGTTCACTGGGCACGGCCCCGTGGTGGGCAATAGAAGCTTCTACTGGTTTGTCTTTTCTGCTGCTTCTTGGGCACGGCCCCGTGCTGGCTGAGCACGGGGCGTGTTCAGTCTTCTGCCTTCTCTATTTTGCTTGGGAGGATGCTGTCGAGGGGTCGGGCAATCCACTTATGTCTTTTTTCTTGTATTTATGTTAGATTTAGCTGTCTTTTTGCTTCTTTTGTTAATTTGAGCTCATTTAATCCTGAAAATACAAAAGGAAGACAAAAACACTCTTTTTCCAACATTAATACTTAAAAAGGGTTAGTTTTATGCCTCATTTGATGTAATTTATATGTTGCATTTTACACACATCACAAAACTACCTACAAACGTATTATGGTTTATTAGACGGGTGGGTCGTGCCTTGACTTAGTCTTAATTAGTGTCTTTGAGTTACGTTTCTTGTGTCTTCAATATTATTCCAAGTATATAATTATTTGTTAAAATAATAAATATTATATATTATATATTATATTATAAATCAGTAAGTTTTTTGTGCACAACAAGTTGTACATTATGCTTTGCACATTTTTCGAAAAAAAAATTGATTTTTTACTTTTAACCCAAAGGTTTTTATCTTTTGCAATTTTAACCCTATATAATTTGTTTTTTTAACTTTAACCCAAAACTTTTCATTATTTGCAATTTAACTTCACAACTTTTGTCACTTATACTTTTCAACTTTCGCAAATTTTCGTTTTACGTATAGTTCTAAATTTTTCGACTTAATACGACGCAACGTGCATGTGTAGTTCAAAGTTTTTGCCTCTATTTTTCCATGTTTGACAGGTTCGTCGCAACACGCATATCCTAGGTCGAGTCAGTGTTGGTGGTCGATGACGGTTGTGTGACATTAGTACTATTTGACACCGTTTTACGCCCCGCTGCAACGCGAGATGTGCTTTGAGGGTTTTTCAAAGAAAAAATAATTATGCATATGGTTGTCGTAACGTTGGATTCGGGGGTTTTCCAAAAAAGATGATTTTTTTTTACTTTTCACCCAAAAGTATTTCATAAATTACTTTTAACCCAAAACTATTTGTTTTTTTTTTTACATTTAACCCAAAACTTTTTATCTTTTGCAATTTATCCTCATAACTTTTTTTTACTTTTAACTTCGGTCCTTTATAGTTTTCATTTTCCGCAAATTTTTCGTTTTATGCTTGGTTCTAAATTTTGTGACTTAATACATCGCAACGTGTGTCTTTGGCTTAACGTTTTTTACGTTTCGTTCTAAATTTTGCGAGTTAACACTATGCAACGTGCGTGTGTAGGTGAACGTTTTACATCGTCTATTTTTTCCACGTTTGACAGGTTTAACATAACGTGCGGGTCCTAAATCGACTTAGTTATAACTAAAGAATCCCCGCCGCATTGCGGCGGGTCGCAATCCTAGTTTTAACTTAAATTATATTTATTAAATTTTTGGAATATTACCTAAAATAATATATTTGAACTTGACACATTTATGTATTTGTACATGTATAACTTCCCAAGGATGGGTGTATTCATACTCGTATTCTTAAACTTGTATATTTTTACCAAGTATCGGTGGCGTATTCCGGTGTGTATTTATACGTACAAGAATACATATTTTTATTGTGTTTATTAAGTCTTCTTATACTTATTTTTTGTATTTATTTTTCCGGAATAATATTTCTAAAAACTCACCAATATATATTCTTAAAATATATATTTTAAGAAAACTTTCATAGAAAAATTATTTATACTTCTTCCCTTGGCAAAAATAATTGTATTTTCATTTAAACCTTAAAAATAATATATTAGTTTATCTTAGAAAATATATATAAATCCATTTTTCTCCTAAAATAATACATTCTAAGTTTATCTTAGAAAATATATATATAAGTATATTTTTTTCACCCAAAAAATAATGTATTCTATGTTTATTTAAGAAAATATATATTTTCTCCCAAAAATAATATGTTTTCTAGTAATTCAAGAAAACATACATATTTTTCTTTACTAAAAAATAATATATTTTGTCTTGTCAAAAATATGATATAATTTTGTAATAGTTGTAAAAATCATGTTTTTGTTCTCTTGGTGTCCAAAATACCATTTACCAAAATATACTTATGAATTAAATTCCAGAATATTTTTGTAGGTTATATTCCTTGTTCGGTTTCACCAATATTCTGAGTATAATTTATATATTTATCTCTTGGAATTTCGGTAACATTTTGTATTATTTCAAGTCCCAAAATAATATACAAATAATAACAGATAATCATACACATGATGACATCTAAATATATATTTTTCTAAATACATATTTAGTCACTTTTATTATCAAAAACCAACCTCCAATACTTTGTAATTTTTGTAATAAAAATTATGGTAAACTTTACATGAAAATTCATGATTAAAATATACTTGTAAATATTTGTTTAAAAATATTTTTCTAAGTATTAAATTTCTAGAAAAATTTTGCCATAGTTTCCCCTTAAAAATGGAGGTTTCTATGCTTTTATAAATCATCACAATCAACAACAAATCAAACAATACTTACCAAGTGCCATAAATCCAGCATTAATCACTACTTCATGAACTTAAAAATTTATAAAAATTTGTAGTAACTTGGTAGTGTGTTTAGTAAGCCTAGTTACCCTTTAAAGCGTGGTTGTTTATTTAAAACATCATTCTTGAAGAATTTAGATGTTTACAACTTGTAAATATTTTTCTAAAAAAATTTCTTCTTGAGTTTTTCTTGTTAAATACATAATTCTACACTTGATTAACCACTAAGAATGTGATTAGTTTCTTTAAAAACCAAGTTTATGTAAATCTTGTATTTTAACTTAGTTTCTTGAGAAATTAGTTTTTGAAACATCCATTTATATGATTTACATCACACTTTGATCATCATTTTCAAGAAAACAATTTATACTTCAAGTTCATGCTTTTACATAAGGATAATCACTTTGATCTCTGACATAATCCTCCTCTCATCTTGCTAGATTATGTCTTTAATCACCATCTAGCAAGTTCATATGATGTTTAACATCATAAACACAAGTAATCATCAATCAATACTCACACATACACTTAAACAACATGTATTCTTATGATTTTTAGTCTTATGTTTATGATTTAAGTTCTTGATCATTAGTGTTCTTCATGTTTATTTTCTTGTTTCATCTTTTAACCAACTAAATAAGATGTAAAATGAGATGTAGATGATCTTACTACTAGCTCAAGGCTAGGGATGAACACAAGATGAAGATGAATGAGGTGGTTAATAGCACTTGCAAGAGGTCCTTCCACTTCCAAGAGCTCCTAGCTTCCTTGTTATGCTCCTTACACCTTTGTATATCAAGAGAATGGATGAAGGTTGAATGATGATGGTGATGGTGGTTGTGTGTGCGTGGGTTCACGGCCGAGAGGAGAGGAGGAGGAAGAGAGAGTGTTCAAGTGTTGGTTTGTTTGAGAATGATAAGCTTATGGTCTTGAGGTTTTTCTTATAAACTTCCAACAACAAATAATCTAGTGGATAATATGTTATAAAAAGTAAGGGAGATAATCTATTAAAATAAAAAATCAAGTGTGGGCCACCATATGGTGACCGTAAATAGGAGGGGGGGGGGGGTCTAGCGTAGCTTGTAATTGTATAGTTAGTTTATAGTTGAAATCTAAGTGATTTAGTTAGGTGTTTAGTTATTAGGATGTTATATAGTGTGTTATGATATTCGGGGACCATAACTAGCTCGGAAATGATAAAACAATGCTTCTAGTGAAAATTTGGTGTTTCGAGTAGTGTCCGGTTGTTCGGTTGATTACCGGTTCGTTAAGGTGCTAAACTATGCAGTTTAGTGTGCTTTATGTTACCTTTTGTGACAGTTTTGATTCCCGACACTTAGGAAAGCATTCTGGACCATTTAACCATATTTCTGCATGATATTAAGTAGTTTAAATGGTGATTTTTGCTGAATTCTGCAGTTTATGTGAGTTTTAGGCACTTTCCGGCACTTAAACTATCACTAGGAAGGCAGTTTTATGATCCTTACTTTCATGTACACTATACTAGTGTAACTCTTGGTTTCTGACTCATTCTGTGTCTCAATACCATGTCTGTCTATGTACTGAACTCTGTCAGCATTTTTCTGATTTGTCTGATAACTGTGTTAACTTTGTTTTGTGCATCATTTGAATCAATAAGTGTTGCATGCAATAATGATATGACATTTTGCAATATAGGATGCTCATGTATGTATGATAACAATAATCAGGAAACATTCATGTCATAAATGTTAAATCAGCACAGTCATTAAGCATTAATCATTGCCTAATTATTGTACGGATACATGCAAATTTGACAATTGTCACATATTTAGTTGCAACATTGAAACCAGTTTAGACGCACTATTGTAATTACAGTATATCAACATTAAAAATTGTTTTCTAAATATAATAATAAAGTACTCAAATTAAAAATAATAAACTTTTTGAATATATATTGTAAATTTTAATAATAATAGTAATAATAATAATAATACTTAGTAAATGCCACCAATAGCAAAGCTAAGTTAGGGTCTGAGCAGGGTAAGATGCAGGGGTGTTCAGAATTCGTTTCGAATTCGAAAAATTCGAAAAATTCGAAATTCGTTTAAATTTGATTCGATTATTAAGAATTCGTTTTGATTAAAAGAATTCGAATTCGAATTCGATTCAATTCGAGTCAAGTAATTCGAATACGAATTTATAATTTCAAATTCGATTCGATTCGAAATTCGAATAAAAATTATACATTTTTATTTATTATTTTTATATATAATGCATATATAACTTTTATTAAGCTATACTATAAATTATTTTCAAATTTTTTCCAAGTATTAAAATTACCCATTACCAAACTCACTACATGGCCCATAAGTAAAATCTAAGTAACAAATCTATTAATAGATTTATAACCCTAAAAATATTAACTTGTAATCTGGAGTGGTTATTCCCAACTTCTCGTTTTGAATTTTAGACTTATGGTACTTTATTTGGAAATTTTTAACGTGATATCATGCTTTATGGCTGCTTTAAAATTTATGTTTCATATTGATAGGTTTTTACATGTTTTTAAAGAATCTGAATTGAATCGAATTTATTCGAATTTGAATTTTAATCGAATACGAATTGGGTTTTTCTATTCGAATACGAATTCAAATCGAATTCGGTAAATTTTAATTGAATTCGAATCGAATATGAATTCAAGGGAAAATAAAAACTATTCGAATAATTCGAAAAATTCGATATTTGATTCAATGAACACCCCTAGTAGACAGCCTTACCTCTATCCCATAGGAATAGAGAGGCTGCTTCCAGTGAGACCCCTGACTCGATAGTAGTTTTACATCAAGTCTTAGACATAAGACACATAACACTTAGCAACTGAGACAACTGCCGATTAGTGCATGTACCCCCTTGTCTTTCGGCTATCTACGCCACCACATGATGCATGATTAACCATCCCCCTCTTTTAACGTTATTTTCACGAAATTAGTAAAATAACATTAAAATTAGTACACTTGAGTTTCAATATTAATAACTAGTAATTTTCCCCTCGCGCTTCGCGGCGAAAATTCGGTTGGTACGTGTTTGGTTCATTATGGTACCTACACTCGTTATACTAATTGAAAGAGAAAACCTTACATGGATCGAAAACAATAAAAACGAATATCCATACCAGTACCGATGTTGTTCAATTTTTTTGAATGACAATGTCTGGTCTGCTCTATTCACAAATAATTCTAATATTTATCACTCTTGCCTAGGATTGAACCTGGAACATCTCCCTTAAGAGGCATATGTCTCCACCAAGTGGCCTAGCTCCACATTGGCAAAACATAGAATCGGACACAACAACAATCGAACTTGCGTCAGCTGCTAGCAATACAACACATCAACCCTCACAACACATCATTTGATTTGTATGTTGTTTAGTTGATATCGGTTTGGTTGGTTTGCATTCTATGTTTATTTTTTTCAACGTTGTCATATAAACATTATGGAAAACGGCTATTGTGCCGCTATCGTACCAACCCAAACTGAAACCGACTGAACAATATTTGTATCATTATCAGGATTTATTTTTATTTTTTTCCTTTCGATAAACTAAGATCGCATTGCTATCACACCGTACCGAACTGAACAACATCGGTACCGGTATGTATTAATTTTTAGAGTAAATTACAAGTTTTGTCATTTATCTTTACATCAAATTTCAGACGTTGTCCTTTAGGCAAAAAGTTGACAGGCGGTGTCCTTTACGTTTCAAAATCTTGCAAATTTTGTCCTTTAAGCCAAACCAAGTTAGAATTCTCAGTTAAAAACTGTCATGTGCAAGGCACATGAGGGTAAAATGGTCATTTCCCTCACCCTTACACTTTCCCTTCTTCTTCTTCAATGATTTAAATCTGCAAATCCCCTTACACGAATTTCATAACATCTAATCCCTTACCACCACCACCTGCGTCGTCAACCCACCACCTCCACTCCACCATCTACACCATCAACCACCACCACCAAAAGTCGGTAATTATAGCAGCGGATCGGAAGAACCATACTCGAAAGCCAGAATTGTCAAGAAAACAAAGGGTTTGACTTAGATTTATGTATATCAAAATTTTAATCGGAAAGTGCAAGGTTTGCCCTTAAAAGTCACTTGTTCACAAAGTGGTTAGCATTGGATTGATTATTCAGATGATGAGGCTGAACGGAAGAAGAAAAAATATCAAATCAAAAGATATGTGGTTGGTTGTAGTGAAATACTAATTCCAAAATCAAGGATAAATTGAAAGCAATGAACACACCTGTGAAGTCCAGGTCGGGATCATTTTCTATAGATGTGTGGAGAGATTCAATGGCAAATTCGTGAATATTCTTGATAGACTTGATTTCATTTTGTGAGTTGGAAAGCTTCTCTTCAATTTGGACACTTTTGGCTTCATTTTCAGTCATAAAGTGGAGGATACAGGCATAATAAAACTATAATATATTCACCAAACTCGTCGGATCTGACCGGATAAAAGTCGGATCTGGCTGGATAGAAGTCGCTGGATCTGTACAAGGGAAGACGAAGAGGTGACATTGTCGGCTGGAGAAGAGAAATATGGAGGTTGATTCAGATGAGAGTGAGGAGAGAGAGAAGACAGAGAGAGATGCAGGTTTATATGAAAGAGAGAGAAAGAAATAGTTTTTATATAAATGAGGAATTAAATGGGAATTAATTGATTTAAGAGGGAATGACCATTTTACCCTCATGTGCCTTACACATGAGGTATTTTAACTGAAAATTCTAACCTGGTTTGGATTAAAGGACAAAACTTATAAGATTTTGAAATGTAAAGGACACCGCCTGTCAACTTTTTGCCTAAAGGACAGCGCCTGAAATTTGATGTAAAAAAAACTTGTAATTTACTCTAATTTTTATGGTTTTTTGTTTGATATCGTGTCACTATCGTAGTGATCCGAACTTAAATTATTATAAAAAATCAAACTGAATGCTAAACAAAATGCTACTAATAAAAAGAACAAATACCTAATAATTATCTTATTACTAAACAATTAAATAAATAATGAATAATTAATAAAATAATAAAAAAAACACTGTTCTATAAATAATGAATAATTAATAAAATAATAAAAAAAACAATGTTCGAATTAATATGTATAAATAATAATAGATGCTTTCTGAGTTTCAAAAACTGAAAGAATTACATTAAAAAATAATAATAACTAGTGTTATGCTTGCCCGCATTGCGGGGCGTTAAATCGAATATTTCTTAGTTTTATAACATGCACACATGTATTTAGGTTACTTGTATATACTACTTATAACACGATCTCAATAAAAAATACATTGAGGCAACCAATTAAACCAAACACCACCCTAGTTTTGCTAAAAAAAGTAAACGATGTCAATCTGTGATTTTGAGCTAGGATAAAATACTTATTTGTCAGAACTAATGAGCGAGTGCTATACAACTACTTGACACAATAAAAGTTACATTGAGTCAACCAAGTAAAATAAAACACTACTATAGTTTTGCAAAAAAAAAAAAAAAAAAAAAAAAAAAAAAAAAAAACTAAAACGATGGCAAGATCACAATTTTTAACCGGTGGAAAAAGTGTATTTTTTAAATGGGGGCAAAAGCGTAATTTTAAGTTGCGGGGAAAAGCATAATTTTATTTTGGACTGGGGAAAAAATTAATTTTGAACTGAGGGCAAAATCGTAATTTTGAGTTAGGAGCAAAAACATAATTTTGTTTTGAACCGAGGGCATGTGAATTGAGGGCGAAACCATAGTTTTAAACTAAGAATAAAATCGTAAATTGGTTGGATCAATAAAGAAGTTGCAAGCAAGCTGCCTGACACTATTCTTCCAACTTGTAAATGTAAATGTATAGTAAATATAATACTATTGATAAAATGATGTTAGTTTTTTTTTGTGTGTTTATCTTTTATTTTACATATGAAGTTGTTTTGCACCATTTTGAATTTTAAGCAGATTTTTTTGTCATTACCAAACCAAACGAAGGTTAAACTCCTTTTACTTATCTAATTGTTTTTTTGGGCTTATTCTTATTGTTCATGTTTGAGATGGTTTGATTGAAGAAAACAAAAAGAAAAAAATTATAATGAGTCGGTAAAAAAAAACTATTTTGGAAGAAAAAAACTATTTTGGAAGAAAAAAAATATTGGTTTGAATAAAAACACAATAAGTATAATAAAAAATAGATGAAAGAATAACAGAAAAAATATATAAGAATCTAATATGTTGATTAGAGAATAAAAGATAAACGTAAAATAAATAGAAAAAATACCAATGTAATAAATAATTTTTAAGGAACACCATTTTATTAAATATTTTTTCTATCGTTTAGGAAAAACTCTACAAAATTCAATTATTTTTAAGTGACGAGTGACAGAAGAATACATAGTCTTTGTCTAGACATAAGACTCGTATGTAGCTATCTCGATATTGCAAACCATAAAACTGTTGTATGTGGTTTTCATAGCTTACCAAATCAAACACACGGACATGGTATAGTGGGTCGCTTCAATTTAATAATAACGAGTTTTTGGGACCCGCGCTATGCCGCGGGACCGTTAAACCAAACAAAAACGTAGACGTTGAAACGTTTAATTACATACGTGCGTTACGAAGTGTTTACTTAAACATTATCATAGAAAATAACAGCTAAGTAAGAACCATAACATAATTCACGTCAAAGAAAAATTGTTAATGACTACAATTAAAAATCTGGTAATAATAATGATGACAATAATAATATTGGATTTGAATTTATGTGTTAATTGTAACTTAAAAGATCTTCCTAAACAGATCTTAATCTCATTTAATCTTGAATAGTATTAGTAGATTAATTCCAATCCAACTTATTATGAATATTATATTAACTTAAATTCTTTATAGTTATTGTAAAAAGTTAAAATTGTACACTTATTCTTAAAGAGGTTTAAAGAAATGAACATACTGGATTGAAGCATTATATATTTTATACCATGTTGTTTCTTTTATCTATCTATGAGTGTATACACTTCTAGAGTTGTAGGTCCTTTGTTTTTCTCAAAGTGGACATCAAACATTTTCTTAACTAAAGTTAACATTTTATATGTTAATCTCCAACATCTTCTATAATGCTAATAACACAACCATAGCACCAATCCCCTTCTAACAATTCTGCTCGGAAACCAACCGTGAGCACCATCTCATCATATCTACAACAAACAAATATTCAGTTGATTTATCCATACAAACCCTTAAATAACAATAATATACACAAACCATGGTCGTCATCGCCACCTAACACAACCACCACCCTCCGCAACCACCATCGGCCAACTTCCAACTCCATCAGCACTAAACCCCCTTGGCACCACAACCACCACACTAGTGCAGCACCACTACCTAGCTGTCGGCGGGCCGTGGAGCAGAGAGGTAACCTCCGGCCGAAGAATTTCTACATTTCATAACCGACCCAACTCGCATCTCCTGCGAATCCAAAATCCATCTATCTTTACCAACGTAGATCTTGACTATGTTATGCCATGCCGCCACCGCTTCGTCTTGTGTAACGGGAAACACCTGAGGAGGTATCGATGGTGCATGTTGGTGTGTTGCTTTTGGAGGAGGAAATACTTAAGAGGGAAAGAATTAACAGAGTAGTGGTGAAGAAAAAATAGTGAAAGAAAGACAGTAGATGAGACAAAAAAAAGATGGGCTGAACCAATAAAAAGACACAAAATTGAACAGTGTTTTTGTGTGTATGAGAAATTTTGATAAATTATATAGGGTAAAGAAGAAAAAAGAGTGAAAGAAAGACAGTAGATGAGACAAAAAAAAAACAAGATGAGCTGAACCAATAAAAAGACAAAAAATTAAACAGTGTTTTTGTGTATATGAGAAATTTTGATAAATTA
This sequence comes from Helianthus annuus, assembly GCF_002127325.2. Lineage (NCBI taxonomy): Eukaryota > Viridiplantae > Streptophyta > Magnoliopsida > Asterales > Asteraceae > Helianthus > Helianthus annuus. The sequence goes on from NC_035446.2 coordinate 164,678,859, forward strand.
TATAGGGTAAATATAGATGCTACTTGAGTTTCAAAACCCGATAGAATTACACTAAATAAATATTTCTTTTTTTCTTTTTGTTGTTACATTCATTTTTAACTCTCTATTAATTACGATGTTACCATCACCTCAATTTTAAAATGGAAACACTTCATATCACTTTTAACATTTCCTACATCAAATTCACGTTTCTAATTCATTCGATGCATTATACACAAAAGAATTTTCTTATTATATAATAGAAACGCTTGAGGAGTCTTCGAAGCCACTCATTCTATTTGCCTACTAAACTATTAGACTATAGGGGTGTGAAAGAGTTTGATAACCGTCCATATATCATCACTCATGGGTATTATAGGGGCATGAAGAGTGGGGAACGTATCTTGAATAATGTCCTAATAAGAAAGAAAATATGAAAAGTAATGAACGAAAGAACATTAAAGGGCTTTAATCAAGACGATATGATGTTGATATAGTTGGCATTAACCATTACGGATGATTTTCTAGTTAATGCCCTTCATAGCTATAATAGAAATAATAATAAAATGAGTATTTTATTTTAATCACTACAAATAGTCTAAAAAATTAATAATAAGACGATGAACAGTATTTCTATGTATGAAAAACAAATATGAAAACTAGTGATTTATCCATGGCCATTATATATTATATATTATAGTTGAAAGCAAAACGCAAAAACTTACATCTAATGATTAATGAACAATCCCAAACCTTGAATTATGTCTTTACTTGGAATATTGTAATATTTTCTAAATGGATATTCTTGTTATATTCAATATCGAGTTTTTAAAATATTGAAGAGCAATGATTTTCTTTTTCAACTATGTTTTCCAAGTTCTAGTTGCGGGCCCAGTATGTGGGTTATTCGAATATATTCTAGCCAAGCTAGTAAAGCGAATAAACTTGCGAAGAATATTAAAAAAAAATAAAAATAAAAATAAAAACACTTTTCTTACGTGCTTTTATTTATCTTTATAATATAGGTATATCCGAAACTGAATAACACATATATATTATGTTTATAAACATATGTGTTTTATCTTGCTGTAATTAACATGATGGTACAAAACCTAATCGAATGACACGGATTCAATGTTACTCAACTTAGTAGTTTATGAATTTTGGTTTTCAAGTTGATTTATGAATCTGTGATTTTCAAATGAAACCGAAAGTATACATAACAATACATATTCTTATTTAATAATTAATTATCCTAATTATATATATATATTAAACCCATTAAGTCTAACCGTTTTTGAAATCGATCCTGGCCGTTTAAACTTGCTGAGATTAAATCCTGTCCGTTTAAACTAGCATAAATAACCGCTACCACCGGCGGTTCAGAGAAGTTACCTGGTAGTTTCCGGTGGTGGTTTCGTTCCATATATTTCTGGCCCATGATCTGGTGGTTTTGCTCCATGATTTTTGTCCCATTATCTACCTGCAACCGATAAATGTGGAGGATTTTCAAAATAATTAAAGCCGCGATAAATGTGGAAGTTATGTTCAGGAAATCACAGTTTTGTTTAGCTGGAAGTTACCTCCGAAACCTGTGTTATTAATGGTTTTTATTTTTCCTAAAAAAATGGCCATGTTCTCCACCTTCCTATATTTTAGCTCCGTTGCAGTTATACATGTGCTTATAAATATTGAAACCTTGCCGATCAACAGTACATCCTGCTTTCTTTCTTTACCTTCTGTCGCTGGGTTTATGTCGCTGAACATGGAGCAGCATCCTGGGTTTTTGTTGCTGAACATGGAGCAGCAGGTTGAAGATGCAACAATGGATAAAGCTGTTAAAGTAAGCTTCAGACATACCTGTTTATTTCTGCTGGTTGTAATCTCCACTTTTTTGTTTCTTTCAGGTTGCATCAATGGACAACTCCTTCTTTAGCCCAATCGTGTGTAAACCTACAAATGAATCGGATAAGGTAAGTAGGAGTTTTATAATCAATTTGATAGGTTTTTTATACCTGTTATTTTATTGTTATAATTTATCATTCAAGTGATATATTATTGTCTAAAAAACAAGAAATTGATGACGTGGAGTTTGAGGCATCGAATGGTGGTCACAAAGACATTTCATCCAGTTTCGAGGATAGCCAGCAAGCAAGCATCTGTGAATCTTTCTATGAATTGGCAAAAGTATATACATTATACTAAATTATACTTTTGTACACGTATTAATATTCTATTATTCTCATTACTTGAATGTTTTTTTAGGTTAGCAAGTTTAAGAGATTGGACAAAAGGGCAAATGCTTTAAAGACATGGAAGTGGGATGAAGTGATACAAATTGATAGTGAAACCGAAGATGAAGAAGAGGATGTTACACCTGTGATAAAAAGAGCTAAGCATGCTTTTGTTGTTGAATCAAAAGTTGTTGGGTAGAAACAGAAATGTTTTTAATGGGTCTTGTAGTGGTGTTAGAAATTGTACGTTGTTGTTTTTGTGTTTTTCCTTTCCTAGGCTGGACCATGTGGCTGTATCTTTTATTGTATTGAATGAAATGCCTCTTTTAAAGGTTCAACCTGTTTTAAGTTAACCTCTCTTTTAGCACTTTTGTCTAATTTGGTTAATTCGTTTAACATTTATTGGATTGACTTTGTAACACTAGCCTTTGTGCTATATAGGAAGGTGTTATTTCGATTTAGTGGCATTTGTTTACATTATATGGAGAATTCCTTCTATTTGATTGAGTAAAAAGTAATTATGTTATCGTAATTTGGTATTTAAAAGCTTGAGTCAACTAATTAATGGGATCACAATCAGATTGCTATGCAATGGATCAGAATTCGGCTCGTGTTTCAACTGTTGTAAGCAATTAGATTATATTATTTATTATATACTACTGTACAATCTTTTGGATAACATTTATGTTTGACCCAGTATTCATGTACTTAATATTGCATACGTCTTTAATTGTTGTGTTTCTTTAAATAAAGTTTTCCTAGGTTATATTGAATAGATATCAGCTATACTAGCCCTTTGTTCTATTGGAATTACAACAGAAGAAATAAAATAGTCAAATTAGACAAAAAAAAATAGCAAATTGTAAAAAAATGTTATTAGTTTAACACCCTTCCATCACAGTTTAAAGAATTGAGAATATGCAACCTAGCTTCCAAAAGTTTTAAGATTATGCTATCTAATATATTACCCGTTTGTTTGTTACTGTCCCAGACTTCCAGTGTATTATTAGCCCTTTGTTCTATTTTGAGTTGTTAAAATAAAAAAAATAAAAAAAAAACCAAATGTAGACCTTTGATCTGGCAGTTTTGGTCCAAATGTCTAATTTGGGTTGACTTGGTCTTTACAAAGAAAGTAATTGGCTGTTTGGTAAACATTTTTATTTTCTTGTAATATAACCGACTAACCAACCCATCACTCCACTAACCCCATGACTTCGCTAACTATAGGGTAGTTGATAACATAAGTTATGTTTTGATTACTGTTCCCTGCAAGTAGTTATTTTCTTAAGATAACCGATAACCCAACCCATGAGTCCACTAACTACAGGGTAGTTTACAACTCAAGATATGTTTTGATTGCAATTTCCTACAAGCAGTTTGTCTTTCAGCCTATATAATAGGGATCCCCTTCACAACCCAAAAAATTAATAATACTTTCGATTAAAAGTATGGACGAATACACAAATAAAACAAGTGATCGATCTGTCAATGTAATATGCATCTAATACTTATCTTGCTTTTTCTTTAATGTTTGTCTTGTCTATTTACATGAAATAGTTTGGGTCTACCATTACTAATTCTGTCTTTTAGGTTGTCAAAGCTATCTCTGTCTTTGAGGACGTGGATCAGAAGTTGATCCCCCAGCCAAATGAACTACCAAAGGTTTTTTTCAATTATCTTATCAGTTTTTACTTATTATCGTCAAATTAATTTAAAATTTTATTGTTTTTTATTTCAGTCATGTAGTGACAGTGTAGGGATTATTTCATTCGGTCCATTTAGTCCTTTCAAATCACATTTAGCTCGTGAGTTCAGTGCCGAGGTAATACACGATGAATACATCATTATGTTTAGTTTTATTTCTCCTGTTAGAGTATTAGCACTGCTACATTCAACCTATTTCCGTTATTTAGATGCAAGAGTTTGAAAAGCAGCGAGAAGGAGAAAGAGACTTGCTAGAATGGAAATGGGATGATGTTGTAGAAATTAGCAGCTCTAAAGAAGAAATGGATTTTTATGATATGACTAGCAATGTTGATGGGAATGAGGTTTCTACTCCGTATGATGATGAATATGCTGATCCTGAAGGTGTATTTGATGATACTGCTGATTCGCTAGAAACTTTCCATAAGAATTTGAAGATTCCAACAGTTAAAATTCACAGTCGCTCTCGGGTTGTTCGTCTTTGAATTTATTGTTTTTTTTTGTTTTTTCGTGTTTTGTTTACTATGTTTGTCCGTGCATCTTTTGTGGCTTTTCTTTCATTTTAATTTGTGGATTATGTCTATTTATAAGTTTTAGTTTATGTCTATTTAGTTTCGGTTCTCAAACGCACCAAATAATGTCATGTGTGGAGTTATGTGGGATGTATCAAAATGAAGATAATGGTAAAAACAACCCGATTTTATTTCTACTAATATAATTGGTGTTGTCATGTTCGATATATAAATACATAGTTTTTACATTCAATATCACGTCAGTTACATCATATGTTTCAGGCACGTGACAATCCATATAATCTAAGTTATTGGTTATGCTTCATAAATAGTTAACAATACTTCTCATACTTTTAGTTTTTAAGAGTTTTGGCAAATATGATATGGTTTCATTCTAGATGAATACACACAGGCATGATTAATTTGAAACACTATATATTATCTGAACATGTGGAGCAAAAAACATACCATTATCTGTCCACTCTTCGAAAATTAAAAATAGTGATTAGTTTAAAAATATAAAACATTAAATTATAAATTAGTGGAATTTAAAATGTTGAGCAAAAAACATACCATTATTTTTTCTCTTTTTATTTTATCGATTTTCAAAAGATTTAGAATTCAAAATTTTATACCTTCTTCTCCATCAACATTACCCACCTGTTCATAACCTCTTCTCATAACTTAGCCACCTCCTATAATCTCTCCTCAAAACCTACCCATCTCCCCACAAACTTTCATCATAACCTACCCACCTTCCCACAATCTCTCTTCATAACCTACATAACTATACCCTATTCTATTGTTTTATATCTCTTTCATCATCTAAAAAATTTCAATCTCAATGGCAATGTACACCAAGTTACACAATTTACTAGCAAATGGTGCCAATGAAGAAGATCTCGTAGGTTGCCCTCTTTGTAATATAATATGCCTTGACATGCACCAATATAATGTGCATGTATCTTCACGCAAACATCTTGACAGGGTACATCTATTTTTAAAATCTTTCATTTTATATTGCATTCGTACATAATATAACGTTTCATTCATATTTTGATGTGACAGGTAGACAAAGCTACCTTTCCTTTCATCGATTTTCATTGTGGTTTGTGCAATATTTTTTGTACAAGTTCTATGCAACTTGACGCTCATTTGAGAGGGAAGAAGCATGCAAAGATGATGGTGCAAGGGGTAAGGGATGATAACATGGAAGGTGAAAGTAATGTTAATGAGATTACTGAAGATCATGTCGCAGCTGAAGAGAATGTGGGGGTTGAAGAGAATGTTGGGACTGTAGAGAATGATGGGGGTGTAGAGAATGTTGGGGCTGAAGAGAATGTTGGGACTGTAGAGAATGGTGGGGGTGTAGAGAATGTTGGGGCTGAACAGAATGTTGGGGCTGTAGAGAATGTCGGGGCTGTAGAGAATGTTGGGGCTGAAGAAAATATGGGGCCTTCAAACAATGATGGGGGTCACGGTGAGGGTGATGACGGTGCTGCTGGTGCTGGTCAAGCCTGTATGGGGTGCCAAATTTATGTTAATTTGCCTCTAATGATGCCGTTTTGTGGCGAGTGCTACCGTCTTTTTAGAAGCAATTATCATTAGGTTTTCCATTTACCTTATGTTTTTATTTCTTTTGGACTCTGTTTATCAATAGAGTTTAGTAATGTTAAGGTATTTGATTTTTGTATTGTGTGTTTTCGTCTTCTATGTAAACTATGGTATTATCTTTCATTTGGATTTATATTACGTTGCAATGTGATATTTGTGTGTGTTATTTTTAGTATACAAAAATCATTGATGTTTAAGATATTATAAAAGGGGGAACTGTATACGTTGATGGTAGACGTGTAACGTTACACGAAAACCCAATCAAAAGTACGTTGTTTTGATTAAAAAATGCCTTTTAATCCAGTAAAAAACATTTCGATACTGATATACATATTTAAAACAATTGTGAACAGTAGAAACCCATAATATTTGATGGTAAAGGGTAACCTCTATTTAAAACAATTGTGAAAAGTAGAAACACATTCAGAAATATCAGTTAAAATTCAATGCTGGTCCCCGCTAGCCTGGTCACAATGATGCCTAAATAGAATATGCAGTCCATTTGATAAAATATGTGGTTTTCGTATACTTACATTATAGCTTAGCAAGGCTCTTGTCGTTTAAAGCCCCTTATTGCAAAATCAACCGGCCGTATCAAATGTCCACGCTCAATTCTTTATGGCCAGTTAGTATAACTTCTCCAATGCAACTTAAGAAGTTACAAAACAAGGATTAGTTTTTTTTTTTAAAATTTGGCAATTCAAACAGTTAAATAACTTCTATATTTATAATTCCACTCCCCCTATATTCATAGTTCCACTCACTATTTGATTTGTATTAATATTAAGTGCAGTGAATACTTCTCATGGATTGTCTGCATCCAGTTAGAAAGAAATTACATATGAGACGCCATGCACAAAGTAGGACGTGCATCGACGATATTGGTATTGACATACTTGTGTCTCATATATTAGTCAGGCTTCCGGCAAGGTGTGTGGGTCAGTGTAGGTGTGTGTGCAGGGAATGGCTTTCTTTACTATCGACGCAACAATTTGCTATCACGCATTGTCGCCACATATCGACTACTTACGACCAAAAGTTCATATTAATCGGATCGTTATCGGGTTACGTTTATCCTGTTGTTTTTGACCATTTAAGTCGTTCCTCAAAAATTGTACTTTCACTTCCATTCGAACGTTCTTCGTGTCTTGTACGGATTCTTGCGAGTTTTGAAGGTTTATTATGTATTTGTTTGTGTGATACTGGTGAGATGGTTATTTGGAACCCGCTAACACAGGTGTATAACATGGTGGCTAACTCAAAAATTCGTGGTTTATGCAACCCACGACTGGATGCTGTTGCTTTTTATGTAGATTCTTCGAAGGGGTACATGCTTTTACATTTAAAGCGTTTTGGTGGTAAAATGTGGCTTTATATATATTCATTGAGGCGTCAGTTGTGGCGGAAAGTAGGTTTTCTTGACGAACAAAAGTATTTCAAAAGGAAGCTTAAATGGTCTAACGGAACTTTCTGCAAAGGTGTTGTTTATTTTACGGTTGACTTCATCAAAAATCGTTTTCACTCGGGAAGTATGCTACTTGGTTTTGATGTGAAGTTGGAAAAATTTAATAAGATACGCTATCCAAACGTTCCACGTGATGACTTGGAAGGGCATTTATTGCTTATACATAACAATCTGCACATATTTCTTACTCACGGGATGCCTTTTTGGTCAGTAGATTTGTGGAGGTTGGACGGTGACAGTTGGATTAAAGTCTGGGTTTTTCCTCCAATTCGGCCGATTCTTTTAGGTTGCACGATTACATACGTGATTAGTACTGGCAAGTTTCTTGTCGTAGACGATTATGGAGACGTTAATGAACTAGACATAACTTTAAGTGGCGAAGATTGTTACTATCCTGTGTTAGGTTCCTATTCGATGTTGGCAGGCGCGGTATTTACGGAAACTCTGGTGTCACCAAATATGTAGCTCTGTTACGTGTTTTGTTTTTTTATTTTCACGTTACCGTTTGTTACCTTATTTCGTTTTCTTAGTCGTGCATTCTATTTGCATTGAATTGATTATACATTATATGTGGTTTATTATTGTTTTTTAGTATTTGGTCAGTTGTTGTTTCATACAAGTGTAAAATCAAAACCTAGATTAGTTTACAATCAATTATAAAATAAGAGAAAATAATTGTCAATTGTTGTTGGTCAACGAAAGGTTCATGGTTGACCAGGTTTAAAAATAAGGTTGATGGTTGAAATGTCACACTTGGTAGTTTAAAATTAAGTTTTGATTTATATGAAATCCACGTAAGATATATATATATATATAATAACTATATAAGAATTAATAGAATTAAAAAGAATAAGTTGATTATCTGCTAATTACACACTATTGAAACACTAAATTGAAGTTTATTTACTTTAGAGATAAAAAATAGTTTGTATTTCTTAGTTGAGACATTTTACAAAGTTGGTTACCTTTATTTTTTACAAACTATATAATTTATAATATCTAATCAAAAAATAACCACCATACCACGATATGTGGAATGTGGGTAATCACCTCAATTACTTCTTGATAGTGGGGGTCTAGCCATATTCCATTTTTTATGGTATGTGTAACCGATTTCAGTGGTGGTTCATTTCGTTTTTATATTTTTTACCCTATACATATCAGACTGGTATTTTGTTTTGTTTAGCTTTTGTCAGTTACGTCTTGGTAAGAATGGAGCATCCTCAACAGAAGAAAACCACACGAAATAGAACAAAGAAGGTAACTAAGACAGTCAAACCAATGCCAAAGGTACTCTTACACCTTCTCTAACATTCATGGAGTATTAACATATTGTGCTCAAATCTTATTTTATTTACCATGTGGCAGCATGGTGACAAAGTTGAGGAAACTATTAGCGAGTTGGTATGATTTTGTGTAAAACTTAATTTCATTTTTTTGTCTTAAAATTCTTTGTCTATTTTCGACTAAACCAAGCCTTTCATTTGTACTAGATTCGAAGGTGTGATCGATCCAACAAACGGGCAAGAGCTATACTAACTTGGCAATGGGATGATGTTATTGACATTAGTAGTTCCAATGAAAGTTGTCAAGTTGTTAACAACACCAGGGGTAAAGAAAATGATGTCGAGGACGAGTACGCTGATACGGCAGATTCAATCTGGTCAGTGAGGAAAAAGTCAAAGATTCCGAAGATTCCAAAGATGACTGTTTATTTTTAAATGGTAATTTAACGATGGTTTTTTTCATTATTTTTTGAAGAGTGTTTTTGTGTGGTTGTTTGGTTTCTCAATTGAAGTATGTTTTTCCTTATAATTATCAGTTGAAAAATGTTTTTCTTATGTTTTGTTTATGTTTCTCCTTTGTTCAGTATGATTATGATTGATCTTCTGAATTTAATTTTTTTTTCTTTTAGATAAAAGTAATTTTTGAGTCTATCAAAAAATAGAAAACACATAGTTATTACCTGTGACAGTAGATATGTTCTGCCAAATTCTGCAAACAAATGCCTCGCCAGCCAACCTCTTCATTTAACTGTAATTAGACAAGTATGAAATGTAACCATAATATGTAATGGCTAATAATTTGATAAAAACTACTGCAAACTTCAAATTTCAATGAACACACACAATGTTCAAAAAATTATTTCACACATCTAAGCTGCTTAAATGTGCGTTTCCATAATATGTAATTCTTTAAAATGCAGGGCTTCAATACCGTTTCTGTGACAAAGTTTTTTTACAACGAACTACTTACTCACTTTTCACTAAGTTGATAAACTTAGAACCACGTTGTTGATCAGTCTCTTTTGTATCCTGGATAACCTGGATCCCCCGCCATCCAAAAACCAAAACTTAGATTTTCAATTCCACAAAATTAATGCCTAACCCATCATCTTAATCAAAAGTTTTCAACATATACAGCAAGAAGACAACATTTAAAAGCACCTTGATAAGATTTCTTTTTTAATACACATCCGTGTTTAGAGTACACAAATGAAAACCCAAACCCCTAACCAAACCCATCTTCAAGATTAAAACTTTTCAACAAATACAACAACAACTCACCATTCAAAAACCCTTTGATGAGATAAATATTTTGATACACTTCGTGTTTAGTCTAGATCATCAAAAACCCAATACCCTAAATTTCAAAACTCCCAAAACTGAAATCAAACCCAAACACCCTCTAAGTTGTGTAAATCCTACCAAAGAAAAGAAATATGTACCTGATCACTGGGAGGAGTGAAAGAAGGTTCTGTCTTTTTCGTCAAAAACCCAATACCCTAAATTTCAAAACTCCCAAAACTGAAATCAAACCCAAACACCCTCTAAGTTGTGTAAACCCTACCAAAGAAAAGAAATATGTACCTGATCACTGGGAGGAGTGAAAGAAGGTTCCGTCTTTTTCGTCAATGACGACTCCACAACTGACGATCGATTGTTGGTGTCCCTACCCTCCAGCTGCATCTCTGCTACCAGATCTGCTCGCCCAAAGAATCAATTTCCCTAATCTTCATCGGCGTTAAATTAACCCACCAAACATACTATCATCTCTTGCCGGGCTCACCCTCTATGTCTCTGAAGATGTAGTCAATGCCAAGCATGACACAAAACAGCTAGGTTGTAATGGTGAAGAGGGAAGACCAGATGTGAAGCAATAATCGTTCAATGTTTAAATTACAAAATTACCCCTGAGAGGCCGTTCATGTTTTGTGTTGTTATTATTAGGGCAATGTTAAATAAATATTATTTGTAATGTAATTGTAATGGAATTTCATATGTGAAAATTTGGGTCAATGGTTGATTTGCGTTGATTAGGCGAAATTTTATTCATCAATCAAGCTTTAGTTGATATTAGTAAACCAGTGGGTTTATTTGCTCTTTGAAACGGGTTCCGATTGATATTACTTGATATTGCCACTGTATATACGAATAAAAAGAGGTGTTTACTATTGGTCAACAAATACAAAACAAATATCAATTTTGAGCGTTTTTTTTTTTTGATTTTTTTTAACAAAAACGTCCCACTAAAGGGCCGTCTTAGTGGTTCTCATTTATAGTTGACATTCATTCGAAAGAATGTTAACACATCTGTTACTGTTTAAAAAAATGGTATTAAATTTAAATTATTTTGATAAGTACCGATAATTTTAACCCAAACAGTGTGATTGATAAAAGAAAAGGCAATACCAAACAATAAAAATTTTTTACTGATATATGATTTTTAATAAAACAACCTCTTATATATATTGTTACATAGAAAAATTATTTTGGATTTTCACATCATCATCATGTTCCAAAACCACTCACTGAGTCATCGTTCACATTCAATTTTACCTACCTGTCTTTACAAAACAGCTCTACATTTGTCTGAAATCAAATCAAATGTTGAGAAATTAAAAAACGAAGCGAGGATTATTACATATCTGTTCTGAAAATCGTTTGAATCGTTATAGATCAGTGTTTTCAACCAAGTGTGTGGTGATGGTATGGGGTCCAAGTTCAGTCGGCGGCTGCCTTGAAGTTGCTTTTCAATTCGTTACCAAAATCAAATGATTCAAGCAATGATGGTGGATTCTATACCTAGATAATCGGATATGGTAAGTTAGTCGGATAGATATGCTCTGGGTGGCGTTGGGGGTGGGGTACGAGGATTATCGGCGATGGGCAGTGAATTTGAAGGGCACATTTTTAATGGTGGAACTATATGGTGTTTGCCTGATTTATTTTATATGTTCAACATCAGACCTGCAAGAATGAGAAGCTGGGTGTATGGTGTGAACAAGATATTGATATCAGGGTAAAACAAGGGTAATTTTGTGATTAAACAATCCAATAAAAAAGCTGTAACTATACAAATATTTCGATTTTAGGGTCGTTGATAACAGGGATGGCCTAGGCAAACTGCCATGTTGAAAGCAAAGAGGGAAGACCAGGACATCTGCACTGACCACCGATGATTATTTTTAAGGTATGTATAATAAGTATACAGATTAATTACAATTTAGCCTTTTCAGCTTTTGATTTTTTGTACTTAATCACCTTATTCGAAACCACCTGTGAAGACACTTGACTTGTAGTTGTGTTTTTAAGGTTCTCATCAGTGAAACCCACTCCCCATGTAAAGAAGTTACAAAACATGGTTTTTTTTTTAAACAAGTTGGTTATTCAGACATTTAATTAACTTCTATGTTTATGGTTCCACTCCTCATTATATCCTATTTTTTTGGTAATCAAAAACTTATCTGCATATAATTTTTATTTTCAGAAAAAAAGATACATTGATCTATTCCAAGTGTTGCTTCGAAAAGGTATATATTGTTTAGTGTTTTCATAATTGTGTTTTAGTATTGGTAACTCCTTTGTTAATCAGTTGTTGTGTAATATTAGGTTGAATTTACTTAAGTGCCGGTTCATCAAGTTCTACAATTCAATCTACAGTTTTCCTGCTAATTAACAGGTATGATTATATCTTTTGTGTTATCTGTTCATCTATTTTGATTTAAAGTATCATTATATGAACTCATAAAAGTAGTAAACAGGTTATATATTTGATTCGTTGCCTCGATTCATCAATCATATCTTTTAGTTGGATACACACGTGTTTAAAGATACTTATGTCATTATGATATTCGTACTTAGGATTAGGATTAGGATTCGGATTATGATGGTCAGGTCTTTGTTTTATATTGTACGTGATAAAATTTAAGAAAGTTACATAAGATGAAGTGGATATGATGCTGGACATGTGGGGAAAGAAGGTATGAATTGGATAAGCTGTGTGATACGTGGTGAATCAAGGTATATAAGATAAAATGAAATATATGTTTGTGCCATATATCAATATGACTAATGAAGGTAAATGATAGGTTTTGTTACACAAATGTAACAAATGTTCGTTTATCATAGTTAGTCCGATACATGTTGTCTCACAATACATATATTTTCTGCTCACAAGGAGTACTACAAGCTACGAGACGAATGGGTCGTCCTCGCTTACGAGATCGGCCACTTTCTTTGAATAATGACAACACACCTTCACAAATTCGTCGTCGTGCTGTTGGTAGAAGTGCAATAAGCCCTTTATCTCCAGCAACTTCTGCAGTACCATCTCCCTCAAGTTGTATCAGTTTGAATTCAAACGTCCCTGTATGTACTCCTCAAAACCAAATGCGAAACGGTGCATATGGTCAGTATCAAGATGAAAACACTCAAGGTAAAGTTTTTACCATTATGTAACTTTTTTTTCATATTTTTTTGTTGATTTCGTAATTTTATCATCACTTATACTTTGATCGTTCTTATTGAAGGTCGTGTTCAATCATACTGGGATTGTGGTGATGCAGATCATGTATGTTCGCATTGTGATGCAATGGTGTGGTATGCAGAACGAACTTTGAAACATTTTGCACCGTCTGTTCCTAGATTCAGCTTATGTTGCGGTGAGGGGAATGTCATTTTACCTTTACTTATGAATGCTCCGCAGCCATTGCTAAGTTTACTGAATCACAATTCTGAGCCACGGTCATCAGTTTATAGAGACCATATCAAAGTTTTTAATTCACTTTTTTCGATGACCTCAACCGGTGGGAGAGTATGTTCGGAATTAAATGATAGTCGTGGTCCGTATGCCTTTCGCTTGAATGGACACAACCATCATAGAATTGGCTCTCTGATTCCAACTCATGATGATGGTCGGCCTAGATTTGCGCAATTATATATTTATGACACGGCCCATGAAATTGATAATCGCTTTTATGCTTTAAGAAACTGTGTTCCATCATCTTCTGCTGAATCCATTTTTCGTTCGTTGGTGGTTGACTTGCTGGCCATGCTTGATGAAAATAATGTATTAGTACAAGCGTTTAGGATGGCTAGGGAAAGGTTTGACGATTCGTCTAGGCAACCAGTTAGACTTCGGTTGCTTGGCACACGAAATACACAGCCTCGTCAATATAATTTACCCACAGCTTCGGAAGTGGCTGCATTAATTCCAAGTGATGGTAATCCAACTGACTCGCGTGACATTCTTATTCAAGAGCGAGATACTTATACTACAAAACGCATTTCGGAGCTGCACCCAAGTTACATGTCTTTGCAATATCCACTGCTCTTTCCTTATGGAGAGGATGGGTACCATCCAAACATTCCCTTATCACGTAATACGTCGGCAAGGAGGAAAAGCATATCTTTAAGGGAATACTATCGGTATCGTTTACATGTTAGGGATACTGAAGCTAGAACGTTGCACTTATCTGGCCGTTTGTTTCAGACGTATGTCGTTGATGCTTATAGTGCTGTTCTAGAGAGTGAATTAGATTGGTATAGGCGAAACCAAGCTACGATTCGTTCAGATCTATATAACGGATTGTATGATCATGTATGTAATGGAGAAACAACGTGTGAGTTTGTTGGACGCAGGGTTATTCTACCAGCGTCATTTACTGGGGGGCCAAGGTATATGCTACAACAATATCAAGATGCAATGGCGATTTGCCGTTGGGCTGGGACACCAGATCTTTTTATTACCATGACTTGCAACCCGAGATGGCCTGAAGTTGACCGTCACATTAGTGCTACCACACCTGGGCGGACAGCATCAGATAGACCAGACATTCTTGCACGCGTTTTTAAAATTCGGCTTGATGAGCTTATTAAAGATTTAAGGAAAAAAAATCATTTTGGCAAGACGAAGGCTGGTACGTTACTTATTTTTTTAGGTTTACCTTCTTTAATTGAACATATATTTCATTATTCATAACTAAAAAATATGTTTTGCTTAATTTGTAGTTATTTACACAATTGAATTCCAAAAACGTGGACTTCCGCATTGTCATGCTTTGCTTTTTCTAGAACCTGTGGATAAGATTGGTACAACGGAAGATATTGATAGATATATATCCGCTGAACTTCCTTCTGAATTGCAAGATCCTGCTGCTTTTGCAGTTATTAGCAAGCAAATGATGCATGGACCATGTGGTGAACTAAATCCATCCAGTCCTTGTATGCATAATCAGAAATGTACGAAAGGGTATCCAAAGAACTATTGTGATGAAACATTTATAAGAAATGATGGGTGGCCCTGTTATAAAAGGCCGAACAATTCAAGAACAGTCCGGGTTGGTAGTCAAGATATTAGGCTTGATAATCGATATGTGGTTCCTTATAACCGTGACTTACTTGTCAAATATGGTTGCCATATAAATGTGGAGTGGTGTAACCAGGGTATGTTGGTTAAGTACTTATTCACGTATCTTAACAAAGGTCCAGATCGTGCAACTGCAGTCTTGGAAGGTCCTAACAGTAGAACGTCTTTTGCATCGTTGTTACGAAACGAAAATGAAATTGAAGAATATATAAATTGTCGGTACATTTCAGCGATAGAAGCGTGTTGGAAGCTGTTTTCATTTGACATGAATTACCGTTCAGTTGCGGTTGAAAGACTACCATTCCATGAAGAAGGTTGTAATAGAGTCTACTTCCGAGATGATGCTGATGTTGCTGATGTAGCACAACGATCAACATCTGCCTTTTCTAAGTTCACTGCATGGATGGAGGCAAACCGGAATCACCCAGAGGGTCGGAATTTAACCTACGTTGAGTACCCAACTCATTACACGTGGCATGAAAAGGATAGGCAATGGATGCCAAGGTATGGTGGTAATACTATTGGTCGCATTTATCATGTGAATCCTTCTATGGGTGAGAAGTATTATCTTCGTTTGTTATTAAATGTTGTTCGCGGTCCACGTAGCTTCAAAGAAATTCGTACGGTTGACGGTGTCGAGTATCCAAATTATATGTTAGCTTGTAAAGCACTAAGTTTGCTTGGAGACGATGTTGAATGGGTTGAGGCTATACGTGAAGCCTACCAGTGGAAGTTAGGGAATCAATTGCGTGAGTTGTTTGTGACGATTCTTTTATTCTGCACAGTTAGTGATCAGTCGAAGTTATTTTATGACTGTCTTGAATACTTATCCGAAGATGTTGCTTTCAAACAGAGAGAACTTTTAGGTAACCAACTTGTCGTGTTCACGGATGAGGAGATACTTAACTACACGTTGCTTGAGATAAATTCAATTTTAAACAATCACAACAAATCATTGGCCGACTTTCCAACTCTACCTCAGCTTGATCCTCATTTAACGGATGATGGTTCCAATGGGTTGATTATTGCTGAAAAAACATATAATGTGCAAGAAGAAGCTGTGAAATTCAATGAGTTACATAGCGGGTTAAATGCGATTCAAAGGCAAGTGTTTGATGCTATACTTGATTCAGTGAATAACAACAATGGTGGCGTTTTTTTTGTATATGGCAGCGGAGGGACAGGTAAAACGTACTTGTGGAGAACACTTATTGCTTGCCTTCGTTCACGTAGGAAAATTGTATTATCCGTTGCATCGTCCGGAATTGCATCTATGTTGTTACCTGGGGGTCGTACCGCACATTCACGGTTTCGCATTCCTATAGATATTGAAAATGATTCATGTTGTTCGATTGACTACGGCAGCAACCTTGCTCAGTTAATCAACGCTGCTGATCTAATAATTTGGGATGAAGCACCTTTACAACACAGGTATGCATTTGAGGCTGTTGACCGAACCTTTAGAGATGTTTGTCGTGATAACATGGTTGACGCTCGGCATCGAGTATTTGGGGGAAAAGTTGTGGTTCTTGGAGGTGATTTTCGTCAAATTTTACCGGTTGTTCCGCATGCCCCACGTAGTCAGATTGTCGCGTCTGTTGTTAACAAGTCAGACACAATATGGAATGCATGTAAGGTATTTCATTTGACGACTAATATGCGCTTACACAATCCAAATATCAGTGGAGATTCGCTTGAAAAAATGAAAAGGTTCAGCAATTGGATCTTGGCCATGGGGGCCGGTCGCTTGCCTACAATTTCATTGGTGGGGGAAGATGAACCTACGTGGATCAAAATGCCTAATGATCTTTTAATCCCGGTTTCTGAAAATCCGATTGGTGCAGTGGTTTCCAATACCTTTCCTGATATTTTAGAGAGAGTCAATGACATTCACTATTTAAAAGAACGCTGCATTTTGTGCCCAACGAATGATGAGGTTGATAAGATCAACCTTCACGTCCTTGAAAAAATGCCAGGTGAACTTCAAGAATTGTTAAGTGCTGATGAAATATGTCAAAGCACAAACAACTATGACGAGATGTGTGCTTTGTATCCACCTGAGTTTCTTAACACGTTGAATTTTTCTGGGATTTCAAACCATAGGTTACAGTTAAAGATCGGTGCACCGGTTATTTTGATGCGCAACTTAAATTTGCAAAAGGGCTTGTGTAATGGTACACGGTTGGTGGTTACACAAATTAGTCGGCGTGTTATTGAGGCAGTAATTATTACCGGTACACATGTTGGCGAAAAGGCATTTATTGGTAGGATCGATATGACTCCAACGAATACATGTTGGCCTTTTTCTTTTAAAAGAAGGCAGTTTCCAATAAAGGTTTGCTTTGCTATGACTATCAATAAAAGTCAAGGGCAAACTTTTAAACATGTTTGCGCGTATTTGGTAAATCCTGTCTTTACACATGGTCAACTATACGTCGTTGCATCCCGTGTCACGTCTCGTGATGGCCTAAGGTTTTACATTGACAATACTGGGAAGTGCAATAACAACCTCACAAGGAATGTTGTTTACAAAGAAGTGTTCTACAATTTACCATCTGTAGCAACACGTGGTGTAATGTAGTCGCTGGATGGTAATTGTATAGTTTTGAATAAATATGGACTATCTTCTTTTCATGGTATAAAAGGTGGTATTTTACTGTGTACTCAATATTATTGTTCTTGTCACTAATGTATTCGTTTAACGTGTGTATTTGAAAATATTGTCTTCATGTTTACCATATTTGTGTTTACTGATGTTTCACCAACTTTTCAGGTTTCCCATCACCATAGCATGGCTTATAATTTCATTACAGACTTACGGTGCAATCGTACTGACAACCGGAGAATAGTTGTTATGGTCTCGCGCATATGGACAACATACAACCCCAAAACAAACCGTGTTCTTTCTAACGACATCATTTTTTCAGATGAACGTGTAAGATCATATTTTTTAGACCAGGCAAACGGGTCGGGCCGGATTTGGGTCGACTCATGGGTTGAAAGTTCAGTTTGAAACGGGTTTTGTTATAACCGGGTCAACTACCTAAAGGGTTGTTTTTGGTTCGGGATGGAACGGGTTTGGGACCGAACGTTTTTTGGATGGGAACGTTTCGGGTCAGTATGAGTTTTGGGCCGAATGATATTATATCTTTACCCAAGTGAACCAATATAATATTAAACGTAACCGAAATTGACCCACTTGGAAGCCTTTGTGTAAAGATTGCCCCTTCTAATATTTAGGTGCATAGATAGCGGTATAACATTTTTTTCTAAGACTTAACATTGTTTCTTTTTAGGGTTTTACAATTCATGCAAGGATACCTGCTAATTTGATTTACATTTTCAAGAACCGTTTGGAAGAGGGCTGTGTGTATATGATTGATAACTTTTTTGTTCATCCCTATGATATGTTGTACCGTCCTTTGCGACGTTGTAAGTATCTTGAATTTTCGCGGTGGACGAGAGTCGCTGCTTCGTCTATTGAACCGTGGTTGTTTAAACGCTATGTTTTTGATTTGGCTCCATTTGAGGATCTCACCAAACGCATAAATGATGATCATTATCTGACAGGTTTTACCGACGACGCTATCATTTGTTTTAATCTACATCATTATGTGTAACTTTCTTTTAAATGTAGATGTTTTTGGTGCACTACGCGCATGGGGTCCTGTTAACACTGAATCTTCAAACGTTCAATCATGTAATCGGGAGATTCGTCACATAGTTTTATCTGATGAGCGGTAAATTTTATTGTAATTTGTCTTTGTATATGTTAGTTATATAATGTGACTATGTTTTTTTTTCATTGTTTCTTTAAACAATATAGTGGCAACAAACTTAATGTTACGTTATGGGGCAAAGCTGCTCTCAAGTTTACTGACGAGGCTATCCGCAGTTATGGAAATAATCAAATTTTGGTTATTTTGACCGGTTGCAAGGTCCGAATGTTCGACGGTATGTTTTTTCTAAAATACTATGTATTTTCATCAGTTAATATTTCAACCTATATATAATTGTGTCAAATTTTACCAGGGGGTCCGTGTTTAGTGTCAACGGTTGCGACTGAACTTTATCTCAATCTGGATTTCCCTATTGTCATTGAGGCCTTCAAAAACATGTACAACAATTCTTTCCTAATTTTCTGTTCATTGTAACAAATGATTAGTCTACTTGTAAATACTAACTTTATTTATTTATTTATGTTAACAGTGTAGTGCCGCCTGTTATGTTCACATTGGATGATCAAAGCAACGAGGACATGTCTGTTGTTAGTGTATTTGACATCTATAATTATATTAAAGATGGTCTTGCTAAGGTATTGTTAGTGCTTTTTAGTCTACAACCAGCAGCTTTTACCATGGTCACGCCTAAATTTCTTCATATCTTTTTAAAGGGAAAAATGTACAATGTTGAGGGCACAATAATTGGTGTTGATTTGGAGGAGGATTGGAAGTACGTTCGGTGTACCATATGTCGTAAGAAGACGACTTTTTCAGATGCACGCTACCTTTGTTTGAAATGCAATAGATATGTCGTCAATCCCCGTCATTCGTAAGTTTCTGTAGGATTTTACAACTAGGGATCACCTCGGTAACAAACAGTACCTAAAAGCCCCACAACTGGGTAGCGGTACCGATACCTAATGTACTTGGTACGGTACGTTTCAGTTCCTGATCGGCACATATATTTGTCGACATAAATTGGTAAAACCGGTTTCGACCAATAACGTAGGCGGCACCGGAAAAGTGTCGTCCCTTTGTATTGAATTGGTACCGGTAAAGTACCCGTTCAGTTGATTCGGACATTCGGTACCGGTTCCGGTTGATACTTTAATACTGTGGTGTTACACACAAAGGGTTTTGACTGTTATTCGTGGATCTGACTTTTTTATTGTTATATATTGTTATCGTTTTCTTTATTTAGGTATAAACTGGCTGTTCAATTATGGAACCAAGAAAAAGAGATTACATGTGTTCTCTTTGACGATGCTGCAAATCTTCTTCTCGGACTTACGGCTGAACAATTGATTATAAAGACCTTATCAGAGGTATATTTTTATATATTATCATGTACTAATTATGACATATATGTCTTCGGATCTTTATACTTAAAAATGGCCATATCTATATACTCATTCATGATTTTTTTTTCATGCTTATGTTATCTTTTTTTCTAATTTATAATACTGTGTCTTGGTGTTTTTATAGGGTGCTAATGATCCGTATTGGATATATGAATTTCTGATGGACGCTTTATGTGCTCGGCATGTGATTTTTAGGATAAGAGTTGATGATTACAATTTGGCACCTACTTACAGTCCACGCTTCACCGTATCAAAATACTTGGGTGACGATATTAATAATCTTGCTACCACTTTACTTCCTTCAACATGTCCTTCTGGTGATCTTCTCCATGACGAAGCTAGCGAGTTTTTATGTCGGATCAATGATGATGAATGGGACATGATACACGAGTCATTATGGGGACCACGTATTTTGCCGACAGAATCTAAAACGTCGTTGTCATCGGTAATTCATTTCACGTGTAAATCAACTTCCTATATATACTTTTTTTGTTTATTCTTAATGCGTGTGTAATACCTTTAGGCGATTGTTGATACGGAACATGAGGTTGGTTATGCTAATTCTCAGTTTGCCCCAACAAATGATCCCAAAAATACGCCAAATTTGTCAGATGCGGAGCAGACGACAACTCAACAAGAAGAAAATACGTCATCGGTAATGTTTTTTATATCTAAAAACCTTTGTGCATATACTTTATATTGCTTACATTCAGATTTGTGTAACAACTTTAGGTGGTTGATAATGTGGAACATGAGGTCGACACTGGCAATTCTAAATGTTCCCGGGTAGATGATGCTAGATGTACACCAACTTCATCAGATGTTCACAATGCAACAAGTCAAGAAGAATTGGTAGTTGTTTTTACATGTAAACAAACTTCATATTTATACTTTCTATTCCTTGCTTTCATACTTAACTTTCAAGTGGTTGTTGATGTGAACGATCAGGATGTGTCAGTAGACGATGCCAAAAATATCCCATCTTTGACAAATGAGCATCGTGCATCAACTCAACAAGTCGAAAAGAGGCTATCTTCGAGGTTAAAGAGGACGATCCAAAAGCCGAGAAAATTGAAGCAGTAAACTACGTTTGATTGTTATAACACTTTTCCACCGTGTTGTTTAACATTTACTTTTGCATTAAAACGACAATATTTCAAGTTTTATCTCTCTATCAGTTTTATTTTATATTGTTTCTGGTTGTACACCGTTCACGTAGGTTTTCCTTTTATAAATTAGAGCAAAATGCAATTTGCGTCCTTTTGATATGTGTGAAACATCAACCTAAGCTCGTAAATTTATTATTTGGTTTTTTTAGCCGCTGAGCTTATAGATTCATAACAGTTTGAGTCCTCTGTTATTAAAAAAATTATTTTCAGAAAATCCATTGTAGTGACATAATTGTCATTCCCATGTTACCCTATTTTTATATGATACCCCTTTATTAGTTTCACATGAAAAACTTTAAACACTCCAATTCATCAAATGTAAGTAAATAAACATTCAAAGAAGCTTAATTAGTTCAGTTTCAACGATAATCACATGGTAAAATAACCTCAGTTGGATTCGAAGAGAATGGGTTTACTATTTTAAGTTTCTTCTACATTAAGGTAAGATATAAGACGAATTTTTTTTACTTTAATCAAATTTAATCAACTAATACCAGGTTGTTATAAGTTACTTAAATGCAAAGACCACTCCTTTGAAATGCTTCAAGAAAACTAACTCACGGTGCGTTCCAATCGAGCTTAAACGAGCTCAAGACTAAAAGTTAAATAGTCAAGCATCAAACATGGACAGAACATATTACTAAGTAAAACTTGGTAATCTTGACAGAACTTTCAGACTTGATATCAAAAAACCGTAACATACACCGTAACATACACCGTAACATACACCGTAACATACACCGTAACATACACCGTAACATACACCGTAACATACACTGTAACATACACCGTAACATACAACGTAAACAAGGCGCTGTACTGGTGTAACAAAATTGTGGATCTTTATTGATTGGTGCACTTCAGAATGTAGCTGATAACCCCTTTAGTGTAGCTTTTCGGTTTTCCTTGAAATTCCAGAGCTCGCTAATTACGTAGCTGCCACCACTAGGGTTATATTCATTCAGCTGCAATTGATCGTTCTCATCGATCACTTCCTTATGTGCACCGCACAATCTTCTAGGAGGTTGTCAAGTGTTCTCGCCTTCGTAGTTTGTTTTTGCGTATCTTTACATCCGCAGCCATTCTGTACAATAAAAACATCCATAGTAAGACGAACCGAAATTCATGTGCTGGTATAAATTTTCATACCTACTGTGATGACGAAATGAACGAATGAACCTTTTATTTTAATGGCTGATGTTATTTTTTTTTCACCGTTGATCAAATATTAAAACTACTTATTTTTTGTTCTTAAGTTAATAAGTTAAACTTTAGTTTATTTTTTTATTTCCTGTGTAAACTTTTTTCAGTTCATTACAACTATTAGTATAGTAGTATGCATCAAGGTAAAATCTTTGTGGGTTTAGAATAAGTTAAACAACAGCCTTTGTCCAGAATCTTGTGAAGGTGTGTTATCGGCTTCAAACCCCTCAACAAGGTGTGTTGTTAAACAACATTAAAAACAAAGATGAAAGTAAAGTAGACACAGAGGCATAATACTTAACCATGTAGACACACTTAAAACACATTTATGCACCTGAAAAAAAAAACAAGCTTACTAACTATGCACCGATGTCAAAAGAAGCAAGTTCAACTATTGAATAAGCCCATAAGTATTAGAACACTCATATATAATGTATCAACAGGAGATTACTAACATGTATTTAGTTAAAAATTAAACAACTATTTAAAATTAGTCATAAGTTCAATATAATCAAAATCAACAGAATAGTTCATGTTCTTTCATCACATAAACGCCTGCCTCACAAATAGTAGTCCATATGTTACATCTAACATTCTTCATGTAAAAACACAAGATATAAACGATTTTGAAAGTTGAGTATGCTCAGAAAGGCGTACAACAGGAACAAATATCAAATCTATGAATCGTACTAATACTTTTTCAGACTTTAATCGCAGATTTGCATCCAACAAATAATAGTAATAATAAGCATAAAAAGAAAAAAAAAAAGAAAACCAACAAACAGGTTTCTCTTTGTGTATTGAAGAACCTAGATGAACACAAAACAAAAGTAAATGAAGGTTCATTGTTTTTTCTGATCACAACCCAACCACGAAACCCTAATTATGCCATATACGAATCTGACCTTTGCAGCTTTCCGCGATTTAGCAGTTGAAGATGTGCATTTGCCGGAGTGGTCTCGCCGATCGGAAGTTCACCGTCTTCTCTGTGTCGTGGTGTCTGTGCTTCTTCTCTTCCTCTCTCTCTTTCTCTCTCTCTCTCTCTCTCTGTGTTTTGATCTGATGGATTGAGGGGGTTTGATGTGTATCGAGAAATGGAAGTAGTGGGTGGCTGTTATAATAGCCTATTGACTATTGAGGTGCATGGAGAAACCCAAACGGTGGGTAGATTATAAATGGTGAACGTGATGTTTATCCATAAGGGTAAATATTGTTTTTTGTATATAAATTAAAATTGTTATTTTTTGTTTATAATATTCTTTAGACCGGCCATGAACAAATGGTATAAAATATTGATGTCATCCCGATCCTGATATCGATAATTCTGATCCTGACATGTTTCGGTATTGGAACTGGTATCCACATTTTGGTTTTTTCGTTATCGGTATGGTGTTGTACCGGTAAAATACCGATATTTTCCCTTAAAATTCTGATATCTAACCGAACCGACATGTTTCTGTATTTGTATCATGTATTCATGAAATTTCGGATAGGAATTATCGGTGTCGGGGTGGGATCGGGACGGGATCGGTATTCGCTCATCCCCACTTTAGTTTTGTGTTCACTTAATGTGTGCGTTTGTAATTTTTATTTTGACCTGCTTTTAAGTTTTTGGCTTCTTAAAATTTAATATGTCATTTCTGTAGTGTTTGGATAATGTTTTTGCAAAATATGTTTCACTGGTTTTAAAATTAAAAAAAAAGTTCGATTGTTGTACTATTTTCAAATAGGAGATGGAAACGAGGAAAAGGAGAAGTAAACCGAAAAACCATGAATATACATTGTCTTTGTTTGTTACCTTAGCGTAACCCGTCCAACGGACGGGTATTAAACTAGTTTCTTTGGTTTTCACATTTGAATTCATTTCGATTTTAAATTCGCAATGAAAAAGTCCTAACAGAGAACCAAAAATCTTGATTCGATGAACCCATCGATAGAATTTCCTGATCACCCTTATCTGCAGAGGGTAAAACCAAACAAAGCCACAATCACCCTTATCTGCAGAATTTCCGGATCACATACCAATACAGAATAAGCATCAAATAATAGAATAAAATTAAAAAGCAACTCCACAAATAATTTGTCACCTTGTTTTTCTGTATTCTTTTCAACCTCTTTCAGCAAACGGAAAAAAAAATTATTTAAAAAAAGTTTACATATCTTTGTAAGAAGAGTAAACATACAAGGATCTATATCTATTTATCTATCTATACCTAATAAACAGATAACTAGTTGTACCACATGTTATACATATGTAAGCATAAAATTATGTGATTCGTTTCTTTTATTTAATACACTAGTATTAAGCCTCTGCGTTGCAGCGGTTGGTGTAAAACTATGTCAAGTAGTACCAATGCTATACCACTGTCAGCTACCACCAACATCGGAAAAGCTCGTAAAAACAAATTAAATAAAAACGAAAAAAATAATGTCGAGCGAAAAGCAGACGTAAAATCTTTGAATCACGAATGCTCGTTGCAGAGAAATTAAACCGAAACGTAAAACATAGAAAAAAAATAACTAAGTCAATCCAGAACCCGCGCGTTGGTCGAACTTGTTAAACGGAGAAAAATAGATGTGCTGTGACGGCCAGTCAAACTGGAAAAATATACGAAAAAAATGTTGAACCCCACACGCACGTTACGGTGCATTAACTCACAAAATTTAGAACGAAACGAAAAACTTGGGAAAAATGATAAGTATTGTGGACCAAAATTGAAAATAAAAAAGAGTTGAGATTAAATTGCAAAAGATGAAAAATTTTGGGTTAAAAGTAAAAAAAACAAAGGGTCTAAATTGAAAGATTGAAGTTATTTATTAATCTTAGATAAAGATAAGGATAAAAATAAATGATATCTATATATTAGTTATTAATATTAATACTAAAAGAAATTTATTAAATAATTATAAATAAAATTTGTAAGGTTGAAGAAGAGAATGCCATATGACATTATTTGTAGTCTTTTATTATAAGTTAGATTCGTATTATATTTGTTAATTCAAAAAATAACAGGAATAAACCATATTGTTTTATAAATCGTTTTTTAAATGGCAAATTTGGATCACTGAATATTATCGTGTCACCAGCGGAACCACCCGATCATATCCATGTCCACAAGGCAATAATGACTATATACTAATTCAGAAGTAAAAACACAATAAATCTAGGAAAAACTCACTTGTGGAAATGGAACTCAGAACCCAATGATCCCAAAGCCTTAATATTTAATATTTCGAGTTAACTGTCATTTTCGTCGCTATGCGTTGTTTACTTTTGTCATTTTAGGCCAATTTTCAAAAATGCATCAGTTTCCTCCCTGACAAACTGGAAACGTGCCACTTCAGTTTAAAAATTAAAACTCAGTTAAGTCAGACAGGTTAAATGAAGGAAAATGAAGGATATTATTGTTATTGACAATAATACTCTTCGTTTAACGGGTTCCCCGCATACCTCCCCTGCTCCCCATACACCCTTAAATAAAAAAAATGGATAAAAGATAAATAAACCGGTATAAAAAACGTTATCTTTTTTAAGTAAAAACTTGTTTTACAAGGTACGGTGATTTTATCCCAATGAAAAAGAAGCGGGAAAAGAAGACTGTGGCCCAGATTCGAATAAATTCCCTTACCATTCCCTTTATGACAACACGACACGTGTAACTATCCCATAAAATATATTCCATTTTTTATTCTCCATGTAGGATCAGACTCAAATTTAATAGCGGCTTCAGGAACAAACGAGCCATAAATAAATGAACTAATTAATCAAAAGTTCAAAACCCCTTTCATTCTTTCTTCTACCTTAAATCTTGTTTTTCTTATATTTTTGATAATACATGGAGGTTGACGGTGGTTATTTGTCGGCGGATGACGGTTGCCGGACACCCAAACGTAGTGGGTTTCGTGTTCCGATGAAATGTCCGGCGGCGCCGAAGAAAAAAACTGTTAAATCGAAGCAGAAGATGCCTCCCGCAAGTGGGTATTTTCAGTCACCAGATATTGAGATTTTCTTTGCAATGGCATGCAGAAGAGGTGCTTGTGCATGAGCATTTGGCGAAACCAGAGGCAGTCAAGAGGGTCTGCTGACTTTGCGGTCATAGAGATTCGTTGGATTTTTTATATATATAATCTCTTCAGTTTTCTTGAAAAAAAAAACATGATTTAGACCGTTTGGTTGTTGTGGGTAGAAAAGAAAACCTTATGATGACTCTGACTAAAGAAGTTCTGGTTTTGCCATTGATTGACTCCGGTATTATGTTTTCTTCATCGTTGTTCATATTTTCTTGAATTGTTAGTTTGTAATAAGTTAGATTTGTAATTGTATACAAGTTTTAGTAGCTGCTTGACTCTCGTTATTAGATTGTAGCCCCCCTTTTTGTTATTTCATTTGTGTTTCTTTAGTAAGTTAGTGGAAGTTTGTACTACCCTTCAACTTTGTCGGCGAAGTATAGTATTAGTGTAATTTTTTTTTCTTTTTCGTTTTATGTATATTTTACCCGTGAGTGAATATTAGAATACCCCTAATCTAAAATTAAAAATAAATTAGAATTTTCTATTCAGAAGGGGATGACGGCGTAGTTTGTTGCTCGTCTACCAGTTATTCTTATGTAATTTGCCCTGATTAATAAATTATTCAGATTTTCTCCTAAAAAAAATTAGGATACTCCTAATTTTTTTCATTTTTTCTAGATCCTTGCTTAAATTACATGTAAGGCTACAATGATTTTTATTTTCGGAGCAGGTGATTTGGTTTTTGTTGAATCTTTTTGAGGTAGTTTAAATTAATTTTGGAAAACCGAAACATAAAAGCCTTTTGGTGAGCCGACTATTCTTTCAAAAGGAGGGTGAAATAGTCTTTATTCTTAACAAAAGTTTCAGGACAGCTAACAGTCTACTCGAAGTTAGAAAAAAAAAAAAAGAAATGATTTTAAAAATTCAATTGTATCATGATAATCCATACCAATAATTGTAGGCTTTTTTGACGAGTTCCATTTTTCCTACGGGGTTTTAATAAAACACAAATAGAATATAAGTGAATATCTAATTCTAGAAATCAAGTATGAAGACTGGGGTTTTTTTTATTTTTTAAAAGGTATGAATTATTCGTGAATATCGGGAGGTATAGCATACGTTCTCTTAACCGGATCCGCGCTAGAGAGCCCCTCTCGCATAATAGATCCCTATTTAAACCCCTCAATGAGAAAACCCCTATCACCAAGACTTGAACTGACTTGAACTTGAGACCTGGAAGGGAAAATTCACTCGAGCCAACCATAGGTGGAACTTAAATACCCGTGGCCACCACTAATATCTAATATAATAGGAACATATGAGGTCGTGGTGGAGTGGTTGGGGAAAGAGTTGATGTTCCTTGTGACCCAAGTTCGACTCCCACTTTCCCTATCATTTTCTCCGGCATCCGGGTGAAGGGCGAATACGGGTGGCGCCGGTTCGTCTTGGATGGGAGACGAGGTAAAACCGATTATTCCACTGTCGTGCCTTCGGGCGGGTGGAGTTCGGGTTTCTGCGAATCTGGGAGAGCCAAGGGGCTGGCGGCAGTCTAATAGTCGACCTTGGCCACAACACCTGGTGGTGTAACGATGGTTCGCATGTCGTTCCTTGCCGTTCAAAAAAATAATAGGAACATATATTCAATTTTTTAAATATAGTATTCGGTGATAGGTGAAATACTCCACACGTCATTATCTTATTGAGAGGGTTAGAGTTAATTTATTAATTCATGAAATATAAAAAAAAAGAAACTTATTAGGCTAAAGGGTGTTGGGTTATGGTTGGGACATGATTCGTCACCTTGAAACATGAAGGGAATGCTACACCACCACCTTGCTTGATCCACTATAAGTAAGAGTTAGGGCTGCAAACGAACCAAACGTTCGACGAACCGTTCGTGAACCGTTCGGCGGGAAGTTCGTTTGTGTTCGTTCGTTTATTAAACAAACGAACACGAACAAGAAATCTCATTCGTTTAGTTAAATGAACAAACATGAACAGAGGTCATGTTTGTTCGTTTATGTTCGTGAACGTTCGGTAATGTGCTCGATAGTTAATTAGTGTTTTTAGGTTTTATATGTATTTAAATACTTCAGAATTCCGACAAATTAAATATTTAATAGGTGTCAGTGTATTATATATTCTCTTCATGAACGATTGGTTGTGTTCATTTATTTCCATTTGTGTTCATGAACATTAGTTTGTGCTCATTTGTGTTCGTCAACATTTGTTTTTGTTCGTTGCCTAAAATTAACAAACACAAACGAACATGAACAAGTTCATTTCCTTAACAAATGAACACGAACATAAAATCTCGTTCAATAAGTGTTCGTGACCGGTTCGCGAACACATATATTTCTTAACAAACGAACACGAACAAGGTCGTGTTCGTGTTTGTTCGGTTCGTTTGCAACCCTAATAAGAGTAGATTAACAATTTGAAACAAAAATGCGATATATACTAGGCATGTTAATGTGCAGAGCGATTTATGTGTGTAAAGCTTATCAAGTATTCATATGTGACCCATGTGCTATTGTAATAGTTTCGACACATCACTATAATATTGTGGACATGTAAAGCCTAAAATTCGGGAGACCTCAGAGTTGGATCTTAAGTATCAAAAACATACTTTTTAAACTGATAAATACCATACCTAGCAAAGAAAATATCAAATATCAAGTACATCAAGTCATTGAGTTCATACAAAACAATCAAATAGCATAATAGGTCATCTATGGTCAATAGGATGTTTGTCCTTTGTGTAGGGTAGCCTTCAATCCATCGCGGACCTCTTATGAAGCATCAATACATGTCAACTTGACATGAATGCTATAAATTCAGATACGCTAAAGAATCCCAATTTTTAAAAATCCAAGGAGTTAACGTAAAACATTAAGTAGTTGTCATCAAACCACATTTTAACATCAAACATTCACGTCAACTTCAATCATGAATTAGATCATTAAACGTTGAAGCAAGCTTCACGATCAACTGCTTGACACAAAGCCAAACATGCTTATACCAATATAACATTCCATCCATAACTGCTACATCGTGATGCTCATAGGGTACCATCAAATAAATACTAGCAACAAATGCTAGTCATTGATCGTTTACATCAATCATAAAATCGCCAATCATCATTCATCAAAATTTTAAACTTTAATAAAACATTATTACACGTATATCATCAATAAATAACACGTAATAACTATCAATCATTTATGGATGTATAACCATTTAAGGTAGCATGCATATCAACCCGAAATACTAAAAGCTATAAAAGATCGCATATCGAACTCACTTGTGATCCAATGCTTGAACTTTACAAATTAACGAACTCTCTTGACCCTATGACAATGTCAACTGGCTTGGTTAAAGGTTCGCACAACTTTTGCGTATCACAAATTACTTTCTCGCTAAACATAGGTTGCTTATGAACAGTAATGCGGAACATAGGTTGTTCTTGAACAGTGACGCATAATGTAAGTTGCTCCTGAACAATGAAGCGCAACGTAGGTTGCTCATAAATAATGGCGCGCAACCTCACGTAGACCCCAAGAACTCACCCACAGAAGCTTTTCGCGTTCGGGTGCTAAGTTTAACGTTAGGGTTCATAATTTATGATGAAAAACAATTTGAAAGCACACCTTAACATCATAACATACATGGATCCATGAAAACATGAGAGCTTTTACATGTTTTTACCTTTTGGGCTTCCTTGTTCCTTCATTTTTGGGCTTTTAACTCATAATCACATTTTAACTAATATTAAGCCCATTAGTGTCTTTATCATCTAATTACTCAAAATATAAAGTTGTTGGGTGTTACAGGACACATCATCATATCGCATAATCTCTTCATGCATCAGATCATGAGAATTTGGATGCACCACTGTTAGTGTCACAATTTTTTTTTTTTAAAGTAAACATTCCTATTCAAAGTCAGATTAGTACTTCAACATTAAAAAAAAGAACGATATTTTTAATGAAAAGAATAAAGCAATACTTTATAGTCAAATTTAAAATAAATATAATGTAACCAAGTAGCAATAATTTTGTCCTGTTTTCGTTTTTCTGTTTCCTGCAGCATTTGTTGTTTTTTTAAAGATCTGGATCACTTTACATGAATTTGTATTTCCATTAACAATTATTAGAAACTACTCAAAAAGAAATTATGGTTTAGAGGTTTCTTATTTGTATCTAGTTATCTACTAATAGCATGTGGCAGCTAAGTTCCAGTAGGGGGAGAATAATACGGTGGGTGGGACTGGTTAGCCGTACCGAGTACAGAGATGGAATTGCAGGAACTTGAGTGTTGTTTGCAGCTGCTGATTGGGGTCCGCTTAGGTACAGCTGCGGACGGCTGGAATTGGAATGCGGAGGCGGGTAGTAATTTCTCTATTGCTGCGGTAAAACAATGGTTAAATCATAAATGTTAATGGGACTAATGAGGAGCGTATGTTTATAAGTGGTGTAAGTGGACGCCGAGCAAATGCAACATATTCTTATGGTGAGCGGAACAGGATAGACTCCCGACTAAGAAAGCGCTAAGAAGGAGGAACATTCATTTGGTGAACGCCATTTGTGTGTTATGCGAGGACGGGAAAGAGTCGATTGATCATCTATTAATAGCATGTGGTTTCGCTTCCGGAGTTTGGCAATATATTTCGAAGTGGTGTGGTGTTCCTTTGGTATATGCGTTCCCGGTAAAGGATTTGGTTGAGAGGCATACATATATAAATGGATCGGCGGTAATGAAGAAGGTTTTTCAAGGAATTGTTATTATAACGGCTTGGAGTATTTGGAAGGAAACGAAACGAAAGGCAATTCTCGAACAAAAAGAAGACGGTGGTTCAAGTGGCAGCGGAGATTAAAGAGATTGTTTTGTTACGGTATAAGCATAGATTTAAAACGGGTTTGGTTGATTGGGAGAAATGGTGGAAATTTGACTTTATGTAATTTTTGGTTTGGTTCGACTTTGGAGGCCTTGGAGATAGTTAGCCGGTTTTTGGTTAATGAAAGTTGATTTTCAAAAAAAAAAAAGAAAAAGGTTATATACTAATTTTGGTAACACTTTTTGACACCACAGGAGTATATATGATATCCGTATCATATCATACGTGATTATGGATAATTGGTCTGGGCTGGGCCTGTCATAGTAGCTTCCTGCATTTAACGGGCCTTACTTAGTATGGTCTTATAAACACTGAAATTTAAGATTGGGTATTTCGTCGTTTAATTCTGGACCGAACTAGTAAACACACACATATATAACCAGTTTATCAGGATTTAAGTATGGTGTTAGTCTTTACATAAAGGCTCGACCCGGAGACCATGTTCCAATAAGCAAGGTGAAATTAAACTATTTACCCACTCTTTTTTTTAACAGGGAACATACACACCTCAACCTACCTATTGTCACATTACGTGATTTGAACTCACACCATTTTGATGGGGTAAAAACTTTGTGACACTATGCGAATAGGGAATCGACACTATTTACCCACCTTGTTCTCTTGAATATTCAAATCTTTACGATTTAGAGTAAAAAATATTATAAAAGAAAATAAACTAAATACACGGTCGAACTCTCGTACATTAGGCCATCCGTAACCGACTAACATGGCAGTCAGCGTTACCAACGTTAAAGGGAATGGTTGAAAGCATGAGCGGTCAGCGTCATCATCTGTATAGCGGTGGCGTTAGAGGACGTGAAAGGATGAAGCGTTAGTCAGTTTACGCCTCTGAAGGAGGAGGTTTGGTGGGCCTCAATGTAATCAACCAGTCAAATCATTTCTTTTTTATTTTTTTATTTATTTCATTTGAATGTTATTTTAATAAGTAGTGAAAATTTATGAAACTATTAGGCTATGTTCATTAGTGACCTAGTATTAGGTTGGTCACCAATAAGACAAAAGTTTGAGTAATTATAAAATTTAAAAAGAAACTCAAACCAACCAATGTTGACAACCAGGGTGGTGAAGCAACCTTGTTGCAACCCAAACTAATACCCCTAATAATTTAATTAATCCAATAACTTATAATATTTAAACTTAAAAAAAAACTAAAAACACAGTATTTCTTAATTTTTTTTGTGAACATCCTGATATAATTTTTTTTAAAAAAACCGAGTTCATTCACAAACATATATTTTTAGGTTGGGATGGGTTGTGAATGTGTTTTAAAAATTGAGTAGGGTTAGCTTCTGTAGGTGAAAAGAAAAAGATATTAATTTTTTAATAAAATGTTGGGTTGGGTTGAATCACCAATATACATAGTCTTATACACTAAAAGTGAAATACAATGAGTGAGAGTTCATTGACTGATACCATTATACATGCCCATTGTAAATGGAGAAATCTAATTTTCCTGTAATTTCAGGTCAGTCTAATTAGTTAATCAAAGGTGGCCTTTTAAATTGACATGAGTGTGAATTAAACAATAGAAACAAAAACAAATTAGAATTGTGTTTTGAGAGGAGGAGCATTTGCATGCATGATCCCATGTGCAAATTGCATGTTATGGTTCTACACCATTAATCTTGGTCAAACATTTTGCAATAAAACTAAAACAACTTGAAAGGTAGATATTTTTTATCGTATTTTATTTTTTTATATATAAATTACTAGTCTGAGTAGTTGCATAGTTAATAGAATATCTTAAGACTGTCATATCGTTTTTTGTCACATGTGTGTACGAACTTGTGTTGTAAACTTTAAACAAACTTGGATTTGTCTGTTATAAAGGTTCTCTTACATAAGTAGAATAATTTAGAAGTCTCTGAGTGGTTACTCGTTAAATTGACTGTTGATAGATGAATTCAAATAAAAACTGATGCATGCTCAACCAAGACTGTAAATAATTCAGAGTTTAATATCATTGCTCAGTCACACATTAGTACATTACCTATTCCCAATTTAGGGGCGGCAATTCTTGACACGATACGCCAACTCGACACGAAAATAACAGGTTTGGATCAACTAACACGACCCGTTTATTAAGATGAGCCGGGTTCGGGTTGACCCGTATTAAAAACAAGTCGGGTTCGGGTTGACCAGTATAAAAACGGGTTGATCCGTCAACCCATTTAACTATTTAGATTAAAAAAACCTTATATTTTTGTTTTTTCCGTTTCTATTTTATATGGTTAGTCATAATATTGTTAGGGCTGTTTGTTTAACTCTTAATGAGACTCTTAATGGTTCAGACTGTTTGTTTCATGAACAAATGTCTGAATGATTCAGACTTTTGCCTCTAAATAGTTAAGCATTATACAAAATCTGAATGGTCTCTAATCTGAATTGGTCAGACATTTGCCTCTGAACGGTTAAGCATTATACAGGCTCTTAATAGTCCAGACCTCTTACTGGTTCAGCACTTAATGTTCAGACCTCTTACTGGTTCAGCAATTAACCATTCAGATGTTGTCAAACAACTATTATTTACTTGTCACATCTATACTCATCATTGAACATGTAATCAATAACTCATTTAAAACCCAACAACTCGCTTAAAATCGTCAATTGTAGAACTCATTTAAAAATATGGGTTAAATGGGCCGGGTTCTAGGGGCGGATCTAGGTCACTTTTGTGGGTTCCCAGGAAACCATTCAGTTTAGAAAAACATGAAAAATTAGTGAGAACCTCGTATGATTTGGAAAAAAATAGTGAGAATCTACCAAAAGGAACCCAGTAAAAAAAGTTTTTAGATCCGCCACTGTTGGGTTCGGGTTGACCCGAAATTATATGAGTGCGGGTTAGGGTTGAAATGTTTGACCCAAAATTATAAGAATGCGGGTTAGAGTTGAAATGTTTGACCCGAATAATAATATGGGTCGGATTCAGGTTGAACATTTCAACCCACCAACCCGCAACCCGCCAACCCATCGAACCGACAAGATTGACACCTCTAATTCTCATGTCAAAGTCTAGTCATGTGATACAAACAATCACGGAGGGCGTGCGCTAATGGTACTCTAGATAGAGTTGTTTCAAACGTGTGAAGCGCTTAAAAATCAACACTAGAATATGATATAGACGTGTAATAAAATGAATAAAAAATAGAAGAAGAAATATGTAATGAATAAGAATGATTTATTAGGCTATATGTCTTAGACCATGTGTAGTGGTAACTTGTTATAATGCCCCCACCATGGGACATTATCCGACACGTGGCAACCCAGTCAGCATGAGGCATTATAGCATAAAGTGGTGTAGTGGGGATAATGCCCAAATAATGCCCCTTTCAATTATTAAAAAAAAAAAAGAAAGAAAGAAAAAGCAACTGCCAACAACTATTGGATAGTCAAACTTAGGAAAAAGCAAACATTGGATAGTCAAATGTGTAGTGGCGTTTTCCTCATAACGCCAAAACCCAATTTTTGAAATTTTTTTTAAAGATAACGCCTACTGTAATGGTCCTTAGGGCGTTATAGGGCGTTTTTTTTGAAATTTTTTAAAGAAAACGCCCCACTACACATGGTCTTATAACGAAAAACATCTAGTCTTAAATTTTTGTAGGTGAGATTCCTTGTTATCATATTGTTGTATTCGGATGAATAATGATAGTGTGAGGCGTGAGGTGCTTGCTACCTCACGAGCATATATACCCTTCAAAATCCTCAAATCCTAACTACTTATTTCTTTATTTTTTTTTTCAATAAAATAAAATATGGGTGGTGTGATTGAAATTTAAAAATGAAAATGTTCGTGT
Source organism: Helianthus annuus (assembly GCF_002127325.2). NCBI lineage: Eukaryota > Viridiplantae > Streptophyta > Magnoliopsida > Asterales > Asteraceae > Helianthus > Helianthus annuus. The sequence continues at coordinate 164,714,198 of NC_035446.2, forward strand.
AATCGTGTGGATAATGTCGACTAGTCGAAGATAGTAGTTTCACACCCAAATGCATGTCTCGTGGGAGATGTTTCCAAAATATTCAAGAAATCCCTTTTAATTAAATAATAATTAGCGAAGGGAGACAATACTAAAAACTTATATCTTTATTAAATGGTGGTTGGGGGACAAAACATATTTCAGTTTGCTACAAATATATGGGTTGGTTGTGGACTGAAGAAACACGTAACTAATCTTAGGGATAATTAGTTTGGTTTATGTTTCTACCATAAGAGTTAATCTTCTTTGATTTCTTGAGCTTCTTAGTGACTGATTATCCTACAAAACAGAACACCGTTAGCTCGTTAAGAGGGAAATATAGGGGTTTCCCTCTTAACCAGGCTCCGGCGTGAGAATAAGTAACTATCTCGAGGAGATTAAAGTGAGTAATGAGTGAGAGTAGAGGGAATAGAATGAATTAACCTGTGGATGAAATGCTCTATTTATAGCCGGAGTGGTGTAAAGGATGTGGGCTGATGGGCCTTGGGCCGGAAGACGACAATAGAATGGATATGCCTTTTGTCTCACTGGTGTCGACCGTTAGTGTCTTCTGGACTTTTCTTGATGCTGGCGCACCATGAGTGGAGCCACGTGTCACTGTTGTCGGTCTCTGTCATCAGCCAGCTAGTGGAGATCGTGGTGCAGATGTCTCTGTCCCGTGATTGGTGCCACGTGGGCGTCCTTGAGTACTTTTTTCTCCTGCACGTCAGATGATCGTGGAGCACGATTGTGCAGAGCCTGGAGGATGTGGATTGGCTCTTTTCTTCTGACACTTGTACCCTTTGTACTTTAAGACGTCTTTACGCTGCATCCCTGCGCGGCTCTAGCTGCACATGGAACTGGCCTGCGCAAGGTATGGGCGCTTGGAGGCTCGACTTCAGAATGCTAAGTTGTTGCTTTGTCTTGCTTAGACCCCGCGCGGCGTTGGCGAGTGTTGCTCTACCCGCGTGAGGTTGAGGTCAAAAAATGTAATTGATTAAGGAGTATGGTCCTTCGCGCAACTCGGAGGAAGTTTTGTGCGGGTTTTTGGGACCATACCCCTTCATGGACTTATGGTTTTATTTCATATTTTTTTCGTATGTAATTTTTCAAACATACACCTCATTATTGTATTCATTTAAAATATATATGTTAGGATTTCAGTTAGATAACTTAGATGTATGTCTCCAAATATTTTTAGGCTTTTAGTTGTCTTTGTTACTGGATTAATATTAATGAAGAGGTTCAAATTTCCAATTCCAGCTCGAGGTCTCAAAATTATAGATAAAAAAATAACCACGTATTAATATATTATATAATATATATTATACTATTTTTGTGTCCTCTAAAATATATATTACTTATACGATACATGTATCTGTAATCCACACTAACTTGGTTGTTGGAGGTTACAGCCTCACTTTAGCGGATTGTATGTATGTTGCAAGTCTATCAATGGCTTGAAGACGGCCAGATGTGATTAACACGACTTCAAGGCCCGAACCCAATCTAAAGTAGCAAGATTCTTTGTTTATAGTTTCATATGTTACCTAGACAAACGTATGATTAAAATTTTAAAGAGTCGTTAATTTTATCAAACCTTAAATAGGCCTAATGAAAAAGTCAATCGTTCATTTTGTTTGATAGGCGGTTGGCTTATACTTATAATAAAAAAAAAAAAAAAAAAAAAAAAAAAACAACTTCAACTACATTCCAAATTGTGAAGAAAAAACAAATCTCCCCATCTTAACTAAATAAATTTCTTAATTGTTTATCTAATTGTAAAGTCTAAACGGCGCATATGAGACAGATTAGAGGAATCTAGTGGTTTTTATATTCATTTAGTCACTTATTAATGATAAGCCACTCTTTCAATGAATTATGTTAAGTTCGGTAGCGGCTAATTTAAAAATCAAGATTATTTCTACATAACGAAATTTATTCATATTTAATATAGTATTCTTTTAATATTTATATATTCGGATTAATATAATGAAAAAAAAAACAATAATTTCATAGTCATTCAAATACTTAAATTGATCATTGATATATAGCTACTTCGATACATGTAACTTCAAATTTTTATTTATAATTCTTACATCAACCTTAAAAACACTCATTTTTCACTTTCAGTTTATCATCATTCACACATGTTTGTAACATATTCACATTGTCACCACTTTTTACAGTTGTTGTTCACAAATGTATAATTTGTTATCATAGGGTGGAGTTATTGTAAAAAAGACCAAAAGTGTGAGAAAGGTAAGAAATAATCTCAACCATTAGATCTAAATTAATTGAAAAGGGTAAGATTGTAAATTAATTAACAAATTCAAATATGGTAATCCTTGATTTAAGGATTTGGAGAGAGAAAAACCTGAATTTTAGGAATTATAACCGTCCATAAATATAACACCATTCAGATCATGTTCATACATGGTGTTTTAAATATAACACAATTCAGAAAATATAACACCATTCAGCACTAAAAATAACACCATTCAGTACAAAAATAACACCATTCAGCAGTAAATAAAAAAAAACATCATTCAGTACAAAGAATATAACACCATTCAGTACAAAAATAACACCATTCAACAAACAAAATAACACCATTCAATAAACAAAATAACACCATTCAGAAAAAAATAACACCATTCAGAAAAATAAAATAAACACCGTTACTGAAAAGAAAAAACTAACACCATTCAGTACAAAAATAACACCATTCATCAGTAAAATAAAAATAAAAAAACTATTCAATACAAAGAATGTAACACCATTCAGTACAAAAAAACACCATTCAGCAAACAAAATAACACCATTCAGTAAACAAAATAACACCATTCAGAAAATAAAATAAAACACCTCTGTATCATCTTCTTCACTTCCGGCACCACCACCACTGCCACTTCCGGCACCACCGCTGCCGATCCAGCACCACCACAACCGCCGCCGCTCGAACCACCACCACCGCCGCTGCCGCTCGCATCCGTCATCCGAATCAACCGCTTCCGCGAAGTCAACCGCTTCCGACACCGATTGATGTTTAATCTTCCGCGAAGTCAACCGCTTCCGACACCGGCTTCCGACACCACTGCATCTCTAACGATCGTCTTTGAGATTGATGTTTAACAACCGCGAAGTCAACCGCTTCTGATACCGGCTTCCGACACCACTGCATCTCTAACTATCGTCTTCAATAACCGCTTCCGACACCGGCTTCCGATTGATGTTTAATCTTCCGATTCGTGGTGGTCTTGGAGTTGATAATGGAGAGAGAAATTCTGAACGTATGATAGAGAGAGATCTGGAGAGAGAGAGAGAGAAATTGTAGGGATTTTGATTTAGAAAATGGGGATAAAAAGACACAATTGCCCCTAGATATTTCAATTAAGTCCAAATTAATAAAAATATTTTACAATTTGGTCCCTATTATCTCAACCATTAGATCAAAGATCTAATGGCTGAGATTCTTTCTTACCTTTCTCACACTTTAGGCTTTTTTTAAAGGATCCTCTACCTGTTATCATAAACAATTTGTTTTTAATTTCATATATATTATGTTACTTAATTTTTTTATGTAGTGATGTAAACATAAAACTTTAATTTAAAAAATAACATTTTACATCGTAAGTTAAATTACTAGTTATTAAAGTAAGTATTTGCCTTTTATAAATCCTACGTCTTCAAGGATTTCATATTCTTTTTTTTTTCCTCAAAATGTAGAAATTCTTCATTCATCCCTCCTAATTCCGAGCCAAACATAGCATTTATGAGTTGCAAATTAGAATCTCATAAAAGGGATCATGTATAAATACAAGGACCAACTGATAATAAAAACAATATCCTAATAAACTTTCTTAACTCTTTTAACTTCAGCCACCACCCGCCACAACCAACTACTACAAGTACAACCCATGCCAACCACCGCCACCATCAGCCGCCAACCACCACCACCACATCCCACCGCCAACCACCACCACCGTTAACCGCCCACCCCCATCGTCAACCACCAAGACCCTCCATTGCCAATAACCACTATCACGACCAGCCAACCACAAGATACATTTCAGACAGCAAAATAGTTTAGAGGGGTGAAATAATCATTTTGCACAGTTATTTAGAGGTTTAGCCAAACAACACTTATTGGCTCAACACAACATTTACTGGTTCAAATCCTCTTAGCTGGTCAGACTTCTTAGATCATGGCTAATGCAAAGCATCTAGCTTGCATTTGGCTTATGTGGATTTAGCGTTTGAGAGGGAATGCGTCGGAGGAGTTTCTATTTGAGTGAAATGTTTCTGAGGAAGAATGGTGCATTTTGATATGCATAAATAAGTTGCACACTATAAGTTTTAGTGACTTGTATATCATTTTTTTCATTTCAAATATAGTAATTAGCATGGTTGTAAAACAAGGTTTCCAAGGCCGAGTAGTCGCTACGAGGTAGGCTGCCGAGTCGACTTTCTTTGACACCGCCTAATTACTCGGAACCGGTCAAACGCGGTCAACCTCAGCCAAAATCGTATCTAGTAGATCAACTCGGGCCGCGTTTGACTTAAAAATAATAAAACATAATTTCTATGCCTATCATTTTAAAGAATTAATATCATTTTCACGTATTTTGTTATAGATATTAGTAAATTTATGTTATTTGACATATATTTAATTTCCAAAAACTAACTTCTTTATAATTTAACATGTCCGAGTACTCCTCGAGTACTCTCCGCCTAGGCCGAGTATTCTCAACTCCCCGGTCGACTGACTAGGGACCGCCTAACGACTTTTGCAACCATGGTAATTAGACAAAATAACAACAAAATACATATATAACATTTTTATTGTAAAACATAAGTTTATTAATGCTACTTTAATTAAAAATAATACAGAGGTTTAAGATACGTAATGTTCGTGTTTAGAAGTTTAATGTTTTGTTTTATAACCTTTAATATAAATAATGTGAAAATAAAAAAAAAATTATATTGATAGAATAACTTAATTATTAAAAATAAATATAAAAGTGGAGATAACGTGAAAATATATGTATTGGTAAATATGTTTGTAGGATTAGAGAGAAAATGTATATTTTTTATGTATTTGTAGAAATTTGATGTGGTGGCTGACTTAGCACGTTTATAAATGCATTTATCACTTTATATTGGTAATGGTCTTATTAGTTCAACAGTTACTAGTTTAGAGATTCCCAGACAAGCTCTTATTGTTTTATAGTCTTTTTTTGTTATCATATATTATTCCTATGAACTGATAGAATAACTTAATTATTAAAAATAAATATAAAAGTGGTGATAATGTGAAAATATATGTATTGTTAATATGTTTGTAGGATTAGAGAGAAAATGTATATTTTTGATGTATTTGTAGAAATTTGATATGTCGGCTGACTTAGCATGTTTATAAATGCATTTATCACTTTATATTGGTGATGGTCTTATTGGTTCAACAGTTACTAGTTTAGAGATTCCGACAAGCTCTTATTGTTTTATAGTCTTTTTTTTGTTATCATCTATTATTCCTATCAACAACTCGTTATTAAAAATAATGTTACGAAAATAGGAGATGTTTGAGTGATATAATCTAATAACAATCGTAAAACATAAATCGAAATGAATGTTTGCAAACCAATTAAAATGCTAATTATCTATTATCTATGTTTCTATAAAGAAAAACTTGATATTAGAAAAACAAGTTGGGGTCTACTTTATGAGAAGTAGTTTTACAAACGTACAATCTGTTAGTAGTTTTATAACTTCTTACTTGAAATTTTATAATTTAATTTCTTAACAAGACATAAGCATGACAAAGATTTGGTTGGTTGAGATATCTGGACATGTGATAACATTTACTTCATATGCATGCAAATGTCCGTGTTTGGTCGACATTTTCAATCATTGTTATTTGTTAATTCAAATTCGGGTGAATCTATGGTTCTCCATCAATTAACCAAGTGGTGACTAAGTGATGAACACGCTATGGGTTTGTGCATCGATGAAACATGAAAGAGAAGTGTAAAGAACAATGGTATGAACAGAAAGATAACAACACAAAGAAATAGCGATGAAAAACGTGACAAAATCTTATTTATCCAACCCAAAGAAATTACCCCCCAAAACTTGAGATCTTACAAATTACAAGATCTCTAAAAGATACAAAGTACAGGATCAAAACAATGATGATCATCCACTGAGGAACATCTAACACAAATGACTAATCTCTCTCACAGATGAGAGATTATCACAACGATAACAACAAACCCTAACAATCTGTAAAACAAAGTGAAAAATATAAGAGAAAATGAACACTGAATAGACACAATAGCCTTACATACTCCGACCATCAAAAGTTACAATAAGCCCCTCCATCTATGCACCAGCCACCAGAAGTTACAATATAAGACCCTCCATCTATGATCCATGAAGATCGCAGTACCTCAAATGTTACACTTAACTCCCTGAACTTTCACTTACCACCCTGATAAATTATAAAAACACCACTAAACATTCAAGTCCATATGATACCACAAATGTAATATAACACGATGATAGTTATATGCGAACAATTGAATGATAAAACAGCCTTGAAAGACCCAACAAACTTTTTTATGAGTTGTTCTAAACAGATCAACCAACCCCAATCTTTCACAAATATAAAACAGATCAACCAACCCTAATCTTTCACAAATAATAATATCCCCCTTCATTCAGTTGTTCTAAATAGATCAACCAACCCCAATCTTTCACAAATAATAAAACGGCCTTGAAAGACCCAACAAACTTTTTTATGAGTTGCGACATGTGGAGATGGATGTTAATTAGGGGATCTCGGGCGTAAGGGTTAAGCCTAGTAGGTACCTTTTTCCTATAAACCATGCGCCGTCGTCGGTGGTGCAGGTAGGGGAGGGTTTGGATGAAAGCCGCTGATATTGTTGTATATGTTTGAATACATTTGATTGATGAACGGTCATTTGCATTAAATATTTTTATTTTTTATTATTTAAAACCCAATATAAATACATACATATCTCACACTAATTTTATAAAAACAACTTAACCATACACTCTCACATACTCTCATTCATCCCTATACACTAAAAAAATGGCAAGGAGACTGTGGAACGAAGACGAAGAACTAGCTTTGGTCAACTTTTGGTTGCATGTGACTGAAAACAGACGAGGTGTCAAATTTAGAGTAAACTTTTTTCAAAAATCCAACCAATGTGTTGACGAAACCGATTGCTCTTCGCACCAAGCTTGGCTTAAGTTTAGTATTATATTCAAGGAGGTTAGCAAATTTCAACAACTCTAAACAATTGAAGGGCCAATTGTTAATGATGCACAAGTATTTTTCCTACATTATATAAAAAATCCCGTTGTTACAAAATAAATTCTAGGACATTTTTATCTAAAAGTACAAAGTCGGTGGCCTTTGCCACCGACAATACTCACCCATGTTCTTTGATTAAATCTTTAGTCCTTTTTTTGTTTGCTATTTTATACTTACACTTACCATTGTCCCTCCTACGTACAATAGCGATGTGCTTTCACCACTGCAACACAGCCGGCGGATTCGGTAGCAGAGGTCGCGGAGGCGGCAGGGACGGCGGAGGCCGTGGCGGACGCGGCGGAGGTGGCCGCTTCGGCGGCGACCGGTTCAATGAAGGTCCACCGGAGCAAGTCGTAGGTTCGTATTCATCATTTCTTCATGCGTACCAAAACCCTAATTTACACATTCAAACACAACTTGATTGCTAATTATGCAGAGGTTTCATCTTTTGTTCATGCGTGTGAGGGAGATGCGGTTACGAAGCTCACTGATGAGAAGATACCGTACTTTAATGCACCGATTTATCTTCAGAATAAGACTCAGATTGGTAAAGTTGATGAGATATTTGGTCCAATTAATGAATCTGTGAGTATATTTTATTTAGGGTCCTAATATTAATACATGGCAAAAACTTATTTACACATGGTGTATACGGACCGTATACAGTTATACGACCCGTATATAATAAAATAAAACTAACAAAGTCTGTGCCTTCAGACTTTGTCAGTTTTTTTCATTCCATACGGGCCGTATAACTGTATAGGCCCGTATACACCATGTGTAAAGAATTTGCCTGGTCGTATACAATGGATACGAATACTGTATACGGGCCGTATAACTGTATACGGCCCGTATGAAAAGAAAATTAGATTTTACCCAAAGTATTTAATGGATTTAAGGTGTCAATCACACGAGACATTTTACAGTCGTTAGGTGGTCAAATCTTTCTAAAAGTAGAAAAAAATAAAACTTTAACAAGTAACAAAGACTGAAAAACAAAAAAAAACGTGTCGTATGACTGTAATAAAAAGGAAGGGTGAGGCATTTGATGAGAGTTGTAAGGAGAAGCGTTTTAATCACTTGTTTTCAACGGAGATGTAATGCAATGATTCTGCTAGTGGTCGGGCTTCCAATGCTTACACATGGTGATAAACAACGCTGATATGAACCCAAACCAACTGCTTTGTCATGAGTCGTCGGGAAAACTTTTCCTCAGGGGAGGGTGAGTAGTATGAGTCTGATTCCATTATGGTTCGTGAATGTTTCGAATCGTCATAGAAGACGTGTCGGGTTCTGCTAGAAGAGTATAAGGATTTTGTTGGTTTGTTTCCAAGTCGGGTTTAGAATGTTTGAAGTATTCTTGGTTCAATACCAACTCTTCTGAAAGACAAGAATACAACGTTCATGTATCACAAGGAATGACCGATCTAAGGCAGAGAACCTGATTTAGATACACAAATTCATCACCGGTTTCTATAGCACAAGCACATACACAGTTTGTGTAGAGATCTTTACGTACAAATTTGCATTACCCTTACGGTTACAAATGAAGTATTAAAAGATGTTAGTTTCTTGACAATATGGTTTCTCGACAAATGAAGTATTATCTGTCCTTGCTGCCTCTTCGGTTGGTAAAAGACGTAGGATGGTTTCTAATACAGGCTCTTTGTCAGTTGTGGTTGATTTATAGCAGGAGGTTATGAAACGAGTATATGTTTATGCGAATTCACAACATCCTTGCTTTATTCTCTTTAATCTATTAGAATGATCCTTGTTTTGTCACGTACATGCGTTTAATTCCCAACATCATCTGTTCATCATTGTTCTTGAAGATGAAGATGAAGATGAAGAAACGAGGGTTTATTTTCATTAATCTATTAGAACGATCCTTGACTTGAATTTATGGATTTCGGTTGGATCAGAAAAACTTAACAAGAGAATGAACTAAAAAAATACAATTGATTACTCGGTCGAATAACCGGTCCGTTAAAGTTGAGCTTCCTGATGCAACTTTCACAGTGGTACCAATGTCCTACTACTACAATCCTTCCAACGCCTAATTCCGATACAACCCTCGATGTTGATGAGTGAAAGAGTTAACATTCAGATTCATATTCAGGAAGCAGATGTTTATGAGTGAAAGAGTTAACAACGCTAATTAGAAAAAAAACGTGATTCATATATACAACGGTCTCTTTGCTTCGTCCACTAGAACTATTTGTGTATGCATTCTTTTGGTAGTTAACAACGCTAATTAGAAAAAAAATCTGTAAAATTAATCATATCGATTGCTATAACAGGATGGATGTGACACACACAGATAGATAAGCTGTCACAATTGTCAAGACTGTTTGTCGGGTTTCCAATGCTCACACAGGGTGATAAACAACGCTGATACGAACACATGTGTTTCGAAATAGGCTTTGTTCTTGGTTTAATGAAGTTACACGTAACATCTACTTATATTGAGATTTAAACAATGCCCGCCTCAACTGAGATAACGGACATCCATCAAGCTCAAAAAGAAAACTTGTGTTTCCCATAGTCACAAAAGATTGCGGTTTGTATTTCGCATAGCCACCGTTTCCGTAGTAAAAAACGGTTGCGGTTTGTATTTCGCATAGCCACCGTTTCCGTAGTAAAAAACGGTTGGGTTTGCACATTCAATCTTCAATACTTCATTAAAATACCACTAGTAGAAGAACCCGACACGTCTTCATGTTACGGAGAATGTTCTAGAAATTGAAGGAAAAGGAAAAGATTTGTTGAAATCGAATTTGACAACTATGACAGCTTATTAAAGGTAGCAATCACCTCCAATCATTTCCTGGTCAAATCACAGACTATAAAGTTTAAAGTTATCGTGTGTTGTAGTTTGGAAAGATGACTGAATAACAAACTGTGGAGAACTTGTTTGTGTCGGGTTCTTCTGCTAGTTACTTGATCAACGGACTGATCGGTAACGTTACTCTACTTGTGCTCCGATTTAAGCGGCGTGTTCCGATCAACGTTGTTTAAAGGTGATGAAGAGTTTAGAAACCCTAGAATGATGGTGTTTTTACGGGAAAAAACGTGATAATTGAAAAACATCAATCTATACGGCCTGTATACAGTTATACGGCCCGTATACATTTGGTAAACATCAAAAACCTCAGAAATAAATCCATTGAGCCGTATACTTTTTATAAATCGTATACACTTGTATACGGCTCGTATAACTATATACGGGCCGTATATAATAAAATAAAAAAAAACATTCTCTGCCCATTTTCCTATTCAAAAACATTCTATACGGGCCGTATATTTTGTATACGGCCCGTATACACTAGGGATTTGAAAATAAGATCTATGGGGTGTGGGAATAAGAGGGGCCTTTATTTATTTTGGGGTGTGATTTTATGAATCAGGGCTTTCTGCTGATGTGTGTATTTTATGTTTGCTGTTAAAATTTTGTAGTTCTTTTCTGTTAAAATGTTGGAAGGGATTATAGCGACTTCGTATGCGGCTGGTGATAAGTTTTATATTGATCCGGCGAAGCTTTTGCCTCTGGCGGGCTTTCTTCCGCAGCCCAAGTATGTTTTGTTAATTGTGATCCTGATTTTGTTGCATCTAGGGGTGTTTACTGTCGGTTGATTTGATTTTGACAAAAAATATAGCCTGGATGGTTGACTACTAAACATCTGGCGGTTTTACTGGTTTCGCGGTTTGAACATTTATTTTAAAGTGGCTGACTTGCTTTGGTTTGGTCGGTTTTCACAGTTTTTGAACACCCATATCTGGATGTTACCATATTGTAATATTAAAGCTAATGAGCAATGTCATGACGTGATTCTTGAATGCTTCTTGACCTAGGATCAAGAATTCGATCATACACCCTTGCAAATCATATGTTTTTATTCATGTTAATGACTTGATGCTATATTGATTTTGGTTTTGTATGTTTGGACTTTGATTTTACTGGGGAGCAGCAGGTGGAAGAGGTGGCGGACGTGGGGGTGGAAGAGGAGGTGGTAGAGGTGGTGGGCGTGGTGGAGGTTCTTTACTTGGTAGAGGTGCTCCAAGAGGTGGCAGAGGTGGTGATTTTCATGGTGGTGGTGGGCGTGGCGGTGGTTTTGGTAGGGGCCGAGGGAGATCATAGGACAAGGTGTTAACCATTGGCCCATTGCTCACACGGCGGTGCTCCTTAAAGAACATAAATAAGGGTGTTTTGGCGCCTTCGATTCCGACGAAGATGAAGCAAGCGACTGCAATGGTGGTGGGAAGGGAGAGAGAAACTCGGTCTCAAAGCTCAAACGGAATCATTGTCGCTGTCAAAGTGGTTGATTGTAATGTTTTCGTATATTTTTAGGCTGATCACAATAGCAGACGAGGTAGAGGGCGGCGGATTGCGGCGGCAGGAGGTTGTCTATGGCATGAGTAGCTGTTGTTATTTAACGGCATAGGCACCATAGTTGACAGCTACCAAGGAGTGGGTGAAGCCGGCGGTGGCAATGGGTGAAAGGGTGTGCTTCGTTCGTTTGGTATTTGAAATTGACGCTACACACATCAAATGAGAATCATAATAGCAGGGGGAACATTTGTAAGCTTCAAATTGTTGCAGAGTTCAGGTATTTTATTCAGAAACCCTAGAATTGGATGAACTGTTGTGTGCAGTTAAAACCCTAGGGTCGGTACTGGTTAGGAGATGTTTTTAGGGTTTGTTGTTAGGATTTTATGTGTATAATTATGCAATTGCAGGTTTATGTTGGTGCAATTTGATTGAATGGATGCATAAAAGTTGATTTAATGGTCTTGAGTGTAAGTAGGGTTGTTCTGTTTTCTGTTATTTTTAAGCATGGAGTTTTGATGATGCTATAGGCCATTGGAGCTTTTTGTTTTGGGTTATGAGTGGTTGTAAAAGCGAGTAGCCTTGGTTATGGAGTGTAGTGAACAATGGTGTTTGCAGACTTATTTAGTTTGTTTCTTACTATAACTAGCTAACTGGACTTGGACTTCTGCATTGGCTATGATTGATCGTTGTTTATTTTTCTATACTAATAGCTACACGGTCTTAGAAAATCTCCAAGTAAAAATCATTTCCAAGTTAAGCTTTGATGCCGGAGTAATTTCTTTTGGTTATTAGTTGTGATACTACATCGATCTTTCGTATCACAAGGTATAGTAAATGGTACATTGAATAAGCACATTTGCAGTAGTCTTTAGGATCTCTCTTTGTATTTTTAGTGTCAAATTATTTAAGAGGCTTAAACAAGGAGCATCAGTTGACAGTAGGTCAAGAAACACACATATCTGGCAAGTGGGTCTTCTAAAGAGTTGCTAAAATTAGTAGTATGGTAAGTGTGTATAATAAAAAGCTGTTGTGAAATAAGGAAAGGGGGGTATTCAATATAATTTTCAAATCACATATGAAATAAAGGCAATCGAAAACACCCATTGTAGAACGAAGACTGAGGATGAAGAAAACTAGGTGGTAAGAGGCTTAAACAAGGAGCATCCGTCGATCGTAGCTCAAGAAACATAAGCGATCTAGGCATATTGAACATGGATTTGTAGAAATGTACTAAGGTAAAAAAACCGTCACATGCTGCTGATTCGAGATATATCGGCTCGGTTTTAGTCACTCTTTGTATAAAGGGCTGCTAGAGTACACAACGCGAAGACAAGATTTAACTTTAGTTCACGGAATGTACTGTGAAGTCTCAAACTATGTTTATGTCTAGAAAGTTTGTAAAACCATGCTCATGATGTTTACGTTTCCAGCTACTTGCTGGTATGATTATATTCTATGAATGGTTAACATTGCCTTTAAAAAAATTAATACAAATATATTAAATTTATACAATTTTAGAAAAATAAAATACATACGTTTTAAATTAGTCTACGCGAACTATGTTTCGACGCAATTTTTGCTTCAAAACAGTGTACATTTCGACTTGTCACGCGTTGCCGCCGCAACGTACGGCTGCTAAAATACTAGTTTATTATTAAATTAAAAATAGTAAAGAAATTGATGGTAAACCTTATGAGGCAAACGAATTTTTAGGATAGTGGTAGACGTCACTCACGTATGCCAAATCCGTTGATGTTAAGGATCCAAAATCTTTAAATGATGGATGGATCAACTGTTTTAGCAACATGTACAAGTAACTGCAACAGGCCTACCCTCCCTATCTATGCTTTGCTTTCCATCATTTTCACGACATGTAAAACAAATCAGTTGTATAACGAAATATCTGATTTTCTAGAAACGCGAGTAAGAAATACTTATTAAATTCAATATTTTGTACGATTATATATTTATTTATTTTTTAAACGAGAAATTTGGATTACTACCGGACCACTGAAGTATTATCGTTTCACTCACGAAGTCATCTAATCATAATAAATATGAAAAAACTCCCTTAAGTTTTATCCTCCTCCTAAAATACCATTAGGCTACAATGTTATTAAATGAAAATAATAATACTAATATGCTCTTTTTTCACATACAATAAAAAAATGATAATTGTAAGAACTAGATTTACCACCTCCTGCAATGCGGCGAGAGGATAAAACGGTGCCGAATAGCACCAATGCCACACCATCGCCAACAACAACCAATACTGAAGTTATGGTGTGTTAATGCGAAGAAATTAGACTGCAACGTAAAACATATAAAATAATAATTAAGTTGATTTAGGACCTCGCGCGTTGTAACAAACATGTCAAACAGGGAAAAGATAGACGATGTAAAAACGTTGAACCATGCACGTTGAGCCGTGTTAACTCGCAAAATCTAGTACGAAGCGTAAAACGAAATGTTAAAACATTGAACCACACACATGTTACGCCGTGTTAACTCGCAAAATTTAAAACGAAAAATCTGTTAAATATGAAAAGTGTGGGGACCAAAGTTGAAAGTACAAAAGTTGTGAGATTAAATTGCAAGAGATGAAAATTTTTGGTGTTATAAGTAGAAAAACAATTAGTTTTGGGTTAAACGTTAAACATCATTTTTTTTTGAAGACCTTCCAAAAAATAAGGTACACACCTCTATACACACAAATGTTGCTAATTTAAAGTTTGTTAATTTATAGTTTGTTAATGAAAGTATATAGTCTATAATTCAAAGAAAAACGAATTACAAAGTATTGTTTCCTATCTAAGCTATATATCATATTCTTGTACTTACAAAATATGTATTTTTTTTAAATGAGAAATAAAAGTGTTAATATGCATCAGGTAAAAAAATTCATTTTTATTTAAAAAAGTCAACACTCTATTAAGTACCAGACCTTGGAATGGGAAAGTTAATTTGTGGATGTTTAATTGAACTTGCGTAATAGATTTTATAGAGGCGTGAAGGGCTTGATAATGCCACCAATACTGCCCCTGCTCGTTATATAAGCATGAAGAACGAGAGACATTTCTAGTATAATGTCAAATAAGAGAAAAAAAATTCGAAAGTAATGATTGAAAGACATTAAGGGGCGTTAACCATAACACATTTATAGAAGGGCGTTATGATTTTGATATGGTGAAAATACCCTTTAAAAGACATTAACCATTACAAATAGTCTTACTATTATTGTAAATAACAATGGTGAGAAACGTATTAAAGCCACAAAAGATCTCCAAACCTATAATGGACATGTTTGTCTCTTCCTCATGTAGAATCTCTAGTAACCTTTTTTTCAGGGACGGACTTATGTACAAAGTACGGGTTCCCGGGAACCCAGTCTTTTTTTAACTTTTAGTGTAAATATATATAAGAAGCTGAAAAGGAACCCATAAGTATATTATAAAAGGAACCCATAAACATAAAAGACATTGGTTCCACTGGTTATGCTCGCGCTTTTCTTCCTAACCCACCCGAGTTCGAATCCCGTAATTGCTGTCTTTTTCCGTTTTTTTTTTTCAATTTCTCTTTTAATTTTTTTTATTTAAAGTAATAAAACATTAAAACCCATTTAGGGTTATCAAAAACATATACGCTGCACACAAACAACTAACAAGCAGCGAACATAGATCAAACAACATCAGCAGGAAGCAGCTCCGCCTCCGCCCTTGCCCTCCGGCTGCTCCGCCTCCGCCTCCGGCTGCTCCGCCTCTGATATTGAGATGATTAAGATGGAAGACGAGTATGTTATTGAGATGTCACAGCCTTTTGTGACAAGTATGATATTGAGATGATTAACATGGAAGATGAGTATGTTGACCCGAAAAACAGAAGAAGAAAGACCAACATCACCAATCGTCATCATTTTGTGGTCAATAATTTCAACACGGTTCTCGACATGCAAATTCAAGAGCTTGGAAACCGTTTTAACGAGGTAACCACTAACTTGCTTACGTGTATGAGTTCTTTGAGCCCGCGTGATAATTTTAGTTCCTTTAATAAACTAAACTTGCTAAAGTTGGCCGAAATGTATCCGTATGATTTTACTTTTGATGAAAAAGATAAGCTTATCGATGAACTCGGCCACTACATTTCTAATATGAAAAGAAATAGTCGGTTTGATAACCTGAATGGGGTTAGTGATCTTGCCAAAAGGATGGTGGAAACAAGGAAACACATTGAGTATCAGTTGGTCTATCGTTTAATAAAGTTGTCACTAGTTTTATCGGTTGCAACGGCTAGTGTTGAAAGGAGTTTTTCTTCAATGAAGCTTGTGAAGACAGAATTGCATAATAGGATGGGTGATGGATACATGAACGATTCTTGCATTTGTTACATTGAAACGGAGTTCTTACAACAAGTTTCCGTTGAGAGTGTAATGCAACGTTTTCAAAAGATGAAAACTCGTCGTCAACAACTTTAGGTAGTTTTTTTTGTTTGTAAAGACTATCGTATTTTATATTGTGTTTTTAAATTTTTAATGACGATTTTCTTTTCATCATTGTATCGTACTTTTATTATGTGATGAACCTTACCCGATCCGAACTATCGAACCGACCCGAAATTCTTTATGGTAATTGGAGTATCTAAAAAGTGAACACAGTGAAAAATATTCCTGGATCCGCCACTGCCTTTTTTATCATTGCTCTGATCTACCCGTTTATGGGCTATTTGCGGTGGTTTAACAAATGTAACTTACGGACAAAGTAAGACGTGTGCATTAAAAATGAGATGGTTTGAGACTTTGGGATTGTATCGCATGCTCTATCCAGATGAGAGAAGGGTATTTATACACCTTTGTGTATTTGGACTCCGGTCCATGAATGCTACATCATATCGTGTTTAACTATAGTGACGCTAGGAGTGGAGTTGTCACTTTTGAGTCAAGGATCCACGTACGAACTTTAGGATAATGGCTTTGTTCCTTGGATGTTGCTAAGTTGGTGAAGCTTGCATTCACATGAAAGTCATTAAATGTGTCCTATATTATATTTGTTTGTCTTTTTCCCGCTCGAGCATGTGGCTTTGCCTAACTTGGTTAGGCTTACTCGGGTGTATTTGAATTGGACGTATCTAGGTTTCTTGCCTTGGTCATGTCTTAGTTTGTGGCCAAGACTTGGTCTTATACAGTGGCAAAGCTTATACTAGGTGTCACCCCTCTTGTATAAAAGAAGTAATGGTTATTTTAAATGTGATGTATGATGTTGTTATGTAACCACGTAATTGCCCCTCTTTGCGTCACTTGCTATATCTTTAAAGCGCTATATACATATACATATGCTGATATGCTATATCTTTAAAGCGCTATATACATGTACATATGTTATTTTTATATATTTGTACATAAAAGTCGCTTATTTAATGAATGTGCCCATAAATTAGTAACTAGTTTAGATTAAATGATAACCGACGAGGATTCTTGACTAAAATCAATGTTTCATTGTAAAATAACAAAATTGAAGTAGTGATTATATTAAAGGAAAAATAATACTAACAAAGGAAAATATATCACTAATACTCAGTCCCCTCTAATGATTCTGATATATCATTAAAAATGGAGTAAAATACTAAAATCGTCCTCAAGAATTAGTCATTTTGCTTATCTCATCCAATATATATATATAGGGTAGGGCTAGATAGAAAACCCTATCTATATAAAAAACCCTAGAAAACCCAACCTCCCGACATTTTTTTTTGAAAAAAATAACACATGTAATATACATGTTTTTAAGAGTTTTGGGCCAAAAAAATCAAAAAAGCGCCGAAGGGATAATTTAAAAAAAAAAAAAAAACTTTTCAGCAACTTTCAGCATTTTTGTCTAACACATGTTAGGCACTGAATTTTGTTTATTTTTTTTAAAAAAATCCCTTCGGCGCTTTTTTGTTTTTTTTTGCCCAAAACACTCTAAAACATGTATATTACATGTGTAATTTTTTTCAAAAAAAAAATGTCGGGAGGTTGGGTAAAAATGGAAGGAGATTTGGGTTTCCAGAGTCTTCTAAGAATTTGAGGGTTTTTTGTCTAGCATTACCCTATATATATATATATATATATAGGGTAGGGATATGGTAAAAAGTGTCTAAAATGTGAGAAGGGTAAGAAGTGTTTTAAACCATTGGATATTTGATCTAATGGTTGAGATCAATAGGGTATAAAAATGTAAATTGTGTTTTAATTAGAAGGACCTTATGTAAAATTGAAGGGCAATAGTGTCTTTTCCAATGTTTCAAATATGGTAACCGTATCCTACACAACCAAAACCCCCATTAATCTCCTAAAAACTAGCTATTCAAATTTAATTGCTAAATTATATCGATCCTTAATTCTAAAAATACAAAAATATGTAACTGCTGCAAGAAACGTATAACACTATACATCCATCATATAACACTATACATCTATCATATAACACTATACATCTATCATATAACACTATATAACAATATATAACACTATACATCCATCATAGCATGCTACTAGAAAAATATAACACTATATAACACTATGCGTCCATCATCTAACACTATATAACCAAAGAACACTATATAACACCATGTAACACTATATAAAAAATATATAACACTATACAGTTCTGAATGGTAGTTGTACTACAGAATTAATAATTTATGGTGTTATATAGTGTTTTTTGATGGTTGCGCTACAGAATTATATAACACTACAGAATTATATAACACCAAAAACCATATTATAACACCATATAACACCAAGTAACACTATATAAAAAATATATAACACTATACAGTTCTGAATGGTTGTTGCACTACAGAATTATATAACACTACACAAATTCGTAGATTAATTCCTAAATTCGAATTCCTATAATAAAGGGTGGCGGTTATTTTGGACAGTTATCTTTTAATCAATTAATTGAAAGAAATAGAAAATTACTAATTCACCCTTTTGAATTAATTTAGATATAGGACACTTGTCATCACCACATTATTTCTCACCCTTCTCACAAAAGTAGGACTTTGTACAGGATCCTCTACCTATATATATATATATATATATACATTTAAGTTTTTCATGTTTGTGTTTTATTATTATTTTCATCCTTGAGTTTGAAAATTTATTACGACTTTTATCATGGGCGGCTCTTTAGGTGTGCGAGGAGGACTTCCGCACAAGGCCCGTTTTTTCGAGGGGCACGAGATTTTTTAAAAGAATTCGATATATATATGTTATTTAAAAAAAATTGTACACACATAACAAATCCAATATAAAGGCCCATTATCAAAAGGTTTGTACTTTTTATAATTTACCCAACTTAACAATAGGTTTATTGGCTCAATCCAATACCAATATGATTAAAAAAAGAAATACGCAGCAGGAAAGGGGACGGACGAACGGCAGCAGGAAACTTGAACGACGATTTGGAGACTGGCGAACACGTTGAAGATCAGGTGAATTTCCGATTGAACTTTGATATATTGAAACTTTGATTCTGAATTTCTGATGAACTTTGATATATTGAAACTTTGAATTTCTAATCGTATATTGTATTGTCTCTTATTCTGATCGAACTTTTTGATGTATAATTGAAACTTTGATTCTGATTCAGATAATCTGATCGAACTTTGATATATTGGAAGTTTGAAAGTTTGATTTTGATTTTTGAACATCAGTACCCATCATCATATTCATATTTATAGAACTGTCCGTTTAATTGTTGATGTTGAACATCAAATATTATTTTGTTGAACATCAGAACCCGTATCGTATATTGTCGTATTGATTAAGTGTTGTCGTTTTTTTAGGCGCTAATGAATAATGGCTCCTAAACAAGCTTTCGCAAGGAGAGCTGCACGAATCATTGGTTAGCTATTAACTAATTATTTGTTACGGTATGTAACTCATTAGAATACTATGATTTTGTCATTGTCGTAATTGCATTGTTTATCAAATACTACAATTTTTGTCATTTTCGTAATTATGTTGTTTATCATTAAAGCATATAGGCTTATTTTTTGAGTTCGAACAGAGTACATAAATTCTCAGAGATGCTACTGACTTTTATCCTCAAAATTTGGACCGCATAACGAATTTATATGATTTCAAATTTTTTGAATGGAAATCCCATCTCAAAACAAAGGTTAGAAAAGTAATCAAACATTAGAAAGATAAATAATCATGTGGGAGAGATGGAGAAGTCGATGGATGGTCGGTCCCACGGAGAATGGAAGAGGAGTAAATAGCATCCGTCAGATTTGACACAAGGGTGGGGTCCATTCGTCCATCCCATTTTGATATTGTCCGACGCATCGCCATGTCATCAACTCTTTCATTGTGCTGTCACTCCCACCAAATCACTTCACTGCACCCCACTTTATTAATATTAGAGCATTCAAATAAGGCCCATTAAAAACATCTAAGAATATGTCCAACACATCAAAAAAAACACTCATCCTTCAAAAATATCAAGAACCCACCCAATAAGAAAACACAAAAACACTTAAAAACATTACCACATCATCATCACCTTTTTAATTTTTAACCACACATTTACACTACTTATTCTCTCTCTCTCTATATAATATATATATTAAAAGTATATGGGTCCCACCATTTTGTTGTTTTTAGTCGTTTTTGCAGACAAACATATCTAAAAAATAGGTTAAAAAACAAGGTCTACAATAAGAAAAAATGGATGATGTGGAAAAATGAGTAAAAACAACACCAAAAAATATATTATTGTGGATGCTCTTATTTATTAAGCTTTGCTAAACTTAACCTATATGCTAAACGTAAAATTGGAGTGTATTAGTGGTGTATGTGTTATGTTTTATGTCTATGTAAATTGAAGTGTATTAGTGGTGTATGTGTTATGGTTTATGTCTATCTGATATGTCATTGGTTGGGTGTGACCGACATAAAATATTGTCCAGCATGAAAGGGGTGTAAATGTGTGATGTGGTGGGGCATGACATTTTTCACTCCGGTAAAATGGGAGAGATGCATGGGGAATATTTTTTTTATCTTTCTAACTAATAACAAACTGACAAATCATCACCATGTTTTTTAATTTTTTTTTATTTAAAAATTATTTTAATACGTGAGGATAGTAAAACCATTACACACAAAAGAGAAACAAGTACGTGAGATTTTATGTATGCATAGCAATGATGTGATAGACATTTTTTATGTGCCAATGAAAAGAAAAAATATAATCATAACACATAGCCTAATGTAAAGACGATGTGATTAATTTGATAGGAGAAAAGATGATGGTATGCACATTTAGTGAAAATAATAGAAGAGATACGTACGTGACTCTTTTTATTGCATAACTTTTATTTCATGTTTTCTTTGTCTCTGACTTGCTAGCATTCTCGCATTCGGGACCTGTTGGATTTTCACATAGAATAGAGTTAGAATAGTTCGTTGTGCCTCAAAATCGGGCGGTTTGTTTGAACCGATCGGTTTTCTTGGGTTGATGGTTAAGCTTTCAATGAGAGAAGATTATCTTTACAAAAGCATACAATTATAATGAAAATTTTTGTTCTTTAAGAATAAAAGCATCCAATTATATTGAAAATTTTAAGTTCTTTCAGAAATGTTATCTAATAAAACATATATATGTAACTTCATTTTTTAAAATCAAAATAACGAATGTTAAACAACTATTAGGCTTATATGGTCAGGCTTATACGGTCAGATCCAAGTTTCAAATCGTAAAATTGTTAAAGCGGAATCATGTACATTCAACTATCCCTTACCTCTCCTAAATCTTACTACTCTCCACTCAATTTCATAATTCAACATTCGTATGGCTCTATGATAACATTCACCCTATATAACTCGGATTTTCAAATTAACTTTAAAGTGTATTTATAATTAGACGTTAAAATTGATGACTAAAGTATGTTAGCCTGGATAAATAGATAACTAGGGTTTAGGAAATGCAACCAAACTAAGAATTTCATTTTTACAACGATGTATCATCACAAGGTAAATCAACCTTCTTGTACACATATTAGTGAATTGCTTCACTTACTTAATTTGATTCAATAATATATCTTTTTTGAATGATATATATATGTTAGAAGATAGCTAGCAAGAAACTAGGAAAATGAACAAACATAAACTTAAAAGTGAAATTACACCATGAAATCTAGTCTAAAAGATGCATTTTCACTCTTTTTTTACATAAAAAGAGAAGGCAACGGGCAACAAATTGCGCCGTTAACTCTTTTTTGATAGAAAACCGAGTCTTTTAAAATCAACATTTATAGATCTTTGGGTCAAAACATTACTGTGTATGACCCGCTGGAAAGTGTGTGAGTTTTGTATTAAAGTAAAATTAAGAAGAGGATCATGACCACTATATAACTATTTTGTTTAAAGAAAAGGAAAGAAAGACGGCTAATTATAAAATTTAAAATAACACGTTTTTATTAAACGAACATCTGCATTTATCAGCATGTCCTAAATCCTTAATATTTTAGGTTTTGGATCACCTAATATACCAATGTCTGTTGGTTTTAAATCATTCATTATAATTGATTGATTTATCAATGAAATATAAAATATGGAATTATAGACTAAAATAGCAATATGATATTTTGTGTGTTTTATTTTGTTTCATCGTAGATATTATCAACGGGTCGATTCCGGTGACGTGACGTGGTAATAGTGTCTGCCATTATGCAAACAAAAAAATGCATTTTTATATTATTATTCGTCTTTTCATGGCATATAACCATTAATTTAAGACGAAAATTTTATAACAGAAATTATCCTTCACTATTAATTATAAGTTTTCAATAATATATAAAAACATATATATAAAAAAAGTAAGAAGCCGACAGTGGTAACGTAGAGTGGGAATTTGGTATCGTTAATTTTCTCGTAAAACTCAGAGTGAATCCTCACCGTGACGTTTGCATCGGGAATCAACTATCTCACACTATTATATGTTTTGTTTCTTTCACTGAAAAAAAAAAACGTACAAATATGTAAGTCTAGTTCCATTAATCAATATTAATATTGCAGATATTCACTGAAAAAAAGAAATGAGATGGTGTTCCACTCGAAGAATTTGGATATTTGGAGTACACTGTATAAGAGTTATGAAACAATTATCATTTAAGGAACTAAAAAAAATTTGTTGTTTGCATAGTACACATTGTATAGCTCTTATACAGTAATAATTCCACTTAAGTTGAACTTATATGGTTGGTGGACCGCGTTTAATCCCAACAAACAAAGAAGTTACTAAAAGGGTTGTTAACTCGATCGCGTCAAGTTCTATATGCAGTGTGGTATGGATAGAATCATTGGAGCACCCGCTTATCCTATGCTCCTTGTTTGGGAGAAAATTCACGGATGGTGCAATATTACAGTCGCGTTGGGCAATACATTTACAAATCCTCTAGTTATTATTGTATACTTTCGGTTGTCCAAATTCAAGAAAAAGTATCTCCAAGCAATTACATTGGCATCAATATGGTTGATTGGTAAAACGAGAAATGCCAAGCTAGAAGTGTTCGATGAAATGCGCGCTCAACATCTTTTCGGGTCTCGGAAATTATTAGATTTACGACGGAGGTCATGGTGTAATTTGAATTTTTAATTCTCTTCTTGTTCTCTTTAAGCACCTCAATAGCTATTAAAAAAACAAGAGAACATATAAAAGTTTTTCTAGAGGGAAATACTAGTATTAATATAAAAGTATAAATTGTTGGGAAAATTTCAGAAAATCGGATGATTAGAGAGACGTGTAATCATTCTCGTATTAAATTATTTCGCTGGTTTACCCAAATAATTCAATCGGATACAACTCTGATTTTCGAAAAATTGAACCAGGGTATGTCTGTATGCGAAAATTGTCTGAACCAGAAAAATTGCCATCAAAACTGTCTACGAATTTGGGTTTTTTTGGGATCATTAACTGCCTAATGACAGTTATCTTAATTTTAAGACAAAACTGCAAATAAAACTGCCAATGTTTAAGTATTTCGAAAATGTGGCAATTTCTAGAAAATAATATTTTTTGATATAGTTTTATTAATTTATTTAAAATAAACCAGTCAGGGGCTCCGCCCCCTTGGACCCTGCTCCCAGGGGCGTTACCCCCGGACCCCCGCCAAGGGGGCGTTGCCCCTTCGGATTATAATAACTCAAACAAACATGCACTCCCGCACCTCCTAACTTACTTGATGTGTATTATTATTCGTTTTGATTACCAAGTCAATTTCGATTACACTAAAATATCTAGCATAAACTAGCAAAATGCCTAGATACAAGCATGGATGCAAGTGACATCAAGTCATTAACAACTAAATATGGTTATAGCAACATCCATAAGTACCGTTTGATGATCCCCATGTTCCCGAATGATGAAACTTGCCCAGTCTGCCGTAAAGCATGCCTGGATAAATACGGGGAGCATGCGTTACACTGTAGAGAGTTGCCGGAGTTTAAGTATCGTCATGACTTTGTGCGAGACGCGTTAATGGATATTCTTAGACGAGTAGGGATCTCGGCGAAGAAAGAGGCACCGGTTAATTTTCTTACAGACCCGTCGGAGGGGAGATCCACCCTACACCCAGCTGACGTGCTAGTTTTTGGTTGGGAGGGCGGGAAACATGCTTGTGTCGATCTCACAGGTGTATCCCCACTAGACGGGTTCCGGGAAAATGAGTTTGTGGCAGGGCAAGCGGTACTGAAAGCAGAGTCAAAGAAGGTGGAAAAGCACGTGAAAGCCTGTGAGGATAATCAGCATGCCTTTGTCCCCCTGGCATTTGACACGTTCGGCTCCTTGGCGCCGGAGGCAGTTCGGTTCTTGTCTAGAGTTCAGCGTGTGGTCCATAGCAACTTTTCGACCCCTCAGGGGCGGGGTTTTGTTTTTAGTAGATTTGGGTTTTTTATTCAAAAAGGGATGGCGGCGCAGTTTGTTACTCGTCTACCTGTTATCCTTATGTAATTTGTCCTGATGATTGGAATGAAATAAGTTAAATATTGTTAAAAAAAATAAATAAATAACAATACATAAACGATTCGTTGTTGGTTGCTATAAATATCATGGGTAGGGACGATAAATATCAAAGATCAACATGTATTCATAATTCTAGCATCAACCTAAATTTTAAAAATGTTTCACAGATTCATAAGCTCTCAAATTACTCAATAACCATCATGGTCGTGAGTTTCCTCTTGCAATGTTTAATTTATTAGTCGAAATTTCATTATCAGATATAAAATTCAAACTCGACTGAAAAAACATGAAGTTTCTAACTTGTCTTGGGAAGAAATGCTTCAAATCTTTATGTGGAATAGTATGACTTAGCCATAGCGATTAGGCATAGTTGGTATGGACTCTATGTTCATGCACCTCGCCTATGTTTAATGAGTTAACACGCGCAGGGGTGTTTATAGGGCGTGATGGGCGTAGGGGTGGGGCAATCCATGAGCACGGGGTGAGGAAATGGTGACCATTCGCTCTAACTTTTATATTAATATGTTTCGACCAATCATATTCACAAATTTGATGGTCATTTTTTTTTTCTTTTATTTAATTTGCAAGTGAACTTTATAAACATTTACCTGAGTGTTAAAGGTGGAAACACTAGGCCTTTTTGACATGATGCGACACTACTTTTAATGAAACCATTACACTCATCTTAGACCGTGGGGTATAGTGGGGCGGGGGTTGGGTTTGGGTTGGGGCATTTGCTGACACGTGTAAAGGGACCCCCCCACTGCCTGGTTACGTGTCCGCAGGGTATGGAGGTGCGTGGGTTGGGCTTGGGTTGGGTTGGGTGCACCGCGTGGCAGAATGGGTTTTAAAAAAAAAAAATACAAAAACTTTATAAAAAATCACACAACATTTATAAAAAAAACCTACAAATTCATTAAAATTTTAAAAATTACATAATCCTAAAAAGTACATAATTTCTAAAAATTACAAAATAAACAAACCTAGAGCGTTAAAAAATTTCAAAAAGGTCGATCTTGTCGAACGCCTTGTTTTCCTTGCCTCAAAACTCTATGTTCGCCACCGCCACCCGGTCCTCGTGGCTTAA
The DNA here is from genome assembly GCF_002127325.2 of Helianthus annuus. Lineage (NCBI taxonomy): Eukaryota > Viridiplantae > Streptophyta > Magnoliopsida > Asterales > Asteraceae > Helianthus > Helianthus annuus. The sequence continues at coordinate 164,739,985 of NC_035446.2, forward strand.
CTCGCCACCGGGAACGGCTTCGTAGTAAGCCTTGAAACGCTCGAGCTTGGGCCGTAGCTCGCGCCATTTATGTTGGCACGCGTTGAGGTTGTGGCGGTTGTTACCGACGTTATGTCGGTAGGCCGCGAATGCTTCCGTCCAATATTTTGTTTGGCCCGGTGGTCGCCCCTTCATAGCGTCGACGACGCTAGTGACGAGTGCCATTTCTTCTTCACAGGTCCAGGATGCCATAGCGGTGTTGGGTTCGTGGGATGGGGGGGGACCAGTGGGGTAGCGGGTTCAAGAATGGGTAGCCGGTGGGGTTTCGGTTCGTGGGATGGGGGGACCAGTGGGTTGGGGGTTACAAACAGTGGCGGAGCCACATACTCGGCAACGGTGTCGGCCGACACCATTCAAATTTGCGCTTTATATGTATCGTCTAATAGAAAAAATACGAGTGACACCATTGTTTTTTTACGAGCGACACCATTGTTTTTTTTTACGAGCGACCCCATTGCTTTTTTAGAGTCACTTTTATTTTTTTCTAAACGTTTTACATAATAAACATATTTATAGTCTAAAAATTAAGACCAATTAGTTTTTTTTATACGATAAGGTAAGCTTTAAATCATCAAAAGGCCCATATTTGTCCAACTTTTATAGCCCAGTAACTATTATAGACCATATCCCATTAGTGAATTCGATTGTTAAGCCTAACTTGAACAAAAAAAATGTTGCGTGATTGATCTCCCTCCCTCCTGTTGAATTGCATCAAGTTGCCAGAATACAAAAAGTCACGTTGCCTCTTGAGTTGCAATTTTGAAATTTTGATCATATAATATGAGTAAAGGTTAGTTTTCTCATTTGTTTTTTATCATTTAAATATTTGATGCATATGTATATAGGGGAAGGTTCATTTGAGAAGAAAATTTAATTGAGAAGAAAAAGAACAAAGGGTAATTTTGTAAAACATTAAATAGTTTTTTCACTTATCTTATTTATTATCATTTTTGACTAATTAATTAGTCATAAAGACTATTATCCTCCACACTAACTTTTTTTGCCTACACACATAAAAAGTTATCCTACATATTTCAAAATTCATCCTACACGTTGAAATTTATCTTACACAACTCGTAATTTATCCTACACAACTCACAATTTATCTTACACTTTAAATTATTTTATTTTATTTTTTTGAAAAAATATATATTTTGAAGATAAGTTACAAAAAAATTAATCTAGTTAGCTATTAAAGAGGAAGATTGTAAATTAATAACCTATGTAGATTTACCAATATACCCTTATAGTAACATTAAATACTTATATTAAATGAAGTAAAATAAAGCATTGTTATTGGTTGAAAGTTATTCTTTTTTCTTCTTACAAAAAATTTCTTCTCATTTGAACTCTCTACTATGTATATATTATAATTTATATATCAAGATTGAGGTGTGAAGATGCCATATTCCCATGAATGCATGATAAATAGCAATTTCCTGATCTCAATAATTTGGTGTTATATATTTAAGTAGAGGATCCTGTAAAAAGTGCTCAAAGTGTGAGAAGTGTAAGAAGTGTATTATAACACTATATATAATACTATATAACACCATATAAACACCGTATAACAATATATAACACCATATAATACCATATAACACTATGTAAAACTATATATCATTATATAACAAATATAACACTATAGGTTGTCTGATAGCATGTCTATTATAGATGTATAGTGTTATATTTGTTATATAACGATATATAGTGTTACATAGTGTTATATGGTATTATATGGTGTTACATATTGTTATACGATATTTATATGGTGTTATATAGTATTATATATAGTGTTATAATACACTTCTTACACTTCTCACACTTTGAGCACTTTTTACACTATCCTTACCCTATATATTTATATGTATTTTATTTTAGTTTTTAATTTTTTTTTTTGAACGGTAAATTTCTTTTATTCCTGTCGTCTGTGTGACTTGAACCCAAGACCTCCCTCTCTCAAGGTGTTTAAAAGTTTTGCCTTTGCCAATGGACCACCACCCCATTGATTTTATATATATTTTATTGATTTACACCGAATTCCGAACCCTAATCCACTGTACCTTATTTTGCTATTTGTAACCATAATCGTCAATCAACTATATCAAGTTTGGTTCTAGTTCATATATGCCTAAAATCAGGTTTTGTGACTTTATACTTGATAACTTTGAACTTTAAATATTTATATAGAGTTGAAATTAGTTTAGTTAAAATATTTAATTTGTTTATGTGATTCTTATGTGTTATTTTAATAGATTATAGACAACTAGACTTGGTCACTTGTTTATATATTATAATGAAAGTATGATAGCTTATAGAGTTATGGGGTTACTAATATTGAAGACGTTATGAATCGTTTTCAAAACATGAAAACACGTAGGGAGCAACTATGAAATGTATTTTATTATATATATTATAAATGACTTTGTATTTTTATTTTATGTTATTTCAATGACATGCTATGATATTGATTTTTATTATGTAATTCGACCCGACCCGACTCGACCCGATCCTACCCGATCTGAAAATTTGGACTCCAAATTTTTACAAATCCGGATATCGAGAAAAAATGACACCATAGGAAAAAATTTCAGGCTCCGCCACTGGTTACAAATATATAGAGATGTTGGGAGACCGAGGTAGCGGTTAGGTGGTATGGGGGGACCGTTTGAATTTTTAAATTCAAAATTTGAATTAGCCGTCTGACGTGGCGGGGTGAGCCAATGAAATACTGCCAGCTCGCTTGGTCATTCCGCCCCACGCCCGGCTTGAAAGCCAAGCCCCAAGGGGCCACGCCCCAACCCAAACCCACCGGGAGTGGTGACTTGAACGTTTTACCCCAACCCAAGCCCCATACCACACAGCCGTATTCACTTAAGTTCGATTTGGTCTGGCCATTCTACATAATCTTAAAAACCAAAGTCAGTGACACTTTAGCCCTTTAACACTATTCCCCCTACACTTTAGGAATTGTCACTTTTAGCCCTTGTCCTGTCTTTTCTACCACCTCCACTTTTGCAATTGGCACTTTTAGCCCTTGGTTTATTTTACAAACTAACCACTCCAGTTTCTAATGTTTCAACTTTACCCGTGTACCATGTAAAATATATGTTTTAAGCTATTAAGTTTTTTACTAATTTGTTTTTCATTCATACTTTCATTCGCTAATTTCTTTTTTTTTTAAACTAATTTGTCATTGATGTGGCTAATATATAATACAAATGCCGTTGATCCTTAAATAAAGTCACTTTTGTGACTTTTGACTTTGACCAAACAAAGTTTGTTTGGTGGTGGTTAAGATTGTACATTCAACTTTTTTTAGTTAATTTTTAAAGTTGTCACATTTAACCCATGCTTTCTAAAAACTTTATACGGTATTACTTTGGCCCCTCAATTTAAGTCAGTTCGTGTTACGAATTCATGTTTTTAGCAGTTTTGGTCGTTGTTTGGCCCCTGCCAATCGATATAAATTCGAATTCATCTCTGTTTTACGTCATGTGAGCCACCTGGTGTTATAAGTTCGTGATTTTGTTATATTTTTTTTCTCAGTTTTGATCATCCTTTGATTTTGTTTAGTATGTTTTTACGCCCCTACCTTTGTTTCTATGGTTTTACGCCCCGTCCACAACGCAAAGTCTCAATCCTATTCTATTCTATTCTATTCTAGTTGTATACAAATTACGTGCTTACATAAACAGGAATTAACTATTAATATAAGCATTGGGTACACTCCACTACACATCTCATAAGTCGAAACAAAAATAAATAAAGTAGGTCTGGCAAGGTCACAAGACCCAGGTGATACCGGCACTGCCATTATAAATACCACCCCCCCCTGTTTTGTTTTCCCCCTACCTACAATACCCTTACCAATACCATCTTCTCTCTCGCTAACGAATCTTCTTCACACGCCCAATGTCTTCATCTGCCCCACCACACTTGATCTACCTCGACGACAACACATGGAAGAGCCTCAAACTCTCCAAAAAAGAACCCATCTCCACCCACCGCCGCTGTGCCTTCACCAGAAAATGCGCTCGTCTCGTCAAAGAACAAAGAGCCAGATTCTACATCATGCGACGTTGTGTCACAATGCTTGTCTGCTGGCGTGATTACGGTGACTCTTAATCCAGAATTAAGAGTTTAATTTTCAGGTGGAGGATCAGGAGAGGACAAGTTGTACAGTAATTTTTGTAAATGGATTTTTTGGTAGGTTTAATTTGATGATGGGTAACGATTTCTTGTTTCAATTAATTTTGGTTGGGTGTTATTGATTCGATTGAAATGAGAAATAAGTAGGGAATTTGAAGCTAGCTCAATTAATTTTTGTGTTTATTATTATGGGTGTTTGAGCTTTGTTTGTTTGTTTGTTCTTGATGATTGTTTTTGGCTATAGAGAGAGAAAATGTGAAGTGTGTGTGAGAGAGTGAGAGATTCCATTCAACATAGCAGGTGCAGTGCAGTGCTGTGATCCAGTGTGCTCGGCTGACACATCTCTTCATTTAATTTTAGAAAGGCCCATTCTATACACACCCCCCTCCTTCCTGATTACACCCCCCCTTGTGAGAGGAAAACTGTCGGTCCCACGCAGGCCCCACCTGTAAGTATGTGAGAGGAGGGGGGTGAAAAAAGTAAATAGGGGGGTGTAGAAAGTAGCACCCTTTTAGAAATTTAAATTCTGCATATATAAATACCCTTTTTTTATAACAGAAATCTAATCGATTTGTAAATCTATGCTATATTTCCACGGTGAGACTCGAATCATCGGGGGAATGGACACCATTTAACCACCTTGGTGACTTAAATGGATATCCAGAAAGAATTCCAGATGGTAAAATGGTGTGATCCTCAACTAAGTCGGTGCGAGTTCGTCTGGTGATGGTGTGATAAAGAAGAGACCTGGCGTTTCAAGTAACACAGGTTCGATTCATAAATCCACCATTTAGTTTCGGCGGCACCTAATGATAATGGGAGTAAGCGGCGATCGCTAGTTCGATCCTTAAACTGAGCAAATTTTACCTTACCGTACTGTCGTGTCTTCAGGGAGTGTTCACGGGCTTCGGCCCTAAGCCCTAGGTGAGTGTTTTCCCCGGCTTAGAAATGAGTGTATCCCGATGTGCTGAATACCGCTAATAACCCATTTGAAGGACTTTTGTTAGTCGTTAAAAAAAAGTAGAAAAGAGCGTGTTTTAGACGAAAAAAATAAAAAATAACCCACCTTGGTAAATATAAACTATAAGTAAACAGTTAAATTTTAAGTATTTACTATTTACACGTATCTTTCCGCCGTTTTCCTCAATCTTTAATCTTTATAAAAGCCAGTTTATTTTCACCCCATGAAAGGGTTAATTAGTTTAAAAAGCCAAGCAAACAGTTTACATCTTTAACCCCTGAGGCCTGAACATGTCATTTTCTATTATTAAAATGTTAAAAAAACACTTAAAATGTTACTTAAAATTCGGATTTTATTAAATGTATTAAAATCTGTAAGTTTGTTCTTAGTTATCTCTTTGCCTTGAAAATATTCAACTATTATATTAGAGTTAGTTTTTTATGTTATCAACTTTTAAAAAAGTGTAAGAAAAATAAACTAAAATAGTAGGGTAGGATTTTGTTACATATAATAATTAAAATATCATTTAAGATAGCATATGTATTAAGCATTATCCTAGGAGAAATTAATAAGTTTAATGGACTAAATGGAAAGAAGGACCACATTAGCGGTTGTAATTCCTAAATCCTAACGGGATATCTTTGACTATAAAATGGACCACTTTGACTTTCGAAAGGTTTTTACCTTTTACCCTTTGGGTAATTTTATTTTACCCCCCTAAAGTTGTTACGGGTAATTCAGATTCCACACTCCCTCCTATTTACTTTTTTGACACTTTTGGGAAAAACAAGCTTGGCTTTTGCTCCACCAAATTTCATCTTTACGTTATTTGGGGCAACAACTTGTTGCATTTATGTTTTTCACAATGTTTTCCGTTTCCCATTTATTTCATCAACAATTTATTTTGTTATTTTATCATGTTTGATGCATAACCTTCTATTTACTTTGCAACTTGTACTGCTAACGTCTAAGTGGTACCAAATTTCTTTCATCAATACGGATGTAGTTTTAAAATAATTAGACCAATGGTTGTGGTCCACGCCAAGGGCGTGAATTAAGCAACGATGTGGCGTGAATTTTGCAGGTTTTCGACGTGGATGGGGCGTGTAGAGGAAGATTGTACCAACCTACCAACCATGCATGAAGGGGCAGATTGACGGATTGTTGTTGATGTGACCAAGAGTTCTACGTGCTTCCGAGATGGCTCCGACGTGGGGAGTGGGCCACGCCCTAGACGTGGCCCACTACATTTGGTCTTATAGATTTTTATAGTAGATGAGATAAAAGGACAATTTTAGATTCAACTTTAACTAAAACATGAACAAGATATTACAAAATTTTAACAAACTAACTAACCAAAAATAACAATATTTAAGAAAAGGTTATCAAATATTTCAAATACAGAAAAGACGTGTTGTTAGGACTACAAATTAATTAAACAAATATGAATGAGATTTTTCCTTTAATTTTAACTAAATCAAAAAAGAACTTTATAACACATAAATGAACACATATTTATGGGTTAAAAAAAGTATATTTGTCACTTTTTTTCTTTTTATGTATTCGATTACCATACATATACTTAAGGTGGAGGGTATAGTTCAATCACTCTAGGGTGTTTGAGTTATTCTCTACCCAATAATAAAATGACATGTCAAGTTCCATTCTACTTATTTTGCATTCAATCAGATGGTATAGTTCAAACACCTAGAGAGTGGTAAAGAATTTAAAAAAAAATGTGATTGGTTGAAAGGGGTTGGGACCCACCATTAAACACTTCTCCCTCCTCCATCCCTCCTCTTCCCGCTTCGGTGACTATACACCGAATACATTCAAACAATCGGTGACTCAAACAAGTGGGGGTGGTTCCCCGATCGGTGAAAGGAGTCGCCGAAACCACTCCACCAAACCATACCGTGTACCCTTATATACAGGAGCGGATCTAGGCCACTTTTGTGGGTTCTTAGAAACCCATTCAGTTTCAAAAAAATGGGAAAAATTAATGAGAACCTCGTATGATTTGGAAAAACATAGTGAGAATTTACCAAAAGGATCTCAGTGAAAAAAGTTCTTAAATCCGCCACTGCTTATATAAACATGTATATTCAGTGTTTGTTGTAAATAGTAGCAACCATATAAATCTTAAAGAGTAAATTGTCAAAATCGTGGTTTGGACATATTTGCCAATTTCATTCAAAACAATTTTTTATACAATATTGTCCTTCACTTTTGAGACTTTTTGTCATTTTCATCCAAACGTCTATAAGATATTTGAAAGAAAATGACAAAAAATCCCAAACCTTAAGAATGATTTTGACAAAAAATCCCAAACCTTAAGAACGATTTTGACAAAAAAAAAAGTTAGAGATTTGGATGAAAATGACAAAAAATCTTAAGAGTGAAGAGCAATATAGTAAAAAAAAATTGTTTTGAATGAAACTGAAAAACGTAACCAAACCTCAGGAAAGATTTTGGCAATTTACTCAATGTTTAGTTACAAAATCATTTTTATTTTTTAGCGACATATCTAAAAAATCCATAGAAACAAAATCGGTCCTGTTGTTTGTATGACCGAATTGACCTTGAGCCGTTTTAACTTTGCGTTTATGTGGAAGTCATCCTAAACCATGGAATTAACAATACGGCACATTAACACATGAAGCTAAAACAGAAGGACCCAAAATGGATAGTAATGAATATAGTGGGTCTGAATGCAATTACAGTTTGTCCTTGAGTGTGAATTATTGTCCAAAGGGTAGTTCCAGCTGGATTGTTACAGTTTTGGAGGAGTTGGAGTGGATCTGACTTTTTGCTGATAACCACAATTTTTTTTGGAAACGAAAATAGTACAGAATTATTATAATTATAAATTATAAACTATAATAAGAAACATGTATTTGAAATGTTTTAAAAACAGGTAGGTTGAACCATCTGGTAAAATCGGTTAAACTGTCCGTTACACCTAGTTGAACCGTCTAATACACTCGGTTAAACCGTTTTTTAGCCAAATCCGGTATGGTATAAAAACCGGATTTTAAAACATTGTGTATTTGTATATATTAGTTGTACGAGTAAACTGCCATTTTGGTCCCTGAGGTTTGATTACTTTTGTCATTTTAGTCCAAAACTCAAACCTTTTGCATCTGCGTTCCTGTGGTTTCAGTTTTATTGCTATTTTGGTCCAAAAATGAAATCAGGTCATACTTGTCTTATAAAATCCTGCAATTTTGTCATTTTCCTCATGGGCAAATCAGGTCATATTTGTCTTATAAAATATGGTATTTATTTATAAAAAAGAAATAATCATTTTGCCCCTGCGAAAATGACAAAATAACAGGATTTTATAAGACAAATATGACCTGATTTCATTTTTGGACCAAAATGGCAATAAAACTGAAACCACAGGGACCCAGATGCAAAAAATTTTGAGTTTTAGACTAAAGTGACAAAATTGACCAAACCACAGGAACCAAAATGACAGTTTACTCTAGTTGTACTATTGGTCTTAGGAGTTTTTTTTAAATAGGATTTTTCCTTTCTAACCATAAAGTTTCAACCTTTGGCAATTTAAGTCTAGTTTTTCATTCTTTGGTAATTTAAACCCTTTGATTAGTTCAGTTTTTCACTTATAATTCAAAAGTTTCTATCTTTTGCAGTTTAACCCCTTTGTTTTTTTTTTACTTTTAACCCAAAGCTTTTCATCATTTGCAATTTAACCTCAACAATTTTTAACTTTCAACTTTGGTCCCTTATACTTTTCATCTTTCGCAAGTTTTCCATTTAACTTTTCGTTTTAAATTTTCCGAGTTATCGTGCCGTAACGTGCGTGTGGGTTTCAACGTTTTTCATCTATTTTTCCCGTTTGACAGACCTGTCGCAGCGCGTCTCTTTTCCCCCGTTTGATAAGCCGGTCGCAACGCGCGGTTCATAGATCAACTTAGTTATTATTTTATATGTTTTATACACAGGTTCACGGTCATGTATGAAACATTTGACTTTCATTTAATATGATACATAACTAATGAATCCCCGCCGCATTGCGACATGTGGTAATTCTAGTTATTTTTATTTTTTTCAACCATCACGGATCAGAATGTTTCTTTATGTTTGATTATTTTTTAGCGAAGAAAGTCGAACTAATAATCCGGAACTAGGGCTGTAAATGAACCGAACGTTCAGCGAACAGTTCGTGAACCGTTCGGCGGGAAGTTCGTTTACGTTCGTTCGTTTAGTTAATGAACGAACATGAACAAAAAATTCCGTTCGATTAGTTAAATGAACGAACACGAACAACTGTCTCGTTCGTTCAATTGCGTTCATGAACGTTCGTTAATGTGTTCGTGAACATTCGTTCATGTTTGTTGTTTATGTTGTTCATTAAATATTTTTTAGCATTTATTTATTTTATCTAAACCTTTTATATTCCTTAATTTTTATTTATCTCATTACCCAAACAAATAAAAGAGGAAACCCTACCTTCACCTTTCTTTCTTATTATTCACATCGAAAAATACAATTGAACTTCGTCGATTTTATCTGTGTTCGTTTGTGTTCGTGAACCGTTCATGAACACGTTCATTTCCTTAACGAACACGAACAAAAAATCTTGTTCGGTAAGTGTTCATGAACCGTTCGTGAACACATAATATTCTTAACGAACGAACACAAACAAGGCCTTGTTCGTGTTCGTTCAGTTCGTTTACAGCCCTATCTGGAACATATCGTGTCAGACACGACTTGTTAAGACACGAATATGAAACAAGTAAACACGAACACGACACGAAATTTTATCGTGTCAGTTTTTCCAAACACGAACACGATTTGTTAAGACACAAAAAAACTTACAAGCGTATCATACGACCTGTTAAGACACGAACACGACCTGTTAAGACACAAACTCACCCTGGAGGGGTGGTGTGTGGAGTCTAGGGCTGGCATATCGTGTCAAACACAACCTGTTAAGACACGAACACGACACAGAAATTAACAGGTCTTATCGTGTCGACCTGTTTAAGACACGAAACCTATTAATGGTCAAACACGAACCTGTTAAGGTCGTGTCGTGTTTTCATGTTCGTGTCTGAAATTGCCAACCCTAGTTTTTTATTGTAACACATACGAATGTTATAATTGTATACTTTATGATTTTATCGAGTTAGATGCGGTAAGTGATAAGCATTGCGTACATGTGTTATGTGATTTTTATGGTTTCTGGTAAGTAATTAGTACTCCGTACATATGTTATGTGATTTTTCATGGTTTCAATTTAGAATTGTTTATGTATTGAGGTGAAACTATGTAATGTAGCCCTTTAAAGCTTTTCTTTAAACACCTTATAAGTTAAAACATCTTTTTGAAAATCGGTTAAAGACAATTTTGGAGTCTAGATTTTGGGTGTTAATAATTATATGCTTTTTTGACATTTAGTTTCCTTTGGGAACAAATAACGATAGTCAATGATATGGAGATCTAGTTATGATAATAATGATGATGATTAGATATGATAAGATCAAAAGTGACCCCAAAGTAAAAGTCCATGAGAAGAGGCCCTATCAATATGGTTCAAGGATTAAGTGGATGCATATAGGCATGCTTTGCAACACTAACACTACTTTTCAACATAAAGTGAAAGCATGCTATTGTGTTGTAAATTGTAATCCTTTTTTTTTTCGGAAAGTATATTTCATTCACACAAACACTGCCGCGCGAAAAAAGCACAAAGACGGCTCAAAAGAGCAACAACAAAAACTCAAACAAAATCGAAGCGGCACCAACTATTCCAAGATATAGATTTATAAATAGATCTATTCTTGAAACACAGATAACCAAAGGATCTAATACTACTCTTAATATATTCAATATTCCAGTCTTTATCCGCAAAGACTTTGTCATTTCTTGATCTTCAAATCCACCAACACGCTAGAATGATGATGCCATGCACCATGTTCTTCTTAAGGTCCCCTCCTCCAATATAATTGTGAAATTCAAGTAAGTCGTTAACACAACAAAATATAATTGTATATTGTAATCCTTAGTGTTCATTTCTAGTAGAAAATTTGATTTTAAAAACAATGATCCTTGCGAATATGTGATGGTTGATTAAAGCCCTTTGCTTTTGTATGTTATATTCTACCTTATTTATAATATACTTTGGTAGTTTTCGCATTTTTTAAAAGTTATGTTGGTAGTTGGTGATTCAATAAACTAAAATGCATCATCATTATGTATACTTAAAACCTTTAAAGTGGAGGGATCAACCTTTAAAGTGAAGGGATCAAAATTGATCATAGAGATTAAGTGAAGACTGTTGTTGTGGTTATAATAATCAATACTTTAATTACGTGGTCTACTAGTCAATGCCTTTAATATTTCTTGATCACCATACAATCATTTATTTAGCCACTTTGATTTGAAAGAGATAATGTAATCGAAAAAAGATGATCGAGATGAGTATATTATTGTATGCTGTAATTATGCCTATTGTGTTACGTTGCTAAAGAGCTATAGTTTTTTTAGTCTAGATACATATTAAATAATAAATGTAAAAAAAGGTGTAGCTAAGAATGTAATATGTAAATTTCCAAATTTCTAGAATCTTAACCAGTGGCGGACCCAGGAATTTTTTCCTGGGGGTGCGGAATATTTTCAAAGATTTTAGGCCCCTAGCTGTATAAAAATATCGGTTCATAGCGGGTCGGGTCGGATCATGTAAGACAAAAGAAGGTCAAACTAAAATTTATAAATCATCAAAAACACGTCAAACATTATTACAAATTACAAACGTATTTAAAATTGTGCCCTACAGGTTTTTTTTTTTTTGAAATATATCCAAAATATCGTCTAAAGATACTAAACACACCATAAGTTCATTACATTCTTACTCATTGTTCCTAACACATATAATTTGCTCCATAAGTTCATAAAACAACACTAAACACTTAAACAAAATAAACAATCAAGTTCAACCATTGCCCGTAACTTTCAATTATATTTTTAAACATTCAAGCCCTAATGTTAATTGTTGATTACTTGTAACTAATCATTTAAACAAACAAAGCTATAAATAAAACAACAAAATCATTTAACTACAAGTCTAGAACAACAAAAAAATCAAAAAAATATAAAAAGATTAAACCCTTACACATCTATATTTTCTCCTAATCATCACATAAAACAAAATAAATAAATAAATAAATAAACCATACTAGTTCTATATTTGAATTCTGACGTAATATGGGTCGGTCCAACCGGAATTTTGGGTTTTCTGGTAAAAAAAACCATCAGGTCGTGAGCAGTGGCGTCAAGTCGCTTGGAGTTTTTTTGGGGGCGGGATTTGGAAATGGAATGGGTGGATGGGTTTGGGTTATTTTATTTAGTTCAAATTTCTTTAGGTTGGGTTTGGGCTTGTGTTAATAAAAATTGATTGCAGATTGGCCTTTGATTGGATTAAATAATTAAGTGAATAAGTGGTTAATAATTATTTTTTTCTAAGTGGGGCGGTTGAAAATTTTTCAAGGGGTGCGGGTGAAAAATTCCAAGCGGTGCGGTCGGGATTTCCGGCGAAAAATAACACTAAAAATATTTTTTTCATGGGGTGCGCCCGCCCACCCTAGGCTTAGGGTGGGTACGCCCCTGATCTTAACTAATATTGAAATCAATATAAAAAAAATCAACATCAAGTAGACGGGTAAAATAAGTTGCATGAAATACTTAGTAAAATGATACATAAAAATTCTGATTGCAAAAGCCACTAGACGCTCCTAGTCTGCCGATCAGAGAGTTGAGAGTATTCGGCCTGGCGAATAGTACTCAGAAAAGAAATTAGTTTTCGGAAATTAAATATATAACAAATAACATAAATTTACTAATATTTATAACAAAATACGTGAAAATGATATTTATTTCTTTAATATGATAGGAATAGAAATTGTGTTTTAATTTTATTTTAAGCCAAACTCGTTCCCGAGTTGACCTATTAGATCCGATTTTGGCTGAGGTTGACCGCGTTTGATCGATTCCGAGTAATCGGGCGGAGTTGAATAAAGTCGACTCGGCAGCCTACCTTGTGGCGACTACTTGAGGAGTACTCGGCCTTAAAGACGTTGTTTTACAACCATGCACAAAAATACATACATATATACTAGAATGCTATGCCAGTTTAACCATCGGTCTAGAGTTTACATCTTTCAACTGGAGTCCGGAGCTCATTGTTGGAAAATGTTTGATCCAAATCAAACTAACCAGTTTAACCAAACAAAATACGTTTCTACTAGTTACATGACTTGTCGGTTGTGCCACGCTTATGATTTACCCTTTGGCTCTTTAATCATGTTCATAGTTCCTTTTCGTTGTTTTATCATTTGTATGTTATTAGTTTACACTAATGCTTAATGACATATCCATGTATATGGATGGGTGGACGGACACATCCTTTGAAAAGAAAAAATAGTGTATTTTATAGACAAAAAGAACCTGATCACACTACTTGAAAAAATAGTTGAACCCCTCATTCACACTCTCAAAAAATAATTCTTAAATCCGTCACTACATCTACCGCCATTTTTACCTTCTTATTCCATTAAGCATTAGTGTAAACTAACAAAACTATTAAAAATAGGTAATAAAATATATCTTAGGTCCCCAAGGAGTTAGTTTTGTTTGTTTCGGTTCCCTTGGTACGTGGCGTACTTGGTGCTAAATTATATGATACGGAATTGTGGATTGTATATTAAAGACTGTCTTCGTATAATTAAATAACATGAAACACTTTATAAACCAAGTATATGGAGACGTGCATTATAAATTACCATGTACCATTAAGGCGATTTCAAACGCTATTAAGACAATTTCAGACGTTAAACTGTATATTTCTTTCAATCGTTTTCTCCTGAGGTAAACTTTCTATTTCTTTCAATCGATTTATCTTGTGTTTTGTTGAATCTTTGAATTTGTGTGAATCTGCGAATATAAATTGTGTGAACAGGAATTTTAGTTGTGTTGAATCTTTTGAATTTGCGATTTTAGTTTTGTTGAAACTTGAATTTTAGGGCTAAAGAAACGGTTATTGAAAAGAAAGTCATCATAGTTAGAATGCTCATCGTATTTTATTAGAGTAAATTACAAGTTTTATCCTTTATCTTTATACCAAATTTCAAGCGGTGTCATTTGTCTTTAAAATTGACGAATTTGTATTTAATGTTTCAAAATACACTAAAGATGACCTATAGAAAAAAAATCCTAGCGACTTGTAATTCACTCTTTTTTATTATGATACTGACCCAACCCAACAACTCGACCCGGTGTAAACTGGTAATTCTAACATTTAGTTGTGACAAATTTAACTACTGAAAAAGATGACCTATAAAAGAAATTCTAGGTTCGCCCTATCCAGGTATATATGTTATTTTACTTGCTACGGAGATCTGAAAAAAAGGTCCAACTAAATTCTCTTGCCTTTTTTTTTGTTATACCCACTCATTGTTTTTTGATTCTGCAAATAAGAAGTATTTTCTTTTTATCTTTTAAAAATATTTAAAGCCATTTCAAAACGAATAAAATGAGTTTTGTATAAGTTGTCTATCTAATTAACTAGTAAGTTATCTCGCACGTTACTCTAACGTTAAAACGTAAAGTACATCGAATTATACAGTCTAATGAAAAGTTATTATATTTGACCCGACTGTTTTTCGAAAAAAAAAATTACGTCAAAATGTAGACCAACTGAAACTTACATAAAAATAAAAATAAGGATGAAATACACGTTTTGTCCTTTATCTTGGTACCTTTTTTAGTCGGTGTCATTTTCAATGAATTTTGACAAGTTTGCACTTTATAGGAAATATCCTTGCATGTTACGTCCTTTAGCCCCAACCCTGTTAATTTTTTTTTTTTTTTGTGTTAAATATGGTCATCTGCCTTTCACATGAGAGCATTATTGTCATTTCACCATCCCAAGGACTATTGTGTAAATCAATTATATTTAGGGACTATTTTGTAAAAAAAATTATATAAATAAAAAAATAAGTTCATTCTTTTTCTAAAGTCTCGCCCTCTCTCTTTTCTCCCTCTCTCTACGATCTGCAGAAAAAAATAAATCCGCTCTCTCTCTAAAGCTCTCCCTGTCACCCTCAAACGATAGCGGAAACATCGAAGCGAGACGAGAACGAGATTGCAAGAGACTTCATAACGGCTAATTGTGACAAGTATTTAAAATAACGATTTTTCATTTCATAATAAAGGGGAATTACATTGTTTCAAAGGGAAATACAACATCTAGAACATAACAAATTTAAACGACAAAACATAAATAGAATCTAAGTGTGTTTCTAATCCATCTTACTAGATTTCTTTTCAACGCATCAACATCAAGCTCTTGCAATATATATTAAAGTAACATGTCAACACCAAAGCATTGGTGAGCATATAAGTTTAATGTACCATCGTAAGTATAAAGAATTTTAACGAGATCAACATGACAAAAACGTATACTAAAGCATAACATATCATGAACTAGCATGCATCACATACGTGTCAACCAAAGATTCCACTAGCGTAATTTATCCTCGCAACAATAAAACCGTTTGTATGATTACTTAAGGTAGGCTCATACGAAGTTAATGACAAAGTATAGAGCAAGAATGACTTCTAGCATGCATGCATTCCTAAAGTATCAACGTATAAAGAATGTATATCGGATTCGTTTGTATGAATTAGGTATTTGCATATGTGTGTTTGTGAGTTTTAATATGGTAATATATATTGCACCCAACAGTGTGGAAACGAAAAGAGGGTCATGTATACTCACGGTTTGCGAAGTATATACACATAGTGAGTTTGACGAGTCTTGAGTTAAGGAACACCGAAGTTACCCTAAGAGGGAAACGAAGGTGTGTGAGTTGCGATTTTGTTTAACGGATAGGATTCGAAATTTAAAAGTTAGCGTATTATGCATGTAAATTAAAGTACCATGAGAATGGTCATGCAAGGAGGTAGTGTGAATTCCATCCATTTAACCTCATTATATGATTCACCAAAGCATAAAATCATTAACTTCGTTGATGATTTCGGTTGGTCATGAATATGAAAATAATAAGACTTAAACCTACTAAATCTACAAACAACCAAGTGAGCTAGCTAGATATGTGCATCCTAAACATGGAAAGTGTTTGGGGACGTAATGCAGCCTTGTCCCTTTGTTGGAAATTATTTGAGATCTAGTGGTATGAATAAATCAACAAGCGAGGTAGTGGAACAAAGTGGAGAGCCAAAGCTTCCATGTTTCACACAATCACCAAAATACAAGTCTCACCGTATTGAAGATGGTGAGCTTGGATGGTCTTATCACTTGTAGGTTGTTTAAAACCTTGTCAAGGCAGAAAGTTTCGAAAGTGTTTGAACCTTTAAACTTATAGTAATCAACCATACTCAAGCTCCATAACCAGTGGCTTGGTTAGAAGCAAGGTAGATGCAAGATTGTACAAGTTAAACATGTTTATAGAAAGTGCAAGTAAAAGTATTATCAAAACAGATTTTTTTTACCACTTTGGACCACAAATGTTGTGAGGTTCCACCTTAGTTTGCCATGACAAGCTTTTGGAAACCTTACTAGAGGTTCTCCAAGTAGTTTGGAATAAGAGATGAAGAAGAAAAGTGAGTGAAAACTCACTTGGAACATTTAGAGTTTTTTTTGCCCAAAATGGAGAAATTTATGATGATTTTGTATGCTTGGAGTGGTTTGTACCAAGACTTAAAACAATAAAAATTTATGACTCAATTTAAACTTTTATGCATCATTAAAGTAAACTTGGTTATATATACAAAATCAACCATTTTAAACAACTACAAACCCACCAACGTTTACAAAAGTTATAAACACATGTTATTCGGTAAAGTTTATCAATATCATGACTAAAAGACAACAAAATTATTTTGATCCGTTTACAACCTTAAAGTCCGGAAGCGTATTGCGGGCAAAATTCAGGGTGTTCGTTCCGAGCGTAGCGTGCCACTTAAAGGATGGCTTTACCTATATCACAACAACAAGAATCAAAGTTAATTACATGTAATTTCATCATTCTAACTGCCAACAAACATGATTCACATTTATTATCCAACTTCCATTTATTTGACTCGTTCACAACAGGTCACTTACATACCATTCTTAAGCATAACATTTTAGTTCTTCGACCCGTTCATAACGGGTTAATTACATGACCAATCTTTAACTTCACATTCTAACTTATTTGACCTGTTTGCAATGGATCAATTTCATAACCATTCTTTAACATCACATTCTAGTTTGTTTGACCCGTTCTAAACGGATCAATCATATGCCATTTCTTTAACATCCTCATTCTAGTTCATTTGACCCATTCATAATGGGTCAACATATGACCATTGTTTTACATATTCATTCTAATTCGTTCGACTCATTTGTAATGGGTCTATTACATGATCATTTTTTATCGGACTACAATTACTACAATATATAACATTAAGCAATGCTACAAACAAACTTTAATCGTACAAGTAGTGTACCTCAATCTTGTGAGTTTTGAGGCTTCTTACTGCTTGAGCCTTCTTCCTTCACACCACTTGTTAAGCAAGCTTAGATGGCCACAAAGTAGGGTTCATGCACAACACCAGCCTTGATCTTCCTTCTAATTTAACTGATTTTAGTTTGTGAGGGTTTTTCCTCTTTATTCTTCTGTTAGGGTCGACACACACACACAGAGATGTGTGTGTTTGTGTTTTAGTTGTTGTTTTAATAATTTCACTTTCTCACTTGACAAGATTAGTCCCTCAATTTTGAGTGTTTATTTCAAAATGGTTATTGTTCATTCTTAGGCTAAAATTTTCTATATATTTTAACTAGGTTTATATTTTTAGTTATTTTTAATCATATATACTTATTTAAAATTTTTGGGGTGTTACAAACGGAGAGGTCCTACCGGAGTTCCTCGTATGCATGCATGAACTACCTGTAACCTGCACAAATAACACACCCGCGTAACAAAGAATAGAGAAATAGCAAAAAGAAACAAACACCTTAAACAGATAATCACAAAATCAATTAATGTCCAAACACAAAGCGCACGAACTCCCCAGAAACGATGCCAAAATTTGATCGGAGTGTCGCACACCGGTCAAAGATAATATTTATAATGCCCAAATTACCCTTAACAATGTGTTAGTGGTAGTAAAGGGTCAAACCACGAAGAGTTTGTGGTTTGCGTATGGACGTGATTGATAGTTTAATGTTGTCACACTTTTTATGAAGCTTGCTATGAAATTGATTAAATTGTTTGTTTGAAAAGAGATGTTGGAGTTAACCAGCAAATTTGATGCTAAATTACTTGACTACTTAATTTGAACACTTTTGAATACACAAAAACTTGATTGTTTGATTGAAATACTAATGAGAAAACAAAACTCACACCTGATTCAACAATTGCAAAGCCTAGGGTTGCTACACATTTTTAGGTTGATTTAGTTGAATTTGTGATTAACGGTTTTGATATCACGAAACTTGGGTGCCAATTACTATCAACGCGTATAATGAACCGCAATGCACTTCGTTACCTCGGACAAGTAAATCCTTTTGAAAGATAAGGCATAAATACACAGACTTATTTTGCAAAGTCAAATTTTATAATCACACGACAATTTACAAATCTTGTTCAAATGTAAGACACTTATCAATCAATTCAAATACAACTCAACTTGTCACAAATCAACTAATAAACATAAAGCAAACTCAAAAACCTTACAAAAGTCTACACTGGGGTGAAGCCCGAGAAGATTAGCCGCTCATGACGAACGGAACTTGATCAACGATTAGCGAGAGCTTGAGCTTAAACATGATCTTCAATCTTGGAGAATGGTGGAGTTAGGGTTTGGTGAGTGGTGATGGTGGAGAGGTTGGGTGAATGATGATGAGATGATGATGATCATAGTGGATTAGGGCTATGGATCGAAGAGGAGTGTAGAGGTTGATTGTGGCTCCAAGAATGATGTGTATATTATTCAAAAACTCGTAACCCCACTCCAGACCCCCAAAAATTGGTTTTAAACTCGTGACAAACGCAAAACAAAGGAAAAATCCATCAGGCACTAGGGGGCGACGACGACCTATCCTTGCTTCAGGGAAAACCTGCCCCCCGAATGCACATTGCGGCAAAACCCGGTTAAGATTGGATTCGAACTTCAGACATGTAACCTTCAACCCGAATCTTCACTTCTCCTCCAATATCAATTGAGCTATATCTCATTGCGAACAAATAAACAAAATATGTTTAAAAATAAGAAGTATTGTTGATGGGGTCTAGTGTTCTCTCAACTTAACTCAAGCTTTATCATATCTTGTTTGTTGATGGGGTCTAGTGTTTTCTCAACTTAACTCAAGCTTTAGCATATCTTCTTTGATATTATGGGCAATGTATTCTGTGTGATTTATGTGAATATATGATACATTATTTAATATATTTTTTTCAATATGAATCAAATCTTTTATGTTATTTCAATTTGAAATTAGAATAACAGTTTGATGATAATAATAATAAGTAGAAGAAAAGAAAGAGTACACAAACGAATACGAAAAACATGTGAAGAAGGTCATTCAATGTATCGATCCGTGACTATATTAATGCATTATGAAAGATACACATAAAAAAAACTTAAATGGACTTATAAAAGTAAAGGAGGCTGAACAAATAGATAAAAAAATAAAATAAATAAATAAACAACCAACGAATAAAATGTTGGCTATCCAAGGTAACCCAATGACAAAAGGTGATCCTATACGCCACGATCACAGACAACGTTGGGTGATCCAAGCCCACCATCTTCAGCTCCAGCGAAAACCTGCCGCCCGAAGGCACATTGCGGTAAAACCCGGTTAATTTTGGATTCTGATGAAACACTGGTTAACACCAAGGTTAATCAACTGGGTCGTCTCGTATGTGGGTTCAATCTCCTTCTCTACTCGCTGATGACTGATATCCTGCAAAACAGAACACCGGTGACTCGCCACAAGGAGGAGAATAGGGGGTTCTCCTTGTGACCACCCTCCGGCGTGAGAATAAGTACTGTTCTAAGAAGAATAGTGTGTGTTATAGGTGAAATGTAAGGAGAGCAGAATGTTTAACCTGAATGATGAAGGGTCCTATTTATAACCGAAGGATGAAGGGGGGAGGAAAGACCTTGCCAACTGCTACCGGGCGCCAGCTGTCCGACCAAGAGGAATATCCTCTTGGTCTCCTCTGTTGTGGGCGAGATAGTGGATGACGTGGCACGCCGTTATTTGCTCAGGTGGAAGAAATAGTACTGCAGCTGTCGGTCTGTCCTTAGATCGTGTTGAAGGTCCACATGGCGTCTGATTAATGGTAACACGAGTTGTCCTTTTTGTCTGGAGGAGAATCTTTGGTGCCACCTTGATATCTTCCAGAAGCTTCTGGATTTGTTTGCTGATGTAGGCGCCATGTTGGATTGGAAAAGATGGTGTGGTCCCTGTCATGTGTGCTTGGAATTGGGACCATACCTCTTCAGATTCGAACTTCAGACATGTAGCCTTCAACCCGAATATTCAGTTCTCCTCTAATATCAATTGAGCTATATCTAATTGCCAACAAATAGAGAAAATATGTTTAAAAATAAGAAGTATTGTTGATGGGGTCTAGTGTTCACTCAACTTAACTCAAGCTTTATCATATCTTGTTTGATGATGGGGTCTGGTGTTCTCTCAACTTAACTCAAGCTTTATCATCTCTTGTTTGATATTATAGGCAATGTATTCTGTGTAATGTATGTGAATATGTGATACATTATTTAATATATTTTTTTCAATTTGAATCAAATCTTTTATGTTATTTTCAATTTGAAATTAGAATAACAGTTTGATAATAATAATAAGTAAAAGAAAAGAAAGAGTACACAAACGTGAACACGAAAAACATGTGAAGAAGGTCATTCAATATATCGATCCGTGACTATATTATTATTTTTCATAACTTACATGTTAGATATTTAGAAGATTAATGACATACTTTTATTGCTTGTTTTTTGGAATATGTTTGAAGTTGAAGATACCCATTCGAGGATATGATATTTTGGAATTAATTTGGATAAAATGTGTCGGGAGTTATTGTTCATTTTGTCCTTTAAGCACTTTTATTGTTAGTACCATTGGCGAGTCACATGTCACTGTCTTAAAGTTGGTCCATTTACAACTTTTTATTTTCAAACATTGTGTGTTTGATAAATGTTTATAAAACACTTAAAATCGATGTTTTAGATAACTTGTGGTATTTAAAAAAAAATGCATTTATTTATGTGTCACTTCCTTTGTCTACATTACGGAAACACTAAAGACCCATACCAGTGTTTCTAAATATGTTTTAACTTAAGGCAATACATAAGAGAGGTGGGGGCGCTAAGTGATGAAACGTGTGGTTGGGTGACCATGTGTGGTGGTGATAACGCGTTGTGGTGACCACGCGTGTTGAAAGTTATTTACTACCGCACACCATGCTTCTCCTAGTGATGGTTTGCTACGATGGAGATGAGTGTGTGGTGAGTGACGGGAAAGTGGAGCACCCCCACTAAAATCCATCACTAGTGATGGAACCAAGTTTGATGACGTGGCAAAACATGATTGGGTGAGGTGAGTGATAGAAAGTGCAGCACCTTCACCCCCTAAGAGTGTAACAAGATAAAAATGTCAATACCGTACTAGATCTTTAATAAATATCTAAAGGCATATATAGTTTGACAAATTAAGGTATAATACCATAGAACTTTAGACCGAATGGAAGGTACCAAGAAAGCAAGAAGCAAATTTTATGGCGGATCTAGAAAAAAACGTTAAGGGGCAACTTTTCAAAATTTTCTTTTCTGTAAGGGCAACAAAATCGAAAAAGCGTCAAATTTTTCCAAAATTTACACTACCGCTGGAGCGTCAATGGGTAGCGGGCACTACCCCTATTCAAAGACTATATCCGCCCCTGAAACCAATGTAATGTGGACCTCTCCTAATACTCTGGCAAACAACATGAAATACTACAACTTGTGCCAAAGGGTACCAATTTCATATACGCGATCTATTGTAATTAGCATTCTAAGATCGTCTTTATTCATACACATGTCCCTTCACTAATTAGGCTGAAGTGATTGTGTCATCGGCTAAATCGTCAAATTTGTTTTAATGGAACAATTCCACGAGATCCTGCTAAACTTTTATGTGTTTGCTAGCAATCTTCAAACAAGAGAACTGTGGAAGGTTTTGAGTTCATCAATGATCATTATAAGATGTTCGTGATCTTGTTGTGTTGGTTTTGAAAAATTTTTTGGGTTATTATAAGATGTCCGTGATCTTGTTGTGTTGGTTTTGAAAAATATTTTGGGTTAAATCGCTAACTACTGTTTCTAGAAACTAAAAATCAAAATCTGTAGGTTCGATGGGTTGGTCAGCACTACCCGATTTTAGCAATTTGGGGAAACACCTTTTCTCAAAACCTATAGTTTGTATTAAAATGATAAGTATGTTTATCATTATAATATCTACACATAAATGCATATTTCAAAAATAAAAAAAAAGTTAAATGGTTAGTTTGGTTTACACGTCTAGTTTCAAGTTCCAAATCATTGGCCTAATCGTCAAAACTAAATTGTGAACCGAACCGTATAAATTTCAAACTGGACTAGCTTTATTATGTTTGAATTATGGGTGTTCACGATCCGGTTCGGCGGGTTTCGACAAAGATTTTACGTCGAACCACTAACAAAGGTTTTAAGAAAAGACAAACCGAACTGGCCAAAACGGTTTGGTTTAACAATTCTATTCTTTTCTTTAACCATAGCTAGCGGGTTGACCCAAAATTTTGTCAAAATCGACTTAACCGGACCTTAAAAACCCCTACTGTCTTTGTTTTTTTTTTTTTGTGCCACTAATATCTTTCATACACTATGTACAAGCAGGGCTGTTCATTTTTATCCAAACCCGAAACCCGATCCGAATTCAAAGCTACCCAAACTCGAATTAGCGAATATCCGAAAAACCCAAACCTGACCAACCCGAACTTTAAATGGTTCGGTTATCATGTCACTTTTTCCCTACCAAAAACCTGAAAAAACCGAAATACAAAACCCGAAAAAAACCTGAACATTTATTTTTTTTTCTTATAGGAGTGTTTTGGTTTGGAGTCTTTAATATATGAAACATTAAGTTTTCGGACTTTTAAATACTATAATACCATATTGTCAAATAATGTTTGAACTTTGATGATATTTTTAAAGTAGCAATATGAATTTTGATGATATCTTGTAAAAAAACATTAATTTTTCATTTTATATCTAAACCCGAAAACGGAACAACCCGACCCGAACTAACCCAAACCCGAATAACCCAAAACCGACTAACCCGAACTTTAAATGGATCGGTTATCGGGTCAATTTTTCTTAGACAAAAACCCGAACAACCCAATCCGAAAAACCGGAAACCCGAAGAAAAAACCCGATAAACACCCCTTTGTACAAGTGTATTATACGCGTTTTTCAGTTTCTACGTTTCTTAAGATAATATCATTTTAAAATGAACGTCTCCGTTTTGGGGAGGGGGTGAGTTTTAATTTTTTCTGTAAAGGAACTTTGTCTTCATGAATAATACATTAGTAACGCCTTCTCTCGGGA
Source organism: Helianthus annuus (assembly GCF_002127325.2). Classification (NCBI taxonomy): domain Eukaryota; kingdom Viridiplantae; phylum Streptophyta; class Magnoliopsida; order Asterales; family Asteraceae; genus Helianthus; species Helianthus annuus. Next base: position 164,763,821 of record NC_035446.2, read on the forward strand.
CGTGGACAACTGGACATGACTTTTCTGTGATCCCGTGAGGCCTTGTTCTATGGGGCCTATCTTACTGCAATTAAGTTTGAGACTATTGGGCCTGTGAATTGGGCCATTCATTGTCTACTGGACATCTTTTGAAGACTTTCTGCAAGAAATTGTCAACCTGATGCAACAAATCAAAAGGTGTGGATGCTAACTGCTAAGAAGAATGAAACCCTCCTTCATACTCGCCGGTCAGAGATGGAGGGTGTGAGTGCAAGTCACGCTCTTTTTTCCAATAAGGTTGATGATCACTTCTACCTCTTGTTACTATTTAAAGTATTAAACTACTCAATTAACAACACATTGTGATTAAAAAAGAAATAATAAAAATAAACGATTAAATGTTAAAGGGCATGTATCATGCATATTTTTAGCCCACACCAAATCAAGAGTAAATACTCTGGATTATTGTGGTCATTGTCATTATGCTAACGAGAGGAAGATACACACAATTCCAAAACCTAATAATAACATTGTAAATATGTGTTCTAAGGATTGAACGGTGATGGTTCAATCGGTTGAAAACAAACCGTTGGTTCTTTTGGTTCAACAACTACTTAATGACTTAACGGATCCGAGCACAAAAAAAACACTTGGTTCTAAATAATCTGGACAAACGGTGGAAACTATGTCCAAGCCATTATAAAATCATCAGTCTCACCTTATCTGTTTGTCAATTTAGTGGTATTTAATATCAAGAAAACATACTGTCAGCTATGTTATCGAAACATTGGTAAATACATAGGTAAATAACTAGTGTCGCATATCACTATTAGTTGTTATAAACTAATGAAAGCAAAGCCTCACGCCCTTTTACATTGCTCAAAGCTACAACCTCAACTTCATATTCAACGATGACAAAGACACGAATCGCTACACCTAATCCAGTAACTTTAACTCGCTCTAGCAATAGTTAACAAGTAACAAATAAAATGCTCGTCTCGTTACTCTTAATCAACTAGGTATGTCGAAAAGATAAAAACACCGAGAAAATTTGACATTTTACTATTTTACAAAACGATTGGACAAAGGTTGACAACTTGAAAACCAGAGGGATTGGTTATGATCATCAACAAACTATCCGTGCCTCACACGCGCGCGTAGGTTTAGTGATGAGTTTGTTCTTATTCCGCCTATAATAAAAGCTAAGACGGCAGCATAAAAAAGATACAAACCGAAAGGGTTATGGCCTGCGATTTTTCCGGCAAATCGTCGCTCCGATTTCTTCCATTGTCGCCGCTGCTTTTTCACGCTTCCTTCATCGTCTTCTGCAACCGGTATCTCTACTTTCTTAATCGACTATTAATCTGAATCTGAATCACAGTATTGTGTTTTTTCCCCAATTATATAGGTCTTAAATTGCGTCATCTGTATCGAATTCGACTTGTATAAGTTTTTATTCAGTTGTAATTGCTTCGGAACTGTTGTTAGTTTTTGCTATGTGTAACCATGCTAGTTAAAATTTGTGTGAATTTAAGACCTTTAAGTTATGAAGTGCTTTAATTAGGGTTTTCAATTTCCAAACTAAGTTGTGAGTTCAGATTTGAAGATGCATTAACCTATAGTTTGCAATCTGAATATAGTGATTAAAAAATATATGTGAAAAGGAATCTCTCTGGCAAATGAATGCAAATTAGTTTGCTATAAGAATATTAAAGATGTGTGTTTCGTTATGTGGCATGATATCGTTATTTCTGCTACGTGTCGGTTGTGATTACAATACATGTTTGAACTGTGTCTGATGTTTTATGTTCAGGCCTGTGAACATTTAGGTGATATGGCTGAAGCAATTGATTTGACTGGAGATGGAGGTGTCTTGAAGACGATTGTAAAGAGCGCTAAACCTGATGCGATTGCTCCTTCAGAGAGCCTTCCTCTTGTTGATGGTAATGTTATTTAAAACTTTTAGACTAAAACTTTTTTACTAATGTGGCTGTGAATCTAGTTTCGTTGTCTTGAATTGGTGATAATATCCAACACTACTAAAACATATGTATGTTGTTCGTCAGTAGACTTGAATTCTTATTGTTTAGGTGACAGACACAACACCGTCATGTGTTTATTTACATCACACTTATATTAATAGGGGAAAGTTCATTGGGGAACACTAAAAAAGTGGGGAACAGCGGGGAACCGACTCAAACGAACTCCGATTGGACTCATTCCAGCGCGTTGGAACCGGCTCGTCGAACCCTAACTAAGATCTCTTAACCCTAAACCCTAAATCCTAACTCCTAAACTCTAAACCCTAAAGCTAAAAAATAAGGCTAAAACCTAAGCTAAACCGTAAAATCTAAACTATAAACCCTAAAAGCTAAACCCTAAAGGCTAAAGCTAAAGCTAAACACTATAGCTAAACCCTAAAGCTAAACCATAAACCCTAGAGCTAAATTCTAAACCCTAAATCTAAACCCTAAGGCTAAACCCTAAAGCTAAACCCTAAAAGCCAAACCCTAATATATTTAGGGGTTATGATTTAGGGTTTATGGTTAAAAGATCCTAGTTAGGGTTCGACGAGACGGTTCCAACGCCGCTGGAATGAGACCAATCGGAGTTCGTTTGAGTCTGTTCCCCACTTTTTTAGTGTTCCCCAATGAACCTCACACAATATTAGCATTCCTCTAATTGTGGTAATGGGAACTCATGGGGTGTGTGGACTGTTTTGGGCAGTGCATTACGAAGGGAGTCTGGCTGAAACAGGTGAAGTTTTTGATACTACACATGAAGACAATACAATATTCACCTTTGAAATTGGCAAAGGCTCTGTGATCAAGGCATGGGATGTTGCTCTGAGAACAATGAAGGTTGGCCCATTTGTGTTTTTCACTCGGAGTTACAACTACTCCACTTTTAAGTTGAATTTTTATGAGTTCATAATCTTAATTTTTAGGTTGGGGAGGTTGCCAAAATAACTTGCAAGTCAGATTATGCCTATGGTAGTGCTGGCTCTCCGCCAGAGATTCCACCAGAGTAATTACTTCATAGCGCTTGACTAGCATAGTTTGATGATCAGCCTAGTTGACTGACTATATGGTTATTGATTTCACTTAAAAAATGTGCAGTGCAACTCTGATCTTTGAGGTGGAGCTAGTGGCTTGCAGGCCAAGAAAAGGTTCTAGCGTGGCTAGTGCCTCAGATGAGCGGGCTAGACTAGAGTAAGTTATTTATCCAACTTAATACACTTGAACTTATATTTGCATGCTCAAATGGATCATGTTTAATAACCAGTGAGCTGAAGAAGCAAAGGGAAATGGCTGCCGCACAGAAGGAAGAAGAGAAAAAGAAGCGTGAAGAAGCAAAGGCAGCGGCTGCTGCTCGTATTCAAGCCAAGATGGAAGCTAAGAAAGGCGGCAAGGGAAAGGGGAAAGGAAAGTAGCCCATCAATAACTAAAGCATGATTTATCTTTGTTTGAATAAAACATATTTCAGATTTAACTTGTTTCTTTAACTTATCTTTGAATACTTGAAGAAACATATAAGCTGTTGAACACTTGAACATGGCTCACTTTCCCTTTATTTAATCTTGGTTTATAACGTTTTATTAGCGACAATAATTTTTGTTGTATCTTATTAGCAAAAAAAATGACAAAGGAGGTTCACGTTAACCGGTCCTCCCTCTTTAACATTTAACCCGAGCCTCCCTCTTACAACGCAACTATGGTTTCCCTCATAGTAAGCTATCTTAAGACCACACGGAGTGGGCGTGTAGAGGGGAGGGCAAGTCCCTCCATGCCATGCCACCCCGCCTCTTTTTCACCTTGGGCGTTGCCGTTTTCTCCAAGGGGATTTCCATAGGCGTCTTGGTTTCTTTGAGACCTTGATTTTTTTTTTCAAAGCCCTTCATGCCCCAACATCACCCCATGGTTTTTGTAACGTGGAGGGCAAATCCCACAAGGTGGTCTACATGGCGATGGCAGGCCTCATAGTTAGCCATCATTAGCTTTTGACTCCATGTATAACATTTAACCCGAGCCTGCCTCTTACAACACTACTATGGTTTGTCTCATTGTTAGCCATCATGATCTTTTACGAATAACGATTTTGCCAGAATGATGTGCTAAAATTTGTCGGCTTTTATGCATGTACCCAGCCAAGATGCATCCAAGTCAATTATGGTATGGTATCAACGTTAAAACACTTTCTTCCCAAAAGAAACCTAACAATAGTATACACCAACCAATGCCAAGAGGCAAGAGCTAAAAAGGTTAAATGTATCAAACCCTAAGCGAGCCATCCATCTCTTCATCTTCTTCTTCTTCATTGTCTTGCCATGCAGATCCAACTCTGAACTTACAAACAGGGCAGGTTCCTTGCTGCCGCAGCCATGGATCAATGCAACTTGCATGAAACTGCAACAATACATACATGTCATGTATCAGTCAATTCTATTTTGTATATGAATGAGAACCGACAAAAGCTATGCGCCCTCTTATCAATTTGCTTTTGTATTACTACTTGTTCTGAAGGCATGAATGCATTAACATACCTGATGCAAACATGGCAAACTACGAACTAGTTCCCCTACATTAACTTGCTCCAAGCAAACACTACAAGTCAACTCATCTTCTGAAGTTTTTCCACCACCAGTCTCAACCTTCTGCCACCACAAAAAGAAATGGTAAAAATCCACAGATGCTGATTGTAAGTGTCCCAAAAAGATCATGAAAAAACCAGAGTTTGAAAATAAAAAAATGCCACAACATAAGAAAGAAAAGTATAATTACCTCAGGTGTGGCTGAAGATGAACCTTGTTCCACTAATGAGCTACCACTGTTAAAACAAATATCAATTATCAGTATTAAGTTATATCAAGCATATATCTGACAACCAGGTTATTAAGCCAGCAATTGAATTTCCAAGTTGTTGCTCGGATACTAAACACTAAAGATAGTGAAGTAACAACACCAAACATTTTTACATTGCATGGCGTACATGTTAAACGAATGCAGAGTAAAGCAATCAATGAATCATATATCTTACCTTTTAGAGTTGGCTACCTTGTACTTATGAATAGGAAGAGAATTCACATCTTCCTCGCTCATTGAGTTGGCAGTTGGAGCATTGTCCGTATCCAGTGCTCTTAAAGTTTCATAATCTGCATATACATGAATATATTTAACAAATTAAAAAGTAAAAAAAAAGATAATAATATTACCTGCCTTGTAATAAGTGAATGTGACAATCCAGAAATCATACAAATTAAAGAAAAAGCCACACTAAGAATGTACCCAAATCATCAAATTCCCTGTCAAGAAGTGCAAGCTGTAGCCTTAGCCCTTGCAACCGGCCACGTGTTGCAAGTGCTATTGAAGGTGGCATTTGCAACCTAAGTTCAGTATGACCAAGAAGACCACTAGCTGCCACAGCGTTTGCTTGGGCCTGGGCTTGGAGTTGCTGACAGGTGGCATACATTCTCAAGCTCGTAGCCATCAAGAACACACCAAGTACTAGCCAAAGCTTAAATCAAGAGGAAAAAAAAAACAAAAGATACTTAGATATTGATGAAACGTGATATACAAAAGAACAGTAAGCATAAAACAACCAAAAATTTGAAGTGGATAGTTACCAGGAAGTTTGGTGACATTTGGTGCGAGTTCAATATCATGAACAACAAAAGAACTGTAACATGAAAACAGATAATTAATGGAAATTGACTAAAGCCATTATTAGTGAAATGCAATAAAAAAAACAAATAAAAAAATAAATAAAAACTAAGAACCTGAGTGTACCTGTAACAAGAAAGGCAAGGGAATTTGTATTGACAGGACGAGGCGCATGGATTCGCTGACAATAGTATCACAAACAAAATACAAAGTATCAGATAACATGATGGCTATATACTCTAAATGAAGTGAGCTACATGGAAAAATATAGAAAAAAAAAGATATTCAATACCACTGCACGACGTTCAGGAATAAATCCAGGAAACCCGGTTTCTATGTCTCCCCTGGTTCCTCGAAATACAAAGCTCATGATAGTTGAGTTTTACGTCAGTATTTTGTCGGCTACTTTTCAGTAATAATCAGTCCTGCACCAAAATCTTCAGTAAATCAGCAGATTCTATAACAAAGCCATCGTAGTTCTATTCCAATTATCAAGTAAATCATGGTGTGTGACAGTGTGCGAACAAAAAGGAAGTGATAAGCTGATAACAGCATACAATATGAAACTAATGTCATGAAGAGGTGTTCGAAGAATTTATGTCACTGACAGTACACGGGTGTTCTTCGGGTTAGTTAAACAGATTTCGTGTTAACCGGCTTTCTGAAATTTCACGGCTAAACCAAATACCGACCTGTATCCAAGGTTTAAAAAAAACGGAAACGAGTTTCGAGGCGTTTTCCCTTCGCCTCACGAGGCGTAAGCCCGAGCCGGAGTTAAAAAAATAAATATAAATATTATAAATCTTATAAAAATAGTAATACTAACTAAATTCATCATCAAATTCATCAAAATAATCAAAAACACACATAAAAAAGACATAAATTGCTTGAAATTGACACACAAAACATCAAAACAAATATCAAAAACCCCTAAGGCGCACCTGAGGCGCAGCCTTTTTAGCGCCTCAGCCCCTCTGAGGCGCCTGAGGCGCACATACAGTTTAACCCCCCTGAGGCGCGCCTCAGAATCGTTTTTTGACATTTGGAAAACACGGGGTGTTACAATCATACACAAACACATCCTTTCCTAAAGGAAGAAACAAACCACTCGAAAGGACCAGCCGATCGAGCCTACCGGCCGATCGAACTTGAGGCGCGCCTCGAGACGCATGCCTCAACCGTTTTTTTAAACCAAGCCTGTATCTTTATTCGTTTAGTTGGGTTCGGGTTAAAGGAAAAAATAAAGGGCTGCTACAAAGGTCCAAGAAAAACACAATGCAAACGGTATAAACATTAACAGATACTAGCAATGTCTTGAAGGGTTACTTAAGGTTCATGGATGATCACTTAAGATGCCGATGAGCCTGATATCCCGATAAATCGTATGATCTACTACTAGTACCCTTCACAACATCACTAGTACCTTATTCCATTTGCATTGTGGTTTTCTTGTAATTTTGTAGCAGCTCAGTATTTCTTCCTTCAACCCTATGTACCCGACCCGTTTAAACCGAACCCGACTAAAGAGTAAAGTTATTTTAAACCCAGCGACTGCAAGATCCTACGATCTATCGGGATAACAGCACTACTCCGACATTCACGAACAAGATATCGATGATTGGTCATCTTTCCGAATTACGAAACCCTAAAACCCCCTAACTCGCATGAATTTTCCCCTAAAACAAACTCCACAAACTGATTCTAAGTTGTAAACAAATGAAATGGACAAAACAGACCTATGATTATAACTAGCAATGAATTGAAGCAAATAATATGATCCAAATCCAGAAATAGAGGTTGAATTTATAGAAACAGAAAACCCTAAACAGTTGCAAAAATGGGTTAGAAAAAGAAAAGAAAGAGAAATGATATACTTACAGAGTTGAGATTGATCGATCTGCGATTAAAGAGAGAAATGGGAGATGTAAGTTGTAGTTTGTAGCCGGAGTCGAAACGGTCGCTGTATCAGTTTCTAGACAACTCTTCTGTTTTTGCCACTAGATAGATATACATACATACATCTAAAATGTGACTTGTATAATTCATTTTTTTATGTTTTTTTTTTATCCATTGATTAATTTATAAAGTTTGTTTTCCCTTTTAACAATACTAGGTTTTTTCTCCACCGCTATACGGTGGAAGTTTGATCGATTTTTTCTAGGGCTGACAATTGTGTATCTGTTAAGACACGATTAGACCTGTTTGACTGAAAAATACACCCTTTGACTTTTTAAATTTTTAAAATAAGTAAAGTTACAATGTTAGGATATATCATTTATTCATCTTTGTACATAAAACATAAAACTGTTTTATAAACATGAGGTAGAAAGTAGTTAAACGAGTCGTAATCATGTTTGAAACTTATGTTGTGCACGCCGTCAGAAACCTGTTAAACCTGTTAAGACACGATTTGCTAGCCTTAATTTTTCCCGTGGTACGTGACGTGACTTTAGTTGTTATTGGATAAACTTATCGGAGCCTACCAAAGCGAGGATCAGTTAAAGCGAATATCGATAATGATAATACCAATGAAAAAAAAAACCCGGCTTCATGACATGACTTTGGTCTTGGCTGGACTCATACAAAAGCGAAGGTGGGAGTTTGATCATTTCCCCCGTGATTTTGGTTGTAATCGACTCGACTTTTTGAAAACCATAAAAGCGAAGATCGCAAAAAGAAAACATCTATGTCGGGTTTTCCACTCGTGTTATGCGGCGTGAGTGTGATTGGTTCCCTCATGTCATGCGACGTGACTTTAGTCATTGTCGGCTCGACTCATAGAAAAATCATAAAAGCGAATATTGATATTGGTTCCGATAATAACAGATAGAAAAATTAAAATATGCTTTTCCACCACGCTACGCGGTAAGAGTTTGATTGTTTTCCCCCTCTGCTACACGGAGTGACTTTGATCGTTGTTGGCTTTTCTTATTGGAAACCATAAAAGGAAAAATCGATAAAAGCAAATATCAATACCAAATCCAATGAAATGAATAAAAATACTAAAACAAAAAAGAAAAACAAAAAACTATCATTCATGTTTTGTTATATATATAAAAATCATTTTTCACTATTGTTGATCTTTGATATGATATTAAAGACACTTTCAATGTGGTTTAAGGGTGTAAGGGGTGCTCACCTAAGAGGTGAGTCCCCTCTCTTACGCCAAACCAATCCTCGTGTGCCACGTCAACTCCCCTCTTAAACTCCCCTAACACCCTAAATTGATGGCGGCACTCCCCTCTTAGGTGACTTGGTTTTTATTAAAAAAAAAAAAAAAAAAAAACTTTTGATTGGTCCCCTCATCCCTCTCTCCTCCCCCTCTCTTCGGTAGCTTCCCACCGGTTTCCTCCCTCTCTCTACCTCACCGAATTGATGGCGCCACCCCACCTAAGCGGTGAAGGAGGTCACCGCACCCGGTCACCGAGAACACCCCGACCACCCTAAGAGTAGTCTAAGATGATTAAAAGATTTATCTATTGAAATCATACACCTCAAAATATGCATTATTAAATTGAACACAACCCTGATCACTAATCCCAAGTGCCATATCAGTGTCGCATAACCATTTCCTCTCATCAATCACTCAATCTATGTTATACTCATCCCTCTTTCTTCACCATTTTACGATATTTTAAAAAATTAAATATAGAGAGAGAGAAAGAAGGGAGAGAGAGTTAGAGGAACAACTTGTAGTGAGCCAGGACTGGAGACCACACTCACCCACAGTGGCGAAGCTTGAAGTTTTCGTCGGGGGGGTCGAAAACCTATATACCCAAAAAATTCTATAGAACCGGGGGGTCGAAAACGTATATACCCAAAAGTTTCTATACGAAAACTACATGTACAACACTTCTGAACGAAAAGTTCGGGGGGTCGGGCGCCCCTCCCGGCCCCTTATATGCTACGCCCCTGCTCACCCAGAAATATCGTGGGCCCAAGGGATTGTGTGGTGTCTCACGGGGACACTGTCGTAGGTATAGCATCCGGCCTAAGGAAATCATTAAGTTTATTGCTTATGATTTGATGTGAAATATTTCATACTAGAATTTCTAGGTCTATTAAAAGTTAAACGGTGATTTTTAAAGGATGATGATCTTATGTATGTATTATTCAGTTGATCAGTTCTTTAATGGAAACAAAAATGTTTGTGAAACAGGACTCAAATAATGGAACATTTAATAGAGAAGAGATGTGAAAATGTAAAGTGATGGTGGTCAAAACGTTGCAGCAACAATTTTCGTTATGAATTTGTAGTAATTATTCTTTTACTTAAGGTATTAAACTTTTTTCTACATTTGAGACATGTTTACCAATTTTCCTGGAAGTCATTTGTTTTTCCATTTAATTCTAAGACGAAAAACAATGCATAACATTAATCCTTCATTATTAATTTTTTTAACGTAAACTTCATTAAACGCACCCCTGACACAAACGGGTAAAAAAGGCTAAACAATATACAAACGTCTGACCTAAACGAGCAAAAGGCCAAATTTATAATGTATACAAATGCGATTTACACCAATCCTTTCATCTAATGTTTTTAAAGGAATACCTATTTTTAAGTCAAATATAATCTCTGGATTTAACTTCACCTAACACAAGGCTACATTTTTTTTTTTTGAAATACACCAAACCATGATTAAAGTTAAAACCATGAATAATTTTCTTCGCTTTGTTTCCCATTTGTAAGGAACCGTGCATTTCCATTAAATCTTTTATCGTGAACACGAACATAGGAGGGCTTTTACACTAAGAGCTAAAACGCAACCAATCTCAATTTGAGAAGATGCATGCCATGAATAAATGTTTTGTTGTTTCCTCAAGCTCTTCGCACATCAAGCATAAGACCGAGGGGATGTTCACGTTTCTTCTCCTCAAATTCACTCAGGTGGCTATTCTATCTACATTAGCCCTCAAAACCATAATGTTACATTTCAGCGGCACCCACTTGCACCACTTGAAATCTATGTGAGTTCGCTTCTTTTGTCGACTACCATCAATTTATTAAGCAATTTAACTGTAACACTCCTGCTATTCTAGCCACTCTATCTCCGTCTCCGAGTCTCTTTGCCCCCGCCATGCGCCTCCTAACATCTCCTCATCCCGATAGACCCTATTGATTATTTAAAGTTTACTTAGAGGGTGTATGGTGTTACGTTTTTAAAATAGATTATTCGTTTTCAAAACGCAGTTTTGAAAAAACATGTAGGAACATGTTTCTCCAAAACACCCTCTTAAATGTTTTATTTTAATTTTTCACTTACACGTGTCATTAATGCAAGACAATCTCAACTTTAAGAACCCAAAGTTTCGTATGCTTTAAATATGGTAGTTATGGTAGTCATTTTTAAACAGCCAAAGGAATTTTATTAAAACCAACACTGCAATAGTAGCCAAAAAAGTAGTTTGTTACACTCAAAATATATTATATGAGTCGCTATATAAATAAAATATTAACGTGTTAAATTTTAGATTCACTTTTATGCAACCTATGCTTTACTTTAACTTTTTTTCTTTTCCACTTTTAGATATATGGACATGGACGATAGACAATTATTTAATTGCACATGAACTGCCCAAAAGAGATTCATAAATGGAAGCAAACATTCCATTATAGGCTTCGTTTGTGAGTGACATGTATGTATTTTTATTTTCATGAAGGTGATAGGTTTTCATCTTTTGATCTCTATCATCACAATTCACATCAATTGTCAATCTTTATGTTCAGATAATTCTTAGAAAACATGACACAATCTATAAGTAATTTTTATCTTTTAGAAGAATATATGTAACGAAAGAAACAAGTTTATAAAAAACCGAAGTTTTATGGATTTAGTACAAATATATAATACATGAAATTTCTAGTTACTTAATGGAATTATATATATATATCTATATATATATATAAATGAGATGGATTTGGGCTATGTGTCCTTTGTCTTTGGCCATCTAGGCTGATGTGGCAATTTGGTTTAGGAGGGAAATCCCAATTAGCTTTCAACAATCACGATTCCAAGGAAAAAAGGCGGGATCCGAATTGAGTTGGGTCGGGTCAACAGAAAATGGATCCTATATGTTATTTTCCAAAACCCTAGACACCACATTCATCTCCATTTTCCTTTCATCTCCCTTCTGGTTCAAGCATACGATTCAAGCATTGCCATTCCGAGTCAATAATCTTCATTCTCCTTCATCTTTATTATAAGGTATCTTCGATCTCCCTAAAATAATACCCGCAAAAATGGCCAAAATTGTTCACCGAAATCATACCTACCGAATCTCCCTTCTCTATCTTCTTTTTCTTCTACAATTGTTCATCGTCTCATCGGATCTTCAAGATTTTATCAAGATCAAAGGTAAATATACCTAATCGAACCTAGATCTGCGTTGTTTATGTTATTGTATATACAAAATTGTTTTTATAAAGATTGTTTCGATTGCTAAAAACCATTTGTTTTCTCATTTCTATAGATCCGATAAAAGAAATTAAAGGTGTGTTGTTATTTATGTTATTCGATTGTATTATACAAAGTTGTTTTTATGAATATTGTTTTGATTGCTAAAAACCATTTTTGTTCTGATTTCTGTAGATCTGATTAAAGAAATTAAAGGTATGTTGTTATTTATGTTGTTCAATTGTATATAAAGTTCATTTTATAAAGATTCTTTCGATTTCTAATAACGTTTTCTTTGTTTTGATTTCAGTAGATCCGATCAAACTTTATCTTTTTCTTTCTTTGGATTTCTAATAATCTTTGTTCTGATTTGTAATAACTTTTTCTTTGTTCTGATTTCTGTAGATCTGATTTCGGACTCCGATAATTCGTCAATCAAAAGAGGTTAGTTAAGTGTTATAGTTGTTTTATCTTTTTTAAGTTTGTAATATGTAATTTTATATCCTTTCTGTTCATTATTTTTTTTTACTTATTAATATATGTTCTGAATGATTTATGGTTTGTATTTTCTCATGGTGAACCCTCAATCTTTTTTGAAATTCGGACTCGGATTGTTAGTCTACCAAAATAAGTTATGTTGTTCTGAATTTTGTAGATCCGATCATAAAATTGAAGGTATGTTGTTTTAGTTTGTTGTTTATCATATAAAGATTCAAATTATTCAACAATCATATTAAAAAATTTGTTAGTTTTTACCGTATATGCTTTAAATCATTAAAATAATAGATACGGAATTGAGTTTTGAACTTTCACTGTATTTTAGATGATTATGTCCTTCAAGATGCTAACATTTGTATGTTTTCTAATATCGTTTTAATTATTAGAAACCTGTTTTAAGAATATATTAATATTTTTTAAAAACGTCAACAAATGTGTTTTTAGTATATTTGGCTGATAATTTCCTTATTTAGATGATAGATAATAACTTGATTTAAAATTCAAAATTTTGATTTGGAGGATATTATGGAAGTAAACGATTTGGAGTTAATAACATTAATTGGATTTCTTTTTTAAGTGGGTTCAATGTACAAAGACATGTTAGCGGTTTAAAATTTAAAATTCTATATATAATTTTGATTAAATCTTCCAACATATTATAGTAATTTTAAATTTAAATTATATTTGGCTTATTTTTAAATAAAGTTACCTAAAATAGAAGTTGACTATATTCATTTTGTATAATTGTTAATTATCCTAATTTTTAATAAACTTTAATCAACAAGAGTAGGAGTTCTGCGGAAAGTGTGTTTTTTCCTAGAAAGTCTAGGAAGCGATTTGGGCCATCCGATTGGTGTTTTTAATGGCTTAGATCTAATGGATGGCATTTTCGTAATATTTGAGTTATATAATTAGAGACTTTTAATATAGTGAGGGTATTTTGGTAACTGGAAGTGTTTTAAATTAGTCAAGAAACTGCCATATCAATAACCAATCCCTAAAATCATGGGATTTCCCCTCTTTCTCTCTCTCTCTCTCTCCCTAAACGCAACCAAAGAAGAACCAACCATTTTTCCTGCAAATATCTTCTCCGATTGGTCATATATCGGTTGTTTTTCATACTTGTTTCAATTTTTTTTTATCTATCATTGAATCGGGTTCTTATTTTTAGTTAATGGACCTCAATGTTTGACATGTTAGAGTGGGCTCTAGGTTTATGTGTTTTACCATTTTAATGTTGATTGATGACAGTGTGTTTAAGACGAAGACACTGGGTTGTGTTGAAGACGAAGACACTGACAGTGTGTCCAGCAATCTGCTTGCTGTTAAAATACAATGTCAAGAAATATGCTTGCTGTTAAAACACAGTGTCAAGAATCCTCCAGCAATCTGCTTGCTGTTAAAACACAGTGTCAAGAAACCTCCAGCAATCTGCTTGCTGTTAAAACACAGCGTAAAGAAATCTGCTTGTTGTTAAAACACAGTGTTAAGGAATTCTGCTTGCTGTTAAAACACAATGTCAAGAAATCTGCTTGCTGTTAAAACACAGTGTCAAGAATCCTCCAGCAATCTGCTTGCTGTTAAAACACAGTGTCAAGAATCCTCCAGCAATCTGCTTGCTGTTAAAACACAGCGTCAAGAAATCTGCTTGCTGTTAAAACACAGTGTCAAGGAAATCTGCTTGCTGTTAAAACACAATGTCAAGAAATCTGCTTGCTGTTAAAACACAGTGTCAATAATCCTCCAGCAATCTGCTTGCTGTTAAAACACAGCGTCAAGAAATCTGTTTGCTGTTAAAACACATTGTCAAGAAACACAGCGTCTTGTATCATTTAAATTGAAACTGTCAATTTGATTTAAATGGAATATTTAGTTTCCATAGTTAGTTATCCTAATAAAATAATCCATAATCAAAATAATATTCAAATTACACAATTGCCCTTTTAGTTAAAATTCTTCAATGCCACATGTCGCGTTCTTATTGCTTCCTAGACTTTCTAGGAAAAACACACTTTCCGCAGGAACCCTACTCAATCAACAATTATTGGTTTCTATATAGCTAATTAGATTCAAATTATTCAACAATCATATTAAAAATATTTATTGGTTGCCACATATAAGTTTTACATCATTAAAATTAAATTTTAAGCTTATATGTTTTTTGTTTCGATTCATAGGAAATACCATATGATTTTGCAAGCTTATTGTGGGAAGGAAAAGTTCCATATGGTCAATGTCTTGAACTTATTGATGATGACTTATGCAACTACATGAGTCTGAATCTTTTTCGAACACAAGAGGTAAGTTTAATTTTATCGTTTTTTGGTGTTTTTTGATCCGGTATAATGATAGTCAATTATTATTTTAAATTTATATTTTGAAGTAAACCATTATTGTGTTTGATTTTAAATTTTTAATTTCGAAGTCAATCATTATCTTAAATTTAAATTTTGAAGTTTGCCATTAATGTGTTTGATTTTAAATTTGGAAGTCAATCATTTTTTTAAATTTAAATTTGGAAGTGAACCATTAATGTGTTTCATCCATTTAGCTATTCATTTTTCAATTAACTTAATTCATCTTTAATGTGACAGAATTGATGGAGTGATATAAGAAGGTTTCTTTGTTAATTGATTATTCTCTTCCGCTTACAGGGGATAGCGCTAAGGTAATTAACATCAAAATTCAATATTTCTATTACTTGAATTCTCTTGCTTTATAATTTCTTTCAATGTATTATTTTGTGTTTTGAATTGGATATAAAACATAATGTGAAGGTATATTTTAAACTTATTTTACCGAGTTTTTTTATTTGGATTGCAGAATAAGTGCTTTGATGAACTAATAGGTGTTTGAATTTTGTGTTTACTTTGCTCTGCATAGGGCTCCTTCAGTTTTTTGTATTCTTTTACTTCGCTCAGTAATTATTCTATTTTCAAGATAAGAATACAAGCTGCATCTGCATTGGCTACCCTACCAACAATAGTGGGTGAATCAGTAATAACAAAACTACTGATATAAGTTTTAAAGCTTATTGAGAAATATTGATTGTGTTTCTATAAATACTTTACCGTTTAATTTTATAAAAAACCTTCATATTTAATTTTCAGATATGGATCCAATGAACAACATTCCTTCATTTTTAAAGCTTATTCAGGAAGATGATCAGATATTTTTGGTACGGTTATTGGTATTCTAAATACTAATCATATTTTTAGTAAACTGATGTTTGTCTTTTTTTTTTTATTTTTTTTAAACTCATAGCAAATACCTAATGACTTTGCTTCAATGATTTGGGGAGACCAACCACCTTACAAAGATTCAGTTAAGATTGTTGATGGCAACAAGTTATGGTTTGTAAGACTGAAAAAACTGATGTTGGCCATGTTCTTGCTGATGGCTTCACCAAAGTTGTTCGGGATAGTTGTATAAGAAAAAATAACTATCTTATGTTTCAGTCATTTGGACATTCATCATTCTTTCTAATGGTGTTTAAATCATTTGTTCATCAATACTTCTTTATATCCAAAATCACACCTGACAAAGACGTTATTGTAAGTAGTATATTATACAATCAGTATGATGAATAATGTTTTCTTTCTGTATATTGGTTTTTAAATTAATTTTTAATTATCACTGCCTATGCAGGTCATGGCTGATGAATTTTGGAGGCAATTTTATGGGAAAAATTTCAAAGGTGGTCAATCAACTCTTTATTTAGGAGATAGATTTTGGAACGTTAAGATGGACGGATTAACTGACAGCTGTGTATTTACTCATGGATGTTCTAAGATGGTAAACGATCTTGCCTTAGACAGCCGATCTATCTTTGTCTTTTCAATGGTTGGAAATAAAATTTTTGAGCTTTCAGTCTTTAATCATCAAACCAGTACTCAAATTCATAACAACAAGGTTGAGTTAGTTGTTTTGGATGACTCCATCTATGGTGATGATGGTGATGATTTGGTTATTGCGGTTAGAATTATACATCTATACTATTATTTAGTTATTAACGCGAGCTTACAAGTAGATCTTGAATTTCACACATTGTTATTTTTTATCTTTTTTTGTAGTCCGAACATAAGGAGAGGTGTAGTACTGCCGAAACTGACTTTCAGGAAAGTGTTGTTGTGGAATGTGAAGACGACAAATTTCAGTTGGCAAGTTTTGAGTCTGTGTTCAATGTAAACCCCTATATTTTAATCTAATTTATTAAAACTTATCATAAATATTTTTTTTTTGTATTTATACATTTGTTTATTGTTAATTATGTAGGATATTGATGATTCGAAGTTTGATAACTTTTTCTCATCTCTACTTGAAACCCCTCAATCTTAAGCTTCAAGATCTCGAGTAATACAATTTACATTTCTTTTCTTTATATTTTATAAATATTACCTAATTTTGTTAATCTGAAATTATTTGCCTATATTCTTTTTTTAGAGATGTTGAGGTTGATTTAACTCTTTGGGATGATTATGCGAAGGACATGTGTTCGTACATGCTTAGTCAAGATCTTGAAGCCCATGTTGGCAAATCTGTTCATTTTGGTGCTGTTAAAACCTAAAAAGGTATCTTATTAAGTCTAGGATTTAAAAATGTATCTTATTAAATTTCTCATCATAAAAGAACATTCCATTTATAATATCATTTTATATAAATTACAACATACATCTCCATTACATATCAACTTTCAATCTATTCTTTGGTTTCTTCAACCAGGTACTTTGCAAAATTTTTAAGTAATACACAATCTCTTTTTCATGTATAAATACAAACTAATATCATTTATGTTTTATTATACGTTTCCATTTTACTAGGTGTTTCGTATAATGGATCAAATTCCGTTTGATGTTGTGATCATGGAAATTTTTGTATCAATACAAACTAATATCATTTATGTTTTATTATACAAAAACAAGTCATTTGGATACAACGTTTTATTTGATCAATACATGAATATTTTTTTACACAAACAATTTGAATTTCCAAATTAATTTATTTTTAAAAACAAACAAATTGAATTTAAAACCATCAATAACGTAACCGTGAGTACTTTCTTATATTTTTAAAATCAAAGTAGGCAAAAATTTAAGGTTTCGAATTTGTTAATAAACTAAACATTAATAATTTATATTTTATCTTTATTTTTTCCCGTTTGTTAATATCAATTTATAAAATATTTTGCAAATCAAACAAACTATTAAAATTTGTCTCTGTAATTTTGAGAATGTCGTGTATGTTTACCAATGCATACTCCATAGATAGATTTATTTTATAATTTTGAGTTAATAATTTTGTTTACAAATTGACAATCTATTATTATGAAGTAAGATTTTACCTCATATGTTTAACTTTTAAAGTTTCAAAAACCACTTTTAGTATGTTTTGTAAATAATAATTAATAGGTCAAATATAGTTACGTAAATAATATTATAACAATAATAAATACATTTGAAAACTATGCATTTGAAATTTGGATTGCACTACAGTCAACTTTCAACCTGTTTGGCCTATATGTGTGGTACTCAACCAATATGATTGTGCATATCAAAAGATATTGTGTTTGTGTGTTTCAAAGGTTGGTGACAATTGTGGTGTTAAAGGCTTGGAGAATTCATTATAGTTTTTTCTTTTTATTTTTTTGTACATGTTAAGTGTTATAATAAAGAAAGGACAAAATATTAATAAACTTCTAATAATCTGTTATAATAAATAAAAGTTTTTTTTTTTGTCGTGGGTCATTCAGTGAGGCAAATTTCTGCCTCCGGTTCTTGCCCAAAGTTTCTAACGTTACTCGCAACCCTAACGACTACAACTTTCAATTCAAAACAATTAAAAAACAAGTTTGTTCGCAACCCTAATGACTACAACTTTCAATTCAAAACAATTATAAAACAACTTTCTGACATAGTTTGATTAATATAAAGTAAATTTTCCTACCCGCGAAGTTCGCGGGTGATAACCTAGTATATATATATATATGGAACCCATTAAGTGGAAGTTATCTTTAAAATCAATATTCACCATTGGATCTTGCTGAGATTAAATCTGAGTCCTTTAAACTCACAAAAATAACTTCTTTTAGGGCAGTTTGCGTCGGTTTCACTACAGTTAACAAAAGGGTCTCCACGTTCATGTACCTGTGCGGTTTTCAAGAACACGTTCTCATTGCACACAGTTATTACCACTCCATAAACTTCTCATTCACAATTCCTCATGCTCCTTCCAGAATACATCTCGATGGACCGTTAACAACAATCATCCCAACAACAATGGCGGCTTATAGATTGGATCGTTTAGCAATCTCGGAGATGATGTCGGCGATTCTGAGTTTCATTTTGTCTATAGATCTGCCCTAATTTCTTCATTATTCACAGGTAGCTCGAAGTTCTTCATTTAATTCATGATTTTGTGTTTGATTTTAGCTTATTTGTTAACAATTTGTGTCGATTGCAGATATGAAACGATTACGAGATGACATGTTCAGTAATCCACAAATAAAGCAACCTTTTACCCCTTCTTTTACTCATATTTTGATTAATATTTTACCCCTCTTCATTTTAATGCTTGTGCACCCTGATAAAAACATGGGAAGTCCACTTGCAAGTGAATCCTTTAAAAAGATTCAATGTGCATACGAGGTAAGTATCTAAATTTGTTATTTTATTATCATTATTTTTTTGGTAAATATTTTTCTACCTAGATGCAACTGATGTGGCATTACGGTTAGGTTCTGTCTGATTCCATAAAAAAAGAGATTATGATGACCAGCTGAGAAAGGTAGAATCTAAGAGTCTGTCTCATAAGTCTCCAAGTACTTCTCATCAGGTATATGTTAAACCCGTACATAATTGCATCTAGGTTTTGTCGGACAATTAGGTGGTTATATAGTTTACGTATTTAGGTAAGAAAATGTTTTAGTAGACCCTATTGGCTTTCACAGAATTAGCACATAGTTGATAAGAGTTAATTTTTGAATGAAAAAAAGAAGACTAATCACAAAAGTAATTTGGGCGTTTGGCTAATTTGTCCATGTCAGCAAAAAACTGTCCACTCGACATATGGAACTGGATTCAAGGGTAAATGGCCTTTTTGTTAAATTAGTTCCGCTTGTGAAGTAACACTACGTTTCTGGCTGTTCAATAAAAGGAATTGCTCAAAAACTATTTCTGCTCTCAATCTTACGGTAAACTGTATGTTTCTTTCGACATCTTACCTTACTTTGTTTCACCTTGTGAGTGTATTCACTAATTCTACTTACCTGTTGGTTTAACTTTTAATTCCACCCCTCCTAAAAATATAGGCTAAATTAGCGGCGGAAAAGAGTAAAAACATCGCATATGAAACTGACAGTGACAAGCTTTGGTAAGTTCATGTTTGTGGGTGGCCATAACTTTGCGGAACGAGTAACCACCTTAAATATCTCAAAATTGTTGCAATTAATTAAGTTCAACTTATGTATACTTTCTTGTCGTCTTGGTTTTAAAATGCGCGCATAACGCGTGCTGTGCACGATGCGCTGATGAGATTGCATCAGGTGGTGCGATGCGCTGCGATTACATGATGCGAGGATGATGCGCCCTAAATCGCATAATGCTCTCCTGATGCGCTCATTTTTCTGAAATCGACCATTATAGAGTAAAGTTGTACAATGAGCTTGTAGAATGTGCTTAACAAGCTTGTACAATGAGCGAATGAAGTTGTTAAATGAGTTCTACATTAATTACTTGTACCTTTTGCATAGACTACCTGTTCAAGGCTTATTTTGGTTATATTGAACTTCTTGAATGGTACTAGAGCTATTTTGTTGCATTTATTTAATTTAATCTCTAAATTTTTAGTGTTTAAAGTTAACAAGTTAAAAATATTATCTATAAATATTTTTTAAATAACAAACGCCTCGCATACGTGATGCTCGCGCATCATGCGGCTTTTGGGATCAAGACGCATCTAAGCGCATTGCACATTTTAAATTGTCGTTACCATACTATTGTATTTCTAATTGCACTTGACTTTCTAGGCACCATTTGAAGAGAAACATAGCCATTGTTTTTATTTTCAAAGGAAATGTGGTGATTTGCCTGTGTATAAGGAGGGTCCTTTGAGACAGTTGACATAAATGTTAATATTTTCTTGTCATACTTTTAGTTACTATTTATGTATCCATTATAACCTTTTGCATTCTTTTGTCCAAACACTTTTACTCTTTTATAGATCATTAGCTGCAAAACTTGTGCTTGGTATGCCATTTAAGGTCAGTTCATTCTTCATTACATGATCTATAAGAGATAATTAATGTTCCATAACATTTGTAATTGTTAACTCATAATATATAGTTTTTAATTTAGGATCTTGTAAATGTGGATTCTGTCTTATTGAGAGAGCTACCACCAAAAGACAATAAAGATGTATGAAACCTTTCCATCATTTTTTTTTAAATGTGGTATACTTTTCTGTAGGTTATAAAATGGGCTGGGTTGGACAAGTCAAAATAGGTTTGGGCCAAATTGGCGAATTTTTCATACATGTTTGGTTGTTTGACCCGTAACCCTATTTTGTGTATTCAAATCTTGTATATTTTATATAATAAGTGATTGATATGTCAAGTATGACTACAAATATTATATTTTTTCAATAATAATCTACAATTAACTTATGTTCAGTGGAAAGCTCTTAAAAGGTTGATTGATGTAAGTATGGGAGCTATAACTCCTTTGTCTAAACAATTGACAAAGCCTTTGCAAAACGCCATGGCTTTGGTAAATCTGAATGAGCCATCAACTGGAGCTCATAAGCTTTAATTAGAAGTTCTTACCAAGTTCTTTTTTCAAATACTTTCTTATTTTATATTCTTGTAGATGAAAAGGAAATCTTATGAAGTAGTGACTGAAAATGGTAAACATTTTTACAAAAAACCGGGGAGTTGATCGATGCAACGGGTCAAACAAAAGGTGCCAACTGGATCTTTGTTCTTAGTGCAAGACACTATATGTCGGGATCAAAAAAAAATTTTCCTTTCACCATTGTTTTTTTCTTTTTTGTCCTTTCACTGAAAAAAGTTTCCTTTCAACAATTTTCTTTATCGAACCGACTGCAAAGAATTATTGTTAAGAAATGTGCTCTTATTTCTCAAGGTATATTACACTAAATTTGCTCTTATAATATTACACTAAGAAACGTGTTCTAAATTGAACATCCTCACGGTGGCAGTCCAGGGGCGTAACTTTAGTCTGGGAGCAGATGGGGATGGAATTAGAGGGATCTAGTGAGTTTTCGGTTAAAAGCATTCAGGAAAAAGCTTAGTGCCTCCTTTTCATAGACTTTGCCTTCGAGTTAGAGTGCCATAACTGGGCATTGTGGTTGATTTTCTGATTTGGAGGATCGTTCAAGACAAACTCCCAACAACTACGGCTCTAGCAAGGAGGAACATCTTTATGCTTAATACTCGGTAAAAGATATGCGAAGATGAGGACGAATCGGCCTTGCACCTGTTTGTTTCATGTCGCATAGCGGTAGAGGTGTGGGAGTTTATCTCACAATGGTGCAAGCTAAGCCCAATATATGTTTTAGAACTAACGAATTCGGCCAATATTAACAAGCGAAATAGAGGTTCGAGGAAGTGGAGGAAGTCACTATCTATGGTGACCCTGAAAGTGATATTGGTTATATGAAGGAGTCGCAACGAGTCGGTATTCAATGACAAATAAATCATTGTAACAAGGATAAAGTAAGACAATAAAGCCTTTGGATATTTGTGGTTGAATAATTGGGCGAAAGCTGGTAACCAAACTTGGGAGAATTAGTGTAACTTTACTTTACCATGTTTGGGGATATGAGACTATGAGTATATGAATCTTTGGTGTATAGTTGGTGTAATATTATGCTTAATATTTGGTTAACCAAAACTTCGTTGGTCTTTCAAAAGAATATTACGTTAATTATCGGGTCAACGGACGGGTATAAAACTATGTTTTTTTAGTTCAACGAAATCACCACTATTTGGTCTTTCCCAAAATAGTGGGCTTATGGTTTTAATATTTATGAATAATATTTATGGTTTTAATGTGTTATAAATACTATGGTTATTTCATAAACTTGTGTATTTATTATGATATATTTTTTATTTTAATATATCATGAATATGTCTGTCCAACGGACGGGTATAAAACTAATTTCAGGCGAAAACTAGGTTCAAGCGTAGGTGTTGGAGCCCTAATTTCAAACGGAAAACGTCACTTGGGTTTTGGGTGATGAGCAGATAAAGCTACGCGCTTTCGAATGGGCGGTGGTTGTGTTGCCGACATCGATTTGGGGCAAAGCAGTGGTGGTCGATGTTGGTAGGTGACGCAGGTTTGGGGATTTGTGGTAGTAAGCGGTGTGGATGCCCTAAAAATGGATATTGGTGGAGTGGATGACACGTGTGGGGCATTATTACGCTGTTAGCGTAACCCGTCCACCGGACGGGTATTAAACTAGCTAGAATGGTTGATATGTAAAACGAAATGGTTTTACACACTAATGAAATCTTAAGAATAAAAGATTTCTGTATATGGTGTGTGGTGTGAAATGTCAGATCTTTCTAAATTCAAAAGTTTATAATTTAAATTGGTTAGTGAAGAGATATGGTCACAGACCCCGGGAAAAACCCAAATCCGACCCAACAAGCAACCGACTGGCCTTGATAAGTCATTTGCGGGAACTACTCGCCACGTGACGATATGCCAGCATGAAGGAGACAAGTACAACATGAAAGCGACGTGTAGCCTATGACAGTCCGTGGATCGATGTACCAGGTGATCTCCACTAAAGGTTATCGCAGAGGAGACATGAGGTACATGTAAAACTGACCCCTAGCCAATCATACATTGCGGATTCATATCCTACCGAACCTCCAATAACGGTTGACACGAGAGAGACAACAAGGACATCCTGAAAGCAACGTATGGCCAATCAAAGGCCGTGAACGCCCTCCCACCTCTGAAGATCACTAACTGTCAACGCATATGAGACAACATGGATATTCTGTTTAAGTTACTAAAGTGATTAATTAAACACAATTTAAACACATATTACGTACAAAATTTTATTTTACTTACAGAGCCGGCTCTGAAGATTGAAGGAGGGCGGGGAGGACAACCGAACAGGGCCCGTGATTTCGTAAGGCACGTAATTTTTAAAAATAATCCGATATTATATATGTAAAAAAAATTAATAGGGTATAACCAAAAAAATATTAACATAGGCCCACTTAAAAAAATCATATTGTTTAAACTATTTAGCCCATTAGGTTAGTGAGCCCAATACCCAAATAGCTTCTAAAAACTAATAAAAGAAAAAGAATTCTGGGCGGCAATGCAGGCCTTCGACTGGGTAATGAAACGTCGCACAGAATACAGGAACATAAACGTCGCACTGCAGGCCTTTGATTCGATCATCATTCATCATCATTCTGCAATTTTTAGGTGTTGTTCGATCAGAGACACAGCCAGCAAGCCCTCGATTTCACAGTCACAACACAGCCTTCGATCACTGAGTGTCTGAGTCGGATCAGTTCACAGGTAAACAACTAAAACTCAACTGTTGAATTCAGTTTACTTATGATTTGGATTGATTTGCGAATTCAATTTTTATGTCGAATTCAGTTAACTTATTTCGAAATCACTTATTAGCTTATTAGTTTTTACGGTATGTCATTCATTCGAATACTATATTTTGTATTTTGTTAATTGCATTGTTTATCAAATGCTATATTTTTGTCAACGGTTCAAAGTTGTATGAAAAACTAGTTTAATTTTTTTTTATTTAGTTAAGACGTAAAGGCACGTTTTTTCAAGTTCAAACATAGTACATGGATTCTCAGGGCCGGCCCTGTTTACTTCTTATCAACTAATCTTTCTATAAAAGTTCTTCGGTGTATAAAAGATTTCAAATCCACAAACCAGACGCCACCAAAGTATTGTAGTTTGTTCTCAAGTAACCATGAACTTATAATTACATTTCATATACTTGACATTTACGGTAAAAAAAGTATTCGAATTATTACACTTAAAAGATAGACGAAGTTTGCTACATCAACTGTATTAATTTAACTCTATACTTAGTTTTACGTATTATTATGAATCCGTCCGAGCAAGAACTTTTTTGAATAACTTCTTAGGTATATAACCCAATAATTTTTTTTTAACAATTATGTACTTTTTCTTTTTGACAATGAATATTATTGAAGCTTTTAGGGGGTGGGGGTGGTCATTAACCATTACTCACAACACCCAATCAAGTTTCCCATGTTATTAACCATTTTTTCATCACTCACAGTCTTTTTTTAGTGGCAATGGTCATCACTCACAACACCCAACAATAAACCCTCACACCCCCTCACATGCATCCAACTTTTCACGCGTGAAAAAAATCACGAAAACCCATCACGTACCGCCCATCACTCGTTAAACTTCATGGTGGCGGTGGGAATTTGTTGACTTCCGCGCGTGGTGGATTACCCATCACGTACCACCCCCAGTCCCCTTATAATCAAGGTACCCTTGATTCTTTGATGTTTCTATTGTTTATGGAATATTATGATTGTTTTTTGTATAACTTATTATTTTTTGTGTCACTTATTTGTTATTTTACGTAGTCCAAAGCTAAAAGTAGGGGTGTGCAACAACTGAATCGAACTGAAAACGACAAAACCGAATAGAAATTAACCGAAACCGAATTAACCGAAAGTCGGTTAACGGATTTTTTTTACCATCGGTTAACCGAAATTAACCGAATCATTTATTTTTTATATATTTATAGCTTTTATACCTCTATTTCATGTATTTCATGTTTTAACTCCCACTTCATGTAATAATACTTCTATTTCATTTATTTACGCCTTCATTTCATTTATTTATATCTTCATTACATTTATTTATACCACCATTTTATGTATTTAAACATCTATTCATGCATTTATACCTCCATTTCATTTATTTATACCTCCATTTCATTTATTTATACATCCATTTCATGTATTTATACATTTATTTCATGTATTTATACCTCCATTACATGTAGTTATAAGCAAAAAAATTAGCCCTTATTTGAATTGGTTATTAACCGAAAATTAACCGATCCGAACCGAAAACCGACAAATTAACCGAACCGATTAACCGATGACTTCGGTTACAGGATAGTGTAATTTCCAATATCCCCGGTGGAACATTGTCGTTTTCGTTTTCATGCCCCCCGCCTTCGAACCGGAACCCGAAACTTTTTCTTGCCATCACCCTTGTTTTGTGACTTTGTCTGTCCATAGAGTATGAGAAAATTGAGATTTAAGTTTAAGTAAGTGAATTGAGTGAAAATGAGATGGATAAATGGATTTTGTAATAGAAAAACAAATTATTTTTTTAAGGTGTAAAGGACTAAAGGCTATAAAGCCGTTTGACATAAACACAAACGGTCAAATTATCGAGTGGATGTGACGCCGTGATTCATCACCGAAATTTGGTTGCCACGTAGTATATAGAATGGTGGCGGCGGTGTTCCCAAGCGGTAAAGGGGTTTACCGCACCCTTTACCGCTTCTACCCCTTACACCCTAATTATACAAGTTCCATCTCTTAAGAATTCTCTAATCTTAAGTTTTAACTTTCATTGCTAATCTGATTTGTTCTTCATATTAATTATAACAATACAATATACAATATAATTCCGAATTATAAAAGAAGATTATGTATCGATTTTAAATTTCTAAAAAAGTAATTAGTTTAATTTGTATTTAACTTCTAAAAATTAAATTTTTTTACACGTATAGGAGAACTAATTAAACACAAGTAAACATCTAAACCATTCACTTTTATTTAGTGCATTCTACTTGTAATCATCATATAAAATAATAAATATCTTGTCACCTAAACATATGACAAAATAATTTATGCTGATATGTTTGTAGATATATACTCGTTTAGTGAAGATATTAACATAAACTGTACACTACTAGTGAAGATATTAACATAAACTGTACACTACTATCTTTTAGTCATGAATTGCGACGACCGACAAGTTTATCCCTAATTTTAAATATTAATTATTAATTAATAACTTTAAATAATAAAAATGAATAGGGAAGGTGATGTGTTTTTTTGGGACAAATCGAATGGTAATGTGGTTGAACGAAGAGGAAATGGACAAAGACCGTGAAGCATAAGTCAAAAGCAGGTGGGATTTGACTGCGACTTGCCACGCGGTTATCCATAGCTAGTGATCTTACCAAGCCAGCCTGTCTTCCCCCCTTTGACTTATTTAAGTCAAATCATGCATTCTCACTACATGATTGTTATTTTAACATTAATCTATAATCCATCAACCAAACCAATGTTACTAACCATTCTCATGATCTTGATATTGATGGATGAAATGGACATATATGATTAATTTTAGTCTCATACTTGTTTTGAAAATTTTATCTTATACCTGGTCTGCTACTTATTTGTCGTCTATTTATCCGTCGATATCGACATACACGCTGGTATCAGATGTACCAGTTTGTGTTTTAAAAATTACCCTTTGGATTTTTTTTGTACCTAAATATTTTACTTTACTTTATAATATTATTATGTTTTCTTAAATTTGCATAATATATTAAATTATGATAAATAATATGTGTGTTATCGTTACCTTTAAAATATTTATCTTGTAAATATATTATAATATACAAATAACATTTCATCATGCTCATACCTCAGCCCCCTTGTAATACTTAATGCAATTTGATCCAATTAAAAAAAATAGAAAATGGAAGGCTATTTATTTATTTATTTATTTATTTTGTCCCTAAGCCCTTGCTTCACTTAGTTACATTAATGGGTCGGGGCCTTTCCCGCAACATAGCACGGAGAATCAAACCAGTTATCACTATAAAGTCACCTTTTTATATGTGAAATTACAAAGAGGAAAATCAAAACTTGTCACTGTAAGAACTAAGAAATTATAATTGATTAACTTCTTGTTAACGAGTTTAGATATTTTAAAATTACTCGGTTTAAACATATAACATATAGCTCCTTCCAGAGTAATATATTGAATATGTATATTTAGTAGATTCATTTGTCACCATCTTTAGTTCACATTAGTTTCTTTCACAGAGCATTTGTTCCTCTGCTTTAATTGTATTTATCTAGTTTAATTATGTTCACATATTTTTTTAGTGATATGCATATGTGCATAAAACAAAAATCACATAAATAAAAAAACAACTTAGTGGAATGTAGAATATTATGAAATGAGAAGTTATGGGGTTGGGTAAATACCCATGATACTCGATTATTTATTGCTCTAAGTATCAAAAATTAGCTACATGTATGCATCTTCAAAAATAAAATATATTAGAAGCCAATGTATATTATATCTATGTATATACGTATAATTTACAAACGTGTTAATTAAAGACATAACAATGACACATTCATTCAAATATAATTTACAAACGTTTTTCCAATTTCACAGCTTTTCAACTATTGAACCGTTTAACCTTTTAAGCACTTATATGTTTGGTCACTTTATTTAGTCTTGGGCTACCCCCGTCATCAGTGCATAAAACAAAAATCACATAAATAAAAAAACAACTTAGACCATGTGTAGTGGGGCGTTTTTTTTTTTTAGTTCAAAAAAAAAACGCCCGAAAACGCCCATGCACCATTACATGGGGCATTTTATTAAGCAAAAAAGCCCCTTTGGCGTTTTATAAACCACGCCCAACACCCTTTGTCTTTGTCCAATCAGATTTCATCTCCCCTTGTTCTATCCAATAAGATTTTTTCTTTTTTTTTTATTTAATGCCCCAATAATGCCCAATAATGTCCCACCCCCACTACACTCATTTTAGAAAACACTCAATAATGCCCCTTTATTGACTGGACCGCCACATGGCGTAAAATGCCCGCACTTAGGGGCATTCACTACTAGAAAATACACTCCTCTTGACACGCGAACAATGACACGCGCATATTTTATGACATTCAAAAGCGTATGTCAAGAAAAAAATGTCATGGTTTACAAAATTTAATAAATCTATGACATTCTTTTTTGTGTGTCATGTTTTTAGTGTCATAAAATAAACATGATTTATCTTGACATGCAAACAATGACACACACTCATTTTATGACATTCGAAAGTGCCTGTCAAGAAAAAAATGTCATGGTTTTACAAAATTCAATATATTTATGACACATTTTTTTGTGTGTCATCATTTTAGCGTAATAAAAAACAAGATCTATCTTGACACACGAGAAATGACACACACTTATCCATTCTCAAAACTTACGTTAATGATGGATTCCAAATTTATTATGGGAGAGCTAAAAAATTAAGTTATTTTAGGAGGGAAGTAGAAATTTAAATTAAGAAAGAGGAGGGGGATACTAGGTTTAAAGAAAATTGTTTATTTCGGTATATAAAAACATATGTCTAAATAAACAAAATAGTTGCATAAACGACTAGGGTCTAAAGATCAATTAGGGTTAATGTTGGTCAATTATAGTCTAGGATGGTCAATTAGGATCAATGATTATTTAGATTTAATTTGGGTCAATGATAGTCTGATAGGTTCAACACGACTTTTTAAGAGCAATACGATGTAAGCCTTTAAATACATAATTCTAAGGCCACACGGTATGGGAACGGCGCCGATCATACACCATCCCCCCACGTCTTCGTCGTCTCCGTCCACATGGAGACGATGGGGACACTCCACTAAAGGACAAAAATTTTTGCCTTCCCCATCCCATTTGACCATTTAAAAAAATATATTAATTTCCAATTTTAAAAACTTATATTTGTAAAATACCCCAAAATCCAACCAAAATTTATATATATTCAACACTTTTACACCACTTCTCACCCATTACAACCCCATCTCTCTCTCTATTTTTTTTAAACCTTCTTCATAAAACATTCTTCTACCATGGATCCCTTCAACCTGAACAACCCGAACGTCCCCAACAACCCGAATGTATTTTCGGTGCAGGGGTACTATCCCACGATGGAACCGAACCCTTTCGGTCAATTTTCCGCAACCGCTTTTGCCGCTTTCCAAAACTCGCCGAATGTTTTTGCGAGTACACAACAAAGTCAAGCCTTACAACACTTGATGATGTGTAACCCTTTTAATACGCAACCCGTGCAACCCGTTCAACCCCAACAACCATCGCAACCTATTCGAACTGAACCCAACGAAGATGTTGTTGAAGTCGTTCCCGAGACCCAACCGCAAACAAACAAACGAAAAAAAGGCAAGCAAGTTGTGGGTGACCAAAGCCAACCTTCCAAACCGAATCCGAAACAATGGACGCAACTCAAGGAGGAAGCCTTAGCGAAGGCTTATATAGGCTCGGCCACACATCCCATTAAAGGTACGTAAAAATAACTTGTAATTTTTTTAAGTATATACTTTGTAGTATTAATTTTTTAATTTTTTGTGACATATATTTTTGTCGAATATAGGTAACAATCAAACGGGTGAGGGGTTTTGGAAATCGGTTTTGGCGAAGTTTCTTGAGTTAATGGAACAAGGACCGTATCGAGATGTCGACTCGGTATCTTCTAAGTGGTGGAAGATGAGTGGGTTCGTCAACAAGTTTTCGGAGGAATATAATAAAATATATACAAGTGGGCGTCGTAGTGGGATGAGCGACGAGGATGTCTTCAAAAAGGCATCGGACAGGACAAGACGAACCACAAAACCACGTTCACACACGTTCGGGCTTGGGAAGTTATGCGAACGGCCCCAAAGTAGGCGCCGGTTCCCAACGAGGTGGAGATGGCAAAACGTAAAAAAAACTCGGAGACCGGTAGTTATAGTGTCGCCGGCTCGGACGCGAGATGTGCTGAGGTGGAAGGAGACGCTAGGCCACACAAACCATCAACATTATTTATAAATAATAATACAAATATTTAGTTTTATTAAACGATAAAAAAGAAATATGTATTAAATCTTTTTGTATTCATAGCTAATATATAAATCTTAATTTTAAATCTCCACATTTATTTATACCCATCGTAATAGATAGAAAAAAATATAGAGATAGATGTGTTTTTGATTATTTTTATAATTCATTTATATGACTATATTTGCTTTAGTTTTTTTTCTTTCCAAAATTCAGTTTCCAACCCTCCTCTCTGCACTAAAAATTTGAAGTTTCCCTCCTCAAAAATTTGAGATTCCCCCCATACCTCGTCCCAAATCCAATCTGTATGCTCATTTCTCTCTCAATCTCGATCAAACTCCAACAGGTATTCAGCCGCCCCCATCCTTGTTTAGCATTCTCGTCATCATTGTTTGGCAGCCTTTATGATGTCAAGTTAAAGAGGACTTCTTGTTCTGAATTGCCCATCAAATTTGTAGACGGAAAAATAGTTTCGTGAATTTACTCGTTTGTTTATGGTTTTTGTTTGGTGCCCTAATCTTATAGTTTTCATTTCAGATTATGAATTACTGCTAATGGACACCATCTATTTGATTAAATGCCTTGTGAGTTCTTGCCTCCCATTTAGATTTACTTTACACTCGTTTTTCTTTTGCATCCGAGTTTGATTTCCAGAAATGTTTGTTTAGGAATCATGTTGGAAGGAATATTTGTAACTAGAGCATTCTTTATGATAATGACGATGACATTTGTTGCCTGCTTCAAAATCTAGCCGTTCATATTCACAGTCAGACCCTTCATCTTCCTGTTCTGTAAGTATTATTTTCAAAACTTTTGTTGTTATGTATTTGATTATACCTAATCTATGATATGTTTATTATCAGAATTCACAAGCATTTCATCAAACCCTAACCGAGGTGCCAGATGCGAGAATCATAAGAAGTTTGATGTTTGAAGTATTTATATCTCATTTTTTAGCATAGAAGTGGCCTGTAATCATAAAAAATCACCAGGTAGGTATACTAGTCAGTTTATCCTTTTTCCTTTCAATTACAAGTAAGAACACACTATGTTTCACAAGTGCAGTTTATTGTTGTTATATCTAGCCCATTTACAGACTTTGATGATCATCCTTGGTTTTAAAAAGCGAGAGGCGCACAAAAGCGACGAGGTCTAAAATTGAGGCGCGAAGCGCAAAGCGCAAAAGCGGTGGGCTTTTCGTACCCGAGGCGCAAGATGTTTATATAATTTTTTTATATATCCCATACATAGGTTTTTAGCTTCCTTTAACCAAAATATAGCTATAAGTATGGCTTTTATACCATTTTAATTACATGTACAAGTCATAAAACCCAAGGTACAACATTTTATGCAATAAAACGCCTAAGTTACATGAGGCGCGCGCCTCAGGCCAAAAAGCCCACAAAAAAATCAAAAAATGCGCTTTTTGGTCGCTTCCTGTAATTACACAAGGCGGGAAGCAAAAAAGCCCCAAGCCCTGCGCCTTGTTGCGCCTTGCACCTAGGAGCGCTTTTTAAAACCAAGTGATCATTTGGATTTTCTTGGTCTAATTGTGTAGCTGCCTTGAATTAATAAATGGTTTTGTGCTGGAACTTTCTTGATTAGCAACCATATGTGCAGGGGAATCCTTAAAGAAATGGAGTGTGCCTTTTTTCATTCAACTATATGTAGACCTATCAACACCCGTAACCAGCAATAGGTGCGCATTTTTTATTTGCTTACTAGCACTATGCTTATTTGTTATTAACACCTATGTTGTCAAAGACGCAAGGCCTCGCCCGGAGCCTAGGCGCAAGGCGCAAAAAAGGGTGGGCTTTTTTAAGAAAAGCGCACATAGAGAAAAAAATATAAAAAATATGTTATGCTTTGAAAATAAATAAGATTCCACATATATAATTAAAAAAACTATTATACATGCCATTTAAGATCATGGAGCTAATAGTTAGTAGCAAAAGTTTAGGACTTATATGTTGTAAGTTTTGGATATGTGAATAAAAGTCTCAAAAGGTGGTAAATACTTTGTCCCACATCGGTGTGGGGACAAAGTGAGGGGTTGTTTATAAGGTAAAGTCTTTACTAGTCTATTGTAGCTTTATGACATGTTTTACCACAAGTCCTACCCGCGCGCATGGGGTGGTGCAAAAATGAGTTTTTGAGCTGGAATTTGGTTGAACTCATGCGTGCCCGCACCTGCGGACACGAATGCAACTCCGAAAAGCCTGGTTTATTCGTACTCAGTTTCGTTTTTTTTATTTTTTCCTGCTGCGCTGCGCCTCAGGCCGTTTTTGTGCGCCTTTTTTGCGCCTCAGGCCGTTTTTTTCAAAAAAAACCCAGGCTGCCACCAGGCGCGCGCTTTTGACAACATAGATTAACACACAATGGAATCATGGAGATTTGAATAAAATCCAAGATAAATCTATTAGCACTTTGAATGGAATTATGGAAATTCGTTATATGTACTTCATGTATTTAGATTGTGTGTTATTAGTTTGTTTAGTTAAACACATAAGATTTGCAATGTTTTTTGAAAATGTTGGTTAGTAAGGATCTAGGCAATGTATGGAGGGTGGTGCATGGCGGTGCTAGATCGATGAGTAGAAGACCGTAAATAAGGCGTAGCAGGAATCGAAGTCCATTTATTTATTGCTTCTCTAAATAATTTGATTTGAGAAATAGTAAAACTAATTATAGTACTCATTTTCATTCACGTAAGTTGTTTTGTTTTCCATTGTGTGTGGACGCCCTTTAGATGTACGCTTTTCCATAGATAAGTACATGGTTGAAACAAATGGCAAAGTTGGGAAATTAAGTGGCATTGGCGAGTCAAATATGTGATACATGTCGGGTCAAACAAGCTGAAGTGCCAAAAAAGAGTATCATGATAAAAAGACGCAGAAACAAAATTAGAACCCAGCTTTCATGTGTCCACATTTTTAATGTTGGAAAACAACTTTAAAACCTGAATGGAACCAACTTTGTCCTCACGCAACGAACGGCACTTGCTACTACAAGATGAGAGCAAGAGGAGCAAAAGTCTACCAGGTTATTGCACTAGCTTTCTAAAGATTAAAATGTTTTGAAGTTAGTGAGGCGGTTGTACGGAACACCTTATCTTATCAAGAGGCATGGGAAATGGTAAACAAATTAATCTCTTTCGGCTTATACCGTGAAGCTTTCTCGGTGTTGTTTGTAACTAATCTAATGTGCTTAATGCAGTCATATTTTGGGGCAAATGTTTTATACCCTCGAACTATCATTCCAGTGATGCAATATGACATTCCGATCGTTATAAGAAACATCTTCAACCTCTCTGCACCTGGAACAAAAAATTGCAGGGCACCCATCATTGAAGCTGAAGTAAAACAGGACTCGGTAGCTTATGTAAAAGGCTTTGGAACCATAGACAACTTGGCCCTTGTAAATGTCGAGGGGTGGGTTTTTTGCATTGTCTTCCACCTATCTATTTGTTTATTTTTGTGATTTGCGTTTACGTAACGATTTTATAGAACTGGAATGGTTGGTGTTCCGGGTACAGCAAGTGCCATTTTTGCTGCTGTTAAGGATGTTGGAGGTAATGTCATCATGATTTCTCAGGTATGTTTCTCTAGTGTCTTATGAATTATGTAATAGTTGACTTATGTTAAGTTTGATGTAATTACAAGCTAGCAGTGAACATTTAGATGCAAGAAACCGGCAAGACAGAAGAGGAGATTGGTAGGGCAACGTTGTGGAAAAAAAGCAAGAGTATTGAAAACAGGAGGTTTCCAGAAAGATGTCCGAGTGATTGTTGATAGAATTGTAAGTTTTTTTCTCTTTATGTCTTACTTAACTTAAGACGAATTTGTTTACTGATTAAATAAAAAAAACGTTGTCACTCACAACATATTCTTGAATCTTGATTAAGCTTAACTAACAAAGTCTAAAGAGTGGCAACATTAATGGTGTTCCTGCATGAAAATGTTTACTTATTTTTTAGAGAAATATGTACTTATATATCCAAACAAATGCTTAAATTCATATATTAGGATTAAATTCTGATTTTTAAGATTTATTTTATTTAATTGTTGTCTCAGGTTGGGAAAGGAGTAGAAGAATACTTGGCTGCGGATATGGATGGCATTTGTGAAGATTGGTCGACTTATGCGGTTAACTCTATTTTTAAGTTGTAAATCGTATTTTAGGTGTTGATAATGTATTGACAAACAATTGTTTTTTTGTTAACGTTAAAATATTTGTAGTATACTTGACAACTGATTATGTAATGGATTGTTTTGGTGTTTATATATGTGTATTTGTTTTATGAAAAAGATTCATTGTTTTCTGTTATTATACATGTATCCAGGGCAAATTAGTAATTTTATAAAAAAATTATACAATTAAAAACATGACACGCGTAAATGAATGTCATACGTATGTGTCATAAATGCTTGTCATGAACGTGTGTCATTAAAAAGTGTCATAAAATGAGTGTCGTGATTGTGTGTCATTAAAATGAGTCATAAAATGAGTGTCATAAAATGAGTGTCATGAATGCGTGTCATTAAATGTGTGTCATTAAATGTGTGTCATAAAAACATGACACACAAATACATGTCATGTTAATTTTATGACTCCTCAATCAACGACTTGCATTTGCGTGTCATAAAGACCCTTTTATTACACGCAATGCATGTCAAGAAATGTGCTTTTTCTAGTAGTGATTATTTTCCCCTTCCACTACACATGTTATTAGACCATGCGTAACGGGGCGTGTTTTTTAAAAATTTTTGGTTTATAACGCCCTATAACGCCCCGCCTACCATTACGGTAGGCGTTATAGGGCGTGATTTTCGAAAAAAAATTGGCCCGACGTTTAAATTAAAACGCTCTTCAAACTTTGACCAACCAATCAAACGGCTAGTCCTCCAACGGCTAGTTGATTTAATTTTTTTTTAAATATTAAGTATATATATATATATATATAAACAATCAAAACTCATCCATTTTCAACAAAAACAATCTCAAAACCTCTCTAAAAAATCCCACATTTTTTAAAAAAACTTGATGGATTCTCCTAGTTCTTCATCCATGATAAATTTTTACTACAACGAGTTTTTTGCGGATGGCGATGGTTCGACCGATGAGGAGCTTGAGCAAGAGGCGGTTACGAGTGCATGTCAACTAGCGGTGCGATATGTCAACCATTCTCGTCGGCCCGAAGCCCCAAAAAATAAAAGAGGCTATGCTGAACGAGACCGACGCGCGGCACACGAGCGTTTGATGAAAGACTATTTTGACGAGGCGCCGACATTTTCAAACGAAGTTTTTAGGCGTCGTTTCCGGATGAGTAAACGGTTGTTTCTACGCATAGTCAACGACTTGGAAGGCAACTACGATTATTTTAAACAAAAACCGGATGCGAGAGGGGCACTTGGATTCACCGGTATCCAAAAGTGTACGTCGGCATTACGAATCCTTGCTTATGGTAACACTACCGACATCAACGACGAGTATCTAAAAATGGCGGAGAAAACAACACGAGATAGCTTGGAACATTTTTGTCGCGGTACAATTCTTATACTTTAGTTTTATTTTTTTTAAACGACGCGTATGCTTAGAATTTTTTTTTTTTTGAATCTTATGTTTGTCTATATTTTTTTTATAAAGGTATAATTGATGTGTACGGTGCGCGTTATCTTAGAACGTCTACATGGGAGGACCTTCAAAAGATCTACGAGGTACATAATGCCGAGCATGGTTTGCCTGGTATGATCGGGAGCATAGATTGCATGCATTGGCGTTGGGATAACTGCCCGACTGCATGGCGAGGCCAACACACACGTGGTGACCAAAAAGGACCCACTATTATTCTTCAGGCGGTTGCTTCACAGGACCTTTGGGTTTGGTCGGCTTACTTTGGCGTGGTCGGGTCATGCAATGATATCAATGTTTTTGAACAATCGCCGTTGTTAGAGGAGTGGATTTCTGGCAAAGCTCCAAAAGCGTCGTTTTACGCAAATGGAAACTACTACCCCCATGGATATTATTTGAGCGACGGAATTTATCCTAGGTATTCGATTTTTGTGAAGACGTTTAGTGATCCTATTGATGAGAAAAGAGCATACTTTAAAAAGGTTCAAGAGTCTTCACGAAAAGACATTGAGAGATGCTTTGGGGTTCTTAAACAACGCTGGCAATACTTGAGAAATCCTTGTCGTGCATGGAGCAAGCAAAAAATGAGAGATGCTATGTACGCTTGTATAATCATGCACAACATGATTTTGGAAGACGAAGGAAAGGCGATATGCCAGAATTATGTGCCAGAAGCCGTTCACCAGGAGCATCCGCAGGCGTCAATGGAAGAAAGAGTGAGTAACGCGCGAGAGTTGCGTTACGAACCGTACCATTCCCAGTTAATGGTTGATTTGGTACACCACGCATGGTCGGTTCGTTACGTACCACCTGAGGGAGAGGAAGAAACGGAGGACGAGGAAGACGAAGTTGGCGAGGGTGACGAAAGCGAAGACGAAAACTAGTTTTTTTTTTCTAGTATTGTATTTTTTTTTCAGTTTTTTTTTTATTTTCGGTTTTTTTTTTCAGTTTTTTTTTTTTATTTTTTTTTCATGTAATGTAATTTTATTTTTAAATTAATGAAGTTTTTTTATGTTTTAAATTTAAAAAAATAATTGGGAAATGATTGTAAAATGATTGAATGGGGCATTATGGGGCATTATACTACTACACCACTTTTTCTATAATGCCCCCATGCTGACTAGGACGCCACATGGCGCAAAACGCCCCATGGTGAGGGCATTATAGTGTATAACCACTACACATGATCTTAGTGGAATGTAAAATATTATGAAATGAGAAGTTATGGGGTTCGGTATACAGTGGGTTGGGTAAATACCCATGATACTCGATTATTTATTGCTCTAAGTATAAAAAATAGCTACATGTATGCATCTCCAAAAATAAAATATATTAGAAGCCCATGTATATTATATCTATGTATATACGTATAATTTACAAACGTGTTAATTAAAGACATAACAATGACCCATTCATTCAATATAACATAAATTTTGAACTTAAATATATACACCAATTTTTATTTTTTAACCAGATATATTAGTTTTAAAGTGAAAGAGGCTTTCTTTTTTATTTTAAGTTTTGGTTCAACTAACCATGTATTTGTTAATAAAAGGTTCAACTAACCATGTATTTGTTAACAAAAAAATAAATAAATTGAATTGTATGGAAGTTTAATAAAGTTGACTTTAGCTATTACTTATGTAGCGAACAAGTTTTATACTTTAGGATAAATAAGTTTTTGCATGGTCACATAAACAAATGAACAATTGGATTTGTATGACGTGAAAACATGAATACTTAAGTAAATCAAATTTGGTCAGAGAAAAATAAGATATAATTTTTGTTGGGTCCCCTTCTCACCAAGCAATTGGCTTAAACCCTCTGTTGACGCACCCACCTCAACCAACAACCTCCTTTCCATCTTCTAGTTCCGATAATACATGATTTCTTTAAAAAAAAAAAAAACTAGTGGGTTACACCTGTGCTTTGCGACGGGGCGATCCAATTTTTAATGAAAACGTAGACGCAATAGTAAAAAAATGTTAATGACAGTAATTCGTTTGATATTGGTTCGGTATAACAAAAAAAGTCATAATACGACAAAAAAAAAAATACCGAAATGTGTTTACATCGATCAAATCAATAAAAACAAATATCAATTTCGGTACTGACGTTGGTAGGTCAGTATTAGACCGTTCGTTTTGTTACATGTACAACACCAGGTTCAAATGAAACTAAAAAAAAAAAACCAAAAAATAGAAAAAAAAAAAGAGAAAGATGAAAAAATTCACTAAAAACAAAAATCAAGTTAATAAATTATATTTATAACAATATGTTCATACATTGGACACTTGTGACTTGTGAATATATATGATAATACATTAATTCATATCTAATTAACATGTTATTATGTTATTCATATAAACACACACATATACAAAACTAAACTATTGCGAGAAGTGAAAAAAAAAACAAATTAAAATTGTTTAATTTTTATTTTCTTAAATGTTCACTTTCAAAAATTTTTGTGCATTTTATATTCAAATGTGCAGGTTATGTACATAAAAAAAAAACTTTTATTCAAATGTGTAGGTTATGTACATAAAAAAAAACTTAGCTAATTTTTTTATACTTACATTTTAATTTCGAACTTGGCAACGGACTTCGTATTAAGAATTTGAGTGCAAACTAAATTTCACGTCAGAAAAATACCAAATCAAATGCATAATACAAGCCTATAAGTTACTCTCATATTACTTAAGAGACTCGAACTTGGGACCTCAACTTTCTAGAGGAGACCCTAATGGACTACTATAAATACATAGCAAACACTCACAATTCTACATTTCTATTGCTAAACAGATTTAAAATATGGATCCAGTTCTGAATTCACTTGATGCGAAAAAACAAGCATGCGATATTGAAAAATCTAAGGTCGGTTCTATGATAAGTTTTGTTATATCGCAATAATGAATAATTGTTTTCTTTTATTTACTTTTATGTGAATACTAACTTATTTGATCTTTCAGATTCAGCACACCAATTTAAACACCCCAGTTGTCGAACAAGCTTTTGTTAGTTTTTAAGTAATATTTTCGCTTATAATCTTTCATATTAACAAGTTCGTTATATTATTATTTGGTGTTTTATTGTAGGATGATGGTGATAATAGTGTTGAAATTATTTCTTATGGTACAATGTTCACTCCATGCAAGTCTAAGCTTCAACGTCAATTTAGTGAAGAGGTAATTTTAAAATTTATTTAATCTTTTTTAAAATTTTATATTCTATATTTGTTCTTTTTTTTAATTATTTAATCATTTTTTAACTTTTTTATTAAATTTTTGTTTTTCAAGTATCGGAAGTATGAGAATCAAAAGAAAAGATCTAAGAGATTCTCTGAATGGAAATGGGTCGAGGTTATAAATTTAGATGATTCCGAGGACGCTGAGAAAGAAGATAAATTAGATGAAATATATTAAGTGTTTTTATGTTTTTTTCATTTTCAGTTGTTTTTGTTTGATATAGACTATCCCATGAATAATAAAGGTTATTTTATATTTGAAGTTTATGTTTTGTGTTATTTTATTGCACTTATAATTTACATCTCGATTGAACTAATATACTTTAGTACTTAATCATGTTCGTATTATATAATTTACATGTTCGTACTTGATCATTTCCAAAGAGATAAATTCGATTACCAAGAATGGCCAAAACATGAAAACTAACTCTTGGTTTGGAGTAAATTCAAGATTGTATTTACAAAGCACACTAAACTTATTCAATTTAACAGTCATGTTTCACGAGGATTTCGTATATATCCATTAGTGCCTTCTATAAAAAAAAACTATTGGACGACACGAGATATGAAAAAATAATTATATAATATTATAGATTTTTCGAATAATTTGTATTTCTTAAATAAAAAGATAAAGTTAATAAAGAGATAAACTTTTACATCCTATTTTTTTTTATAAAAACTGTTTTATAAAAATATGATTTTTTAAATATTTATAAAAATGAAATTTAACATTAGTTATAGGTGTTTAAAACGTACCTACAAGTCACCTACTATTTTTTACATCTTACTTTTTCAAAAACGAAAATTTTAAAATTAAAGTTTATTGGATGAGTATGATGTGGATATTTAAAAAAGTTATGGACTTTAAACAATAAAATTATAAACTTTATCATTTCACCAACAAAATAAACTTACTTTATAACGATAACAACTTATTTTTTATTTTTTGTCATTTGTTTAGTATTTTTTATTAACAAACGAATCTTTACATGTTTAAAACAGTTTTTCTATACTTTATTTATTATTAATTTTTATAACAAAACAAAACTTTGATATTTAGTAGATAGAAGATAAACTATGTTCCAAAATTTTATGAATTATTTAATACTAATTTATGGATTAGTAGATAGATAGTAAACTATATCCCAAAATTTTAGGAATTATTTAATACTAATTTACGATATTTAGTAGATAAATAGTAAACTATGTTCCAAAATTTTAGGAATTATAAGTCAACTAATAAAAAAATAATTATTGCAGTTATTCTTGGATATTAATCTAATAATTTGTCTTTTTAATTAAAAAGTAATAAAGTAATAAACTTTAAAGCTAAACTAAAAAACTGAACTTACTATAATATAAAGTTAATAAAAAAATAATTATTTTATAAACATTTTTATAACAAGTAATATAAATAAAATACTCCAGAAATTTACAATCTTTACTAGATAAATTATAAACTGGGTTCCAAATTTTTAGGAATTATAAGTTCAACTATATTGTTATAGATAATATTAGTCAGTTCTAAAATAATTATTTACTAACTTGACTAGATACATAGTAGTAGACTGTGTTGCATATTTTTAGGGATTATTAGTTAAAAATAGACTCATATAGATAAGATTAGTTAGGAACTAAAAATTTGAACTTAGTATGATATAATGTTAATAAAGCTATAAACTCTTATCATCCTATTTTTTATAAAAACAGTTTATGAAATCTTATAAAAATATAAATTTTTTATATTTGTAAAAACCCGAAATTTAACAATTTAAGTTAAAGCTCTAAAACGTACTTACGAGTCAAATACTATTGTTTATTTTTATAAAAACGAAAATTTTAAACTTAAAGTTTATTGGATGAGTACTATGTGGATATTTATGAAAAGTTATGAACTTTAAAGAATAAAATTATACTTTATAATCTAACCAATAAAATAAACAAACTTTACAATTATAACAACTTATCTTTTATTTTTTGTCTTTTGATTATTAATTTTTATACAAAAAAAACAATATTTTTTGTCTTTTGGTTATTATTTTTTATAAAAGAACAAAACTTTTACATATGTGTAAACTTATGACATATATCCACCACAATAATGTTATCATAAATATTATACGAATAAGAAAACTACCACAAACGAGTTTTGCAATGCAAAGTGTCGCCCCCGCCGCATCGCGCGGGCACCCTACTAGTGTACATAAAAAAAAACTTAGCTAATTTTTTTATACGTACATTTTAAT
The DNA here is from genome assembly GCF_002127325.2 of Helianthus annuus. Lineage (NCBI taxonomy): Eukaryota > Viridiplantae > Streptophyta > Magnoliopsida > Asterales > Asteraceae > Helianthus > Helianthus annuus. The sequence continues at coordinate 164,805,413 of NC_035446.2, forward strand.
TTTGAACTTGGCTACGGACTTCGTATTGAGAATTTGAGTGCAAACTAAATTTCACGTCAGAAAAATACCAAATCAAATGCATAATACAAGCCTATAAGTTACTCTCATATTACTTAAGAGACTCGAACTTGGGACCTCAACTTTCTAGAGGAGACGCTTTACCAACAGATCACCACACGGATTTAAGTTACTCTCATGTTACCAATTGGTTCTACAACAAATCCCATTGTGAGTTTAGATGTTGGACAAATGAGCTAAGTATCAAAATTATTAGATGGTTCCTAGTATCACTAGAAAATAGAGATAATATTAGAATGGTCCAAGGACATATATGATATATCATTTATGGCAATCAAGTTAAATGAGATTGTAATAATCAACAAGATCCTTTTGGCAGGACATGCTGGTGTATTTGGTTATATCTCTCTAATTAAAACAAGATAAACATAAAATTGTGACAAAACTAAGAAAAAACAAAAAAATAATAGTTTTATTTCCATGATACCCATCACTAAATACAACATATACTTGTAATCTAAAGTTTATAGGTTGGGTCAAGTCACGTTTATGATGTTTATAGAAAAAAACTCTAATGAATTAAACTAATCAAACATCAAGCAATAAGTTGTTATGACATAAGAAATAAGCCCCTTGTGAATCTTGGTCGGGTCCTTTTACAAGTCAATTCCAAGCTTTTGACTAGCAGAATCACACCTAACCTCAGCAAACCCGACCCGATTATTCTTAAGATCAAACTCCATCCACATATCTTGTTGATGGTGATGCCCGATCACATACGCTTCAATCCCTAACAAATCTGAATTCCCAAACGTAAAGCAATATATGTCATCAATACCCTTCATTAAACCCGCCTTAATTAATAACTTCTGACCCGAAACAACCATTTCACCGCCCCGAAACATCAAACTCACACTAGGCAAAACAGGCAACCCGACTCGACTTTTCTCAACCCGGTAACAAAGATCCATCACACCTTGAAACACAAAGTTCGGATCCTCATACACCCGTAACACATTCCGGGTCTGTTTCAAAAACTCGTTTCTCAAAGCGGTGTAAACCGGCCCAAGAAGGAACGTAAACTGGGTACCCGTATCTATCATGGTTTGACCCGCTCCGGTATGGTCGGGTTCAAATATGGATTTGGGTAACGGTAAAACTGTACCCGAAACCTTTATTCCTTCAAGCTGAACCGTATATGCAACCCGGTCGAAATACGGTAACGGCTTTGAGATTTTAACCATGGGCGTGTAAGTTAACGGCGTGTAATTATATTCTCCTAAAATTAACACGCCCGTATTGTCCTGACCCGTAATGCAATACGAGAATTTCGGGTAACCCATTTGATTAATAAAAGATAAAGACCCCCGGTTCATACCAATTAACCCGGTTGATAACAAATCCTCCGGTTGGTTAGAATTTGAATACGTATCCATGCAACCGAATATAACTCCGGGTAGGTCCGAACTCGAATCTGAAACCGGGAACCGGAATGTGTCGGAGGCGAGATTGCCGTCGACGGAGGTGGCGTCGGCGTAGGAGAGGGTGGCGTGACAGAGTTTTTTGGGGTCGCAAGAAGCGGGTACGGTGAAGTCTCGGGTTCGGGTCATGCAAATTGGTGAGGAACATGGGACAGGGGTGTACGAGGTAGAATGTAATGGGTCGTACGATAAAGGGGTGGTTGGTGTTTTTTTACAGTGTAGCCATGAGAGCTCGCTACCGGTGTCCAAGACCATGGTGACCGGCTGAGCCGGTGACCCGACGGTGAGGGTGATTGTTAGAGAAACATTGTGGTGAAAAGATAGTTTCTTTGCTGGTTTTGTGAAGGGCCCAGATGGAATTGATTGAACCTTGAGGGGCAAGATTGTGTTTTTTGATGAAATTGAGGGTGTTGGTTGAGAAATTAAACAAAAAATGATGATGAATATGTTAGAAAGATGAAGATGGTGGAGATGATGAACAGTTGCCATGCTACAGATAATAAAGATTTGGTTGTGTAATAAGGGGGGTTTATGCAGAAATATGTAATAAAAGATTGGGATTTTGTTACTTTCTCTCTCACATAGAAGCACCTTTGAGTGTGTGTGAAATGTTGGTTATGTTTTGGGCCCATTCTATACACACCCCCCCTCCTTCCTGATTACACCCCCCCTTGTGAAAGGAAAACTGTCGGTCCCACGCAGGCCCCACCTGTAAGTATGTGAGAGAAGGGGGGTGAAAAAAGTAAATAGGGGGGGTGTAGAAAGTAGCACCCTATGTTTTGTGTTATACAGTGGAATGGTGAGAAAGGACACAATACTTTTGTACTAGGTGTGTGTGTCGATTTAAGGATTTTTGTGTGTTGTGGAGGCCCTACTAAAAAAGGCACATACTAGACGTCTTTCTTGTTTTTGGGGTTGTGAGTGTGGTCACTCTTTGTTTGAATTTGAAATTGCATACATGTGGTGTATCAAGTATGTATATATAGCATACACGGGGAGGATTGCTTGCCAAATTGTGTGATATAAACGTCGATAATTTCAGACACGAATATGTTAATATGACATGAAATGATACGTTTTTAACAGGTTTTGTGATTATACTAAACAAGTTTTGAGTCTTAAACAAGTCGATACGTTTGGGACATGATAAAATTTGTGTCTAAAGATGTTAAAGACCTACTACCATGTTTATATATGTAATAGATGTTATGATTTGATTTTTATAGAATTTTTATTTTAAATTTGCTTAGGCCATGTGTAGTCATAAAGCCCTTTTAGGGGCGTTATGCGACATGTGGCGCGCCACGTGTGCGGGTGGGCGTTATGAGGCGTTATGCATTTAAGCCCGTAGTCATAAAGCCCCTACCCATCAATACCTAATTATTAATTTTCGTTTTTATTAAATAATTATAAAAACATGTGCCTTTTTTTGATTGGTCCAAGCTAATAACCTTCCTCCCTCACTCCTCCCTCACGCCGCGAACATATTCGCGCCTCCCCCAAAATTCTGAAACATGGCGCCTAGGGGGGTGGTGTTCCGGCGTTTTGAGGGCGCCATAATAGGGGAAAGCGCCCCACTACGGAAGCTCTTAGGATTAATATGTTAAGGATTATGTATTATGTATTAGTTAAGATTTTTATGAACTTCTGGTGTTTTTGTTTCACTAAGCAGGTTCCTAAATATGTGATATTTATCGTATCTCAAAACAAGTTTGTTAACAAGTCATTTTGTGTTGATTTGTTTCTAAACAGGTCGTGTTTGTATTTGGAAAAAAAGACATGATAAGTTATGGTGTCGTGTCTGACCTGGTATGCTAGCCCCTAGCGATATAATCGATCATAACTTATTGAGTGTTTTTATGTAGACATACAATATAGTTAAAATGATTCGCGTAAGTGTTATATATAGTGTTGTATAAGAAAGTTTTAAAATATTGTCCTTTTGTTGTTACAACACCTGAGCAAATAAATGCAACTTATTGCTTGTTAGGAAAAAGGTATCTTAGACATTACGAAATATTGAAGTTGAAGTGAAGGCTCATGATACGGTGATATAGTTTTAGCTACTATGATAGAAACTTAATTTTGAAAATTATAATACAAAAAAAAAAAAAAAAAAAAAAAAAAAAAAACACTTAACTGTATGTGAACGATACTGAGAGGGACGGATGAAGTGAAATGTTTTCTAGAAGACCTTTTATTCTGGAAATCAAATATTTTAAAATTCTAAACTGAAAAAAAAAAAACAACAAAATGGACTATGATTATTTTACAGGTTGTCCATATTTTTATTTTATAATTGCCTTATTATTCTTACCAACTAAAGTCTAGAAAAGGAATTATGCAATAACAAAATTCTAGTTGCATTTGTTACAAACTAGGTTTAAATAACTTCGCCGCGTTGCGGCGAATTTTTTTGTTATTTAGTCTGTGTTTACATGTATTTTGAAATCACTACAAGCGTGTTGCGAACAGAACTGCTGACAAGAATAAAAAGAAAATGTAGAAAAAACACTAAAAGATAACCGAAAGAAAATCAACCAAAAAAGTTGTATGTTAACGATGTTGTTTGTATGAAACCCGTGCTCAGAGATGAGCAAATTGTTCTGGGTACCGGTACCAAATTTGCGTGCCAATTCGGTACCGACTTTTGGCGTTCCTAGTACCGGTTCACTACCGTTTTTTATCTTCATATACCGGTACCGTAACCGGTATTTTCGGTATCAGTACCGATTCTGTATCGGTTGGCACCGAGCTCATCTCTATCCCTGAAACTAAAAAAAATTTAAAAGTTGAAGAAAATCAACAAAAAGAAGTTGTACAGTACCGTTGTTTGTACGATAACGGTGATCAGGGGTGAGCAAATGGTACCGGGTAGCCGCACTGAATTTCCCGAACCAAAAGATTTCCAATATCAATTCGGCACCAACTTTTGGCGTTTTCTGTATTAGTGCCGGTTTTTATCTTCGTGTACTGCTACCGAACAGGACCGTACCAGTATTTTCGATACCAGTACTGGTTCGATGCCGGTTGACACCAAGCTTATCCCAACCTCTGATATTAAAAAAATGATTAAAGTTAAAAAATAAAGAAAATAACTATTATTATAATTATAATATTAAAATAATAAAAGTATTAAAAAATACTATATATATATATATATATATTATAATATTAAAATCACTATGTATATAGAGATTTATTGATTATTGATTGTTTTTGTGGGTCTTGTTTTAGCATAAATAAACCTTTTGAAATTAAATTTTATAAATCCAACTTACACATCACTAATTTTCGCAAGACCATTCAAACTAATATTTTAAAAATCCAACTTACATCACCAATTTTCGCAAGACCATTAAAACTAATATTTAGAAGAAAAAAAAGTTAGACTAGAAAGACCTAATTAAATAATTTACATAAAAAATGATAAAGTAATAGTAGTTAAGAGAATAAGTTTTTTATTGTTTGATATATATTTATTCAAACTTTATTTTCTAAAGAAATTAAATAAATGGGTGGAGTCGTCTTACAAATACGAGGGTTTTATATAAGAGGTGTGAGATGCATTTGGCCATTGGATGGATTATATTTGACGGTGACAAAATTGTAAATGGTATTATTTAAATTAGCTATTAGTTGAGGTGCGTAGGGGTAGAATGGTAATTGATCCTGTTTAAAGGGTGAAGTTATTGTAAAAAAGACCAAAAGTGTGAGAAAGGTAAGAAAGAATCTCAACCATTAGATTAAAATTAATTGAAAAGGGTAGGATTGTAAATGCATTAACAAATTCAAATATGGTAATCCTTGATTTAAGGATTTGAAGAGAGAAAAACCTGGATTTTAGGACTTATAACCGTCCATAAATATAACACCATTCAGAGCATGTTCATACATGGTGTTTTAAATATAACACAATTCAGAAAATTTCAGCACAAAAATAACACCATTCAACAGTAAATAAAAAAAACACCATTCAGTACAAGAATATAACACAATTCAGTACAAAAATAACACCATTCAGCACAAAAATAACACTATTCAGCACAAAAATAACACCATTCAACAGTAAATAAAAAAAAACACCATTCAGTATAAAAATAACACCATTCAGCACAAAAATAACACCATTCAGCACAAAAATAACACCATTCAGCAGTAGATAAAAAAAACCATTCAGTACAAAAACAACACCATTCAGTACAAAAATAACACAATTCAGCACAAAAATAACACCATTCAGCAGTAAATAAAAAAACACCATTCAGTACAAAAATAATACCATTCAGTACAAGATATAACACCATTCAGTAAAGAAAAAAATAACACCTCTGTATCATCTTCTCCACTTCCGGCACCACCACTGGCACTTCCGGCACCACCACTGCTGCACCACTGCTGCCGATCCGCACAACCACTGCCGCTGCCCGCTCGCCGTCGCCGCTGTCGCTGCCGCTGCCGCTCGTCGCTCGCCGTCGCCGCTGCCGCTCGTCGTCGCTGCTGTTCGATCGATATGGAGGTTTAGCGGCATTAGGGTTTTGAAATTGTAGAAAGTGAGAGAAACTGTACGATCAATTGGAGAGAGAGATCGGAATTATAGGAATGTTGATTTACAGTTTCCTATTTTGAATGGATATAAAGACTTTATTACCCCTATAATTTTCAATTCAGTCCCAATTAAGAAAAATATTTTACATTTTGGTCCCTATTGATCTCAACCATTAGATCAAAAGATCTAATAGTTGAGATTCTTTCTTACCTTTCTCACACTTAAGGCCTTTTTTACAGGATCCTCTACCCCTATTTAAATATCATAAACTGCTATATATCATTTCAATCAACCACAATTATCAAGCTCTCTTTCTTCCTTTGAAATCGTGAGTTCTCAAAATCAAATGGATGATCACCAAAATAAATGGGGTTTTACATGCAAAAGTATTCCTCAGTCTCCCCAATTGTTGGTTACTTCAAAAAGTCACTCGTTTTCACGTTATTTTCTGAGTATTTTATTGTGATTTGCTCCTATAAGGATGAAACTCAGTCAAATGAAATAAACACCATTACAATATACAGTTATACACCATGATAATACATATGCAAAACACCAGGTATTTATGCTTGTATAAAACATCATGATAAGAGTACCTTCTGAAAAAAACATGTATAAAACACCATATTAAAAACAAATTATGAAAATACAAGTTGAAAATACCATGTGTTAACGCATGTATAAAACACTATACTAAGAAACATCTTCTTATTATGTATAAAACATCATACTAAGAACATCTTCTGGAAACGCATGTTGTAAAACACCATGAATTGAACTAAGCATTTTTTAAAACACCATGTATTGATGTTGTGTTATTACGGTTGAATAAAACACCATACTAAGATCATCTTCAAGAAAACAAAGGTTGTAAAACACTATGAAATGAACTAAAACTTTATTAAAACATCATGTTATGTAAACATGTAGCATCACCATACGTGATTAAAATACCATGTATTGATATTGTGTTATTACGTGTGAATAAATCAAAACTGAAGAAGAGAAATGACCTTACATACAAAAACAGAAATATAACTAAACGCACGATAAATAGCGAAAATAGTTCATGGTTATATTAACTAATCTACCCCTTATTGCAAATAATTTGTCATGTTTTAAGTTTATATGTCTTCTTAGGGGGTGTTTGGCCTAGCTTTTATTTTTTTGGCTTATGCTTATATTTTAAAGTAGCTTATGCTTATTTTCTTTCATTTGATAAGCTATTTTTAAGTGTTTGGATTAGCTTATATTCTATAAGTTGATAATTAATAATTAATCTTTAGTTGTTTGTTAAGTTATTTTGTATTATGGGAAGGGGTATAATATCATTGTGTGTAATGAGTAAAAAACCATCTTCTTCAAATAAGCTAAAAAACCATGTTCCCATAAGCTTCTTGGAATTAGCTTATATAAACTAATAAGCATAAGCTTAAAAAGCTAAACCAAACACCAATTAGTGCTTATTTTGTAAAATAAGCTAAAAAAGCTATAAACTTAGATAAAAAAAAGCTAGGCAAAACACCCCCTTAGCCTTCTTAGAAAAAACCTAAGCCTTCAATAATATTACATTTATTGAGGTTGAAGGTAAATTGTGGATGATTATTTATGTAAATAATTACACTTGAGGTTTATCAAATTAGTAAGAGAAAAATGCAATTTGCGTCCCTGTGGTATGTCCCATACATCAACTTGCGTCCCTAAATTAAATTTTTGGATGTTTGAGCCCCTGACCTTATAAATTCATAACACTTTGAGTCCCTGCCGTCAGTTTGACTGTTAGAGGCAGGGGTAAGACCGTCTTTTGACATATATTAATAACACTTTGCGTCCCTATGGTATGAGTGAAATATCAAGTTGAGCCCCTATATTTATTTTTTGCTTTTTTCTTAAGAAATCTAATATCTATTTAATTAACTCTTTTATATAATAATTAAATGTATCATATATATATATATATATATATATATCAAAGATCCACAAGCAATTAGGTTATATTCATTCGATAACAAAAGACCGTAACGTACAGACTCGATAACAAAAGACCGTAACGTACAGACTCGATAACAAAAGACCGTAACGTACAGACTCGATAACAAAAGATCGAAACATACAAATAGAGACAAAACGTCAAAGATCCACAAGCAATTGTGGATCTTTGCTGACGGGTGCACTTCGGAATGTAGCCGATATGAATGAATATAACCCGAGTGGCCGATATGAAATTCCAGAGCTCGCTGATTACATATCTGCCGCTGGGGTTATGAATATAACCCCAGCGGCAGATACGTAATCAGCGAGCTCTGGAATTTCATATCTGCCACTGGGGTTATATTCATTCATATGAATGAATGTTACCCAACGGTAGATATAAAATTCCAGAGCTCACTAATTACGTATCTGCCACTGGGGTTGTGTTCATTCATTCATTGATATGAATGAATATAACCCGAGTGGCCGATATGAAATTCCAGAGCTCGCTGATTACATATCTGCCACTGGAGTTATATTCATTCATATCAATGACTTCCTTGTGTGCACCGCGCCATCCAGAGCTCGATGATTACATATCTCGCCTTCGTAGTTGGTGTTTTGAGTATCTTTACATCCGCAGCCATTCTGTACAATTAGAAACACATTCAAACCAAAACACATTCTGTACATTCAAACCAACTAATCACATTCAAACCAACTCTCTGTTCATTCAAACCAACTAAACACATTCAAACACTAATCACATTCAAACCAACTAAACACACTCTGTTCATTCAAACCAACTAAACACATTCTGTACATTCAAACCAACTAAACACATTCAAACACTAATCACATTCAAACCAACTCTCTGTTTTGATGCATTTTGAACAAGAAACAAACCAGAACACATTCTGTACATCCGATCAGTTCAAACCAAAACACATTCAAACCAAAACACATTCTGTACATTCAAACCAAAACACATTCAAACCAAAACACATTCTGTACATTCAAACCAAAACACATTCTTACAAATTGTGGTTTACTTACAACGTTAGATATTAACAGTCGATAGATTATTAGGAGTTACTTGCAATCAGAGTAGCAGGTTTTAGTTTCAAGTTTGAGATCTGAGTTGTGTTGTTCTTCAGAGATTAAACAACTAACTATGCATTTTGAACAAGAATCAAACCAAAAATCCATTCAACCCTAAACCCACAAGATATCAAACCAAAAATCCATTCAACCCTAAACCCACAAGATATCAAACCAAAAATCCATTCAACCCTAAACCCTAACCCCAAATAACACATTCAAATCAGTTGATACCAAAACACATTATGTACATTCAAACCCTAAACACATTCAAACACATTCAAAATGAGGAACCCAAATAACACATTCAAAATGAGGAACCCAAAATCAACCCTCTGTTTTTCAAAATCAACCCAAAATCATCAAATGTTACCCAAAATCAAACCCAAAAACATCGAATGGAACCCAAAATCAAACCCAACATCAACGCTCTGTTTTTTCACAATATAAACACATAAACACATCGAATATAACCCCCCTCTGTTTTTTCAAAATCAACCAAAATCATCAAATGTTACCCAAAATCAAACCCAGAATCATCAAATGGAACCCAAAATCAAACCCAGAATCAACGCTATGTTTTTTTCACAATATAAACACATTAACACATAGAATGACAGCATGAAGATGAACCTGATCGATGAAGAACCTGATCGAAGATGATGAAGATGAACCTGATCGGCTGTTGTTGATGATGAATTTATTGGGAAAATGCGAGCTGCTGTTGATGATGATGATGATGCGAGCTGCTGTTGATGATGATGATGATCTTTGGGAGTTGAGATGGAGATAATGAATCATCAGTGTTTATATTAAAGAGCGGGGGTATTATGGACTTTTCACAATAGGTAAACGGTCAAACTGACGGAATATAAACGGCAGGGACTCATCCTGTTATGAATTTATAAGGTCAGGGGCTCAAACATCCAAAAATTTAATTTAGGGACGCAAGTTGATGTATGGGACATACCACAGGGACGCAAATTGCATTTTTCTCAATTAGTAATAAATATAAATAAACGGTTTCTTATTAAACCGTTGCTTAGTTTTATTTCCAAAGATGAACACTTATACTGAACGAGACTTGATTCTACTAATAATTTGGTAAAATAACACATTCAATATATATTGATCACTTTGTTGATATTAATACATGTTTTGTTAGATCATGTGTAGTGGGGCGTTTTTTTTAAAAAAATTTCAAAAATAACGCCCGAAAACGCCCACCCCTCCACTACATGGGGCGTTATAATAAAAAAAAAATTGAAAAATGCACCCTTGGCGTTATAATGAAAACGCCGGATGCTTAATGTTGGCAGGGAAATGGACCAATGGTGGCAGGGAACAAGTTTGACTAGCCAATAGGATTAATGTTGCTTTTTCTTTCTTTTTTTTTTTTAATAATTGGAAGGGGCATTATTTGGGCATTATCCCCACTACACCACTTTATGCTATAACGCCCCATGCTGACTGGGTTGCCACGTGTCGGATAATGCCCCATGGTGGGGGCATTATAACAAGTTACCACTACACATGGTCTTATAAGTTTAGTGTTTCAATCTCCACTATATTTATATACATACAAGAACTTTTAAAGCAAGATACAAGATTGTGAAAGCAATGTAAATCTTGACAAGTATAGTCGTTGAAGAAGTATACGAAAAAATGTTGAAAACTTTAGGTATTATTTTGATGAGAATCACTATGAGGGTATAAAGCATAACAATTTTATATGTATATAACTTCCTTTTTTGTAACTCATACCCTTATGTCAAACATAAAAAAAAACACCACTAATCGGATACCCTCATACCTAAGGTGGTGTTTGGTTTAAAAAATACAGGAGTCTAGGACATGGGCATAAGTTTGAGAGAACAAAATGGGAGAGACAATATTTAACTATTTGGTTTATAAGATTAGCATTGAAGTTGAAATTGACTTTTAGTTATAATTTAAACAAAAGAGGAGAGACAACGAGAGAGAATTAAAGTAACCACATGATATTTTTTTTAATGTGTTGATTATTTAGCATTTTATTATTAATTAATTTTCATTTTAAGACGCATTTTCCTGAAAAAAATAAAAGCATATTTAACTTTGTTACTTTTATTATTATTTTACACAAAATAACAAGATACTTTAAAGGTCTTCTGTTCATGATTTTATGTATTTTAACTCTTATATCAATTTACTAGTCAAGCCAGTTGTATGTTTCCTCTTTATTTTTACCTTTTTCAGATTCTTTGTCATTATATAATTTTTGCTTCATGCTATTAGGGCGTACGGGGCACCCTTCGGGACCCCTTCGGTGACATGAAACACCGATCGGCAAAGCACCGCCGATGATGCGGGAGAGGAAATCGGGGAGGAGAGATGGAGGGGGACCGGTGGCGGCTCACCGAGAGAGAGGGAGGAGAGAGAAGGCAGCGGTCCAATCACACCTTTTCTTTTTTTTTTTTTTTTTTTTTTTTAAAAAAAAAACAATTCACCTAAGAGGGGAGTGGCGCCATCAAATTGGGGTGTTAGGGGAGTTTAAGAGGGGAGTTGACGTGGCACACGGGGATTGGTTTGGCGTAAGAGAGGGGACTCACCTATTAGGTGAGCACCCCCTTCACCCTTATTTTTAGACATCTCTGACAAGGAGTTCGCTGGAGTGGTTTGCTCATCAAACCATAACAAAAGCGGACTGCCTTGTTGGGGAGGTGGTTCGGTGGGTGTTGGTCCGCTTGAGCGGAGGACCATGGTTTGGAATTGTGAGGACCACCAACTCACAAATCTTTATTTTTTGTGTTTTAGTGTAAAAAATGGTGTGTAATGTGTAATGTAGAGGTTTGAAATGGTTCATTGTTGTGGGAAAAAATAGGGTTTGGAATGGTGATGGTTTGAAATGATGTGATGTGATATGCTAATTAGATAGTCTGGTTATTGGACCAGTTTTATTGTTATGGATGTTCTTAGAGCATTCCCATCCAGTCCATCATATGTAGTGTGTGGGGTTTTTAAAATGTAAAGAGTATAAAAAGTGGTTGTGAGTGGAGGAGAGAGAAATATTACTGTTCATCTGTATATTTGGGGGGACACTGTTCACCCACTATAATTTTTTAATATATATTAAAAGTGGTTGTGAGTGAAAGAGAGAGAAAAATGTAATATATATTGAAAGGAGAGAGAAAAAGTATATTTGTTTTTAGGGAAAATATATTGATATAGGAGTTGTTTTTTAGTGAAATGTATGTATATTTTTAGTGGATTGGATGTGAATGCTCTTAGGGGTGCTAAAAAAGTAATGTTCGGGGTTAACAGGTCTTACCTGATCTGAACCTATAAATTTTACACGAACTCGGACATGACTCAGACCTAAAAATCGTGCCAAACATATGAACCCGAACACGACACGAATATCCGTAGGTTGACCCAAACAAGACCTGTATACAAGCAGTTAACTTCATAGGTTTACCCAAATGGCCAAATGTATATAAACAGTTAAATTTTAATCATTATTTTTTTGTCAATTTCTCTTTTAAGTTATATCTATGGCATAAAACACACAACCAATATAATATACAACATAAGACACATTTGAAAAATATATATGACATATGACTTAGTTATGGCATAAAATACAGAACCAGACCCATTTAACTAAATGACTCTCTAGTGCAACTTGAAACTGTCCCTATGATTTTTAGATTAAATCTAAATTTGCGAATTTCGTGTTAGATTTGTGTTGTGTTTTTGGCCGTGTAAAAAAACCACACCCTTAATTATTAGTTTACATTTGTGTAGTTTTTCTGCATTTTATATATTCTTCTTTTACTTAAAGTGCTGGTTGTTATGAATGTTCTTAATCAAATATACAAATCTATTTACAAACATACATTATGTTTGCTTTCTTCTATTATTCTAATAATCTTTTTGAAAATATAATAGAAGCCATTTGATGCAAAGTTTGGAACATACAACTACTCTTTGAACTTTGAATTAAGCCAGATTAGAAAAGAATATGGAATTTTGAAAAGTGGCAACGACTACCAAATATAGTATATTAAAATAAAACGAGCATTAGTATTTCCAAGGGAAACCAAAGTTAGGGATGATTGCATGAAAGAACCCCATAAAATATTAGTAAAAGATATATTCGTCGTAAAATATAAGGCAAAGCAAAGAATAATAAAAATGTAAACAAAGGCAAAATGCAAATGAAAATTTAACTTTTTCTAATGTTTTTTTAGCGCGAAAATTTTATTTTTGACTGGCTAGTAAGTAACTAGCAAATTGGAGGAAAAGAATTGGATTTCGTAACATTATTATAATTTACTAGCCTAAGAACCCGCAACTTTCGTGGGTGGCTAAACACCAACTAAACACATAAAATAATTTAAACGTAGAACCGTTAAACTTTGATGAGTAAATTGTCATTTTAGTCTCTGAGTTTTGTCCAAATTTGTCATTTTAGTCCAAATAGTTTTTTTTTGCCTCTGGGTCCCTGACTTTTCCCTTTTGTTGCCATTTTAATCACATACACTAACTCTATCCAAAAACTCCATCTTTAACCAGGGGTATTTTGAGGATTTTCATTTTAAATGTTTTCAATTGTCATTTTGATCCAATTCCAAAAAATCAAAAAAATTCCAAAAAATTCTAAAATATCATAAAAATTCTAAAAAATTCTAAAATATCATAAAAATTCTTTAAACAGACTTCTAATAATTAAAACGATATTTGAAAACACATTTCATGGCTACCCGTTTAAAAGCCATAAAATCAAGAATTGCAGATAATAGTATCAAAGGTTATATAGATTTTATGTTTGGGTTGTGATTCATGTTATGTTTTCTTTATAAGTGGGTCAAACAGATAATATAAATACTGAAAACATGCCAAAACATCATAGATCATTTTATTCAAGCAAATGAAAATACTACTAAATTAAAAATGATTTGGGTCAACCGAATCGAAAGCCTGAATCCATATTGACTTTTTACCCAACTACTTTGATCCATAAACTCCTAAAAACGAATTAACATATTTCAAAAACCAAGATTTCCCCTAATTAAAAACACACAAATAAGAATTTAATCACTAACATGTCTAGGTACATTAAACCAAACTAAAAAGGAAATTCAAATAATGTTATTAACTCAAAATCCTTTACTTCTTTATTATCCTCCAAATTAAATTTTTAAATTTAAAATCAAGTTATTATCTATCCTCTAAATAAGGAATTATGAGCCAAAAATACTAAAAACACATTTTTGACGTTTTTTAAGAGTATTAATATATTCTTAAAACAGACTTCTAATAATTAAAATGATATTAGAAAACATACAAATGCTAGCATCTTGAGGGACATAATCATCTAAAATACACTGAAAGTTCAAAAGTCAATTCCGCATCCATTATTTTAATGATTTAAAGCAGATATGGTAAAAACCAATAAATGTTTATAATATGCTTGTTGAATAATTTGAATCTATTTAGTTATATAGAAACCAATAATTGTTGATTAGAGGTTATTAAAAATTAGGATAATTAACAATAATAAAAAATGAATGTAGTCAACTTCTATTTTTGGTAACTTTATTTAAAAATAAGTCAAATATAATTAAATTTAAAATTACTATAATATGTTGGAAGAATTTAATCAAAATTATATATAAAATTTTAAATTTTAAACCACTAACATTTCTAGATACATTGAACCCACCTAAAAAGGAAATCCAATTATTGTTATTAACTCCAAATCGTTACTTCCATAATATCCTCCAAATGAAAATTTTTAATTTTAAATCAAGTTATTATCTATCATCTAAATAAGGAAATTATCAGCCAAAAATACTAAAAACACATTTTTTGACGTTTTTTAAGAATATTAATATATTCTTTAAACAGACTTCTAATAATTAAAACGATATTTGAAAACAGCCATAGGATTAGGGGTGTTCAAAAAACTCGTGGCTCGCAGCTCGCTCGAAACTCGCTCGAAAAAAGTTCGAAAAGAGCTCGGCTCGAAATTGGCTCGGTTGTAAACGAGCCAGCTCGGCTCGGCTCGGTTTGTAAACCAGCCGAGCTCGAGCTTGGCTTGGCTCGGCTCGCGAGCTCGTGAGCCAGCTCGATAAGGTTTACATCTTTGATTTTTTTTGTCCCACATTGCTCAGAAGACAAAAACTAAGAGAGTATCTCCCCTATAAAAGAATGTAAAGAAAATGTACAAAATGAGTTAACTATTTATATTTGCATATTTAGCCATTTGGTTAAATATAATTGCAATTATGGCCCTTAGTCTATGAAAATATTCATTTTAGGGCTTTTTAAGTAGTAAATTTTGCGGTTCTTTTTTAGTTCGAGCTAGATCGAGCCGAGCCGAGCTAGCTTGAATTTTAATCGAGTCGAGCTCGAGCCTCAAATCACAGCTCGATTTAAAATTCGAGCTCGAGCCGAGCCAGCTCGAATTGAGTTCGAGCCGAGCTCGAGCCGGGTCGAGCTCGGCTCGACTCGGCTCGTTTACAGCCCTACATAGGATCCTGCTGCTGCTGCTGCTGTTGCTGGTGAGGTGACGAATGGTGAGAGGGTGTAAAGTACCACTCGCACCGGTTAAACCTCGCCTGGTAACTGTCTGGACCCTGATAGGGTGTTCCATGAAAGGATGACCCATCAGAGATCTCGATAGGATGGTTGGGGGTACCTCTTGCAGGTTCGATGGGATCCGTGTCCTCGTCCATATCCATCGCATTGTCTTCGGAGAAATGGTCCTTTGGTCCTAGTGGGTTAAAACCTACTGGTTCTTAGACATAGTCTGCCGGGTTGAACTGGCCTTGGAAGAAATGAGTGAGATCGCCATAAGAACGGTGCGAAACAGAACGCTGGAGAGGTATGAATGAAGGTTGAGGGTTACTGGGCTCGTTTTCAGAATTCGGTCCAAAAGAGTGACGGTATGAAGGTGTCGAACTGTGTGAGGTAGACCGTCTGGCAGGCTCAAAGAGGTTCCTTCTATGCCTCTGAGGTTCTTCACTTCTTGTGCTGGAAGGAGCTCGCATGTGTGAAGGTCCGGCCTCGTGATCATTGTGAGTAGTGATCGGCCCTTTGCCTCTTCCTCCTCTTCTAATTGCTGGTGGCATATTTCCTGCTTAAGCAATTTTAAATTAACAACAACAATAAAAGACAAACTAGAACCACAATTCGAATTTGTCCTATGTTCTTGTCTAGACTCGAGTATGTGCAATTGTGTCATTGAGATTAAACACATAAGGACAGTGTTTAATTCACTCAAAGTTGGCTCTGATACCAACCTCTCACACCCCAGTTTCCACATGTTTCACCGGCGGGCCCGATGGGGGATTACCGTGACGTAGTTGGCAACAATATAGTCAAACCACACAATATTTAAATGCACAGCGGAAGCATAAAGATAGATATATTTCAACCATTAAATGTAATATCCAAGTATCACAAGTAGTCGAAATAATTCACAGGGGATCAAAATAAAATAGGAAATAATGTTCGACAGATAGTGGCATCCCAAGCTTGCGAGACTCTAACGATGCTACGGAGTGGCCAGCCTATTTCGTGTAGAACCTGCATTTAATCTTTTTGGGGAAAATACGTCAGTTTACACTGGTAAATACATTCAACCGACACTTTTGTAAAAGGTTTAATAAAATTGATTTGAATGCGCAAGGCACAAACTCTTTATAACTTGGGATAATTAATCAATCGAATCTTGTAAAACAATTACATGTTCACTATGCGTTCAGTCGCCCGGGTCGTGCCGGGTTTAAGGTTAATAGACACGCCACATAGCATAAAGCCGTGGCGGGAAAACCAACGGTTATACCTTTATAAATATAGACACATTGTCGGGTGTACGCCTACACCCGCGTGTCAAGGTCGTGGCTATTTCGTAAAATGCTGCCAAGGATATCCGGGACATGGTCATTAAGCTCCCAAAGGCGTAAAGCCAACAAAACCAATTTTTAAACGGGTCACATTGATAATACCCAACTACTAATGAGTTGGGGTCAATTGCCCGACCAAGCGGTATTTTATATATCGTAACCCAAGCCCGTATAACAGAAAATAAGTTAAAAGTATTTACCTGAGCAAGTAATAACCTCAATAAACAAATGCAAGTATCTTTTACTGGTATCCTATTCTGGAACGAAGGTTTATAACAACCTATTAGAATCCTAACAGGTCTTTAATTTAGCCTTAGCTTAGACCGGTCAGTTTCAAATGATAAATACGGTTTAATCGCGTGAAAGGCGAAAACCGGGAATGGAATGTGGTTTGGACCCAACAAGTTTGAAGACTTGTTTTATGTGGGTAATATAAACACATTCTGGATTTTGAAGTAAAAACGATAAGGTTTGACCCGTTTAGGCCAGTTTATGTAAACTAGTTACATAAACCGAACCGTACGCGTAAAAGGCGTAACGGGTAACCGTAAGAGTCCTACACAGGTTTCCTAAGTTAATATGCTCTAAGGAGGTTGTGGTATCAGTAGGATACCTTCCATTATGCCCATAACGAGTTTAATCCCAATATACGCCCCGTAGGGGTATTTTGGTCATTTTAAAGATTATAAAAGAGGTTTCCGAGTTCTACAGGAAATCTGAGTTTCCCGAATAGGTTATAAAGTTCAAAATACTTTATTTATTATTTAAAATCAGTAGCAACTGGATTCGGGTCAAAATACCATGTAGAACTCATTTTACGTCCGAAAAGGGTATATTCGTGTCACACCCCGATTTCCACGTGTCTCACCGGTGGGCCCGGTGGGGGATTACCGTGACGATGTTGGCAACAATATAGTCAAACCACACAATTATATAATGCACAGCGGAAGCTTAAGATAAATATATAAACTTCAACCTCTGGTTGTAATATCAAATGTATTACAGAAGTTGAATATATCCACAGCGGATCAAAATAAATAAATATTGTTCATCCAGATACGGCATCGAGTTTGCGAGACTATTCGTGATGCTTAGGCAGCTAATACCAGCCAATTTCGTCTAGTACCTGCACTTAATCTTTTTGGGGAAAATACGTCAGTTTACACTGGCAAATACATTCAACTGACACATTTGAAAATGTTTATTTAAAATTGATTTGAATGCACAAGGCACAAACTCTTTTATAACTTGGGAAAATTATAATAAAATCTTGTGAACGTTTTACATGTTCTTTTATGCGTTCAGTAGCCCGGGTCGTGCCGGGTTAAAGATTTATAGACACACCACGTTTGCGTAAAACCGTAGTATAAAAACCAACGGCTACGTCTTTTAATTTAATGTCGACACTATATACCGGGTGTACGCCTACACCGGGATGTCGATGGTCGTGGCCATTTCGTAAAATGATGCCAAGGATATCCGGGACAACGGTCATTAAACCCCCCAAAGGCTTTTAAGCAACAAAACTGTTTAAATGAGCCAATCATATTATTTAATTAACCACCTAAGCGATGGAAGAATATAATGCTCAATCAAGCGGTATTAATATACCGTAACCCAAGCCCATATAGGGGAAATAAGTTAAAGTATTTACCTTTGCAAGTATATTTCCTTAATTTGGATTAAATCACCGATAGCTTTTACTGGGGCTCCTAATCTGGAACGAAGGTTTTAATTAACCTCTTAGAATCCTAACGAGTCGTTATAATGGCCGTAGCCTAGACCGGTTGGTTCCGTTATATATAGATGTGGTTTAATCGCGCGAAAAGGCGAAAACCGAGAATGGAATGTGATTCTGCCCCAAACAAGTTCAGAGACTTGTTTTACATGGGTTCAAGGTTCACACTCTGGATTTTGGGGTTCAAATAATATAATTTGACCCGTATCGGCTAATTTACGAAAACTAGTTTCATAAGCCGAACCGTGTGCGCAATAGGCGAAACGGTTAACCATGAGAGTCGTACGCTTATTTCCTAAGTCAATATGCCTTAAATGTGTTGTGGTATCAGTAGGATACCTTCCGTGACGCCCGTAACGAGTTTAAGTTAATATTATGCCCCGTAGGGGCTTTTCGGTCATTTTAAAGGCTTTAAAAGGGCTTTTCGAGTTCTACAGGAAATCTGAGTTTCCCGAACAGCTTATAAAGCTTAAAATACTTTATTTATTAACCACAAATGCAATGCGGGTCGCGTGGGGCCTGTTTTTCAGATTTTTAAAATCTTTTGAAATGATTACGAAATCCTGGTAATTAATAACGAAATCTTTCGTAATGATTTACCTGACCTTTCGGGTTTGAAGGGGTAACTTTGCGGTTTGGCCCTCGGTTAATTACAACTAAGGACCTCGTGTTATTTATCCGCGTTGTTAAGTCCCCGGTTAGTTTATTAATTTATTCAGAAAGTCTTAACTTTCATGATTGACGCTTTTAACCCTTCTTATACGAATTTGATCGTAACTTTCCTGTTTCATAACGAAACTTCGCGAAATTTATATATTATATTTTAGTGAGTGTATAACACTGTTACAAAGCTTTGGGAACGTTAAAGGGTCACTCAGAGGTATAATTAAACATGTTGACACAGTTAACCCCTGTAGCTTGTAATATCTCACTTCCTTTCGTGTCTCGCTTCCGTACGATCCATCATTTATTCGTTTGAAGGTACAAGCACCATTTAGGGTTACTATACAGTATATTTACCCTTGTTTGACATTTATAACCCTCGAATTTATATACTTTCAAGGTTTGTCAAAATTTGTCCTTTATTTAATATAAATGTCACGTGTAATCAAATGACACGTGTTAACACATTATTGGACGCAAAATTCGAGGTGTTACATCCACACCCCCTTAAAATAAATCTCGACCCGAGATTTACTCACTAGGGGTATTTTTCTTTCATTGTGTCTTCGACTTCCCACGTATATTCGGAACCTCTACGAGCATCCCATTTGACTTTTACAATCGGTACGTGCTTTCTTCGAAGTTTCTTTACCTGTCGATCTTCAATCGACAAAGGTTTTTCTATGAACTTTAAGCTCTCATCTATATGCACATCTGTGTGTGGAATCACCAATGATTCATCGGCGAAGCACTTTTTGAGATTGCAGATGTGGAACACATTGTGAATTCCATTGAGCTCTTCAGGCAAGTTTAATTTATAGGCAACTGATCCGACACGTTCAATGACCTCAAAAGGTCCTATGTATCTCAGACTCAGTTTGCCTTTCTTGCCGAAACGCATCACCCCCTTCCAGGGTGACACCTTAAGTAATACCTTTTCACCCACTTCGAAGTGAAAATCCTTACGCTTTGGATCAGCGTAGCTCTTCTGCCTATCGCGGGCAGCCTTGAGACGTTCCCGGATCTGGACAATCTTGTCCGTTGTCTGGAAAACAATCTCTGGTCCTGATAGTTGGACCTCCCCTACTTCCGCCCAACAAACAGGCGATCTACATTTTCTACCGTATAATGCCTCGAAAGGCGCAGCCTTTATGCTGGTGTGGTAGCTATTATTGTAGGAGAATTCGATTAGGGGTAGATTCTTATCCCAGTTACCACCTAAATCGATCGCACATGCACGAAGCATGTCTTCTAGCGTTTGGATAGTACGCTCACTTTGACCGTCCGTCTGTGGATGGTAAGCCGTACTAAAGTTTAAACTCGTGCCCAAAGATTGCTGGAAACTTTTCCAGAAGTGAGATGTGTATCTAGTATCCCTGTCGGAGATAATAGACACAGGTATGCCGTGTAAGGCTACAATCTTATCAACATAAAGTTGGGCTAGCATATCGGAGCTATACGTCTCCTTGATGGGTAGAAAATGAGCTGATTTAGTCAGCCTATTGACTATGACCCATATTGTATCATTTCCTTTCCTGGTTTTGGGTAACTTGGTTATGAAGTCCATAGTTACGCATTCCCACTTCCACTCGGGAAGTTCAGGCTGTTGTAGCAAGCCAGACGGCTTTTGGTGCTCGGCTTTGACTTGAGCACAAGTCAAGCACTTTGCTACGTGGGCGGCTACAGACTTTTTCAAGCCTATCCACCAATAATTCGCCTTCAAATCTTGGTACATTTGTCCGCACCAGGATGGACTGAGTATTTGGAACTATGGGCTTCCTGGAGAACAACATCTCGTAGTCCTCCATAAATCGGAACCCATATACGTCCGTTCAGCCTCAAGATTCTATCCTTGCTAAGAGTCAACTGCTCCTCAGTTACTCCTAGCTTTTCATTAGGGTAATTAGCTTCCAACACAGCCTCTCGCTGTGCAGCTAATATCCTTTCAATTAGATTGTTCTTGACTTCAATGCTCTTGGCATTGATTCGAATGGGTTTTACCCTTTCCTTTCTGCTCAAGGCATCGGCGACTACATTCGCCTTGCCGGGATGGTACCTGATTTCGCAGTCATAATCATTCAGGGTTTCCATCCAACGGCGCTGCCTCATGTTCAACTCTTTCTGGTTGAACAGGTGCTGGAGGCTTTTGTGATCAGAATAAATCACAAATTTAATACCATAAAGGTAGTGCCTCCATAATTTCAGTGCAAATACAACGGCACCCAACTCCAAATCATGGGTGGTGTAATTCTTTTCATGCACCTTTAATTGCCTTGAAGCATAGGCAATCACCTTGCCCTTCTGCATAAGCACACACCCCATGCCCGTGTGTGATGCATCGCAGTAAACTACGAATTCATCAGTACCTTCAGGTAATGTCAACACAGGTGCGTTGCTCAGCTTTTGCTTCAGGATTTCGAAGGACTCTTGCTGCTTTGGGCCCCAAATAAACTTTTCTTTCTTCTTGGTTAGGGAAGTCAAGGGCGCAGCAATCCTCGAAAAATTTTCAATAAATCTTCGGTAGTATCCTGCTAACCCCAGGAAGCTACGGATTTCGGTAGGCGTCTTTGGCTCTTGCCAGTTCATAACCGCCTCCACCTTAGCGGGATCTACTTGAATACCACGCTCACTCACAACGTGCCCTAAAAACTGAACCTCTCGTAGCCAGAATTCACATTTCGAGAATTTGGCGTAGAGTTTCTCACGCTGTAGTAATTCGAGAATGCAACGGAGGTGCTTCTCGTGGTCAGCTTGGTTCTTGGAATATATAAGGATATCATCGATGAAGACTATGACGAATTTGTCCAAATACGGCTTGCAGACGCGATTCATGAGATCCATGAACGCAGCCGGTGCATTTGTGAGCCCAAAAGGCATCACTAGGAACTCGTAATGACCATAGCGAGTCCTAAATGCTGTCTTATGTACATCTTCATCTCTGACCCTTAGTTGATGATAGCCCGACCTCAAGTCGATCTTTGAGAAATAGCTTGCTCCTTGCAGCTGGTCGAACAGATCATCGATCCTTGGTAAAGGATATCTATTCTTTATGGTAACTTTATTCAGCTCTCGGTAGTCGATGCACAACCGCATCGATCCGTCCTTCTTCTTTACAAATAGGACTGGTGCTCCCCAGGGAGATGAACTAGGTCTGATAAAACCTTTCGCCAGTAGTTCATCCAACTGGGTCCTCAGTTCTTTCATTTCCGTTGGAGCTAGCCTGTAAGGTGCTCTTGCTATCGGAGCCGCTCCAGGAATGATGTCTATTCTGAACTCCACTTGTCTATCTGGTGGCAAACCAGGTAGTTCTTCGGGAAAAACCTCGGGGTATTCAGATATGACAGGAAGATCCTCGATCTTCGGCTTCGGTTTTTCAATTATCACCTGAGCCATGTAAATTACACAGCCTCTGTTCAAACACCTTGAAGCTTTCAGCATAGATACGTCTTCGGGCAACCCGTACTGCGTATCTCCTCGAATGGTAAGCGATTCACCACTCGGAGTCTTTAGCACTATATGCCTCTTACCGCAAATGATTTGGGCCTGATTACGGGATAACCAGTCCATGCCTAGCACAATGTCAAAACCCGCTAATTTGAAGGGAAGTAGAGATAAAGGAAAAGAATGGTTCCTAATGGACATTTCACATCCTTCTAGAACAGTTGAGACGGTTTCTATCGTGCCGTCTGCTAACTCTACTTCGTATTTCGCATCAAGGGTTTTGATAGGCATATTTAGTAGTTGGCAAAATTTCTGGTCTACAAAGGATTTATCAGCGCCAGAATCGAATAGTACTCTTGCAAATATATTATTTACGAGAAAAGTACCTGTAAGCACATTGTCGTTCTGGACCGCTTCCTTTGCATCCATGCGAAAAACTCTCGCATTTGACTTCTTTGTCTCTTCCGCCTTCTTGGCATACTTTGGGCAGTTACTCTTGATATGCCCCTTTTCATTACAACCATAGCAGGTTGCATCCTTGATCTTTTTGCACTCCACAGTCTTATGATCCTTGGACTTGTATAGTCCACAGGAAGGAGTCTTTGATTGTGACTGTGAGTTTGATGCAAATCTGCACTTCCCAGAGTGGGGTTTCTTGCAGATCTTGCAGTTGGGCCTTTCACCAGCTTGCCCATCTTTCTTCGCTTCCGACCCTCTTTTGCCTTCACCGTTTCCACGGTGCTTCTTCCCTGATCTTCGTGAGGTATCATCCTCACGTTTTCTCTTCTCAGCCTCCTTGTTCCTTAGTGTCCTCAGACGGACAGCGTCTAAGGTGAGAGACAAGGAGAGGTCAGTAACTGACCTGAAGGTCGTCGGCCGAGAGGCCTTTACACTCGCCTTTATTGCGGGCTCCAAGCCCCCAATAAAACGGGCGATTCTTCGAGGTTCTGGTGTCACAAGGTATGGGACCAGACGAGACATTGTATTGAAACTCGTCAAATATGCCTGGCAGTCCAGGTTCGTCATCACCAGTGACACAAAGTCAGCCTCGATCTTCTCAACCTCATGCTGAGGGCAGTAGTTTTCCTTAATGAGAGCAATAAATTCCTCCCATGTCATCTTGTACAAAGCAGACTTACCAGATGCCTGCACCAACGCCCTCCACCATGCCAGGGCCTCGCCCTTAAAAGACTGGGACACATACTTCACCACATCCCTCGCTGCACACCCGCTGATGTCCACAATAGTGTCCATCTCGTCTAGCCAGGTAATACAATCAACAGCACCTTTCTCCCCTGTAAATTCCCGGGGCTTACATGATACAAAGTATTTGTAGGTGCAACCCTTAGCACTGGATGCATCAGTATATTCTCTATCACGATGAACGCTGTGCTCAGTGGACGAGTGTTTGTCGTCATCTTTCTTGGGTTGAGAGGGTGGTTTGGAGTGTGTCTTTGGTTTAGAGGGTGGTTTTGACACGGTTCTGCCTTGGGACTCAGTATATTGACGATCAAGAGCTGCCTGAACAGCATTGTCAATCAGAGCCTTCAGTTGTGCGCCTGTCAGATGCACTGGCGTATTGTCATAGTCATCTTCATTTGTGTGGCTGTTCTCTCCATTGGGATCCGCCATTGTAACTTGAATCTGTTACAGAAGATAACAAAATTTTATTTAGGAGATTATTATATAATTGTCTTTTTATGACAATTTGTCAACCATGGTACAGAGACCATATTTGGTTAACTTATTATATCATTTAATATTAGGATTTGAATATATCCTATTTCAGCTATATAAATAGTATTGGCGGCATAAAGCCTAATCACGAGGATGTTTTATAATTTTAGCCGAGATTTCAGAGAATCAAAGGCATAGAGATTTGAACCGTAGTTCTTTTATCTCTTTCAGACAGAGAGTCATAGACTACCTTTTGTCTTTATAAGACAATTATTACGGCCCATAGGCACTACACATCTAATGGATGTCTTAATATAGTTGGCCCGTAGGCACTACATCTCTAATGGATGTTTTAATATAGTTGGCCCGCAGGCACTACATCTCTAATGGATGTTTTAACATGGTTGGCCCGTAGGCACTACATCACTAATGGATGTTTTTAATAATACTGGCCCGTAGGCACTACATCACTAATGGATGTTTTAATAATAGTGGCCCGTAGGCACTACATCAATAATGGATGTTTTAATAATACTGATCACCTTCATTGGTGATTTAACCCACGATTTATAAATCATTTAGTTGGGTTTTGAAATCCTTAAAGGATTATTGTATAAGAATGACGTGTGTGATTTTAACGAATCACATCTGCCATGATTGTTAACATGCGTACAGAGGTTAACAGGGAATCAGAATCTTTTCAATTAGGTCGTACCATCTTGACTGGATCTTAAAAGACACCAAGCTAGGTTTCACCTTTCAAGATTCTTTATTTAGGCAGATCAATATAAAAGGAATGGTTTTGATTTATTTTATATATATTAAAACAAAACTCATAACATACATTCCATAATCTCAAATACCATTACTTATCGCCCTAAACGGGTCTTTCAGATAGTACATACCTCCATAGAGGTTTTAAAATAAGTGACAAGTCCACGCAGGGACTAATACAAGATAGGTGTCCATGTAAGGACTAAAAGATAAGTCCACGTAGGGACTGACATAAGATAAATGTCCATACAAGGACTAAAGATAAGTCCACGTAGGGACTGAAATACGATAAGTTGTCCGCACAGGGACTCATTTCAAAGTAGAAATTACATTAGTACAACTATCAAGGGCTAATGGTCACGTTTCTTCTTTTTGCCCTTTAGTAGGTTCGCCAAGCCTTTGAGAAATCCTCGGTGGCTTTTCTTCTCTTCCTCGAACTCTCTCTCCACACGATCTAGTCGATGGAGTATTTCTTCCTGTTCAGGAGGAGAGAAACGTGGTTGTGGTGCTTGATGCGGAACTGGAGGTCTGGGAGGTATTGGATACCCATGAGCTGAGTAGTCCGGTGGTCCCATGTTTCCGTGTGCTCCGTCAGGGTAGCGCGCATTATATCTTACCGACACCACATATGGGTCGCGCTCATAGCCGTAGTTGTATTGTGCTTGTGACGGTTCGAACGGATTGTAAGCCGTTGGACCCGTGTAAGCAGGTATGGGTTGGTCATACCCAAATGGTGGCGAATTTTGTGCAGCTGGTGCGGAGTTCGCCTCCTGTATAGGACTTGAAGGTCCTTCCTCTTGTAGTGGCGGATAGTGGCTACTACTAGAATGTCGAGGAGTGCTGAAGTGGATACCCCCTCCTCCTCGTGTAGACATACGAGCATTTGTCCTCCAACGCCTTGGCGGATCAGGTATTACTGGTTGCGCCGGTGGCGGAGGTGGTGGCGTAACTGCCTCAAAGCGTGAATCCTCAGAGGGATCCTGTGGATGTCGCGGTTGTTGTGATGTCTGTTGAGGTGGCGTGTAGTACCACTCATGTCGGTCAAACAACGCTTGGAAACTGTCTGGTCCCTGATAGGGTGTGCCATGGAAGGATGACCCATCAGAGACTTCTATCGGATGCGTGGGCGTACCACGAGCTGGTTCAGTAGGATCCTCATCTTCCTCCATGGGATCTTCAGAAAAGTGGTCTTGTGGCCCTAGTGGAACAAAACCTGAAGGTTCCTGTATGTAGTCAGCCGGATTAAACTGACCTATGTAGTAAGGAGTAGGGTCGTCATAATTCCGGGTCGATACCGAACGTTGTAGAGGTATGAAGGAAGGTTGTGGGTTGTTGGGATCATTTTCTGAGTTTGGCCCAAAGGAGTGCCGGTAGGATGGCGTCGAGCTGTGCGAAGTGGAATGCCTCGCGGGTTCGTAAAGATCCCTTCGTCGTTGTGGCTCTTCGCTCCGTGTCATCGAAGGATGTCTTGTACCAGATGGTCCAGCTTCGTTATCGTGATGTGTCATGATTTCTCCTCTGCCTCTTCTTCCCCTTCCTCTTCCTCGGAATATAACAGGTGGCATTTTCCTGCTTTATAAAACTTTAAATACAAAGAATAAAAGAAAAGACAAATTGGAATAACAATTCGAATTTGTCCTAAGTTCTTGTCTAGACTCAAGTATGTGCAATTGTGTCATTGAGATTAAACACATTAGGATAGTGTTTAATTCACTCAATGTTGGCTCTGATACCAACCTGTCACACCCCGATTTCCATGTGTCTCACCGGTGGGCCCGGTGGGGGATTACCGTGACGATGTTGGCAACAATATAGTCAAACCACACAATTATATAATGCACAGCGGAAGCTTAAGATAAATATATAAACTTCAACCTCTGGTTGTAATATCAAATGTATTACAGAAGTTGAATATATCCACAGCGGATCAAAATAAATAAATATTGTTCATCCAGATACGGCATCGAGTTTGCGAGACTATTCGTGATGCTTAGGCAGCTAATACCAGCCAATTTCGTCTAGTACCTGCACTTAATCTTTTTGGGGAAAATACGTCAGTTTACACTGGCAAATACATTCAACTGACACATTTGAAAATGTTTATTTAAAATTGATTTGAATGCACAAGGCACAAACTCTTTTATAACTTGGGAAAATTATAATAAAATCTTGTGAACGTTTTACATGTTCTTTTATGCGTTCAGTAGCCCGGGTCGTGCCGGGTTAAAGATTTATAGACACACCACGTTTGCGTAAAACCGTAGTATAAAAACCAACGGCTACGTCTTTTAATTTAATGTCGACACTATATACCGGGTGTACGCCTACACCGGGATGTCGATGGTCGTGGCCATTTCGTAAAATGATGCCAAGGATATCCGGGACAACGGTCATTAAACCCCCCAAAGGCTTTTAAGCAACAAAACTGTTTAAATGAGCCAATCATATTATTTAATTAACCACCTAAGCGATGGAAGAATATAATGCTCAATCAAGCGGTATTAATATACCGTAACCCAAGCCCATATAGGGGAAATAAGTTAAAGTATTTACCTTTGCAAGTATATTTCCTTAATTTGGATTAAATCACCGATAGCTTTTACTGGGGCTCCTAATCTGGAACGAAGGTTTTAATTAACCTCTTAGAATCCTAACGAGTCGTTATAATGGCCGTAGCCTAGACCGGTTGGTTCCGTTATATATAGATGTGGTTTAATCGCGCGAAAAGGCGAAAACCGAGAATGGAATGTGATTCTGCCCCAAACAAGTTCAGAGACTTGTTTTACATGGGTTCAAGGTTCACACTCTGGATTTTGGGGTTCAAATAATATAATTTGACCCGTATCGGCTAATTTACGAAAACTAGTTTCATAAGCCGAACCGTGCGCGCAATAGGCGAAACGGTTAACCATGAGAGTCGTACGCTTATTTCCTAAGTCAATATGCCTTAAATGTGTTGTGGTATCAGTAGGATACCTTCCGTGACGCCCGTAACGAGTTTAAGTTAATATTATGCCCCGTAGGGGCTTTTCGGTCATTTTAAAGGCTTTAAAAGGGCTTTTCGAGTTCTACAGGAAATCTGAGTTTCCCGAACAGCTTATAAAGCTTAAAATACTTTATTTATTATTTAAAATCAGTAGCAACTGGAATCGGGTCAAAAGACCTTGTAGAACTCATGTTTTGGCCGAAAAGGGCATATTCGGTAATTACCGAACCGTAGCCATAACCGCAGGTTATGAGCGAGGTAAAAATTATTAAAAATCTTTAAAATTCCCAAAATATTATCTTAATACAGTGGGTAAAAGTTTTGGTGACGAAATCTTGGTTTAGATAGGTGTTATGCTAATTGCGCCGTTAATTACTAAAGTTTATTTTAAATGCGCCATTTAGCATAACTCTCATTCTAGACCTCGGATTGACGTGAAACTTTAAGGACATGCTTATAATTTAATAAGCAAGGTTTTGGTCCGTTCACGTGTCCGAAATACTCGTTTTAATTTCAAAAGGCCGTTACGGTCAACTTTTAGGCGAACGACGGAAATGCGCAAAAGACTCGGATAACTCATGAACCGATCACAGAGGTTGGTACCATCATGTAACCTGGTCCTAAGAGAGTCCTAAGGTATATCTATACCTCACTAAAACGGGTCAGAACTGAAGTCAAAGCAAAAGTCAAACTTTTGCGACATTCGGCTCCGAACCGGGTCAATATAGCAAATGGTCGATTCAAACGAGCGCAAACAAGTTTATATACTTATTATCATGTTTTATGATTGTCAAAACAGGTTCCATAGCATATACATTACATATTATGCATAAATCGCTAAAATAGCTTTCTGTTGACTTTTTAACCGCACGTTTGACTCGATATTTGACATAGTTAGAGTGGTGATCAGGGGGAACCCTTTTAGGGGTTTATTACCCTCATTGATACCAACTTATAACCACTTTTGATTCGTCATAAGACTGAACCATCACTGAGTTATTGTAATGACAACCGTTAGTTACGACGGTTGTGTTTATAGGCTAAAACTATGGAAGTGTATGACCAAAATGGTTATGAACGACTTACAGAAGTTGTATCTTGATTATGGAACAGAAGAGAATGCTAGGGAGCTCTTGGAATGATCAGATGGAAGTGTTTGAGTTGTGTGAATGTTGTAACCTCAACATTGCTATTTATAGTGCTCAAAGGACCTCAAGATCATCACAACTCAGCCTACATTTGATCATGGATCATGGGCAGGTGTCCCTAAGGTGTATGGGTCGAGTAGGGGGCACCCATGCCTCACTGATTGCTGTTTGGTCGTTCAAATGCTCCAAAAGGCAAGTAGTTACAACTTTCTGCATCTGGGCGTCTAATGCGGCCCGCATGGGAGTTCCATGCGTTTCTAATGCGGGCCGCCTGGGATTTAAATACCAGGCGAGTAAAGAGGAGGCTCGCGGCCCGCCTCAACTTAACCACAAATGCAATGCGGGTCGCGTGGGGCCTGTTTTTCAGATTTTTAAAATCTTTTGAAATGATTACGAAATCCTGGTAATTAATAACGAAATCTTTCGTAATGATTTACCTGACCTTTCGGGTTTGAAGGGGTAACTTTGCGGTTTGGCCCTCGGTTAATTACAACTAAGGACCTCGTGTTATTTATCCGCGTTGTTAAGTCCCCGGTTAGTTTATTAATTTATTCAGAAAGTCTTAACTTTCATGATTGACGCTTTTAACCCTTCTTATACGAATTTGATCGTAACTTTCCTGTTTCATAACGAAACTTCGCGAAATTTATATATTATATTTTAGTGAGTGTATAACACTGTTACAAAGCTTTGGGAACGTTAAAGGGTCACTCAGAGGTATAATTAAACATGTTGACACAGTTAACCCCTGTAGCTTGTAATATCTCACTTCCTTTCGTGTCTCGCTTCCGTACGATCCATCATTTATTCGTTTGAAGGTACAAGCACCATTTAGGGTTACTATACAGTATATTTACCCTTGTTTGACATTTATAACCCTCGAATTTATATACTTTCAAGGTTTGTCAAAATTTGTCCTTTATTTAATATAAATGCCACGTGTAATCAAATGACACGTGTTAACACATTATTGGACGCAAAATTCGAGGTGTTACAATTCGGTATTTACCGAATTAACGCCATAACCGCAGGTTATGAGCAGGTTAAAAATAATTAAAAATCTTTAAAAATTCCAAAATATTATTTTACATCAGTGTGTAAAAGGTTTGGTGTCGAAATTTGGGTTTAGATAGGTTTATGCTAATTGCGCCGTTTAATTACTAAAGTTTCCATAATTGCGCTATTTAGCATAACTCCTATTCTAGACCTCGGATTGACAGGAAATTTTAGGGACATGCTTAGAAATCAGTAACTAAGGTTATTGTCTTTTCACATGTCCAATATTCTCGTTTTAAAGTTAAAAGGGTGTTATGGTCAACATTTACGCATATAACGGAAATGTCCAAACGACTCGGACAAACAACGAACCGGTCACAGAGGGTTATACCATTATGTAACCTGGTCCTAAGAGAGTCCTAAGGCATATCTAAATCATACCCTAACGGGTCAGAACTGAAGTCAAAGCAAAAGTCTAAATTTTGCGACTTTCGGTTACGAACCGGGTCAAAATAGTAAATGGTCGAATCAAACAAGCTTAGACTAGTTATAATACTTATTATCATGTTATATGAGTGATAAAACAGGTTACATGCCATCTACATTACTGATTATGAATAAAATCGAAAGTTAGCATTCTGTTGACTTTTTCTAAGCAACTTTGACCCGACGTTTGGACTAGTTAGAGTGGGAATCAGAGGGTGCCCTTTTAAGGGTTTAATGCCCACATGATTACCAACATATAACTACCTTTGTTTCGGTTAATCACTGGACCATTTGTGATTAACCATTAAGTCAATCGTTAATTACGACGGATTGACTTTTAAGCTATATCTAAGCAAAAACTAAACCATAAAGGGTTAAGCACACTTACAGAAGTTAAGTACACGACCAGAGATGCTAAGAGAGTATTCTTGAGCTCCAGAAGTGATCAAGAAAGCAGATTGAGGTGTGAAGAACAATGTTGCAACATCATGGCCTTTTATAGTGTTCACAAGCCTTTAGATCATTGACAACAATGCCTACAAGTGTTCCTAGATGATCAACATCTGTCCCTGAGTGCTAGGGGACGTTTAGGGGGTGCCCATGCCCTTGCAATAATGATATAAGTCGGTTAAAATACTCAACAGTGCTTCTGTCCGAATTTTCTGCATCTGGGAGGCTGACGCGGCCCGCGTTAATGATCACTCAACGTTTACGCGGCCCGCCTAAATCTCAATGTCAGAGCCCATATCTTTACTGTCAGCGCGGCCCGCGTAAGACCCTTTGCTACTTTTACGCGGCCCGCCTGAGACCTGTTAATAAGATTTTCAAATATTTTCAATTATTACTGTTGGCCTTTGGCGTTTCGAAGGGGTAACTTTGCGATTTGGGCCTCTTTTATTTACGTATAAGGGTCTCGTGACTTTTACCCGCGCCGTTTAGTCCTCGGTTAGTTTATTACTATCCGAAAAGTCCTAACTTTCAATGTTGACGCTTTTAACTCCTCGTATACGAATTCGATCATAACTTTCTCGTTTTAAAACGGAACTTTGCGAAATTTATATCGTACATTCTAGTGAGCGTAATTTACCATTACAAAGCCTCGGGTTTGTTAAAGGGTCACTCAGAGGTACAACTTAAACATGTTGACACATTTAACCCCTGTAGTTTGAAATCTCTCACTTTCTTCCACATTTCGTTCCGTACGATCCATGATTTATTCGTTTGCAGGTACGAGCATCATTTAGGGTTACTGTAAAGTATATTTATCCCTTGTTGACATTCTGAATCCTTAAATTCACATACTTTCAATGTTTGTCAACTTTAGTCCTTATTTAGTATTTATTACCACGTGTAAACTTATGACACGTGTCGATACATTATAGGACGCAAATTTTCGAGGTGTTACAAATCCAATTAATGTTATTAACTCCAAATCGTTTACTTCCATATTGTCATCCAAATCAAATTTTTGAATTTAAAATCAAGTTATTATCTATCCTC
Source organism: Helianthus annuus (assembly GCF_002127325.2). NCBI lineage: Eukaryota > Viridiplantae > Streptophyta > Magnoliopsida > Asterales > Asteraceae > Helianthus > Helianthus annuus. Next base: position 164,837,837 of record NC_035446.2, read on the forward strand.
TAAATAAGGAAATAATAATTAACAATAATAATTTGGTAACAAACTGATGGATAGTACCGAACCGTTATCATGATCTGAAATTAAATTGTCAAACATCAAGGATCAAACCATTAAACTCCAAGAACACATATGATATTCAGTCAATCTTCAAACAAAACAATAGGAAGGTGGAGCAAAGATTCGACAATATAATGAAATAAAAAACAACCAAACACTTCTAAATTTCCACAAATTTATCTAGCCTAACAACAAATTACAAACACAACACTCATAATCCGATGATCAATCACAATATCAAATCGTTAAGCAAAAAAACAACATTAACACGAAAAATCATTCATCAGTTTTAACACAGTATATAAACGGAGGTTCATAGATTACATAAACATGTGAAATGAAAACAAAATCATCAGATTTTCCATGAAAATCAGAATCAGGGTTTGTATAACATAACCATAACCAATAAATCAGACTGAAAACACATAAACAGAATCATATCAAATAAAAAACTATAATTCATAACAATGATATAAACGAATGAGGTTCATAGAATACAAAATCAAATCAAATAAAACTTATTTTGCATCACAATCAGAATTAGGCTTTTGCATCACAATCCCTCACAAAAACAAACAGATTTAGGCTTTTGCATCACAATCACAAACTTATTTTGCATCACAATCAAATAAAACTTACTTTACATCAATTCAAATAAAACTTAAGACAGATATTCCATAACAATCGGATTTAGGGTTTCGTATAAACTTGATAGAATAAATAAACATAAGAAATAAAAAATGTTCTGCATCAAAATTGGTTTTAGGGATTTGCATAATCAACTTATTCTTTAACAAAACCATAAAATTAAAGCCCCAAAATCAACATATTTTTCAATCCCAATCGGATTTAGGGTTTTGAATCACAATCAAAACCTTATTAAGCATCACAATCAAATAAAACTTATTAGACATCAATTCAAATAAAACCTAACAAAGATATTCCATAACAATCGGATCTATGGTTTCGTATATACTTGATAGAATAAATAAAATGAGAAATAAACAATATTATACATGAAACTCGGTTTTAGGGTTTTGCATAAACATCATATTCTATAACAAAAACATAATATTAAAACCCCAAAATAAACAGATTTTCAATGAAAATTGGATTTAGGGTTAAATCAACAGAAACATAGTTTTAACACAGTAATTAAACGAACGAACACATGAATAATGATTAAAGAAGGAATTTAACAAAAACAACTTACAAATTTGTAGATCGATATTCGAAATTCTGAAATCGAATCAAGAAAAAGAAGAAGTAGATGAAGACGATGAAGAACGTAGAACCATCTATATATGTAGATCCAGTGAAATAATTCATTGTTATATGGAAACCGATGGTATTCTTGGAAGAAGATTGGAGTGAAGATGAAGAGTTGATTGTGTGAAACGGTGAACATTAATTAGGTTAAAGAAAGAAGAAGGAAAAGAAAAAAGGCGTGAGGGATGCTGTGTTTTGGCGGTCATTTGAGAAAATGAGGTATTAATCAAATGCCACATGGCAAGTATTGGCTTAAGCTAATGACAAGTGGCTAAACATTATTTTGCTTTATTAGAAGTAGTAGATATAAATTTTCGCTATTTATGATTTTAAAATTTATTCAGATTATCCTTTCGACACACTACCGTTTGTTCTTTGTAATATTTTTTCTCTAATAGAAAGCATAACTATTTGATTTTTAAAGTCTCGTTAATTTAAGAGCATTCACAGTATGGCTACTCGGTGTGGAGGAGACAAGTCTTTGGAGGATGTCTCTTCACGTCAACGTCACGTCAACATCCAAGGATGATACTCCTCCAAGGATGGACTAAGGGAAATGGAGGATGTGCCTATACATGTATATATGTGTGTGTGTGAGAAGGGGGTGGGGCGGCTTGAGCAAGACGAAGAGGACGCGGATGAAGCAGGGGAAATGGGAGGATGGGACGGCGCCTGACCTGAACGTGGCCAGGACGTCCCCCACACCGAGTGCCCTAAGAAAGCATAAAAAAACCTAAAAACATATTTAGTCACATGTCACATAGAAAAACACACATTCTTTAATAACACTCAAAACCCACCCAACTAAAAAACAAAACATTGATATATAATGTCACATCATTACCACTCTTTTATTTTTTAATGACTCGTCTCACATCATTACCACTCTTTTATTTTTTAGTGACTCGTCTCTCTCTTTATTAATATTTTATAATTATAAAGTACCATATCCCTACCTTCAATCCATTTTTTTAAGTTTTTGGTCAAGAACATACTCTAAAAATTAGGGGTGTGAATTTCTGACATGATCCGAAAACCCGACACGAACCTAACACGAAATTTGCGGGTTTAGGTTTAGTATAAACGGGTTCGGGTCAGTTTCAGGTTAAACCCGCAAACCCGTTTAGGTCAACGGGTCGGGTTCGGGTCAGCCTGGTCGGGTTGGCGGGTTGACCCATTTAACGAATTTATACTATATTATATTTTCTACAATATATTTTATGTTATAAATTAAATAGGGTGTGTATACTATGCCATGATTATAACTTAAAAAGAGAAATTAACTTAGATTTTATAATTTAAATATGATATTATTATATTCATTTGTGTTTTTAAGTAAATTGTAATTTTAATATATAAATTTCAGAAAAAAAATTAAAAAATTCGGGTTAAACGGGTCGTGTTCGGGTCAACCCATGAAACTTTGGGTCGTGTTCGGGTTCATATGTATATACGATTTTCGGGTTTGGGTCGGGTTCAGATACGTATAAAATTTCGGGTTCGGGTCGGGTTGAACCTGCCAACCCGTGAACACGACCCGTTTAGCACCCCTACTAAAAATGGGTGTCATGCTCCACAATAAGGAAAAATGTGTGATGTGAAAAAACTAGAAAAACATATGCTTCATTGGAAATAGTCTAAGACGAATAATAATATGATGAGTAAATTACAAAAATCGTCCTTTATGTATGTCACTTATTGCAAATTGTGTCCTTTATCTTTAATAATTACAGAAAACGTACTCGATGTTTGCAAACCCTTGCAAGTTATGTACTTTAGCCCTAACTTAGTTAATTTTTTTGTGGTTAAATCTGACTATATGGTAAACTGCAATTTACATTGCCTAGTCAGCTGGCGTAAAAATCCTAAGTTAAATCACTGGTGTATTAAAACAAGGTCCCAATACAAAACAAATCTTGATTTCTCGTTTAACTGTATTGCATTATAAGGTCCCTATATGAAGACTCAAGAACCAGTTGATACGAGCTGGTCAGAGTATAGCTTCAGATGACCCGGCAAGAAACCTGCAAGATCACAAGAGACAAGCACACCGTTAGCCTCGTCACAGGGAGGGGGGCCTCTCTGTGACCAAGCTCGGGCGTGAGAATAAGTATTTGTGAGGAGGAAATAAGTCAGGGAGAGAGAGAGGAGAGATTAGGGAGAGAGAGTAGCGATTACCCATTGCTGGAAGCCTTGGCGGGGTATTTATAGCTTTTGGGTGTGCTGATGTGGCAAGTTAGTTAGAGTCGGACCAGTCGCTATCATGGCGGTTATGGAGGTGGGACCCAGTTAGTTATGTCGCACCATCGTAATGTCCAGCCCGTTTTATAATGCAAGGTCCGGTCCGATCTTAGTATGCCGTGATTCGGCTCTGTTTGTGGCGATGATTTGGTCCAGTCAGGGACGTATCCTCATCAAGTCCCCCTAGTTCGTAGTGTTTCTTAGATAACAGCTTCGAACTATGACGGCGCAATTTTGGCGGTCTAAAGTCTCTGATTTGCTGTTTCGTAGAAATATTTTGAATTTTAAATTTCTAGGCGGTGACCTTAGTTGGGTAACCGACAGTCGTTTTTACGTTTCCCGCCTGATGTGACGGTTGGTGGGCGTCAGCTATCATGACGTGTCACCGTCTGATTGGCGGTTTGAAGTCGGTTCCATTATCCCTATATAAAGGGGGAAAAATAATCCGATTTTACTTTTCACTTTTCATTTTTCACTCTTCATCTTCTTCACCCTTTCCATTCCTTCTTCTCTGAGAACAAGCGGTCTGCAAAACAGGTTAGCTTCTTCCTTACATGGCGTCGAAAAACAACCTGTCCGGTTGCTTTAACACTCTGACGAAAAATGGTTTAACTTGGTATATTGAAAGATATGCAATCCCTGCATCTCTGCACCCTGTTCTCCCCGAAAAGGACACGCCTATTTTTCCGTTTCCTCCGGGGAAAATAGGGGTTTACACATGTTTGTTCGATTATTGTAACTACCGTCTCCCTCTGACGAAGTTCTTGATCGGGGTCCTTACGTTCCACGAGGTTCACATTTCTCAAATGAACCCCTTTGGCCTTGCCAAGGTGTGTCATTTTGAGCTGGCTTGTCGTGGTTTGGGATCCGACCCGGACTTGGATGTGTTCCGGGCTTTTTACAAATTGAATCGGTCCGGTAATTGGTACACCTTTGAGGTCAGAGATAAGGACTCCTGCTGCTATACATGGATTACCACTAGCATAAAGGACTGGAAAGAACGATTTTTCTACGTTGATGACCGGTGCGTTCCGGAGTTTATGGTCTGGAGAACCAAGAAAATGAAACTCCCGTCTTCTCTTCCTAAGGACTTTGAATTTACTAAAGTCTTATACGCAACCTTGATTAAGGAAGCAGGTCGCATACAAAGTTATCCGGAACACATTCTTGTTATGGGACGGATCAGCACGATTTGGTCCGAGCTGGCGTGGTATCCTACCCTTAGGTGGAACGGAGAGGGTTAGTCATGCTTCTTACTTTTGTCATGATGCTCGCCGTGTCACTTGCATAATCATTTTACTTTCTACTTTTATATTTATATTTTTTTATTATACCGGACTTCGGATGCTACTTGCTTATTTTTTTGCAGTTATGGGTTTAAGGGAGGCGTTAAGATTGAAGTCCTTCGACTCCAAGGAGCTTGAGATCCGAGCCACGAGGACACCGAAAGGTGACCCTCCGTATTTAAACGTGGTGAACGAGAATCTTTATCAGATCCGAGAACCGGAGGTTCCGAATGATCAAGGAGGTTTAGCCGGTCAAGGGGGTTCAGGCCCAAATCCTTCGGCACAAACGGCGAACGTTGCTCCGGCTCAGATTGTGATGGCGACCGTCAGTGGTGAGGGTAAAGGTAAAGGGACTGGTTCGATCAGGTCGAAGGGGTCCGGTTCCAAGTTTGTGATCGAAGATGAGGGTGTTCACTTATCTGTGGGAGATGAAGAGGAACGTGCTGAAAATTTGAAGGAGGGTGGTGATGATGGTGATGAGGAAGAGGAGAACGAGGATGGAGAGCCTCAAAATTCTTTGAAAAGGAAAAGGGCTTCGTCTAAGTCTGGTCCGAAACCTAGACAGAAGAAAACGAAGACGGATTTTAAGACTATTACTTTAGATGATGATGATGACCAAGTTACTGGATTCTCTGCTGCTGGAGGCGTGTTAGAAAACTTAGATGCTCATCTTCATAGGGGTCGTACCCCTAGGGACCATCCAAAAAACATTCCGTCGAGCCCATTGTCTTTCGGGGGAGGAGGCATCAAGGTTGTTGCTGATGTTCGTACCTTCGATCCTAAGAAGATCGAACCTTCTCCTTCGGGTAAGTTCACCACGGGGGTTGCTTCTAATGTGTCAAGGCCGAGTCCCAAGCCTGTTGATGGTGGGGACAGTGCCTCTTCGTCCCCTTTATGGTTTAACACTGAAGCTGTTTTCTTATCACGGGAGTTAGGTTTGGGCGGCATTGAGGATATGGATTCAACTCGGGCATTGGAGAAGTATGTTCCGGTGTGGTCGTTGACGAACAAGGACCGGATAGTGGATGCTTTGTCAGCGAAAATGGCGTTATTCCATTTTGGGACTCCGGCTGAGCACTCTCATTATCGGAAGATGAGTGGCCCAGAGCTTGGAAATGCACTTATGGTAAACCAAGCCCAGTCTAACTCATTGGTGGTAGAGTCGTATAAACGTTGGATTGAGTCGGAATCAACTTGTAACAAACTCCGACGCGAAATTGCCAATTTGGAAAAGGAAGATAATGTTTGCTTGAAAACAAAACAAGAATTGAGCTCTCTTCGGTCTCAAATTGATCTTTTAAAAGAGCAAAACTTAGAAGCCAAGGAAGTTAACAAATCGTCCCAAGCCTCGGCTGCGGCCGCTTATGAGGCTCGAGATAAAGCTCTTCAAGATTTGGAAACTTTTAAGTCAAAATTTGCCGACTTGGAGAAGAAGTTATCTGGTGTAGAGAAAAAACATGCGGCCGAGCTGAAGGAAATGCAGACATCTCACGATCAACTTCTGGCTGATTATCACCGCCTAGTTGATGGTATGTTCACAATCTTCTTATCTTTTTTTTTTTTTGCTCCCCTTTTTCGACCCATTGAATCTTGTTTCTTTGTAGCTAAAGATGAAGTAGAGAGAGCTCGTGACAGGGAGATCGAGTCACATAAAGCAACGATCGATGAGGCAAAAGGGATGTTGATTCGGTGTGAGCGTGATATGATTGAATCGTATGCCCAATTGTCAGAGCTTAAACTCACCAAGCAATGGTTCTTAACAGACGGGGTCGCGTGGGTTGTCAAACTGGTGCATCAAAGCCCGGAACTGGAGAAAGTTGTTGCGGATTTGGTGAACAGTGTCAACGCAGTCGGAGCGAACGAAGGTATTAAGCACGGCTTTGAAGCCGCGAAGGGACCTGCTCGATCTTTCGAGGAAGTTCCAGGGTATGATGGGGATGCTCAAGACAAGTTAGATGCTACGGTAAAAGCTTTTGAAAATTTCAACATCTCTGTACTTGGGAAGATTGCTGATCTGGTGGACGAACCCTTGTCCGTCATCAAGCAGCAAAGCGAATTTCCCATAGTGAAAGAAGACTTGGAAGTTTGAAGTTTCGATCTTTCTCATCATATAGCTTTTGGCTTTTGTTTGCTACTGTAACCGTACATTTTTAAACATATACTTTTCTTTGTCATATAACTACTACAACTTTTGCTTGAACTGCTCGACTGTTATGTTTTGTACGGAATCGGATCTTGCCATTAGTTATTCATTCCTGGCTACTTGGTTTTTAGTTTGCGTCCAAACTTAAACTGTTCGACCAGGTTTTTAGTTGTTTGATTGTAATCGGGCCGTTTTAGGTACGGACCGCTTTGCTCGATAGATTTTTTTATTTCTTAAACTATTTGAGCCTTCTCGATCGGCGCGAGGCATGGGTCGAGGCCCGTTTGTGCACGTTTTTAGAAATTGTTCGAACTTATAAATATGCTATTTTATACTCATAAAAGTACAGATCGCTTTATTCATTAATTTGCGAGTTGTTGGTCCGGGGCAAAACCCTCCCGGTTTACAAAGAGAACGGAGAAAATACCGGGGCATTACCCTCCCGGATTACATATGGAAATTGGAAAAATAAAAAATAACAGATAGCGATCTTTTTAAGCCGTAGCAGGCCGCTTACATGAAACATTTCTTTAAATGCACCCCGTTCCACGTCCGGGGTACTGGCGTTCCATCAATTTTTTCCAACATATACGAGCCCTTATCGCTAGCTTCTTTAACTCGGTACGGTCCCTCCCATTTTGGGGCTAGCTTGCCGGGAGCCTCGATGCGGCTCGCATCGTTGTTTCGGAGCACATAATCTCCGACCTTGAACTTGTAGAACTTAGCCCGAGCATTATAGTATTTTTCAATCTTCTTCTTGTACCGGGCCTCCTTGATTGCCGCAATGTTCCGGCGCTCTTCTAACAGGTCAAGGTTGGACCGGAGTTCACGTTCATTTTCCTCCCAATTCTTGCACCTCTGATTTGGGAGTCCGATCTCGGCGGGAATCACTGCTTCAGTACCGTAGGTAAGACTAAACGGTGTTTCTCCGTTGCTGGTCTTGTGCAGTGTTCGGTGCGCCCATAGGACATTTGGCAACTCGTCCGCCCAGCCTTTTCCCTCGTAACCTAGCCTTCTTTTTATTCCATCGACGATGCGTCGATTTATCTGTTCGACCTGTCCGTTGCCCTAAGGGTGAGCAACCGAGGAAAAGACTTGGTTGATTTTTAGATTTTCATACCATCGCTTGAAGGGGTTCTCTGCAAACTTCTTTGCATTGTCACTTATGATGTAGAGTGGAAGACCGAATCGGCATACTATTTGTTCCCAGAAGAATCGTGTCACATTGTAGCCGGAGATGATTGTAAACGGTCGAGCTTCCACCCACTTGGTGAAATAATCCACCGCGACTAACAGATATTGAGCGCTTCCGCTTGATCTTGGAAAAGGTCCGACGATATCAACGCCCCACTTTTGGAAGGGCCATGCAGCGGTTACTGGTATCATTTCGTTTTTGGCTCGAAGGCTGGTTGGTGCATGCCTTTGGCATTCGTCACACTGTTGGAGCTCTTTCACGGCGCTTTCATGCATCCCGGGCCAGTAATACCCTGCGTTTTTGACTTTTGTCATGATCATCTTAGGTCCGGCATGGATACCACAGATGCCGTAGTGTATTTCCCTGATGATATAGCTAGCTTGCTCCGGGTCCAGACACTTTAGCAGTGGTCCGAGAAAGGTCTTTCGGTATAAGCCTCCTTCCTGCATCTGATACTGGAGGGAGTTGACTTGGATCTTTCTTGCTTCCGCTTTATCGACCGGCAAAACGTCATGCACCAAATAGTTAATTATTGGCGTCATCCATGTTTGTGATGGTGCCTCGACCTGCATTAGTTGCGGAGCTGCGATTGAAGGTGTAGCTAGAACTTCGACTCTCACTTCTTTGGCTAGGTGACTGAATGATACCGATGCCAACTTGCTCAACGCATCCGCCTTCTTGTTCTTGCTACGGGGGATATGCTCGACCCTACATGCTTCGAATGATGCCATCGCCTGCTTTACCTGTTCAAGATATTCGACCATGTTTGCTTCCCTCGCCTCATATTCTCCGTTTACCTGATTTGCTACAAGCAGCGAATCCACATGGGCTATAACATTTTTTGCTCCGACTCTCTGCGCTAGGCGTAGGCCAGCTAGGAGGGCTTCATACTCAGCTTCGTTATTTGAACTCTTGAATTCTAGCCGGAGTGCATACGTTATATCCGTTCCGTCTGGATCGGTGAGAATTAGGCCCGCTCCTGCTCCTTCGGCACTAGAAGCGCCGTCGGTATACAAGGACCACGGCTTTTCTGGAGCTTTTTCTACCTCTTCAGTTCCTTTCTCCTCCGGTATTTCGACCAAAAAATCTGCTATTACTTGTCCTTTCAACGGACCTTTAGTTCGGAAGGTGATGTTGAATGCGCCCAATTCAATCGCCCATTTTGCCATTCGACCCGAGACCTCAGGTCGTCGGAGAACGTGTTGGATTCTTTGGTCTGTTCGTACCTCAATTGGATGGGCCTGAAAGTATCGGCGAAGTCTTCTTGAAGCATGGACCAGAGCCAAGGCTAATTTTTCCAAGTTTGAATATCTTGTTTCGTAATCTTTTAACGTTCGGCTTACGTAATAAATGGGGATTTGTTTTCCAGTTCGGTGAGCGACTAACACTGCACTGATGGCTCCGAACGATGCGGCTAAGTATACCATTAACACCTCATCTTCTTCTGGTACGGTGAGAGTTGGCAAGGTGCCCAAACAGGTTTTAAGCTCTTCGAAAGCTCGTGCGGCCTCTTCCGTCCTTTTGGACTCCGATCTAAAGCTTTTTCTCAGAACATCCATGAACGGGAGCGATCGGTCTGCTGCTTTTGACAAGAACCGATGGAGGGCAGCCAATCGCCCGTTTAAGGACTGAATTTCTTTAACCGACGTCGGAGGCTTCATTGTGAGAACAGCATCAATCTTGTCGGGGTTGGCTCGTAAGCCTTTTGATCCGACCATGACTCCCAGAAATTTACCTTCCTCTACCCCGAACGTACATTTTTTTGGATTCAGCTTCATGTTGATGCTTCGGAGTCGGGTAAACGTTTCGAGTATGTCTTTTAGCATGGCGGCCTCATCGTGACTTTTGATCACGATGTCATCAACGTATACTTCTACGTTTCGCTCGATCTGATCCTTAAAAGCTTTGTTCATCAAACGCTGATACGTAGCACCGGCGTTTTTCAAACCGAACGGCATTTTAGTAAAGCAATACACTCCTTCATTGGTGACAAAGGCCGTCTTATCCTCATCTTCGACCGCCATTTGTATTTGATGATATCCCTTGTAAGCATCCAAAAAACACTTTAACCTGAACGTAGCGACGGAGTCAATCTTCTCGTCAATCTCCGGTAGAGGAAAACAATCTTTTGGGCACGCATTGTTTAAATCGGTGAAATCGATGCACATTCTCCATGAATTATCTTTCTTCCGTACCATGACGGGGTTTGATACCCATGTTTGATACCGAACCTCTCGAATGATTCCTGCGTCTAGGAGGCTTTTAACATCTTTTGCAATGGCTTTGGCTCGATCCGGCGCCATGTGCCTTTTCCTTTGTGCTATTGGTTTGATGGATTCTTTTACATTCAGGTGATGTTGTGCCATAGATCTAGGGACTCCCTGCATATCGGAGTGCTTCCATGCAAAGACGTCTATCGAGTTACTTAACAACTCCCATAAAAGCTTCTTTGTTCGTTTTGAGAGCTGGGCGCCAATGGCTACTTGTTGTTCGGGGAAATCCGGGTTGATTGCCCAAAGTTCCGTAGGTACTTCGGACTTTTTGGAGCTCGTTTCCGCAGCGTGTCTCACTTCGGCGACAAGCGAATTCGACTCTGAGCATATAGTGGCAACTCCGGCCTCGGTAGGGAATTTAATAGCTCCGTGTATTGTCGAGCTGATTGCTCCGAGAGCTCGCAACCCGGGTCGTCCAAGTATTATGTTGTGTGAAGAATGAGTTCGAACGACTAAGAAAGTTAGCGGTACTGTTCTACTTTTGCTACCGTCTTTGAATGTGGTCGGGAGAGTAATCTGTCCAATCGGACGGACTACCTCTCCTGAGAAACTTATCAAGGGGGTAGATACTTCGATCAACTTCCTTTTTGTTTGGGGATTCAACTGCTGGAAGCATTGGATATACATGATCTCAAAAGCGCTTCCTCCGTCCACATAAATTCGTCGAACCAGATGTCCGGCGACAACAGCTGAAATTGTAATCGGTCCGTCCCGAGCATCATCGGGGTCGACCGGAGGGAAGTACGTTGGTTGGTGCATCCATGCCGCCATATGCTGGTTCGATCGCTTTACCCCTCTTGGTTCGGCGGACCGGATCATGTTGATTCCGGGCTCGGTGTTCGGATTATCAACTGCTGTTGCTGGCTTTTTTCCATCTTTTACTTCTTTTACAAGATGTGAGAGTTTACCGGGATCGAACGGCCTTTTCGATTTCTTGCTTTAGAGCCCAACATTCATCAGTTGTGTGGCCTTTGTCTCGGTGATACTCGCAATATTTCTTGGAGTGCTTATCCGAGGTGGGTCGTTGTTTCGAAGGCGTAGGGAAACGAGTAGTCTCCGTGCTGAGGATTTCGCTCGGCGACTTTGTTAATTCGGAGAAACTGTTGAATCGCACGTTTCCCGTCCGGAAACTGCTTCGATCGGACTTTTGATACGGGCCACGGCTTCTGTTCCAGTTAGTGGACCTATCTTTTGGTGGTGATGCGTTTCGTTTCCACGATGCGGTTCGTGCTTTGGAGTTCCTGACGGTTGCTTCATTCGGCTGGCCGCAAGCACTCTTCCCTCGAACAAAAGCTCGAGCTCTTTCCATGAGTATCTCCATGGTTTTTGGGAGATCTTCATGAAGTTTTTCCACCAACTGATTGTTCCGCACCCCGTGACAGAATCCCGAAACTCGGAGCTGATCAACTGCTCCGCTTATCTGCATACTTTCTCGGTTGAAACGGTCTATAAAATCCTCTACAGATTCTCCATCGCGGCGTTTTATGTGATGTACCTCAGTAATGTCTTTTTTGCAACGACGCTGCTGACAAAAGTTTTGCAAAAATATACGTCGGAAATCCTCAAAGTGGTCGATCGACCCTTCTGGCAACCCATCAAACCACACCCTGGCCGATCCGGTGAGAGTTTGGGCGAACATAAGACACCAAGCCGGCATAGGCCACTGCTCGACCTTAGCCGCTCCGGCAAACGCGAACATGTGGTCGTCCGGATCGGACGTACCATCGTAAAATTTCAACGTGGGAGGCATCTTCAGCTTAGCTGGGAGCGGGGCGTTGACGATCCGCAACGTAAACTTTGATTGTGAAGTCATAGACGTGGGATGGTATGGCATGAGCAGCTCTTGGTCTTGGGGGTTTAAACCCACAGATCCCTGGAGAAACAGGTCGTTTAGACCGTTATTCATCGGAGCACTTGTTACCGAGGAAAATTGCGTAATATGCGGTATAGGGGTGGAGATCATAGAACTTACCAGAGATCCGGAAACGAAAGGTCTGACGGAGACAGGGTTCCCCCCTGGATAGGCATTGGTAAACAAGTTTGCTCGGAGACTTTGCAGCATCTCATCTCTCTGTTGCTGCTGCTGCAATTGACGCAACAGATCGGCGTTCCTTAAAAGAAAAGCATTGTCGAAATTAGGTAATGGCGTGATGACTGGGGCAGTGACAGACAGCTTGGTGACGGAACTTCCACCTACAGGATTTGCAGCTGGAGGAACCGACGCAGAGCCTAACGAGGCTGCTGAGGCGACAACTGCTGCTGGAGCAATTGTGGAGTTAGCGTTTCCGTCCCATATATCACTGTAAGATGGGAAGGTATTGGTGGAGACTGCTGTCGCTAATTCTGCCATGACTTCGAAAAAATGAGAACAAAGAAATGAATTATGTGAATTCGAGGGGATGGCGCCACTGAAGACTCAAGAACCAGTTGATACGAGCTGGTCAGAGTATAGCTTCAGATGACCCGGCAAGAAACCTGCAAGATCACAAGAGACAAGCACACCGTTAGCCTCGTCACAGGGAGGGGGGCCTCTCTGTGACCAAGCTCGGGCGTGAGAATAAGTATTTGTGAGGAGGAAATAAGTCAGGGAGAGAGAGAGGAGAGATTAGGGAGAGAGAGTAGCGATTACCCATTGCTGGAAGCCTTGGCGGGGTATTTATAGCTTTTGGGTATGCTGATGTGGCAAGTTAGTTAGAGTTGGACCAGTCGCTATCATGGCGGTTATGGAGGTGGGACCCAGTTAGTTATGTCGCACCATCATAATGTCCGGCCCGTTTTATAATGCAAGGTCCGGTCCGATCTTAGTATGCCGTGATTCGGTCCGGTCAGGGACGTATCCTCATCACTATACAAAACAAATCTTTATTTCTCGTTTAACTTTATTGCATTATAATTGAAAGTTTTATTTTGAACAGCTCTAACATGCTCATATGAACTCTTCAAACCCACCTATCTTGTATAAATAGGAAGTGTTGTCACATGCCAACTAAAGTTTTTGCAAAAACTTTATGTACGTTTGAGGCACGATGTAAGATATTTTTAACTCGTAGGGCGGAAACATGAAAACCGAAAGAGAAAAGTGTTGAGTGAACGAGTATATTATTGAATAAGGATAAGTCATCACATCAAGTTCCCTTGCTTCTGGAATTCTAAATTTGCCAGCTATAATCATATATCTAAAATTTAGAAAATGACATATATAATAAAATTAAATAAATACATGACATTAGATAATAAATCATTTACGCGCTTTTGCACTAAAATTAGAATGGCTAGAGATTGCGAAAGTTGGGAGAAAATCATCATTCTTGAAATCAAAGCTCTAAATGATGGACTCCGGGTCCAAGAAGTATGATAACAATTGAATTAGCTTCGTATCACTTACACTTACATGACATGTAACGACCAAGGCTCTACTTCTAAAGGTGTGCGCTCATCAAGACTTCAGTCCTAAAGCCATGATGCACGAATTTGAGCTCTCGGTTAGGCATAACGTTTAACATTAACTCAAACTTCTTGTAAATGATTAAGGATTTGAAACAACTTGAAGAGAAAAAGTAAGCCAAGAACCCACACACTTAAAAGGGGTCCGATGGACATGCTGTTTTGCTTGAGGAGTTGAGACAAATTTGAGGGTATCTCCAACGGGCTTAGTGACTTCATGTTTGTCACATGACATGCATATATGTTAAATCTATGTATTCTTAAATAAAATAACGTAAAATATTAATACGATAAATATCTAGTTTGATACCAACGTCAAAACCAAATATACCAACGTCGAAACCAAATATGAAACACTTGGCATTTTAAAGCCGATGGTCCCGCCATTTCGACAGGTTGCAAGGTTGTTCTTTAGTTTTTTTATTGGATGATAAGTGTCATTGAATTGAGAGAGTATAATATGAATGATGTATAACGAAATATTTATTTTTTTCGTTACGTTTATTTAGGAAAGCTAGATTTGGTAGCGACAACGCACAAAGAGCATGTAGAATGCACATCGGCTTGACAACCACACTCATAAAAAGAACGCGGAAGTAAAAGCATTTTTATTTTTTAAGTTATAAAACTTTAAACAAACTAGTGAGAAGACGTGTGGTCACTTTTTGTTAAAATATTATTTATTCTATGTTCGTCTCAAAGCTTTTGGATAACAGTTTTCTTGCAAATTAGTTGCGTGAAATATGCTACAGTTCCTGAAAGCGAAATTTGTATTTATGTGTATATTTTCAGTGGAAATTAAATAGCAAGGTTGATTTAAATGTTCTACTGGTTTGAGTTGAAGAGCATGTGCCGTCTCTTTGACAGCAACCGATCATGTCGATATAGAGACTGCAAATATAATATAATTATTATATCTTTCTCCTAAATCTCGTATTGGTATTTCTACATATGTACATATAGCGAAGTGTTTTGTAGTCTTGTGTATCATAAAGTATAGTAAATGCGATTGATAGTAGTCTCATTATAGACATTGGTCTTGTAGTGTAGATTTAGAAGTAAGCTTAGTGTCACGGGCCAAATATTTGAAGGTCGCAATATTGTGGGTTGTGTTTGAACGTTTGGGTTACTGGCTAGTCCTGGACTTTATTGGGGGACGGAGTCAGTGTCAATGAAGAGGTGTACGTGTCAAGTCGTGCAAACGACGAACGCACCACTGGTCGAGAGCTGACGCCGCTCTCCTGATGAGTCCAAGGCAGGACTAAACCAGTGACCCACACAAAGAAGCGGGATGGATTGGCTTGTCCCCGGGGACTTGGGGACGCCACACGGGGGTCAAAAAGTAACCCCGTGACATTAGTGAGTGTAAGTTAGCCGTTAAAAAATAAATTGTTAGACACCTTCTTTGTCTCGCTACGAAAACATAAATTATAAACCATATATCTACTTAACAACAAAAACCAAAACAACCCGACAAAAGTGGCATCTCGTTTGCTACCCATTTTCAGGGTCCAACCCATTTCTTTACACCAAACCTTTGCATAAACCGCTCCGTCATTCCCTGCAAGAATTCTATACTTGTCCTTGTAAAATTGGTGCACTCGAACCTAAAAAAAGCCGTCAAGATTCTCTATACGTAATTAGTGACTTCTTGCGGCCATGTAGCTTTCAACGGCAATTGTTTCAAGAACGTCAGCTTGTAGACTGGTCTTGGGTTCAAGAAGAAAAAAAATCTTGCCTAACCCTTTCTCCATGTAACGCCCAGCGTTTCGATACTTTTATTATCTCGGCAAGTCTCATCATACTTCCTATCTTGTGATGCTTTTACACTCGAGACGATCGATCATAATGAGAAATGATACTATTTGAATCTTAAATTTTGTCAAACTATGTGAAACTTTTACTCTATGTGATGCTTTTGTGATGCTTCTCATATATGAACGATGTGAATCTTGACTCTTGTGATGCTTTATATATGAACGATGTGAATCTTGACTCTTGTGATGCTTTATATGTGAACGATGTGTATATTCTAGAAACTTGACACTTATTATGCTTGATAAACAAGAGACTAGTTTTAACACGAATCCGAAACACGAAGTTACTCTTGTTGTTGGATACCTAGAGGAATAATAATGCTATAATAATCACTCGCAATAAAATGCAACGCTTAACCTAGCTCACAAAACGAACCAAAGTCGGAAAACTAGCAAACACGAATCGGCTGTCCGAATGGACATCCGATCGGATGACCATCCATCCGGATGACCATCCAACCGGATGGCCATTCGACCGGAACGCTATCCGACACCTGACACTCTCCACCGACTTAACCCCATTCAATCGCAGTCATTCGACTAGCCCTGTCGCTGTCATCTATAAATAGGACACTTAACCCTTCATTCTCACCTTTCACCCTGCCATCCAATCACACGCACTCAAGTTACTCGTAAGTATTTCTCCTCAAATCTTGTACAACCTTCATCTTTAATCACTTCTACACCATATTCTTCATAAAAATCACACGAACACTTCAACTTTTTCCGAAAACCAACTGATTTGGACCTCTTGAAGGTGGTTTCTATTCGGTTGCTTATGCAAACTGTCGTGGAGCACCATTAACCAAGAATGGTTCCAGCTCTAACGGATTTTCACAACTTTTATACAAGATCTAAAGGATTATAACACTTTTATGCCAGATCTAACGGAATTTCACATGTTTCCGGCTTGGATCTAATAATCTCCACGTTTTACAAATTGATTCCTGAACGTTTCCTCGGTTTTTACAAAACAGTGGAGAAATCGGACTCAATCGGGCTCTCAACTCGTTCCTCGGTCGAGAGTGGACTTGAAGACTGATCTCCACCGGAGAAATAGACTGCTTAACGGGTCAAACATGAAATTTCACTGAAAACAGTTCGTCTGTCCGACGGGGTGATACCCATCCGATCGAACGAGCTGGGTTTGGTATGTTTCCTTGGTTCGACACGTCGTCACACCGTCTCCGTTAACTCAAGGCTTAGAAAATTTTATGAAACTTCACCCACTGACCATCTGTTCGAATGGCCATCCAATCGAATGACCATCTGTCCAGATGATCTGATTATGATAACACTTGCTATTTGTTTTTACAGGACACTATGATCAAAAACTTAAACAGTTCACAGACACCTACACACTGTTCGGATGGCCATCCGCTCGGATGACCATCCGACCGGATGACCATCCACTCGGGTAGTCTGTCAGACACTTTAACTCGATTTTCGCATTATTCGACACTCTGTTCCCGATTGGGTCAGCACTTAGAGGACTTATGCTCTGTTCCCCGCACGCAGGCTGATTCAGCGCTCCCTTCGATCCAATCCTACTGTGTTTAGGATTCTAAGCACCCACTGTGAGTATACTCGATCCCCTTTTGTTTTAAACACTTTTGGGATGCAGCATGTATTCTAAATCAAACACTTGACACTTGAAACTTGTTTATAAACATACTCTATCTGCATTAAACATGAGACATGATACTTGTGATACTTGAGTCATTTATGCGATGTGAACGTTTGATTCTTATGTGTAGCTCGCCTTAACAATTATAGCGCTATAGGGGTAACGCACCGTTCTTTGAGTCTTGGGGACTATTGTTAAGTTTTGATTCTTTTACCTCCTCTTCGTTGCGACGAAGTAGGAATGGCACGTTAACGCGTTGGAGACTTGGGTTATCATATGAACCACGTTAACTAGCGTGTTGATACTTGCAATATGTTGTTCATGTTGGATATGAGTTTTATACATTTAAACTATTATGCTATGTATTCAAACTTATATAGTCGCCAACATTTTTGTTGATTCTATTTTAATACATGTTGCATGTTGATAAGTTTGGACGTGAAGAAATCAAGCTAGGATGATACTTAGAAACTCATCTTAGAGAAACAATATTCTGAAACATGTTTTGATCTATGTTTTGATACAATTTGTTTGATTAATTTGTGAATGACATTTTGGTGCTTATTATGAAATCCGATTAATATATATCGAAACAAGTAGTGTTATGGATTCTCTTGAGCAATCTGATTCGCTTAGTGCCGCGCCCTGATGTTTCCGCCATCGGTTGGGGTGTGACACTCCAACCCTTAGCCGTTGTTGCATTAAAAATCCCTCCCTGATGGTTCACTGCAACAGGCGCAATGTGATTTGTTAGCTCCACGAAAGTGTATTGAATCACAGTAGGAAGGGTATGCTACAAGTTGTACCTTAAAGAATCGTAACAGAAAATAAACAATATTAATGAATAATAATTTTGTGTGTTAGATGATTAAAAACTCTCTCATTATATAAAGAGATTTTAATGAAAACGATAATAATAAAATTAACTTAGCTAGTAATAATAAAACTCCTTATTAATAACAAAATAATAGTATTTATAATTCTAATAAAGCATTTCATGTCATGTGGCATTCTCTCATTCAAATCAATAATAATATTATTAGTTAATTAATAAATACAAACAATGAAAGATTCATGCGGTATACTTCCTTAACAATATAAATACATTCATTTACGAATCAATCAATTAAGGATTCATATATGATATACTTCGGTAACAATATAAACACATCCATCTAAGAATCAATCATAAAGAAGAGGCAATGATCATTATCAATAAAGATATAAATTTCTCGCACATATATTATTACTAATACTAACGTTAGGTTCAGTAACTTTTTTTTCATATGTATATATAGGGTAGGGATATGGTAAAAAGTGTCTAAAATGTGAGAAGGGTAAGAAGTGTTTTAAACCATTGGATATTTGATCTAATGGTTGAGATCAATAGGGTATAAAAATGTAAATTGTGTTTTAATTAGAAGGACCTTATGTAAAATTGAAGGGCAATAGTGTCTTTTCCAATGTTTCAAATATGGTAACCGTATCCTACACAACCAAAACCCCCATTAATCTCCTAAAAACTAGCTATTCAAATTTAATTGCTAAATTATATCGATCCTCAATTCTAAAAATACAAAAATATGTAACTGCTGCAAGAAACGTATAACACTATACATCCATCATATAACACTATACATCCATCATATAACACTATACATCTATCATATAACACTATTTAACAATATATAACACTATACATCCATCATAGACATGCTACCAGAAAAATATAACACTATATAACACTATGCATCCATCATCTAACACTATATAACCAAAGAACACTATATAACACCATGTAACACTATATAAAAAATATATAACACTATACAGTTCTGAATGGTAGTTACACTACAGAATTAATAATTTATGGTGTTATATAGTATTTTTTGATGGTTGCGCTACATAATTATATAACACTACAGAATTATATAACACCAAAAACCATATTATAACACCATATAACACCAAGTAACACTATATAACACTATATAAAAAATATATAACACTATACAGTTCTGAATGGTTGTTGCACTACAGAATTATATAACACTACACAAATTCGTAGATTAATTCCTAAATTCGAATTCCTATTATAAAGGGTGGCGGTTATTTTGGGCAGTTATCTTTTAATCAATTAATTGAAAGAAATAGAAAATTACTAATTCACCCTTTTGAATTAATTTAGATATAGGACACTTGTCATCACCACATTATTTCTCACCATTCTCACAAAAGTAGGACTTCGTACAGGATCCTCTACCTGTATATATATATCTAATGATTTAGATGGATATTGATCATTTACTTTTGTTTATCTAAAATATAACTAGTTATTTAATAACAATTCTATTTTTATAATAAACAATTCGAAATAATATCGTGTGTCAACACCTCCACATTCTTTAAAAGGATTCTTTTACTTTATGTTTAAAATATCTGTTAATCTATTATTTTCATATTGTAATAATGAAAATGGTAAAGAATAGGTTAATCCGACGCTTGAAAACCGGTTTACTTCCATGCTTTGAAAACCCATTTAACACTATTGCTTGGTTAAGAAAACATATTTAATGTTATTGTTTGGTTAAGCAAATATGTTTTAACTTATTTTGGTTTTTGTTTTTTCTTAATTTATTATTTAACCATAATTCCTTTTATTCAATTTATTTTGATTATTATTTAAGCAAACAATCATTATATTTTTTAATGTGTTAATATCTAAGTTCTAATAGTTTATCAGAGTCAGAATATCATCATAATAATTTTGATGTAAGTCTATATTCATCGGATGTCCTGAATTGACTTAAATTTTCAGGCTTGCCAAACCATAGATTATTATCAAAGGTAGTGTTCCAGTAACATTATTAAGAAATATTGATCCAAAGAATGGTTTATGCAATGGAACTCGACTATAGAGTCGTATCACTGGGTGATCAGGTTATTGAGGCACTCATGTAATATTGGTGCTCAAACGTTTATCCCTAGATTTCTATTAATACCACCAGGTAAAAGGATTCTATTTTATTTGAAAAGAAGGCTGTTTCTGTTGGTGCAATTGTCTGTCGACTTCATCTTCATTCGAGTCTTAGTGTAGGGCTGATTGTACGGTGCACGGAAATCGAGATAGTATGAGTTAGTGTTGATTTCGCTCAAAATGACACTTTGTCATTTGGAGCGAAATCACATGAATATCTTAATTCCGCTAGTGATGTTTGTTGCTGATTTCGCTTCTAAACATATGGTCTGATTTCGCTCCTAATGCAGTTGCATGTTCGAGCGAAATCCCAAGCCTATAAATAGGCATTTATGAGCGAAATCAAAGAGTAGTTCGGTCAAGGTCTTGTATGTGACGGCGAAGCCCTGCCAAAACGTCTCCAGCGCTTGTAAATTGTTAGCAGATCAAAACAGAGACAAATTAGTGAATTCTAGTGTTAAACAAGCTAAACAAAGACAGAATCAATGAATTCCGCCTCTGATTCTGTCTGAGCACTCTTCTGATCGACTCGTTAGGTCGTTTCGCGATCCTACATCTTTTGCGTCGCATGTTTTCATGACGATAATTATAAGTCAAGGACAATTGCAATATAAAGTTGGTTTGTTTCTAAAAGAATTGTTTTTTTTTACATTTCTGTAGATTTTTTTTAAAAACCAGTATTTTAATCGTATCGACTTAGACTCAGAAATGGTTAAACCGGTTGAACCGGGTTGTACCGGGCGGTTCAACCGTGTTAACTAATTAACTCTATAAAACCATAAAATACAATTTCAACTCAAAAAATAATTCAAAACTACATCATTCCATAATAAAAAAATATTCCAAAATCAAAAAATCATCCAAAAGTTCATGATTAATCAAATACCCATTATATAGCAATTTGCAAACACTATAACAATTAACAACATGAATGATTGAACAAAAGTCAAAAAAAAGTTGAAAAACCCATTGATTTTCTATCTTTGAGTGAGGAAGAAGTTCGATCGATGTGGATTGTCAATTGTGAGCGCTAAGTTTTACACTTTTACCAAGAAGGTAAATAGTTACATTTTTAGGCACTTAAAAATTAAAAGTTCAAAATTTTGACCTTTGGCCCGGTATGAACCGATACTGGTATATCGGTTTAAACCGGTATAACCCAATATACCGGCGGTACAACTTCTCTGTCGTTTCCTTAGTTTACCGGTATGATTCGTGCCGGCCATGCATCCGGCATCCGGTTTAACCAGTTCAACCGGCTGGTTTAAACCGGTTTTTAAAACATTGCGTGTAATACACGGATCTAATAACCTAGTATTAAAATAATCATGAAACTTGGTTTCTATTCTACAGAGTTATCTCTCTTAAATTTGAAAACTATGACACCAAAGAGCTTTGAGACTAGGAGTATCATGGAGTTTATTAAATGTATTACTCCCTAAGGGTCTGTTTGGTATGGGGTAATGGAATGGACGGGGGAATGGAATGGATGAGGTAATGGAATGGATGAGGTAATGGAATTGATTATTACAATTCCATGTCTTGTTTGGTTACCATGTGAGAATGGAATGAACCATTACTTTCTGTTGTTTGGTATGCGAGAAAAGACGAAGGAATAAAATCGGATGGCGGTGGTCAATGATGGGCGGCGATTGTGGGTGGTGATAGGTGGCAGTTGTAGCGGCGACGGTGGTAGTGGGTGGAGACGGCGGCGAGTGGAGACGACGACAGGTGGTGACAACGGTGGTGGTAGTGGGTGACGGTGAAGGTGGGTGGCAGCGGTGGCCAGAGGTGGTAGCGGTGGCGACGGTGGTGGCAGGTGGTAGCGGTGGTGGCGGTGCGTGGTGGTGGTTGATAGCGATGACGGAGGTGGGTGGCGATGGCAGCGGTGATCGGAGGTGGCAGCGGCGATGTGGCGGTGATCGGAGGTGGCAACGACGATGGTGGTGGCGGTGGCGGGGATGGAGGTGGGTGGCGGCAACGATGGTGGCAGGTGACGGCGGTGGCGGGTGGCGGCGAAGGCGGGTGACGGCGGCGGATGACAGTGGTGGTGGGTGGTGGCAACGGTAGTGAGTTGTGGTGTTGTTAATGAAGGGTGAAGAGGGAATGGAATGGAAAAAAAAACAGGGGGGAGAGATGAAATGATTTTGAGGGAATGAAATGCATGTTGGAATGGGCGATTCCATTCCATCGACCAACCAAACACTCTTTTCTTCATTCCCTCTCAATGGTCCATTGCATTCCACCTCTCATTCCTGCATACCAAACGCTACCTAAGTGATTGAGGGATTCTATGTTGAATGTTAATGCAAATTTCAAAGTTTTTTCGAGAGGGGGGGGGGGGGGTAGGCTCGTTTCTTAATCCATCAAACCTGAATTGGGCCTAGTACTTTAGTTATTATATCTCGTCAGTTAAAGCATTAGCTTGGGCTTGTTTCAGTTTGTTATGTTTGTGTTGGGCCTTAGGCCACAAAACTGGTTTTGCATGATCACAAGGCTGCGACGGATTAGATTCCTTGAATCTAGGAAGTTGGTTAAGCATCGCGACTCCAAATAGGAGGCCACGGTTGGATATCTTTAAATACCTGGTTTGTAAAAAGTTATCATTAGCCTAAAGGGTGTGGAGGTTACGGTTGGAACATGATTTGGAACGTAGGAACATGAATAAAAGGCTACACCACCCCTCTCAATGATTCATGGTGGTAGCCGTGGATTAAACCACGATTACCACAGGCCACGTTTTCCATTTTCCTAGATTTTGACACCTTAAAAAATAAATTAAAATAATAAAGGGGGATAGTGGATTGGGTCATGATCACATCCTTCACTTAGTTCCAGAGTTTACTAATGGAAGGAAAGGAAAAGAAACAAAAAGAAAGTAAAAGTATTTTGTGTTCCAAAGTTTCATCTAAGGAAGGAAAAGAAAGAAAAATAAAAATGTCGTGTTCCCAAGTTTCATTTAAGGAAGGAAAACAAAGGAAATGAAAGGAAAACTAGGCTAAATTCTTTAGTTTTTCTTTCTTTTCGATTTGGAAGGAAATGGGAGGAAAAACATCTTTTTTTTTTTCTTTTTTTTTCCTTTCTCTTCCTTTCCTTTCTCATTTTTTACTTTTATTCTTTTCCCTCCTTAAGTTAACTCAGAAACAGGGCATTTTAGGGTAGTGGTTTTGGATGGTGGGTTAGAGGTGAGTGACATGGCGTCTATATGGAGGGCCATGGTGGTCATGACCACACTCTTTAGCATTATTCAAGTTTCCTATTTTCTGGTATATTTGTCAAACGCGTGTGAGTGCCCAAAACAAAATGAAATTTTAGGGTCTTTTTCTTCTTTAATTGTTATAAACAGTACTCATTTATCCGTGTGTTTGGAACCACGCAAAAATCTAACAAACTATAACAGATAGTGGTTTGCTTGTATAATGAATCAAACAAATCTAAACAATAAATTGCACTAATACTAGTACTTTGTAGTTAGCATATTAATTTTTTTAAGTGGAGCCCCTATCTAAGCCTAAACCTAAACCTGGGTTACTTATACTATAGGTCCGTCGGTCCAGAATAGCATTTTATTATTCACATTCAAGATGTTGTCACCCGCAGTCTTCAGGTGAATGGTTGTAGAGTAATCCGAAGGGTAATTTCTTGACATATTTTTGCTGATAACATGATATTAGATGTGCTGAGAAACTGGTCGCTATGTACATGATCAAACGGTAATCATGTTATCCAAAACAAAAGTGAATTGAACGTATACTCGAAGATGCTATTCATTTCTTCCGTGTATAGAAACTTGTTGCTACTTGCTAGAAAGCGTAGTTGGAAGAGGGATGAAATACACTTATTGATTCCAACCTTAAAATAAAACTAGTTACATAATACATACAGTTATCCACATTCTACAGAACCAAAACTAAATAAAATTAAAAAAAAAAAAAAAAAAAAAAAAAACAGAACAGAAATTTTAACTTCTTAACTTGCTCTCAACAGAGGATGGTGTAGTCAAACCTGCTTCAACATCAATATACTCTTCCTCAATTCCAGCTGACCAATTGCTTACATTGTCTATAATAGAGGAAGATGGATAAGAATGCACATAATCCTCAAACTCCCACCCATGACTACCCTTCCCGACGTTCTCACATGGCGCCTCTATACTTTCGGGCAAGGCGACCTCCCCTTCCAAGTACCTAACCACCTGCCTCATAGGCGGTCGCGCTGACGGTGAATTACTAGAACACATTAACCCCAACTTAATTACCATCAAAACCTCCACCTCATCAAACTCCCCTTTCAGCTTTGAATCAACCACTTCAATAACAGCCTCTTTGACCCACTTATCCCAAACCCAATCCACCAAGATAAGCTCCTCTGGTAACGCCTTCGGCTCAGTGGGCCTCCTTCCGCAAACCACCTCTAACAACAAGGCCCCAAATGCAAACACATCTGAGTTTGTGGTGGGCTTACCGGTTCGAGTCAGTTCAGGAGCCAAATAACCCAATGTACCCACCACTTTAGTCGTGCTCGGGTTTGATCCGTGCTCACACAACTTAGCCAACCCAAAATCACCCAACCGCCCGTTTAGCTCCGAATCTAACAACACGTTTCCCGCTTTAATGTCTCTATGAAGCACGGTTTGCTCCCATTCTTCGTGTAAATATAACAAACCTCTCGATACATCTTTTATAATCTTGAACCGTTGTTCCCAAGTTAAAACAACTCTAGGATTATCATAAATATACTTATCTAAACTACCATTAGCCATGTAATCATACACAAGCAATAGATCCCCTTTCTTTCTACACCAACCCAACAATTGAACCAAATTTCTATGGCGAAGGCGGCCAATAGTATTGATCTCCGACACAAACGCCCTCATCCCTTGTTGCGCTTCGTTTGAAATTCGCTTCACCGCAACTAATGTCCTAGATTTAGGCAAAACCCCTTTGTAAACACTCCCAAATCCACCAAACCCAAGTAACCCCTCTTTTTTAAACCCCTTTGTAGCCTTTTTCAACTCTTTGTAAGAATATCTATGTGGGCCCACATCAAGCTCCCATTCCTCAATCTCATCCACATTTTTCAACTTCTTCACCACAAAAACAACAGCAACCACTAAAATTCCAAGAGCTAAAAAGACACCCACAGAAACACTAATAATTATAAAACGTGTGTGGTTATTTTTACCCCCTGGTATTGAAGGGAGCTTATCAATATCAAAAGATTGAGCTTTTCCAGACATGTTAAAGCTCCAACCAAATATAAAATGAGAGCTTGCAAGCACACCTGTTGAGGCTGAAAACCCAACGTACATCTCATCTTGCAACACGGGTGACAGATCAACCCGAACCGACAAGATCGGCATAATGGGTTTGCTTGAAGATGGTGAAATAGTTACATTTAGTTCATGTTTTGAACCATCATAATCCACCCATGCTTGGATCTTTTTCCCACTTTTCAAATTGAGATCATGTTTTGTAGAACCAACATAATAGCCAGCTGTGGTTGTGTTCTTTGACAACATGGAGTTGATATTAACACCAACATGGTTGTTATCAATATCACCGAATTCTAAGTCTTGAACCGTGTCGAATTCTATAGCGAATAAATGGTTTGATGTATTGCCATTGTTTGTGATGTTAAGGAGGCCAAGATACTGGTTCGGTTGGGCTCCGGCGAGCTCTTTCGATGGCGATATAGCGAAAGCCAGCCCATGACCACCTAACTTTTTGTATTCAGGCAATATGGCGAAAACAAAAGATGTGGAAAATGATAAAGGTGTTTTATTATTTTTGAAACGGATCGGGTTCGGGTAAAACCCATGGCCGATTAAGCGTGGGGTGCTGTCGGTGAGTTTTAGAATGCCGTGGGGTGTGACACATGCGGCCCCGTTGACGGATATGTTAAGGTTTTTGAATCCATTGAAGATGAAGGAGAAAGATAGAGATTGAGTGAAGAGAATAGGAAAAAGAAGAAGGTAGGGGAAGAACATGTTTTGGTCATGGGAGTACTATTGTTGTTGTGAATGTGTGTTTGTTTGTGTGTAATTATATGCAAATGGTGTGTTATAAATGAATTGTAGCATGTGTCATATTCAATTGGTTGAAGAAGAAAGTAGAAACATAAAGTAGTGATGGTTGTGTAAAGTAAGTGGAGGAAATGTAGTGGGACTAGTATGGTATTTTAGATTTACATTTGGGGTTAGGCAATAGAGGGGTGGGATATTTTCTATAATTTTCACTAATATAGAAAAAAATGAGAAAAATGAAATTTTCTATAATTTTCACTAATATAGAAAAAAAATGAGAAATTAAAATTTAATTGTTTTTATGGGCATGGATACGGGTCAAACCTTTTATGTGATGTATAGTATGTACACCATTGAAGTTTAGGGTGGACAAAAACCGACCACTAATGTGATATGAAAGGTACACACCATAGCCGGTTAGCCACTCGTACTGGGTTCAAAATTTGGTTATTCAAAATTGCTTTCAATTTTCTTAGGTCGCGAGTTGGGACCGACTAAAACTGGAGTACACACATCATGGTTTTGTAAACATGGTAGTTCTTATTGGTTTTGTATACTGGAACCGTCCTAGTAAGTACCTAATGTGGATAGTCGTGAAAACGGATTGTTGAATACAATTTTTTTTTTTAAATTATTGGATATAAATAACCCCAACTTTCACCAATTAGCTGATAACACTCTCAATTTTCAGTTTGTACCACAACACTCTCAACTTTCAACTTATTTTCCGTTGGAACTTTCAAACTAACTAAATCCTAACCCAGTTAGTTTTGCTAAGGTAACATCTCATGTGGCATTTTTTTTGCTGACATTACAATTTTTTTGTTGATTTGACATCTGACATGACACTTTTTGCTGACGTGACATCTGATGTGAGTTTTTGTTGACATGTCATCTGACGTGACACTTAATTAGTGACATTGCTTTCTATGTCACCTAACTAGGTTAGTGTTCAGTTGTTTTATGAGATCATGTGTAATGGGGCGGTATATCACCCCAATCTCATCTGTAGCGCCCCATAGCGTCTGGGCACACCAAAATAGGCGGCGCTATGGGGTCTCAAAATGTTGGGGGCGGTAATGTTGATCGCGGCGTGCAGGAGGAGAGTTTCAAACTTTTGAGAGTTAAATGCGTGGTTGGTCCCTGTGGTTTGCAAATATTTCAGACTTAGTCCCAGTGGTTTACTAATTACAGAGTTGGTCCCAGTGGTTGCAAATTTTGTACTCGGTTGATCCTTATCACTAACCCATGTTAACTTTCTTAGTTAAATATATACGTAATGACTAAATTACCCCTGAACAATAAAAAAATAAAAAATAAAGATGGCTCACCGTCGTTTCTTCCTCTCCTCACTCTCTCTCTCTCTCTCTCTCTAAAACCCACTACCATAGGCTTCACACTTCACAGACCTCCCAATTACTGAATTCATCGTTAACAAAGCTCCAATATTCACAAATTAAGGCCTACTTGATGATGATGATTATGATGTGTTAGACCCAGTTTATAATACTAAATTTTATAAGATAGAACCTTACATTTCGTGCCAAAGTTTTAGAGTTTACAAAAACTTTCAAGATTTGAAAACCAACTAGTTACAGCATTCACATGTTTAACCTACCAAACGATATTCAAGGTATAACTACAAGTGTTTATATAGAAACATAACAAAAGATCAAGTGCGGAAGCGTTGAATTGTGTGTTCGGTTCGACTTGATTGCTTGATCATCATCCTTTTTCTTGGATACCTGAAAACTAAACATTTTAAACAAGCATTAGCATTATGATTCTAGAAATTCACGTATTCAACCAGGTCCGAAAACGTGTTCAAGAAATTGAAATAAAAATCACATCAAGCTGGGCTCCACCGTAACTTACGGTGACACCGTAAGTTACGGTGGCTTCTGGACAATTTGAAGCCTACCGTAAACCAGTAGGATCCCACCGTAGCAGTTTACTGGCCACCGTAAATTACGGTACCACCGTAATTTACGGTGTACGCTGTACTAAACTCCTTTGTTTCATTTGCAGTTTTGCTGATTCTTTTCATGCGTCAAAACAGCTTATTTTCACATAAATTGTTAAGCGACCGAGCTAATTTCTTATACTCATATTTTACTTATAATAATACTCGACTATTCTCATGAGGGTATGACTACGGAATAGCTTACAAGCGTAATTCCAAGACTTCAAGTTTAGTCGTTTGTGCTACTTGTCTTGCATTAAATTTCTAAACTTTAACTCCTATAGAGCAAAGTTTCTCAACTTGCTTAATGTGTTCGCTACGCGGCTTACGCGTCATGTAAAATCATGCATTATGTAATAGTGTCTAGCTTCATGCTTATTACCAAAACTTGTTTGACCCGTTTGGGGTGCTGAATTAAACACCATTCAGGATATGCAAGAATTCATGCTTATCACTTGTTTTTGACCCGTTCACTTGTTTAAGACGCAAAGTCACTCTCGTGACACAATGGTCTATCCTGTTTACTATGCTTTATACTACGACATAAAAACAATAATTAATCTTAATGTAACGAAGCGATATTTTCGTACCTTTAGAGCACGCCCTTTCCCCGTGAACTCCCTTCGGCTTATCCGCTTGACGATCCGGACTCTTTGCCTAAAAATTTTAGTTTACAACATGTTTAGAACTCTTTTTATGACCATAATCACATCATTATGGACCATTATCAAATCTGCGTTTTTATCCAAATTTTTACATTTAAATCCTCACTTAGGCATTTCAACAAACACCTAACGGGTCAGATTTTCTTACAATCATTACAAAGTTCGTGACTTGCAATTTAACATCTAATTTCACTTTATTTAATAAATTTTTACATACATCTTGACATCAATATTTCTGAATTACTTCACTAATTCAGATTTTTGCTAGAACAAGAGTCAAAGTCTCTAGTATTCACCAAGTTTCCTTCAATTCATTTGTTCCCCACATGTAAACCCCAAATCTTACAATCATGATGCAAAGTTTTGACAAGGAATCACCTAGGGTTTAACCATAGACATCAAATTACTTCAAGATTCATTCATGCATTACATATCTAGGCTAAATTTCAGTTTTTCAAAATTAACCTAGAATTCATGATGGATCAAAATACCAAGATTTTACATACCTTTTGATCCTTACAACAAGGGTGTAACACCCCAAATCCGTATGTTATGAAATAATATTATTTTCTTGATGTTAAATAACAGAAAATGGTGACCGTAAAATGGTACCGTAAGAAAATGACAGTAAGTTTAGATTCATAGGTGTAACTAAGTTAAATTAAGAAGAGAGGTCAAGTTAGTATAGGAAATAACTAAATTAAACATACCTTGAAAGACAAGGGGGCTAATGTGTAAATGTGATATATATATTTGATAAAAAAAAAAGAGAAGCCAGGGGTTGTTGGCTTTGGGTCGATCGAACAAGGGCAGGGGGAAAGGGGAAACCCTTCTCCTTCAACTACAATCAAGAACTCAAGAATTGAACCTGAATTTGGGGAGAAATCGGATGCATGAGCTTATATTTTTAATCATCTAGTCAAGATGAACATGTGGTAAGTTGAATTTTGTGAATTGTTGATCTTACATGATGTGGGTTATTGATTAATCCACGAATTGGTATGAAATTAAGCGTGATTATGTGTTAGAATCGCTATATAAAACGTGTATTATGTATGATTTCGGTTAATTTGATGATTTAAGAAGAAACCCACAACTTTGAAGGAAGGTAGCGACATGGGTGTTCTACCCATGTTCAATCCTTGTTTGATGTATTTGTTACTAGCTTGAAATGGGTTTGTGATGTTAGTTTAGGGTTAATTGTATGAATGGAATGTGATTTTGAACACTCTTTTGGTGATTGAGAATTTGGAAGTTAATGACTAAACTTGAACTAGTTGTAAACTATTGTCACACCCCCATTTCCACGTGTCACCGGTGGGCCCGGTGTGGGGTACAGTGACGTAGTTGGCATCGTCATAGACAAACAACACAATATAATAATGCACAGCGGAAGCAGAATAGAAACATTTCAACTTTAATTAAAGTGCAATAATAAATATCACAGTCGTTGAAATGGATCCACAGGCGGATCAAATAAAAATAGAATAAATAGTTCAACAGATAAATGTCGTCCGAGTTTGCGAGACTATTGTGGACGCTCTTTAGGAAACAGCCAGCCTAATTCCGTATAGTACCTGCACTTAATCTTTTGGGAAAATACGTCAGTTTACACTGGTAAATACAAATCGACTGACTCATTTTGAAAATGATTGAAAATTGATTTAAATGCACAAGGCATAAATATTTTTATTAACTTGGGATAATTATATAATATAAACTTGTGAACGAATTACATGCACTTATATCTCTGGTGGCCCGGGATCTACTGTCCGGGCTAGAGATTTAATTGACACACCACATCAAAGAGTTATACACGACGGGTGTACGCCTACACCCCGTGCTCTGGTCGTGGCCATCTCGTAAGAAAATGCCAAGGATATCCGGGACATGGTCAACAACCCCCCAAAGCCTTTAAGTAAGACAAAACTGTTTAAACGAAATCACACAAGCTATTCAAGACTGAACACCCATAGGGAGCAGGACTTGTGCGCCCGATCAAGCGGTATTTTAAATACCGTACCCCAAGCCCGTATAGGGAAAATAAGTCAAAATGTATTTACCTGAGCAAGTATAAGTCACAAACGATAAGTGGTGGTAGCTTTTACCGGGCTTCCTAATCTGGAACAAAGGTTTATAATTAACCTATTAGATTCCTAACGGCCTTTTATTTAAGCTTAAGCTTTGACCGGTTAGTTTTAGGAATGATACGGTTTACGCACGATTAAGCGAAAGACCGGATAGAATGTGATTTAGACCCAACAAGTTTGAATACTTGTATAATATGGGTATACTAAATACATTCTGGATTTTGAGATAAAAATGATAATGTTTGACCCGTCTCGGTCAATTTACGCAAACTAGTTACGTAAACCGAACCGAACGCGATAAGGGCGATACGGGTAGCCAAAAGATTCAAATGCAAGTTCCCTGATATGGTATGCTAAAAATATGATATTATATCAGTAAGTTATGTTCTATATTGCCCGGGATAATTTTAAACTCAATTTATGCCTTAGAAGGGCATTTTGGTCATTTAAAAGATAATAAAAGGGTAAAATTAGAAATCTGAGTTTCGGGTCTGGTTCATACAGTAAATATACCTAATATAACATATTATATCAGTAGGGTATGACCCATATACCAAATATATCATTTAAAACCAAACTATGCACCGTAGGGGTAATTTTAGTAATTTCACAAGGGCTAAAAGTGCCAAAACTGGAAGCCTGAGTTCATATACTTATACTTACTGTTATTATATGAAAATATGTGATTTACATCAGTAGGTATAAGTTTTATAGGTTTAAAACAAGTACAACGCTTACTATGCGCTTAAAACGCTAAAAATACGATTTAAGGGCGTTTTCGGGTTTTCACAGTAAATCTGAGATTTTTATATTTCCAGAAGTCTTATAATAATTTATTCCTCATACAAAATCAGTAGAAAAAGGTTTCGGGTCAAAAGGATGTGTAAAACTCATTTTATGGCTAAAACGGTCAAAACCGACATAAGCCGAAATGACTAGGTGATCTAGGATCCGTTCAGCCAAAAATTAATTAAAAATCATCAAAATTCCCAGAATATTATATTACTTCAGTTGGTAAAAAGTTTTGTACCAAAACGTGGCCAGAAACGGGTTCTACGCAAAAAGGGCCGTTTATGCAAATTTATAATATAGTTTACGCTAATGGCCATAACTCACAATCTGGACCACCAACTGATCCGAAACTTTCGGTGCAAGTTTATATAATAAAAATAAGGATTTCTATCCTTTCACTTTTCCAAAAATCCCGTTTTAATTCAAAAAGGGAAAAATAGTCAACTTTATGTATAAACCGGAAACGAGCATTCGAATAGGCTAAACATAGACTCAATCAAAGAAAATTCCAGAAAGTTTAACTAAAATAAAAGTAGTCAAAAATACTTTCCAATACAGATCTTGAACATGCATGTACGAATCCGAATCGATAGTCTACGAAATAGTCGTTTTACAAGACTTTCGGTTCCGATTCGTGTCTACACTATAGATTGTCGAGTTGATGATGATTAAAACACATTCTTATATGTGTCACAAGTTATTTTTAATGATAAATCAGGTTGCATGTCATCTATATCATTAATCATGTTATTTTTCACAAAGATTGCTTCTGTTGACTTTTTAGAACCATGTTTGACTCGACATTAAGCATGCATGTAGTGGGAATCAGTTAGTACCCTTTAGAGGGTTTATTTCCCACATAAATACTAATCTATAACAAGTTTCAATTCGAGAAATTACTGAAAGAAATCCGTTTAATCAGAAAGTCAAAGGTTATGAACACCCAGTTTGACTTTTACTAATAATCAAAGCAAAAACGGATTAAAGAACGAATTGAATGCTTACAAGAGTCCTATAGATGTTAAATGATCACTAGGAGTCGGCCTTGATCTTCAGAAATGCTCCAGAAAGCTTGCTTGAAGTTCTTGAATGTTGAGAGCTTATGTTCTTCAATTGCAAATGACCAAAAGTGATCAATAATCTGATTTAAACACAAATTTTCGAGGCCACTGTAGATGTAGGCATGCATGAAAGGTTATTGGTGCAATTGGAGGCGAAAACAACTGGATTCCACTTCAAATTCGGACTCAATTCGACCCAAAACCCATTTTCTGTCGCTGGTAGTCCCACGCGGCCCGCCTGGGCATGTCCAGGCGGGTCGCCTGACCCTTCTGATCAGCCTATAACTTTCATACATTGGCAGCTTGACCCCCGAACTTGTACGCGATGTTTCGGCTATTTTTCTCGACTCGTAAACCCCCAAACTTGGTTTTTAAGAACCTTAGGACTTTTACCAACATGGTAATGCCCTCGAATAACTTTGCGCTCAACCGAAAAGCCCTGAATTCGGCGTTGACGCTTTTAGTCCCTTAAGTACGGTTTTGGCCATAACTTTCTCATACGTTGACGAAACTTCATGAAATTTTTACCACATATTCTAGTGAGTATATTTTAGCTATACAAAGCTTCGGGTCTGCCAAAAGTTCACTCAGAGGTATAAATTAAACATGTTGACACTTTTGGCCCCTATAGTTTACAATACTTCACTTTTGGGCAATTTCCGCGTCGTATGATCCATGAACCAACCGTTAAAGGTTATGAACATTATGTGGGGTTATCATAGAGTCTATTTATCCATTGTTGACACTTTGGACCCTTACGTTCCATAGTTTTCACTGTTTGTCACTTTTAGTCCCTCTAAAGTATGTTTTCACATAACGGAACTTTATGACACGTGTCAAGACATTATTGGACGAAATTTTTCGAGGTGTTACATCCTCACCCCCTTAAAAGAAATCTCGACCCCGAGATTTATTCAAACAAATGGGGATATTTATCTTTCATCGTGGATTCCACTTCCCACGTGTATTCGGGACCTCTACGGGCATCCCATTTGACTTTTACAATAGGCACGTGCTTCCTTCGAAGCTTCTTTACCTGTCGATCCTCGATCGACAAAGGTTTTTCAACAAACTTTAGACTTTCGTCTATGTGTATATCTGTATGCGGTATAACCAGTGAATCGTCAGCGAAACACTTCTTCAGATTACAGATGTGAAACACATTATGAATAGCACTAAGCTCTTCAGGCAAGTTTAACTTGTAAGCGACTGCCCCGACACGTTCGATTATCTCGAAAGGTCCTATGTATCTCGGGCTCAGCTTGCCTTTCTTTCCAAATCTCATCACACCTTTCCAAGGCGATACTTTAAGCAACACTTTTTCACCCACATCAAAGTGAAAATCTTTGCGCTTAGGATCCGCATAACTTTTCTGCCTATCCCTGGCAGCTTTCAAACGATCACGGATCTGGACGATCTTGTCTGTCGTCTCAAAGACGATATCTGGTCCAGACAACTGGACATCTCCAACTTCTGCCCAACAAATGGGCGATCTACACTTTCTACCGTATAGGGCCTCAAAAGGCGCAGCCTTTATGCTGGAATGGTAGCTATTGTTGTAGGAGAATTCAATCAGTGGTAAGTTCTTATCCCAACTACCACCTAAGTCGATCGCACATGCACGAAGCATGTCTTCCAAAGTTTGAATCGTACGCTCACTCTGACCATCGGTCTGAGGATGGTAAGCCGTACTAAAATTCAAACGAGTGCCCAACGACTGTTGGAAACTCTTCCAAAAATGTGACGTATATCTAGTATCTCTATCAGAGATAATAGATATAGGTATACCATGTAGCGCTACTATCTTATCGACGTATAATTGAGCTAACATATCTGAGCTATACGTCTCTTTGATGGGTAGAAAATGAGCTGACTTAGTCAGTCTGTCAACTATGACCCATATGGTATCATTTCCCTTTTTCGTCTTCGGTAACTTGGTGATAAAATCCATTGTCACCATTTCCCACTTCCATTTGGGAATTTCAGGTTGTTGAAGCAAACCTGACGGCTTCTGATGCTCAGCCTTGACTTGCGCACAAGTCAAACATTTGGCCACATACTCAGCTACTGACTTTTTCAAACCAATCCACCAGTAGTTTGATTTCAAATCCTGGTACATCTTATCAGCTCCAGGATGAACGGAGTATTTAGAGCTGTGGGCTTCCTGAAGGATAACATCCCGAAGCCCTCCATAAACTGGAACCCATATTCGTCCGTTTAGGCGTAGCATTCCATCTTTGTCGTGGGATAACTGCTCCTCAGTTACTCCCAACTTTTCTGCAGGATAGTTAGCTTCCAGCACAGCTTCCTTCTGTGCAGCTAACACCCTTTCATTCAAACTATTCCTTATCTCAATGCGCTTGGCATTGATTCTGATTGGCTTCACCCTTTCCTTTCTACTTAAGGCGTCGGCAACCACATTTGCCTTGCCTGGGTGGTATCGTATCTCGCAATCATAGTCATTGAGAGTTTCCATCCATCGCCTTTGACGCATGTTCAATTCCTTCTGATTGAACAAATGCTGAAGACTCTTGTGATCCGAATAAACTATGCACTTGGTTCCATACAAGTAATGTCTCCATAGCTTCAAGGCAAATACAACCGCACCCAATTCCAAATCGTGGGTGGTGTAGTTCTTCTCGTGCACCTTTAGCTGGCGAGAAGCGTAGGCAATGACTTTGCCTTTCTGCATGAGTACACAGCCCATGCCAGTATGTGATGCGTCACAGTACACCACAAATTCATCTATACCATCGGGCAATGTCAACACTGGCGCATTGCTCAGCTTCTGCTTCAGAATGTCAAAGGATTCCTGCTGCTTAGGGCCCCAATCAAACTTAATCTTCTTACGGGTCAATGAGGTTAGGGGCGCAGCAATCCTAGAAAAATTCTCGATGAACCTTCTATAATATCCTGCCAATCCGAGGAAACTGCGAATCTCGGTAGGAGTCTTCGGCTCCTGCCAATTCATGACTGCTTCGACTTTAGCGGGATCTACTTGGATACCACGCTTGCTTACAACATGTCCAAGAAACTGGACTTCTCGAAGCCAAAATTCACACTTCGAAAATTTGGCATAAAGCTTTTCTTGATACAGAAGTTTGAGAATACAACGAAGGTGTTTCTCATGTTCAGCTTGGCTCTTCGAGTAGATAAGGATGTCGTCAATAAAGACGATGACGAACTTATCTAAATAAGGTTTGCAGACGCGATTCATGAGATCCATGAACGCGGCTGGTGCGTTGGTGAGCCCAAACGGCATCACTAGGAATTCGTAATGTCCATAACGAGTCCTAAACGCGGTCTTGTGTACATCTTCATCCTTGACCTTCAACTGATGATAACCTGACCTGAGGTCAATCTTGGAGAAGTAACTTGCTCCTTGCAACTGATCGAACAGATCGTCGATCCTGGGTAACGGATATCTATTCTTGATAGTGACTTTGTTAAGCTCACGATAATCGATGCACAGACGCATCGAACCATCCTTCTTTTTAACGAACAAGATTGGCGCTCCCCAAGGAGACGAGCTAGGTCTAATAAAGCCTTTAGCTAAAAGCTCATCCAACTGCGTCCTCAACTCCTTCATCTCCGTTGGTGCCAATCTGTATGGTGCTCTTGCTACAGGTGCTGCACCTGGTATGATATCTATCCGAAACTCTACTTGTCTATCCGGTGGCAACCCGGGTAGCTCTTCAGGAAATACTTCAGGATATTCCGAGATAACAGGGATATCCTCAATCTTCGGCTTTGGCTCATCAATGGTGACTTGTGCCATATAAATGACACATCCCTTCTGCATGCATCTGGATGCTTTGAGCATGGACACTTGCTCCGGCAATCCATGCTGGGTATCTCCTTGAATAGTAAGTGACTCACCAGACGGAGTCTTAACTATTACTTGCTTTCTATTGCACAGAATCTGGGCTTGGTTACTCGACAACCAATCCATGCCTATCACTATGTCGAATCCAGCTAGCTTAAAGGGAAGCAAGGATAACGGGAAGGAATGATTCCTAATGGATATAACACATCCATCTAGAACAGTTGAGGCGGTTTCTATGGTTCCATCGGCTAATTCCACCTCATATTTCACACTTAAGGTTTTAACAGGAAGGTTCAACAGTTTACAAAACTTATTATCTACAAATGACTTATCAGCCCCCGAATCAAACAAAACTCTAGCAAAAATATCGTTTACAAGAAACGTACCGGTAATGACGTTATCGTCAAGGACTGCTTCCTTTGCGTCCATTTTGAAGACTCTAGCATTAGTCTTCTTCCCTTCCTCGGCCTTCTTTGCAAACTTTGGGCAGTTGGGCCGAATGTGCCCTTTCTCGTTGCAACCAAAACAGGTTGCATCCTTCATTTTCTTGCAATCCACAGCTTTGTGATCTGTGGACTTGCAGATTCCACATCGTTTCTCTGAAGACTGGGATTTTGTTTCTAACCGACATCTCCCAAAGTGGTGCCTCCTGCAGATCTTGCATCTGGGTTTCTCACCCGACTGATGATCACTTTTCCTAGACCCCGACCCTTTCCTGTGGTCGTTGTTCCCTCTATGTCGCTTTTCAGATCTTCGTGAGGTGTCATCCTCACGTTTTCGTTTGTTCTCCTCAGAGCTCTTCATAGCTCTCAATCTTACCACGTCTTGAGTGAGGGAGAGGGATAGGTCTGCTACGGATCTAAATGTAGTAGGTCTTGAAGCTTTGACGCTGGCTTTAATCTCCGGTGCCAGACCCCCAATGAATCGAGCAATCCTACGCGGCTCCGGGGTCACCAAGTAAGGCACTAAACGAGACAGCGTGTTGAACGTAGTAAGATACGCTTGACAATCGAGGTTCTTCATGACTAAGGATACAAAATCCGATTCGATTCGCTCGACCTCGTGCTGCGGACAGAAGTTCTCTTTAATCAGGGCCACAAACTGTTCCCATGACAAACCGTACAGTGTGGCCTTACCGGCAGCTTGTAGGAGTGACTTCCACCATGCTAACGCATCTCCTTTGAATGACTGGGACACGTACTTCACGACGTCCCTATCAGCACACCCGCTGATATCAACTACAGTGTCCATCTCGTCAATCCACGTCATGCAGTCGACGGCTCCTTTTTCCCCAGTGAAATCTCTGGGCTTGCAAGATACAAAGTATTTGTACGTACAGGACCTGCTGTACGTGTCATGCTTCAGCTCAATCTCCTGCTTTGGGACGCTGCTGTGGTTGGAGGAATGATTATCACCCTCAACTTTCTTTGGCTCACTCTTTTTAGACGGCGGCTTACTATGAGCCCCAGAATGAGTCTTAGCCTTGACATGCGTCACTGAGCGGGTTCTACTCTGAGTACCACTAGATTCCTTGAACTGCCTATCCATAGCCTTGGCGACAGCATTATCAATCAGTGCTTGCAATTCTGCACCGGTAACGTGAATCTTTGCATTATCTGGGCGTTCCCCAGAATGACTGTTGGTTTCTTCCGATTTGGCCATCGTAGCTTTAAGCTACAATAAAGGACAAGGTCTTATTTAGAACCTAACAGTATTATCGTTCTAGACGATTTATTAACCATGGTATCAAAAACCTTAGCAGTTAATTTAATAAATTTCATTCAGGCTCTTAATAGCAATCAAGGAATGAAAATATATATATTGGCACCATAGGCCTAGTCACAAGGACAATCACTAAATTATAAATTTAGATTTTTATAGGATTATAAATTGTATAATTAAACAAATAATCCTTTACTAGACAGAGAGTCATAAACCACAACTGTCATTATATAACATAGTTATAACCCGTAGGTATCAAGCCATTAATAGACTTGTGTACAGATAAAATCTGTAGATAATTCTTTACTGGGCAGGGAGTCATAGACCACAACTGCCACTATATGACATAGTCATAACCCGTAGGTATCAAGTCATTAACAGACTTGTGTACAGATAAAATCTGTAGATATTTTATTAAAAAGGGTGGCTCGTGTGATTCTACAGATCACGCTTAGCCCAGAATGTTAACATGTTCTCAGATGTTAACAGGGAGTTGAATCTTTTCAACCAGGTTTTACCATCAGGGCCAGGCCTGTTAATAAGGCATTCAGGCTAGGTTATACCTTACTAAGATTCTTATAAAATGGCAAATCAAATAAAAATTGATATTTTCCATTATTTTAATATTATTCATGCATATAATTAAAATGATAAATTCAAATTAACCATTTAATTTCCACTAAAATACCAGTACATAATTGCCCTAAACGGGACTTTGAAATAACATAACTAGCATGAATAACATGCCCGCGCAGGGGCTAAACAAGTACAACAATAACAAAATAAAATAAGGCAAACCCACGCAGGGGTTAACAGGATAACATACCCACACAGGGGTAGAGAAAGATAGATATACCCACGCAGGGGTAGAGTACTGGAATAAATGTCCACGCAGGGACATGAGTACCTGCAATGATAATCGGAGGATTCAACGATCCTTCTTGCTCTTACCCTTGAGCAAATCGAATACCTTCTTAAACATGCCACTGGTGCGTCGGCGATCCTCTCGCATATTGTGCTGAAACTCGCGTCGCATGCTATCAATCCCCTGCAGGATCTCCTGAACCTGCGGCGGCGACATCATAGGCGCCGGTGGTGGTGGCTGGTAGTGCTGCGGCTGCGGCGGCTGGTAAGGCTGCGGCTGCGGTGGCTGCTGGTAACCCGGAGGGTAACCAAAAGTAGATGGGCCAGCAGCCCAAGGGTCTCCAAGTGGACCACTATGTGGGAGTGAGCTGTAGTTCACAGCTTGCCAATAAGGGTCTCCCGTGTAATCATAACCCTGAGGGAATACCTGCTCGAACGGGTTGAACTGAGCGGCACTAGCATAAGCCGGGATCGGCTCTCCAAAATTCTGCGGCGGCAGAGGCGGGATCGGAACAGAAGTAACCTCCGATACGGGATGCTGAGACTCCCCTGTCTCAGACTCCCCGGGTAGAGACGTGTAGCGGCTGCTACTAACACGTGGAGGGGTGCCTATGCGAATCCCTCCGCGCGTAGACATGCGCGCATTCCTCCTAGGCCTCTGAGGCGGAGGAGGTAAAACTGGCGGCGGCGGTGGTGACGGAGTGATCACGTCACGCCACAGGGCCTCAGATAGGTCCTGCGGTAGAGGCGGCTGCTGCTGGAGCTGCTGCTGCTGCGATTGGTGCTGTGAGTGCACCGGCGAACCATGGAGCGATTGAAGCATCGGAGTACCATGGAGTGATTGAAGCATAGGAGAGTTGTGGCTAGGGGTGAAGTACCAATCATGCTGCTTGAACCTCTCCTGGAAGCTGTCCACACCATTAAATGGTGATCCTGTGTATGGTGACCCATCCGATATCTCAATCGGGTGGTTTGGTGTACCTGATGGTGGGAGCGAAGGGTCCGTCTCCTCGTCTACGTCCATCTCGTGACCACCAGGAAAGTGGTCCTCCTGTCCAAGTGGGTTATGGCCCACTGGCTCCTCCACATAAGCATTAGGGTTATACAAACCCTGGTAGGCTGGCGCTGGATGCTGGTGCGGTGACTGGTGCAACGGTATGTATGATCCAAGCGAATCATGGGGCCCGTTCTCCGAATGGGGCCCAAACGAGTGGGGTAACGACGGAGAAGTGCTCGCGGAAACCGAATGCCTAGCAGGCTCGGCAAAAGACCTCCAAAGGTCGTTGGCGGCTGTGTTGTGTGTAGCAGATGGAGCCCGCCTATGCGAGGGACCAGCCTCATGATCGTGCGATGTAGGAAATCCTCCGCGACCTCTCATCCTTGGCGGCATCCTGATCCTGTCAAAAAGTCAAATAAGTTGCACAACAAAATATATAAGACAATGCATTAATAAATAGAAATAAATTAAACGAAATGTTGAACATTTCCTAAGTTCTTTGTCTAGACTCGAAAATCGAGGAATGTGCAATTGTGTAACTGAGATTAAACACATTAGGATAGTGTTTAATTCACTCAGCGTTGGCTCTGATACCAACCTGTCACACCCCCATTTCCACGTGTCACCGGTGGGCCCGGTGTGGGGTACAGTGACGTAGTTGGCATCGTCATAGACAAACAACACAATATAATAATGCACAGCGGAAGCAGAATAGAAACATTTCAACTTTAATTAAAGTGCAATAATAAATATCACAGTCGTTGAAATGGATCCACAGGCGGATCAAATAAAAATAGAATAAATAGTTCAACAGATAAATGTCGTCCGAGTTTGCGAGACTATTGTGGACGCTCTTTAGGAAACAGCCAGCCTAATTCCGTATAGTACCTGCACTTAATCTTTTGGGAAAATACGTCAGTTTACACTGGTAAATACAAATCGACTGACTCATTTTGAAAATGATTGAAAATTGATTTAAATGCACAAGGCATAAATATTTTTATTAACTTGGGATAATTATATAATATAAACTTGTGAACGAATTACATGCACTTATATCTCTGGTGGCCCGGGATCTACTGTCCGGGCTAGAGATTTAATTGACACACCACATCAAAGAGTTATACACGACGGGTGTACGCCTACACCCCGTGCTCTGGTCGTGGCCATCTCGTAAGAAAATGCCAAGGATATCCGGGACATGGTCAACAACCCCCCAAAGCCTTTAAGTAAGACAAAACTGTTTAAACGAAATCACACAAGCTATTCAAGACTGAACACCCATAGGGAGCAGGACTTGTGCGCCCGATCAAGCGGTATTTTAAATACCGTACCCCAAGCCCGTATAGGGAAAATAAGTCAAAATGTATTTACCTGAGCAAGTATAAGTCACAAACGATAAGTGGTGGTAGCTTTTACCGGGCTTCCTAATCTGGAACAAAGGTTTATAATTAACCTATTAGATTCCTAACGGCCTTTTATTTAAGCTTAAGCTTTGACCGGTTAGTTTTAGGAATGATACGGTTTACGCACGATTAAGCGAAAGACCGGATAGAATGTGATTTAGACCCAACAAGTTTGAATACTTGTATAATATGGGTATACTAAATACATTCTGGATTTTGAGATAAAAATGATAATGTTTGACCCGTCTCGGTCAATTTACGCAAACTAGTTACGTAAACCGAACCGAACGCGATAAGGGCGATACGGGTAGCCAAAAGATTCAAATGCAAGTTCCCTGATATGGTATGCTAAAAATATGATATTATATCAGTAAGTTATGTTCTATATTGCCCGGGATAATTTTAAACTCAATTTATGCCTTAGAAGGGCATTTTGGTCATTTAAAAGATAATAAAAGGGTAAAATTAGAAATCTGAGTTTCGGGTCTGGTTCATACAGTAAATATACCTAATATAACATATTATATCAGTAGGGTATGACCCATATACCAAATATATCATTTAAAACCAAACTATGCACCGTAGGGGTAATTTTAGTAATTTCACAAGGGCTAAAAGTGCCAAAACTGGAAGCCTGAGTTCATATACTTATACTTACTGTTATTATATGAAAATATGTGATTTACATCAGTAGGTATAAGTTTTATAGGTTTAAAACAAGTACAACGCTTACTATGCGCTTAAAACGCTAAAAATACGATTTAAGGGCGTTTTCGGGTTTTCACAGTAAATCTGAGATTTTTATATTTCCAGAAGTCTTATAATAATTTATTCCTCATACAAAATCAGTAGAAAAAGGTTTCGGGTCAAAAGGATGTGTAAAACTCATTTTATGGCTAAAACGGTCAAAACCGACATAAGCCGAAATGACTAGGTGATCTAGGATCCGTTCAGCCAAAAATTAATTAAAAATCATCAAAATTCCCAGAATATTATATTACTTCAGTTGGTAAAAAGTTTTGTACCAAAACGTGGCCAGAAACGGGTTCTACGCAAAAAGGGCCGTTTATGCAAATTTATAATATAGTTTACGCTAATGGCCATAACTCACAATCTGGACCACCAACTGATCCGAAACTTTCGGTGCAAGTTTATATAATAAAAATAAGGATTTCTATCCTTTCACTTTTCCAAAAATCCCGTTTTAATTCAAAAAGGGAAAAATAGTCAACTTTATGTATAAACCGGAAACGAGCATTCGAATAGGCTAAACATAGACTCAATCAAAGAAAATTCCAGAAAGTTTAACTAAAATAAAAGTAGTCAAAAATACTTTCCAATACAGATCTTGAACATGCATGTACGAATCCGAATCGATAGTCTACGAAATAGTCGTTTTACAAGACTTTCGGTTCCGATTCGTGTCTACACTATAGATTGTCGAGTTGATGATGATTAAAACACATTCTTATATGTGTCACAAGTTATTTTTAATGATAAATCAGGTTGCATGTCATCTATATCATTAATCATGTTATTTTTCACAAAGATTGCTTCTGTTGACTTTTTAGAACCATGTTTGACTCGACATTAAGCATGCATGTAGTGGGAATCAGTTAGTACCCTTTAGAGGGTTTATTTCCCACATAAATACTAATCTATAACAAGTTTCAATTCGAGAAATTACTGAAAGAAATCCGTTTAATCAGAAAGTCAAAGGTTATGAACACCCAGTTTGACTTTTACTAATAATCAAAGCAAAAACGGATTAAAGAACGAATTGAATG
This sequence comes from Helianthus annuus, assembly GCF_002127325.2. Taxonomy (NCBI): domain Eukaryota; kingdom Viridiplantae; phylum Streptophyta; class Magnoliopsida; order Asterales; family Asteraceae; genus Helianthus; species Helianthus annuus. The sequence continues at coordinate 164,881,364 of NC_035446.2, forward strand.
CTTACAAGAGTCCTATAGATGTTAAATGATCACTAGGAGTCGGCCTTGATCTTCAGAAATGCTCCAGAAAGCTTGCTTGAAGTTCTTGAATGTTGAGAGCTTATGTTCTTCAATTGCAAATGACCAAAAGTGATCAATAATCTGATTTAAACACAAATTTTCGAGGCCACTGTAGATGTAGGCATGCATGAAAGGTTATTGGTGCAATTGGAGGCGAAAACAACTGGATTCCACTTCAAATTCGGACTCAATTCGACCCAAAACCCATTTTCTGTCGCTGGTAGTCCCACGCGGCCCGCCTGGGCATGTCCAGGCGGGTCGCCTGACCCTTCTGATCAGCCTATAACTTTCATACATTGGCAGCTTGACCCCCGAACTTGTACGCGATGTTTCGGCTATTTTTCTCGACTCGTAAACCCCCAAACTTGGTTTTTAAGAACCTTAGGACTTTTACCAACATGGTAATGCCCTCGAATAACTTTGCGCTCAACCGAAAAGCCCTGAATTCGGCGTTGACGCTTTTAGTCCCTTAAGTACGGTTTTGGCCATAACTTTCTCATACGTTGACGAAACTTCATGAAATTTTTACCACATATTCTAGTGAGTATATTTTAGCTATACAAAGCTTCGGGTCTGCCAAAAGTTCACTCAGAGGTATAAATTAAACATGTTGACACTTTTGGCCCCTATAGTTTACAATACTTCACTTTTGGGCAATTTCCGCGTCGTATGATCCATGAACCAACCGTTAAAGGTTATGAACATTATGTGGGGTTATCATAGAGTCTATTTATCCATTGTTGACACTTTGGACCCTTACGTTCCATAGTTTTCACTGTTTGTCACTTTTAGTCCCTCTAAAGTATGTTTTCACATAACGGAACTTTATGACACGTGTCAAGACATTATTGGACGAAATTTTTCGAGGTGTTACAACTATGCATAGTAGGTTGTACGCACACCAAGTGCTCGATAAAATGACTAGGTGAAGCTAGAAAGTGAAATTGTATGCAAGTTGTGAGTTTACATGTATAGAAAGCGATTGTGGTAAAAGTAGTAGTTTACTAACTTGGAAAAATATGCTTTAGATGGTACTCGTATATAAATTCGGGTTGAAAGTATATGTCGGTCGAATTTATGCATTAGGAGCTTGTACCTTGTGCTTGAATGGTGTAATGCTCACCTTGTATTAGATGTGCTTGAATCAAGGTAATTAAGAGCGAAGGTGTATGATATGTGAAAGTATATGTAAGCAAATGTGTATGCGAGTATGATTATGTGATCATGTGGTTGTAAGTACTTTAGCATCATAAGTACGAAATGTACATAGTGTCGTATGGTAGGTGCTAAATTAATATGTGTTTTATGCGTTAACATGATGGATTGCATGAGTCTAGAAAGATGTGGTTTTGGATGTATGCTTTATGTTTACTAGACTTGACCATGAAAGTCAAATGTGAGTTACGCTTTAGATATGATCATTATATGTGAAATCGTGTACACTAACAAGGATGTGATTGCGGTAACATGAAAGCATTAGGGATCATGTGGACATGGACTCAAGCACGAAAGACTAACGGGTCAAGAGGGGACAAGGAAGCCAATGCGAAAATGGACGCTCAAGGTAAGTGATTCCGTAATCACTTCTTAGTTATTTATGTAAAGTTATATGCAACTTAACTAGGTATGATAATTGAGGTCGAATAGGAACAAATGGTATGATATCGATGAAGTATTAAACGGATCTCAGCTTTGATCCGAACAAGGTATGCGTGATTAAGAATCGTAACTAGGGAGTAGGATTGGTTGCTTATGCAAGGTGGTGCTTGTTGTTAATAATGGGGCAAAGTTGACAAAAACGCCCTTGGTGGGGATTTCGGGTAAACGACCTTAAAAGTCATTTGGAAGTGAGTTATTCGATTAGAGTAATGTCTTTGTCTAGTATGAAAGTGAAGTATAGGGTTTTGTATGTTATAGATCTTTTAATGTATAAATACCCATAACGGGTCGAATAATTCATAAGTGAATAATAAGCCAAGAGCGTGTAAGACAAGTATTTCCTTGATCCGGATGTTGGGTTTTGGGTTCTTATGATAAACGGTGAATTTACAAGCATGTAGAAAGGAACGGGAGGTTAAACGGGTAAACGGGTTGAAAGTTATGCGAATTTTAGTTTATGCGAACAACGAAATAACACTGCAGGAAAATGAATAAACGAGGGGCCGTCGCCGACGCCCAGAAGGGCCGTCGCCGACGGCATGTGGGAATTGGATTTTGGCCGACGGCCTAGTTTCCTGTCTACGGAGCTTTTGGACGACGGAGGTGCGTCGCCAACGGCCATTATGGGCGTCGGCGACGGTGCCCAGAGTTTATGTTTTCTGTTTTCTTCCATATGTGAACCCGGTTGATCCAGTTCGTGTCCCGGCGCTCCGTTAAGCTCCCGAATGGACCAAAATCAAGTTTCTGATGCATTTTTGATAAAGGAAAGGTATGTATGTTTATAACTCCAAGTGTACGTATGTAGTGGGTTATGTAGTTATGCTTAATAATATGCATGAGTGTTTGAATGTATGTCTAGTTATAGGAAGGATATGTAAGTACGTAGCTGTGCATGTAGATATGTATAAGGGTATGTATGAGTGTACGTACGTATGTAGATGTATATGTATGTGGGTATGTAAATACGTATATGTGTATGATTTAGACACATTGAGGATTAACGTTATTAATGGTGTACCTTAAGAATGATAAGTAATACAGGTACATTCATGAAGCCTCGCCAGGAAATGGATACGTAGATGAAATGCTTGAAGTTTGATAAAGAACGAGATGTAAAGTGTATGCGAATGATCTTGTTTATACATCGTGTGCTAATGTTTTTGAATGTATGTGGTGAATGCAGGTTGTGCGGGTCACGGAGGATCATCGAGGAATAAAGATCGAAGAACGAGTCACATAAGGGATTGTACGGGGTTGTCTAAGGATGCAAATTGTTGTACATAAGCTATGATTTATTCTATAATTGAGTCAGTTTGTCGTATTCAATATAAAAGAGTTATTATAAAAGTGAACTTTCAAGTAAGACGTAAGGTTTATAATGAAAGAATTTTTATGGCATGAACTTCCGCTGCAACTTTCGTTAATTACGTGTTAGGGTGTTACAAAGGGGTTTGCTAATTTGTGTTTAGAACTTGATTTGGAACGCATTTGAGGCTTCAATTTGCAGATTTTAGTGTGAAACTAGGGTTTGGAGAATCCCCTGTTCGCCCCTCTTCTCCTTGATCGACCAGACACACCAATTTTGGTGTGTTTGGTTTGGTTTTGTCACAATTAGTAACTAACTTTCGATTTTTGACAAGTTTAGACCCTTAACTATGATTTTCTCTAAGTTTAAGTGTTTTAACCATAATATGAATTATTTCAAGACTTGAATTTAACTAGGTTAAGTTCCTAGTTGGTAAATCCTTGTTTATTAACTCTTTGAATTTTCTAATATAAGGATTTATATTTTCGGGGTGTTACAAGTCCACACCCCTTAAAAAGGGTTTCGTCCCCGAAACCGAATTACGTACCAAATAATGTAGGGTGGAGACGTCGCATCTCCTCTTCGGACTCCCACGTAGTGTCTGACCCTTTTTTGTGCTCCCATTTGACCTTGACTTGATCTACCACCTTGTTCCTCAAACTTTTCTCTTTACGATCTAAAATCGCAATCGGTTTTACGGCATAGTTGAGGCTGTTATCCACCTCGATATCATCGTAGTGGATATGAGCGGTTTCATCGGCCAAACATTTTCGGAGATGTGACACGTGGAATGTGTTATGAATCCCACTCAACTCTTCGGGTAATTCAAGACGATATGCTACTTTACCAACCAGTTCAGTGACTCTAAATGGCCCAATAAATCTTGGGCTTAGTTTTCCCCTTTTTCTGAATCTAATAATACCCTTCCATGGGGAAACTTTTAACATAACCATATCGCCAACCTGAAATTCAATTGGCCTATTTCTTTTATCCGCATATGCCTTTTGCCGGTCTTGAGCCGCTTTCAAGTGTGCCCGAACTATGTCGATTTTCGCATTCGTAGTTCGGATTGTATCGGTAGTTGCTAGCCCCCGTGGACCCACTTCTCCCCAACATACCGGAGTCCGACATTTTCTGCCATATAATAGCTCATACGGGGCCATTTTAATACTCGTGTGATAGCTATTGTTATATGCAAATTCGACCAAGGGTAGATGGACATCCCAACTACCTCCGAAGTCAATAATGCAAGCCCGCAGCATATCTCCCAACGTTTGTATTGTTCTTTCGCTCTGCCCATCCGTTTGTGGATGGTAAGCAGTGCTAAGGAACAATTTAGTTCCCATTTGTTCTTGGAATTCACGCCAGAATTTTGAAGTAAACCTAGTATCTCTGTCTGACACAATGGATATCGGTACCCCATGCCTTGCTATGATTTCATTGGTGTACACCTCTGACATTTTCTCAGACGTATAAGTCTCACGAATCGGGATGAAGTGAGCACTTTTAGTTAACCTATCCACGACTACCCATATAGCATCAAAACCACGGCTTGTTTTAGGCAGTTTGGTTAATAGGTCCATCGTAAGCTCCCATTTCCAAACCGGGATTTCTAACGGTTGGAGTTTACCATATGGCTTTTGGTGCTCCGCCTTAACTTGTAGGCAGGTCAGACACTTTTCCACGTATTTCACGGTGTCCCGCTTCATTCCGGGCCACCAATAGTTTTGCTTCAAGTCATTATACATCTTGGTCGCTCCTGGATGAATGGAATAACGGGACTTATGAGCTTCATCAAGTAGAAGCTTCTTAACCTCACACGTGTTAGGGACCCAGATTCTATTAAAACGAGTCTTTAGGCCGTGACTGCCTATCTCTAGATCTTTAACTTGGCCGATAATTCTTTCCTTTTTCAAATTTTCCGTCTTTACTGCTTCGTCTTGTGCTTCTCGGATTCGTTCTAGTAAGCTCGAGGTCACAATGAGCTGCAATGATCGTACCCGTATCGGGGCATAATCTGCTTTTCGGCTCAACGCGTCAGCCACTACATTGGCCTTCCCGGGGTGGTAATGTATTTCACAGTCAAAATCCTTGACCGTTTCCAGCCACCGCCTTTGTCTCATGTTTAATTCCTTCTGATTGAAGAAATACTTTAAACTTTTATGGTCGGTAAAGATTGCAAACTTTACCCCATACAAGTAATGTCTCCATATCTTTAAGGCAAAAACTACCGCCGCCAATTCCAAGTCATGGACCGGGTATTTCTTTTCATGGATCTTCAATTGCCTCGAGGCGTAGGCGATGACCTTGTCTCGTTGCATTAATACACACCCGAGTCCCGAATGCGAAGCATCTGTGTAAACTACCATGTCATCGACTCCTTCCGGTATTGTTAATACTGGAGCGTGAGTTAACTTTTCCTTGAGTGTTTGGAAAGCCTCGTTCTGTTCGATGCCCCACACGAACTTTTCCTCCTTCCGAGTCAATTTGGTGAATGGTAGGGCAATTTTGGAGAAATCCTGTATGAATCTCCGATAGTATCCCGCAAGCCCTAAAAAGCTTCGGATTTCTGAGGGATTTCTTGGAGGGCTCCATTTTGACACAGCTTCTATCTTTGACGGATCTACTAGTACTCCATTAGCACTAATGATATGCCCAAGAAACTGTACCTCTCGTAACCAGAAAGCGCATTTTGATAATTTTGCATACAACTTTTCTCGTCTGAGTGTGTCTAATACTTCCCGCAAATGACACACGTGCTCAGCTTCATTCTTCGAGTATACCAGAATGTCATCGATAAATACAATTACCGACTTATCTAGCATAGGTTTGCAAACCCGGTTCATGAGGTCCATGAAAGCCGCGGGTGCATTGGTCAACCCGAAGGGCATTACAAGGAACTCATAATGCCCGTACCGTGTACGAAAGGCCGTCTTCGGCACGTCTTCCTCCTTGACTTTCAATTGGTAATAACCAGATCGAAGATCAATCTTGGAGAACCAACTTGCTCCTTGTAGTTGGTCAAACAAATCATCAATTCTCGGGAGTGGGTATCGATTCTTCACCGTGAGTTTGTTCAACTCTCGGTAATCGATACACATGCGCATACTGCCGTCCTTCTTTTTCACAAATAAAACGGGTGCGCCCCACGGGGACACACTCGGTCGGATAACCCCTTGTCGAGCAATTCTTGTATTTGAGACATTAATTCTTGTAGTTCCGACGGCGCAAGTCGATAAGGCGCCCTGGCCACGGGTTTGGCGCCTGGAATCAACTCGATTCCGAACTTTACCTCCCGCTCTGGTGGTATCCCCGGTAGTTCTTCCGGAAACACATCTTCATAATCACGTACTACCGGTACATCTCCAATTTTGAGGGGTTCTTTTTCCGATTCACTTGCGTATACCATATAAGCCTTGCATCCATGTTTCAATAATTTATGGGCTTCTAGCATTGAGCATAGCACCGGGCTACCTCCTTTCTCACCGTATATTGTAACTTGCTTTCCGCTAGGAGACGTCAGCTTTATTTCCTTTCGGAAACAAACCACCTTCGCGTGGTATCGGGATAACTAATCCATCCCCACGATCACTTGGAATTCTCCCATCGACATCGGAATCAAATCTATTGTGTATTCTTCGTCATCAATGTTCATTTTGCAGTTTTCACATACATCACAAACAATAAAGCTTTTGTTATTACCTATCTCTACTTCTAAGGGCATAGGTAATTTTGTTAGAACAAATGAAGGATGTCGAATAAATCCATATGAAATAAAGGATTTATTCGCACCCGTATCAAATAACACATGTGCGGGAATCGAATTTATAGTAAATATACCTGAGACCACATCAGGTTCAACTTTTGCTTCAGCGGCAGTCAATTGGAAAGATCTGGCTTTTGCTTTCGGGGCTTCGCCTTTCGAGTCTTGCCCATCTTCCTTTCCAACCAATTCCGGGCATTCTGATCTTTTGTGACCCGTTCGATGACAGTTGTAACAAACAGTCACTTTCTCAGGACATGATATAGCCATGTGTCCCGTTTTTCGACATATGGGACAAGGCTTATCTTTGAAACGACATTCGCCTTTATGGCTTTTCCCACAAATTTTGCAACTTGGTGTACCACCCTTTGTATCTGATTTCTTCGTTGTTTCATTCGTTCTTGCTTTCTTGGTAGGGCTTGGATTCACGTCTTGTGCCCTTCGTTCACCCCGTTCTATACTCTTTTTCAGTTCGATCTCCCTTTCCCGAGCGGCATTGACAATCTCGGTAAGGGTCTCGTACTTTGAAGGGGTTATAAACTCCCTATACTCTGCACTTAGCATGTTATGGTAGTAATAAACCTTTTGCTCTTCATTCGTTATCAAATCATCGCAGAACTTCATCTTGTCCATAAACATCCCCGTGATCTTGTCTATGGATTCACCTTTGTGTCTGAGTTGCATGAACTCTTCCTTGATCTTGTTTATGACCGCTTTGGGACTATGGTGTTTAAGAAACAGCGTCTTAAACTCCTCCCATGTCATGGTCTTAGCCGCTTAACTTCCAATCTCCTTCTTTTTGTTATCCCACCAGTCTTTTGCTTGACCTCTTAATTGACCCGTACCATAAGCTACGTAGTCATTTTCATCGCAATGAGTTCTCTCGAATACTCCTTCGATATCGCCTATCCATCGTTGGCACACAATTGGATCAACCTCCCCATTATATATGGGTGGTTTACAAGCCATGAATTCCTTGTATGAACAAGGCTTTCGTCCTCCAGATTTTTCCTTTGCTAGATTCGAATTATCCTCTAGCTTATTGATTCTCTTTTCTACTACTGATAAAACCGTGTTTTGAATTTTATCAATGAAGTTCGACAAACTGTTTTCGATCGCCTTTCCAACCTCTTCGGCAATCACTATCCTCATTTGTTCGGTGACTCTTGGCATCGCATCACCATCACCTCCGCCCGCCATCTTTAATACTGAAATGTTTACATATATTGTTAAACATTCCATTTGTAACACATGCTTTACTTGTTTTGATTCAATCAAGTTCATAACTTGATTCAATCGTTCTTGTTTCATGCTTTTCTTGTGTTGAGTGTGTTTACACACTCTTTTCATGCATATTTGTTCGTGATTTATTTCTATTTTCTCAAAATTTACTCAAATAATTAACTCTTACCGGATGTTTGATCAAGCTTGAACCGAACACTTATTGACAACCTGGCTCTGATACCAACTTGTTAGACCCAGTTTATAATACTAAATTTTATAAGATAGAACCTTACCTTTCGTGCCAAAGTTTTAGAGTTTACAAAAACTTTCAAGATTTGAAAACCAACTAGTTACAGCATTCACATGTTTAACCTACCAAACGATATTCAGGGTATAACTACAAGTGTTTATATAGAAACATAACAAAAGATCAAGTGCGGAAGCGTTGAATTGTGTGTTCGGTTCGACTTGATTGCTTGATCATCATCCTTTTTCTTGGATACCTGAAAACTAAACATTTTAAACAAGCATTAGCATTATGATTCTAGAAATTCACGTATTCAACCAGGTCCGAAAACGTGTTCAAGAAATTGAAATAAAAATCACATCAAGCTGGGCTCCACCGTAACTTACGGTGACACCGTAAGTTACGGTGGCTTCTAGACAATTTGAAGCCTACCGTAAACCAGTAGGATCCCACCGTAGCAGTTTACTGGCCACCGTAAATTACGGTACCACCGTAATTTACGGTGTACGCTGTACTAAACTCCTTTGTTTCATTTGCAGTTTTGCTGATTCTTTTCATGCGTCAAAACAGCTTATTTTCACATAAATTGTTAAGCGACCGAGCTAATTGTAACACCTCGAATTTTTGTGTCCAATAATGTGTTAACACGTGTCATTTGTTTACACGTGGCATTGATATGAAATAAAGGACTAATATTGACAAACCTTGAAAGTATATAAATTCGAGGGTTATAAATGTCAAACAAGGGTAAATATACTGTACAGAAACCCTAAATGGTGCTTGTACCTTCAAACGAATAAATCATGGATCGTACGGAAGCGAAACGCGGAAGAAAGTGAGAGATTACAAGCTACAGGGGTTAACTGTGTCAACATGTTTAATTATACCTCTGAGTGACCCTTTGACGTTCCCAAGGCTTTGTAACGGCATTATACACTCACTAAAATATAAAATATAAATTTCGCGAAGTTTCGTTATGAAACGAGAAAGTTACGATCGAATTCGTAGGAGAAGGGTTAAAAGCGTCAAAAATGAAAGTTAAGGCTTTCTGAATAATTAATAAACTAACCGGGGACTTAACAACGCGGGTAAATAACACGAGGTCCCTAGTTGTAATTAACCGAGGGCCAAACCGCAAAGTTACCCCTTCAAACCCGAAAGGTCAGGTAAATCATTACGAAAGATTTCGTTATTAATTACCCGATTCTGTCATCATTGCAAAAGATTTAAAAGTTCTGAAAATATAACCTCTCGCGGCCCGCGTGAGGTTTTGGCTTAAGTTGAGGCGGGCCGCGAGCCTCCTCTTTTGCACGCCTGAAGTTTGAATCTCAGGCGGCCCGCGTAAAAGTAGCATGGATTCTCCATGCGGGCCGCGTGGGACGCCCAGATGCAGAAAGTTTGTAACTACATGCCTTTTGAGCATTATGAACGATCAAACATCAATAAATGAGGCATGGGCACCCTATACTTGACCCATAGCTCCAGGGGACACATGCCCATCATCCATGATCAGTTGTAGGCTGTTGTGTGTTGATCTTGAGCTCATTTTTCACTATAAATAGCCATGTTGTGGTCATAACATTCACACAACTCAAACTCTTCTATCTGATCATTCTAAGAAGCTCTCTAGCATTCTCTTCTGCTCTCTAAGCAAGATACAACTTCTGTAAGTCGTTCAAATCCATTTTGGTCATATATTTCCATAGTTTTAGCTTATAAACTCAACCGTCGTAACTAACGGTTGTCATAGCGATAAATCACAAATGGTCCAGTGAATTGTCGGATCAAAAGTAGTTTTGAGTTGGTATTTATGTGGGTAATAAACCCCTAAAAGGGTTCCCTCTGATCACCACTCTAACTATGTCAAATATCGAGTCAAACGCGCACTTAAAAAGTCAACAGAAAGTCATTTTGCCGTTTTCTACATAATCTGTAATGTATACGTTATGAAACCTGTTTTGATGTTCATAAAACATGATATTAAGCATATAAACTTGTTTGCGCTCGTTTGAATCGACCGTTTGCTATATTGACCCGGTTTGGAGCCGAATGTCGCAAAAGTTTGACTTTTGCTTTGACTTCAGTTCTGACCCGTTTTAGTGAGGTATAGATATGCCTTAGGACTCTCTTAGGACCAGGTTACATGATGGTATAAACCTCTGTGATCGGTTCATGAGTTATCCGAGTCTTTTGCGCATTTCCGTTAATCGCCTAAAAATTGACCGTAACGCCATTTTGAAAATAAAACGAGTATTTCGGACACGTGAATGGACCAGAACCTTGCTTATTAAATTATAAGCATGTCCTTAAAGTTTCACGTCAATCCGAGGTCTAGAATGAGAGTTATGCTAAATAGCGCAATTAAAGTAAACTTTTGTAATAAACGGCGCAATTAGCATAACACCTATCTAAACCAAGATTTCGTCACCAAAACTTTTACCCACTGTTATAAAATAATATTTTGGGAATTTTAGAGATTTTTAATAATTTTTACCTTGCTCATAACCTGCGGTTATGGCTACGGTTCGGTAAATACCGAATAGGCCCTTTTTGGCCAAAACATGAGTTCTACAAGGTCTTTTGACCCGATTCCAGTTGCTATTGATTTTAAATAATAAATAAAGTATTTTAGACTTTATAAACTGTTTGGGAAACTCAGATTTCCTGTAGAACTCGAAAAGCCCCTTTTTAAAGTCTTTAAAATGACCGAAAAGCCCTTACGGGGCGTAATATTAACTTAAACTCGTTACGGGCATCACGGAAGGTATCCTACTGATACCACAACCTCTTTAAGGCATATTGACTCAGGAAATAAGCGTAAGACTCTCATGGTTAACAGTTTCGCCTATTGCGCGCACGGTTCGGCTTATGAAACTAGTTTTCATAAATTAGCCGATACGGGTCAAATTATATTATTTGAACCCCAAAATCCAGAGTGTGAACCTTGAACCCATATAAAACAAGTCTCTGAACTTGTTTGGGGCAGAATCACATTCCATTCTCGGTTTTCGCCTTTTCGCGCGATTAAACCATATTTATATCCCGGAACCAACCGGTCTAGGCTACGGCCAATATAAAGACCCGTTAGGATTCTAAGAGGTTAATTAAAACCTTCGTTCCAGATTAGGAGCCCAGTAAAAGCTATCGGTGATTTAATCAAACTAAGGAAAATACTTGCAAAGGTAAATACTTTAACTTATTTCCCCTATATGGGCTTGGGTTACGGTATATTAATACCGCTTGATTGAGCATTATATTCTTCCATCGCTTAGGTGGTTAATTAAATAATATGATCGGCTCATTTAAACAGTTTTGTTTCTTAAAAGCCTTTGGGGGGTTTAATGACCGTTGTCCCGGATATCCTTGGCATCATTTTACGAAATGGCCACGACCATCGACATCCCGGTGTAGGCGTACACCCGGTATATATTGTCGACATTAATTAAAAGACGTAGCCGTTGGTTTTTATACTACGTTTTACGCAATGTGGTGTGTCTATAAATCTTTAACCCGGCACGACCCGGGCTACTGAACGCATAAAAGAACATGTAAAACGTTCACAAGATTTTTAATAATTTTCCCAAGTTATAAAAGAGTTTGTGCCTTGTGCATTCAAATCAATTTTAATAAACATTTTCAAATGTGTCAGTTGAATGTATTTACCAGTGTAAACTAACGTATTTTCCCCAAAAAGATTAAGTGCAGGTACTATACGAAATTGGCTGGTATTAGCTTCCTAAGCATCACGAATAGTCTCGCAAACTCGATGCCGTATCTGAATGAACAATATTTTATTATTATTTTGATCCGTTGTGGATACATTCGACTTCTGTAATACATTTGATATTACAACCAGAGGTTGAAGTATATATGATCTTTAAAGCTTCCGCTGTGCATTTATATAATTGTGTGGTTTGACTATATTGTTGCCAACATCGTCACGGAAATCCCCCACCGGGCCCACCGGTGAGACACGTGGAAATCGGGGTGTGACACTAATTTCTTATACTCATATTTTACTTATAATAATACTCGACTATTCTCATGAGGGTATGACTACGGGATAGCTTACAAGCGTAATTCCAAGACTTCAAGTTTAGTCGTTTGTGCTACTTGTCTTGCATTAAATTTCTAAACTTTAACTCCTATATTAAGAGCAAAGTTTCTCAACATGCTTAATGTGTTCGCTACGCGGCTTACGCGTCATGTAAAATCATGCATTATGTAATAGTGTCTAGCTTCATGCTTATTACCAAAACTTGTTTGACCCGTTTGGGGTGCTGAATTACACACCATTCAGGATATGCAAGAATTCATGCTTATCACTTGTTTTTGACCCGTTCACTTGTTTAAGACGCAAAGTCACTCTCGTGACACAATGGTCTATCCTGTTTACTATGCTTTATACTACGACATAAAAACAATAATTAATCTTAATGTAACGAAGCGATATTTTCGTACCTTTAGAGCACGCCCTTTCCCCGTGAACTCCCTTCGGCTTGTCCGCTTGACGATCCGGACTCTTGCCTAAAAATTTCAGTTTACAACATGTTTAGAACTCTTTTTATGACCATAATCACATCATTATGGACCATTATCAAATCTGCGTTTTTATCCAAATTTTTACATTTAAATCCTCACTTAGGCATTTCAACAAACACCTAACGGGTCAGATTTTCTTACAATCATTACAAAGTTCGTGACTTGCAATTTAACATCTAATTTCACTTTATTTAATAAATTTTTACATACATCTTGACATCAATATTTCTGAATTACTTCACTAATTCAGATTTTTGCTAGAACAAGAGTCAAAGTCTCTAGTACTCACCAAGTTTCCTTCAATTCATTTGTTCCCCACATGTAAACCCCAAATCTTACAATCATGATGCAAAGTTTTGACAATGAATCACCTAGGGTTTAACCATAGACATCAAATTACTTCAAGATTCATTCATGCATTACATATCTAGGCTAAATTTCAGTTTTTCAAAATTAACCTAGAATTCATGATGGATCAAAATACCAAGATTTTACATACCTTTTGATCCTTACAACAAGGGGTTTGCTAATTTGTGTTTAGAACTTGATTTGGAACGGATTTGAGGCTTCAATTTGCAGATTTTAGTGTGAAACTAGGGTTTAGAGAATCCCCTGTTCGCCCCTCTTCTCCTTGATCGACCAGACACACCAATTTTGGTGTGTTTGGTTTGGTTTTGTCACAATTAGTAACTAACTTTCGATTTTTGACAAGTTTAGACCCTTAACTATGATTTTCTCTAAGTTTAAGTGTTTTAACCATAATATGAATTATTTCAAGACTTGAATTTAACTAGGTTAAGTTCCTAGTTGGTAAATCCTTGTTTATTAACTCTTTGAATTTTCTAATATAAGGATTTATATTTTCGGGGTGTTACATGATGACAATAATAATGATGTTGTATTTACAGTTATGCCCTCAGCAGCCAAGGCCACAATGTAACAACCCTAACGTAAACCGACGCCCTTATAATTTTTTCGACACCCTAAAAATATTTAAAATGTCCTAATATGTCTTATATTACGTCCCGTATGTGAAAACCAAGCCCAAAATAGATCATAACATATAAAATAAATTAAAAACAAGAAAAATCAAGTTGAGGCGGGCCGCGTAGACCCACCCCAACCATTCACGCGGGCGGTATCAGGGTTGAACCTGATATTGTTGATTTCCTTAGTTCAAGTGGGCCGCGTAAGTATTATGATAAGTTAACGCGGGCCACGAGAGACCTATAACGCGGAGACACTAGAGGCCGACACGTGTCAACATCGTGGCGGACCTACACGCTGACCCAGTTAAGCTATACGTTGACTGGATGTTGACGCGGGCTGCTTAAGCCTTAGCTTACTTTTACGCGGGCCGCGAGAGGACGAGATTTCAGCACTATATAAGAAGGCCATCGGGTTTCACTTTCCGACGTTCACAAATTTCATTCTCAATCTCAATTTCTGTAGAAGAGTTATTATAGTCGGGTATTATACCCCTAAATAGCGAGGTTCTGCTACGATGTAAGTATTATTTCCGTAACGGCTGTCGTGGTTCTGCCCGACGTAGTCGTTGGAATGCCGTCTCGGGGAGGGTATTACTAATGTTAAAATGAGTTATTATACTAACACACATGCATTTGTGTAATTTATAGATTAATTCCAGGAAATCCTTACTGAAAACCCTAAAACAGCAATGTGAGTAATCTCCTTTTTGTAAACTGTTTTTACAAAACCTTAACCTTTTTACAATGAAATTTAGCAATGATTGAGTCTTTGTAATTCTACAATTACTGCCGGTATGTTGGGGTTTTGTATACAAAATGTGTGTAACGTTACCATTGGATGAAGAGTTAGCCAATGTGTAATATGACCCACAAGTCAGGATTGACAGGACTGAATGAGTAATTGGGTAGATATAAACATTGTAATCATCCTCAATACTGTTTAAATTAAATTAATATTTCTTGATTAAACTGGGATTCACTCACCAGTATTTCCCACTGACAAAACCTTTTTAAAACGCGTTTCAGGTAACACAATGTGAAAGCCAAATTAGAAGCCAGCTGGACAACACTGAAGGCTTGGAAAAGTGGCTATAAAAGTTACCTAAATAAAAGAAAGTGTTTATTTCAATAAAGTGGGATTTATCCCTGTAAATCAATTGTAATAAAAACTTGGGTTTTACCCATGTATTTAATATTATAAAATGTGGTGGTTTACTCCTATTTAATATTTCCTAACTACGGTCCTGATGAAATTTTCCGCTGCCAAATTAGACAATAACGCGATACCACCGAAACTGGCTCGCGGCCGCCCGTTCTCGGGAATTTAGGGATCGGGGGCTGTGACACACAACAAGCAAAACCCACAAACCAAAACCCAAGAAAAACATACGTTTTCTCATCATAGGTCCATCAATCTCCATTTTTTGAGGATACCCTTTTGAAATTTGAGTTAACTAGAACAACTTCTGGATGTCATATGGAGTGTGAATTAGGAAGTTGAAATCTTGAATTTTGGAACAAAAGTCAAGATTTTCAAGAAGATAAAAACCCCACCAGATGAATATCAGATAGACCTTATTTTCTGACAAGAACATTAAAATCCAGCAAAAGAGTGGTTAGATATGGATACCCACAATGGAAACAGAGGCTGTGAATTGGGGTGTTCTATTGAATCCCGATGACTGTTTGCAGTGAATTAGTTACTTCTTTTGATGTACAGGTGTATGTATGTATATATGAAGGAGATGAAGTGACGATGATGAAAGATAGGGTCTGTCAGAGTAGATAGATTTGTTTCTGTTTCTCACTCTGAAGTGATGACGATGAAAGATAGGAATTACCAGAGTAGATGGTGTGGTGGTGGTGAGGGCTGCAATGGCGGTGACTGGCGTGGTGGTGGGTGTTCAGTGGTGGAGATGAGATGGTGGTGGGGGCGGTGTTCAGTGGTTTGGGGAAATGGTGGTGGTGGGTGATGGAGTGGGGAAAAAAGAAGGGTGGGATGGGGTGGGGCCACTTATTTTATATTTGGTTTTTTAACCAAGGGGGTAATATAGACATTTCACACACACTTCACTGAGATATTTAACTTAGGTTAGTGACAGGGACCACCCAGGAGCAAAAATTACAACTATTAGGACCAACTTTGTAGTTAGTAAACTATTGGGACCAAGTCTGCAATTTTCGCAAACCACAGGGACCAACCAAGCATTTAACTCAAATTTTGACTAATCAAAAATAGTTAAGTGTTTTTTAATTAATTAACAAAAATGAAAATTAATAATTAGGTAATGATGGGTATGAGCTTTATGACACTCTAGTGATATAACGCCCCATAAAGCCCTTGTATGACGTGGCGCGCCACTTGTCGCATAACGCGCCCAAAGGGGGTTTATGACTACACATGGCCTGAGTGTGACCGAAAAATTTGTTAAAAGTTGGGAGTGATGTGTTACAAATCGAAAGTTAGAAGTGCTATCAGGGGCGCAACTTAAGAGGGGAGGGAGGGGACCCCCGAACTTTTCGCTCAGTAGAGTTATATATGTAGTTTTCGTATAGAAATTTTGGTATATACGTTTTCGATCCCCCGGTTTCATAGAAATTTTTTGGTATATACGTTTTCGACCCTCCGTCTCATTGTCAAGCTTCGCTACTGAGTTCTATCGGCCAATTGGTAAAAATTTAGTTTATTTAAATCCAATATCCTTTTTTAAATTTATTTTATGTTTTAATAATAAATAACTTTAAATGTTAAAGAGTAATTAATGATTAAATTTTCTAAGTGTTTATGATTTCATTTTCATTTGGTTTTGAAACCTGACTAACCGATTAATCGATACAATGATATATAAGATGGCCATTTCAGTTTTTAAACATTTGCAAAAAGTATTATGTTATTCTAGATTTTTTTTTGAACGGTAAGATTCTATGATAGATAGAATAGGGCCAGCATATGCTGTAAAAACCCAAAACAGTACAGTACACGAAAAGAACGAACATAAAATAACACTCCTTACATTACGTCTATCTAACTACGTCTCTTATATTAAAATCCAGCCACCTCTCCCACACGACACCTTGTATCTTTGACCTCGTCTTTACCCATATAAAACTATCCTCCTTTATATTATCCAATATCTCCTTCTCGTTGCGAAGATATCCTTCAAACTCTTTATCATTACGTGACTTCCAAATGTTCCAAAGGGTCGCTTGAATCACAACATTAATAATTTTCCTCCATTCGCCTGATCCTTTTAGCATATTGCCGTGTTCCATTAATTCTTTGCAGTTCCGGCGGCCAGAAATTGACGGAACTTTCAGCCAGTTCGAAACTTCTTCCCATATTTTTTGAGACACCCTGCATTCACAAATAAGGTGGTCTACCGTCTCCTCGCTGACTCCACATCTTGGACACAGTTCGTTGCTCAAACTCATGCCTCTTCTAACCAGTTCTCGTTTTACCGAAATCTTTTCTAATGCTGTCCTCCAACTGAAGTAATTTACCTTTGGTGGTACCCATTTATTCCAAAACTTCCATTCTTCGTCTTCTTGATTGGCTTCCAGTTTGTTTAAATGGTTCCTGACTGCAGCAACTGAGAACATTCCGTTACTGTCCGGCTTCCACCCCCACCTGTCCTCCTTTCCGCTGACTCGTGAACCGTTAATTTGTTGTAGCAATTTAGCCCATTGACTCCATTCCTCATGCGTGTTCGGTGGCCGACTGCATGTTATGAACCACTGGTTTTCATTTTGCAATACTGTAACATAGTCCGCAACCCTGGCATGTTTGTTTTCAGCGATTTTAAATATCTCCGGGTATGTATCTTTAAGACTCCTGTCTCCAGACCATCGATCCAGCCAGAATTTTATTGTCTTTCCATTCCCCGCTTCCACTGTTAGTTCGTCTGTTATTGATACCCCCATGCTCTCCAGTTCCTTACCTGCTTTCGTTATGTCTTTCCAGACTCCTGCAACTTTTTTGTTAGACGGAATTAATTTATAGCTCCTGTTATTGTCGTGAATAGCTTTGATCACTCTCGTCCATAGTTCCTTTGGTTTTGCTTTATACTTCCACCACCACTTCGTCATAAATGCGAGATTTGTATTTCGCAGATTTCCTAGGCCCATTCCACCTTGTGATCTTTCTCTAGTCATTTGACTCCATGCTATCCACCTTATTTTATGTTTACCAGCCTTTCGCCCCCAAATGAAGTCTCTGCGGATTGCTTCGAGTGTTTTAATGACCTTCTTTGGTGCTAAGAACATGGTAAAATAATAATTGGGAAGAGCCCCCAATACCGCTTTGGCTAACACCATTCTCCCTGCAAACGATAAACAGTTCGCCTTCCAAGCTGATAGTTTCTTATTGAAGTTGTCAATTACGGGTTTCCAATGCTTCACTTTTTTCATGTTGGCACCAATGGTTAATCCTAGAAACTTAAACGGGAATTTACCTCTGCTACATTTTAACTTTCCGGCTACTTGTTCTGCTATGTCTTCTTCCACTCCTATAGTATAAAGGTTTGACTTTTGTAGGTTGACCTTTAGACCGGAACACAGGAAAAAACATCTCAAGATGCGATTCAGGTTCAAAACGTTCCTTTCACTCCAATCGCCCATAAATATTACATCGTCTGCATAACATAAGTGGGTGATACTTGGACCGTCATTCGGTAGTCTAATACTTTTGTACACTTCTCTCTTCACAGCCTTATTCATGAATACCTCGAGTGCTTCCATTGCGATAATGAATAAGAACGGTGATAATGGATCACCTTGTCTGAGCCCTCTTTGAAGTTTGAATTCCGTTGTAGGCGAGCCACTAACAAGAACCGAGGCCCATGAGGATTTTAGACATGCCCCTATCCACTTAATCCATCGACTAGGGAATTTCATTGCTTTAAGACACGCCAGGAGGAATTTCCAATTAATGGAATCGTAGGCCTTTTCGAAGTCGACTTTGAAGAGGAACATTTCTTTCTTACACTTTTTTGCCCAAGATATAATTTCGCTCGTAATTAAAGGCCCGTCGAATATTGATCTACCTTCCACAAAAGCAGTGTGCACCGATGAAACAATTGAGGGAATGACCTTTTTGAGTCTGACCGCTAGTATTTTCGCTATGACCTTGTATATTATACCAATCAAAGATATGGGCCTAAATTCATTGATTGTTTGCGGATCTTTTACCTTTGGTATCAAGGCGACAAAGGAAGCATTACAACCCCTTTCAATATACGCTCTTTCGTAAAATTCATTCATTATGCCAACGAAATTGGACTCCAGTTGATCCCAATACCTCTTAATGAATTTGAAGGAGAAACCGTCAGGTCCCGGGGCTCTATCGCTGCCACACGCCCATACCGCCTCTTTTATTTCTTCCTTTGAGAACTCCAAAGTCAACATTCTAATTTGCTCTTGTGATAGTTGTTTGAATCCCCTACCGTCAAAAGACGGTCTTCTTTTCTCAGGTTCCGTGAATCTCGCCGAAAACTTCTTCTTTACCTCCTCCTTTATTACCTTCGGATCATTCACCAACACCCCGTCAATTCTTATGGCGTTTATCCGGTTTTTTGCTTTTCGACAATTTATGATTCTATGAAAAAACTTCGAATTCTCATCCCCCAGTTTCACCCATTTTAGCTTTGCTTTTTGTTTAAGATCTTGTAATCTTTTCCTCTCGTAATTTTTTATCTTCCATCTCCCTTTTACTCTACTCTCCTTCTCTTGTGTCGTTAGAGCCCGTTCTTCCGCTATCTTCTCAATGGATTCCACCTCTTTTTCTGTCTCCTTAATCTCCTTTTCTTCTCGTGTCTTTGCTTTCTTTCTCCATTCTTTTAAGTCGATCTTTAGTTTTTTAAGAATATTAGCCAACTTCTTCATGTTACTGTATACACTCTCCTGTCCCACAAAATTCTTTTTCACCACTTCGTCTATCCCTTCGTCTTCCAACCAACTATTGTAGAACCTGAATGGTATTGGTCCAAAATCCACTTTAGCGCAGCAAAGAACGATCGGGCAATGGTCTGACAGGTGTCTTCCAAGTGCTTCAAATCTCGCTTCTGGCCATTTCTCCATAAACGCATCACAGACAAGGGTACGATCTATCTTACTTAAGTTCTTCCCGTCATCCGACATGTACGTATATTTGTACCCTCCCATTTGGTATTCTACAAGCCCCAATTCTCCGATGAATCTGTTAAAGATTAGTGCACTTTGGCTGTCAAATCTTGACATCATTCTCTCTTCCTCACTTCTGACTTCATTAAAGTCTCCGATCATTATCCATAAACCGCTGGTATCATTGTCTTTTAGCACTTTTAGTTCATTCCATAATGTTCTTCTCCTCATCACATCACATGGGGCATACACATTTACTACGTTTATTCTATTCCGACTCCCTGCTATAACGCCACTCACTAGCAGGAACGAATCATGCTTTATCACTTCCTGTTTTGTGAATACACCTGGGTCCCATACCGAAACTAGACCCCCTGACCTGCCCCTAGAGTCCACCGTCTCGCAATCCATGTCTGGCTTTCCCCAAAACCTTCCAATGGTTATTTCATCCACATTTGACACTTGTGTCTCTTGCATACACAAAAACGAAATTCTGTTTTCTTTTACCAATTTACTAATCCACTGTGGTTTCTCTACACTCCTAATACCTCTTATATTTATGGCTAAATAATTCATTGATCAATGACTGTCTCCATCTCTTCCGTAACAATCTTCCTTATTTGCTGGTGATGCTTCGAAACCCTGATGCCTACCATCTTCCCCAACTCTATGTTATTCTAGATAGTTGATAGTTTTTACATTTAGAGTTGTTATTTGCACTTAATTTCGGTTAACTCCCTGGTACTTCTTCACCCTCTCCATAAATGACTTTAATGCAGTTTTAGTTGTTATGGACTTGTGGTCTTTGTTCACAACAGTATCATATCATTAATAGATCAAACAAAATAAATTATGTAGCTGTCAGCAATGATTTAAATACCGGTTCATTCCGGCCGGTTATACCGGTTAAAACGGATATCGTACACAAGTCCGGTATGATAAAGGCCGGTAAAATCTGAACACGGTATGTCTTATGTACCGGCGGTAAATCCGGTTCTACCGGTTCAGACCGTTGAACCGGTTTGTATTATATTAAGATTTGATTTCTTAATTTTAATAAAATACGATATTAATTTCCGGTAATTAACCTAGTGCTTTTTATTCAAATATTTCATCGTTGTTGAAACTGTTACTTACCTCGTACAATGCAATATTGTTTATAACTAATAAAAATATTCTTAAAATGTTTTATAGTTTACAATAAAAATAATTGTTTTTATGTAAAATTATGGAATTTATAGGGTTAACTAGTAACCCGGTTGAACCGCCCGATAGAACCCGGTTCAACCGGTTAAACCATTTTAGAGCCCAACCCGGTATAACTTATAAACCGATTTTTAAAACATTGGCTGTCAGAACATGTTCTCATTATTAAAGAACTTTTTTTTACAAAAGAAAAGGTTTATATACTTGTCACAACATGCCATCTAAAAGTTATAGAACTTTTATTTTACAGAAGAAAAAGTTTAAATACTTGTCACAACATGTCAGCAAGTATTTCACAAAACCTTCTTTTATATATATATATATATATATATATATATATATATATATATATATATATATATATATATATATATGCACTAGGTTATTGCCTGCGTGTATAGGCAGTTTAACAAATGAATATTAAACATATATTTCAAATATAAACCTACTATGGAAAGGGACTGTATCGCAACACAAACAAAAAACTAAAAGTGTTTTCGTTGAAATTTGAATGGAATTAATTTTTGAGATAAAAGTTTACCTCTCGACCATCTCTACAACAATCCCATGAAGACCAACAGATGTGATTATATTGTTCTTAATAACAAAACAACATAAAATCCAATGTAGCACATGATTTTAAATGAACAAATTTAATAAGATACAAAACAACAAAGCACATTTGTTCTTAACCTGTTGGATCAATAAGTAACTCGATGTGTATAACACATTAAAAAGGAACAAAACATTAGTGTCCCACATTTCACCCACTCACAATTACGAGAATCAAATTAAAATTTTAAACTCATGTAAGACCATGTGTAGTGGTAGTGGGTTATAATGCCCCCACCATGGGGCATTATCCGACACGTGGCGTCCTAGTCAGCGATGGGGCATTATAGCAAAAGTGGTGTAGTGGGTATAATGCTCCATAATGCCCCTACCAATCATTAAAAAAAAAAAAAAGAAAGAAAAGAAAAGAGTTGATGCTGATTGGCTAGTCAAAAAGCAAACAGTACCATTGACCACAAGTCCAAATCTCATTGGCCACCACCTAACTTCCACATCTCTCTTCAGCGTTTTAATTTAAACGCCCACATGCAAATTTTCAAAAAATAACGCCCCATAACGCCTAGTGTAATGGGGTGGGGGGGTTTATGAGGCGTTTTTTTTCAATTTTTTTTAAAAATCACGCCCCACTACGTATGGTCTAAGTAGCAAAATTCAGTACCAACTCTATTCAAACTTCAAACCCTAAACCCATCCACTCAAGTTTCGTCCTAAGCTTTGCAGACCTTGAATTTTATGTCAAACAACAATCATGAAAATTCGTTTGATCTTGTGAATAAACATTTCTTCAGTTGTCGTTTTGTTGTCAGTCATGAATGTCTTCTTTACCTTGACCCACTATAGCTGGTATCCAAGGGAACTTCATAATCCCGTTCAAAAATATTTCCCATGTCCGATATGATAAATGGTAATCACCCCAAAAATCAATTAGCAGATAATAGATGAGAAGATAATAACACACACATATGAATTAAAAGGTTAAAATATTGTTATTATAGAAATTAAAAATAAAATTACGATCGTCATAAACTATTTCCTAAGATTCACTATTTCACTGTAGTGTGGAAGCAGGACTTATGAATGAATGAACTGACCTCATAACCAAGGCGACCCTCGAACTTTTCGCTCAGTAGTGTTATATATGTAGTTTTCGTATAGAATTTGGTATATACGTTTTCGATCCCCCGGTTTCATAGAAATTTTTGGGTATATACGTTTTTGACCCCCGTCTTCATTTTCAAGCTTCGCCACTGAGTGCAAGGCCGTTCCTACGTTTTTGAAGACCCTAAGCGAACTATAAAGTGGGGGCCCTAATTTCGCCGACAAACTCTCCTCCAATCCCGACGCCATGGGTGATTACCCTAACTTTTTTCGCTAGTGATAACCGATAGCCTAGAAATTGAAAGCAGATTGCTTTGGGAAATGGGAACGATGATTTCGGCTGTATTTAGGGGCTTTGGGCCGCTAAATAATGATGATTATGTCGATGGTGTTTGTGTTGTAATAGCTGGAAATCAAGGCGAAATGAGCTTTGAAACTTGGCATTTTTTTGCCATATAATATTTATTTTGGACTCCTTCAATGAAAAACATGCTTAGTTTTGAAATAGACGTATTTATTTAAGCCTAATACATATAACTATATATAAAAACTTTCTAAAAATTAGGAGGCCCAAATTTTCTGGTGGCCCTAGGCCCGTGCCTAGGTTACCAAGCCTATGGAGCCGGCCCTGACTGAGTGCTATCGACCAATTGGTAAAAGTTGAGGTTATTTCAATCCAATATCCTTTTATTAAATTTATTTTATGTTTTAATAATAAATAACTTTAAATGTTAAAGAATAATTAATGATTAAATTTTCTAACTATTTATGATTTCATTTGGTTTTGAAACCTGACTAACCGATTAATCGATACAATGATATATAAGAATATAAGATGGCCATTTCAGTTTTTAAACATTTGCAAAAAGTATTATGTTTTTCTAGATAGTTGATAACTTTTACATTTAGAATTGTTATTTGCACTTAATTTCGGTTAACTCCCTGGTAATTGTTATTTGCATTTAATTTCGGTAAACTCCCTGGTACTTCTTCAGCCTCTCCATAAATGACTTTAATGCAGTTTTAGTTTTTTTTTTTTTTTTTTTTTTTTGAAAGGTTAACTTCATTCACAAACACCCAAGCTCGAAGACCGAGCCGGGAACCAAAACAACACTACATAATTACAAAATTACACCAATCCGACCACGAGATCGGGTTGTTCCTGATTCTATGTTTATACCATAAAAACCCCCAAGATCTAACTTCACTAAATATCTCTTCTACCTTAACCTCTTTACCCGAGAAAATAGCATTGTTACGCGCCAACCAAATACTCCAACAGGCTACCCGAATGATGCCTTGAATCATATTCTTTGCTTCAGCCTTGTGAGAACCAGTTTTGTGAACATCCAGCAAATCACGAACCGAGAAAGCGTAAATAGGGGGAATACGGCACCAGGAACTCACCTTCTGCCATAGCACCGAAGCAACCAGACAAGAAGTGAACAGGTGGACAGAAGTCTCCTCTTCCGACCGGCACAGAGGGCACAAGCCTTCACCAACCGAAATCCCCCTCTTTCGTAAAGCATCCGCAGTGGGAATTCTACCCATTTCCGCTCTCCACGAAAAAACGTCGCATTTGATAGGGATCCATCTGCACCACTCTAGCACAAAACTGTTATCATTCACCGCCCTTCTTTCCAAATGCCGACGAGCCGAGCTAACGGAGAAGCAGCCCGAGTTATCGCCTAGCCACCTCCACGAATCCGATCTATTGGACAACACAACCGCCGCAATCTCCACAAGGAGAGCATTCAGCTCAGCAACTTCATCCGGCTGGTCCGGGTCGTGCTTCCAAAGCCAATCCCCTTGCACCCGGTCACTAACCGAACAACACTTCAGAACCTCCAAAGCAAATAATTTAGGATACGCTTCCCTAAGCGGGACGTCTCTTAACCAAGGATCGAGCCAAAAGAGAATCCCGTTACCATTCCCGATCACCCCTTTAAACAAATCCCGGAGACGGAAGCCACCCAACATCGGTTTGTTAATGACCGAAGCAATGATGTTCCATAAACCCCCCAAGGATTTCTTAGCAGGAAGAAAGGACCACTTCGAACCGTTAGAATGAAGAGCATCGATCACATTAACCCAAAGCTTCCCTTTTTCCCGTTTATATCTCCAGCCCCATTTACTCAATAACGCTAAGTTAAAGAAACTTAGTTTACTAATACCCAAACCACCAAACCGTTTCGGCGTCGCCACCTTATCCCATGCAACCCAATGAGTTTTCTTCACCTCGGCACAACCTCCCCATAGAAATTTTTTCATCATCCCTTCAAGATCCTTTATCACTTTGATTGGCGCTTTGTAGAGAGAGAAGAAGTAGTTCGGAAGACATTGGAGAACAGAGCGAATAAGAGTTATCCTTCCACCTATAGATAACATAGATGATTTCCACATCGCAAGCCTTGACTCAAAAATGTCATAAATCTCCTTCCAATTGCTCAAACGGTTCATGTTTGCTCCCACTTTCAACCCCAAATATCTAAACGGGAGCGAGTCCGGGGAACACCCAACCACATCCGCCATCGCCCCCACCTCACTATCACTCACCCCTATCCCATAAAGGTTTGATTTACCAAGGTTGATACGCAACCCTGAGCAAGCATAGAAGCACCGAAGGACTCTCACAATATTCAAAGCATTACTGGCGTCCCACTTACCCAGGATAAGGGCATCGTCTGCAAAGAATAGATGGGATAGATGGGGCCCATCATTCGGGAGACTGATCCCCGACACAACACCGACCTCCCTAGCCTTGTTTAAAAGACAAGATAAAGCCTCCATAGCCACCACGAACAGGAAGGGGGAGAGGGGATCTCCCTGTCTCATCCCTTTATCACACTTGAATTCGAAAGTAGGAGAACCGTTAACCAGGACCGAAGCCCTAGCAGACGATAGCACCCCCCAAACCCAATTACACCAACGAGGCCCAAACCCCATTTGTCTAAGAACATCAATCACGAACCCCCAGTTGATGTTGTCGTATGCTTTCTCAAAATCAATTTTAAGCAAAAAAGCTTTCTTTTTACCCTTCTTGATCCAAGAACACACTTCGTTAATTATAAGCGGACCGTCCATGATAAATCTACCACCCAGAAAAGCCGACTGAGAATCCGATATCACCGATCCGAGCACCCTTTTCAACCTGTTAGCAAGGATCTTAGATATCACTTTGTTGACCACTCCAACCAGGCTAATGGGTCTATAATCTGAGAGACCAACCGGATCCCTTTTCTTAGGAATCAACGCTATAAAAGAGGATCCACACCCCATGTTGACCTTCCCCGAGACAAAGAAAGCAGCCATAATGTTGAACACATCATCTTCAAAGAGACTCCAAAAATGCTTAAAAAACCGAAAATTAAAACCATCCGGCCCGGGTGACCGATCATCACCATATTCGAACACAGCAGCCTTGATTTCCTCCGCGGTGAATGGACCCTCCACCATATCCGCTTCAGCCCCCGAAATTTTTTTCAGATTGTGGCAAGGGAGCACGGGGCGGCTAACACAATCCTCGACGAACTTTGATCTGAAGAACTTGAAAACCTCTTTCTTAACAAGCGTTGGTTTGGAGACCCACTCCCCTCCTATATTCAGACCATGAATCACGTTAGAAGCCTTTCTGCAATTGATGAACGTGTGAAATAACTTTGAATTCTCGTCCCCTTCTTTCGCCCATTGGACCCGAGACCTTTGCTTTAAATCCATTATTTTAGCATGTTCGATTTCAGCTATAACCTTCTTATTTTCGGCCAATATCCATTCTTCGTCGACAGTAAGATCACGAGATTCAAGGATTGCCTCAATTTCAGCCACTTCCTCCTTAGCCGAATCGAGAGCCTCCCCTTCCTTTTTTATCATGTTATTCCTCCATGCTTGAATCTTGCTTCTGATATAACCCAACTTCTGGATAAAGAAAAGATCAGGAGGGATTCCCTCCGCTGAAAACGCTCCACAAGCATCCACCACAACCTCGTTGAAACCCTCCTTACCCAACCACGAATTAAAGACCCGAAACGGCCTGGCTCCGAAATTCACAGACTTTGTGGATAGGACGATGGGGTTGTGATCGGACCACATCCTTGGTAATACTAGAACCCGGGCCTCCGGCCATTTGTTAAAAAAATCAATGTTCACGAGGAACCTATCGAGTTTGCTCAGTTTATTCCCGATTTCCGACTGCCATGTGAAGTTCCTACCCCTCATATCGTACTCAATTAATCCGGTCTCATAGATAAACGAGTTGAAGTTGCTAGCACAAAGATGCTTGAACGAGCAGTTACGTTTCTCCTCTCTGAATCGGACCGCGTTAAAATCGCCCCCTACAACCCAGTAACCGTCATAGATGTTGATCAGAGATGTAATCGAATCCCAAACCTCTTTCTTAGCAGCCACTCCTTGAGGAGCGTACACATTCAGAATATTAACCGGAGCGTCATAACTCCTTGCTGAAATGCAGTTTTAGTTGTTGTGGACTTTTGGTCTTTGTTCACAAGAGTATCATATCATTAGACTAGAAGGTATGGGGGGCGGCTTAGGTCCGGCGCCGGTCCCCCACACCGCCCCTCCCGGCCCGTCCCGGCTTGACCAGCAATCCCCGGCCGTTCTTGCCGGCCCTCCTTCTCCTTCCTTCTCTCACATATACCTATATATACATACATATATATACACAAAGGGGTTCATCTCCCACCCCCTAGGTCCATCCCCTCCAAGCCACTCCTACGTGACGGTGACGTGGCGGCCCATCCTTGGAGGACTTGTCTCCTCCATACCTTCCAGTCTTAATATATCAAACAAATAAATTATGTAGCTGTCGCAACATGTTCTCTTTATTATAGAACTTTTTTTTTACAAAAGAAAAGGTTTATATACTTATCACAACATACCATATAAAAGTTAATAGAACTTCTATTCCACAGAAGAAAAAGTTTATATACTTGTCACAACATTTCAGCAAGTATTTCAAAAAACCTTCTTTTATATATATGCATTTGTTCATAATACATAAAGGCTCTAAAACACTTATGACACACGTTCACAAATCACAATTATTGCCATTCGAGAGTTCCAGAATTTATGGCCTGGCTATGTTGCTCTATTATCATTATTATGGATGTGATAAATGGCACGTCAGATTTTTTTTAATGCGTTAATAGGTAATAACTAATAATAAACCAATAATATATTTTCTTAATGATACATGTGTAAAAAAACGTATTTTGTTTTGTCTTACCAACTGGAATAAAAGAATTAGCAGATCTTTTTCGTACAAAATGGTAATGGGTTTGCAATTCTAATGTAAGTTATCTTGTTCAAGTTTGAACCTCACTCTTCTCTTCTAAGAGGCAAATTGACAATAAGCCAATTGTATATAACAAATACCAAATTTTAATTGTGAGAGAGATTTATTATCCATAGGTCTTTTAATGCCTTTTGAGTGTTGCTTTTAACTTTCAATCTTATCTTTATACTTTAAATAATATACGTCTTTAACTTTTCTAATCTTTCTTTCATTCATTTAACTTTTCTCTCGTTTCGGTGTATTGATCCCGTAGTAAAGCGAATTAATACCAACCAAATTATCGTCGCAAAGCGCGACATAAAAATACTAGTTTTAACTAAAGAATTAGTTCTTCTCACGTGACATCCTAGTAAGATATTGATGATTAATAGTAGAGTAGTATTATAAGGCATTCTAAAAAACTAAAGAAGCACTTAATTCTTTGAATATATGTTATTTAGAGAAAAAAAAAGCTAGTTATGTAGTTACATAAAAATATAATGTATAAATGTGCAGGTAATTCTTTATTTAAAAGAATGTTTATATTGAATATCATCATAATTATTATTATTATTATTATTATTATTATTATTATTGTTGTTGTTATTATTATTATTATTATTATTATTATTATTATTATTATTATTATTATTATTATTATAAGTTCTTTCATTTCAAGCATTATTGAACCAAATAGATACATAGTAAAGAGAATCCTAAAATGAGCAAACCAATTCCACAACAATGAATTGGCTTGTGACTTGTATGATGTGAGTCGACCTTTTGTAGCAATATTGCACATGAAAAATGATCGACACACTTTCAAATTAAACAAAGACTTTGAAATATTATAAAATACTTCTGACATGGAGTATTTTAACATTTCTTAGCAATGAATTATTGGTATTTTGCTCTTTAGCAATGAATTATTGGTATTTTGCTATTTGTGGGTGGGTGACCTGATTTGGATGTAACGTAGCTCATTAAAAACATGTAATCTATGTCCTTTCTGAAAGTTAGTCTAGTGGATTTTGAAAAAAAAATCTACATACATAAAAATGATTTATTTTTTTTTATATCTAAAATAATTTCCCAAAGCATCTCAGAACTACCTAAAAAAAATTCTAATTATATATACATATGGTTTCCATTAAGTCTAACCAACTCTTGAATCAATATCCACCATTAGATTTGGCTGAATTTAAATCTCAGCCACTTAAACTCCCAAAAATAACTGCTGTCATGGAAGTTCTGGGCAGTTCTTTACAGTTTCCAGCATCTTCCCGTTTTTCTGCCCACGTCTGGTTATTATTATGAGAAAACTGTTCTCGCATTTCAAGGTAGTTTCTTCCTCATCCCCACTCTCCCCGTAATTTCAGCCTTAGCGGTTTTAAACCCACGTCTCTACTCACATCTTTCAACCAACTGCCGCCACCCATTATAAACCCCCACCTCCACTATCTCCCTCCTTCAAACCTACAACATAAAATTGGCAGTTTATCAAGGATAACAGTTTTGGATTTGGTGGATAGTTTCTTCCCCATTCCACTGCCTCATGATTCCAGGTCTCCATCGCTCCTCAACCACCATAAACCCTACCAACACCTACGCTCTCTTCAAATCTGAAGCCGATTGGTACGTACCTTTGATTTTCCCTAATTTTTTGTTTGATTATCGTTAGTCATCGATGTTAATTTGGATTCGTTTGATTGTCCAACTGAGTCAACCTGCGTGCCTAAATTTATCAATTAGAACTGCAATGTTTCTATAGGGCTCAAATTGAAGGGAAACCCCAGATGTAGAGATGTTCATCGCAGGACTAAAAGAGAGATGTACAAGACATGCTTGGTTATTGGCAAGGGTTGTTAGGAGAGCGCTTTCTTCATTGGTTATTTTAATATCATTGGCAATCTAAACCAAATTCAAGTCATAGGTATGCCTTTTTTTAACTTCACTTTTCTTTATCAGCACATAACTTCAGTTTATTAATATGTATACGATTTATCAATTTGAACAAGTAGTTTTACAATTTTGTATGGATATAATCTGTTTGATGAAATACCTAAAAGAGAGCCATGACTTCCAAACCTGAAAATAATTTGGCCACAATTTGTAGTAAATTACACAGAGACAAGCTAGCTTTTAGTCAATAATCGTTACTTACCCACATGTAAGGTAAATTATTGTTGTTTTCGTGAGACAAAGGGAATATGAGTTTGAGGATGTGCTAGAGAATGTCATCCAACAAATAAACAAGGACTTTAAACAATCATTTTTAAATCCCAAAAGTTTTAGATTAATGTTATGATTTGACCACAAATCATATTTGTCTTATTTGAGAAAACATGAATATGTTGTTGTGGAAACTAAAAGAAAATCATATTGATAGCATTTCACATGACTAAATCTGATATTAAACTCAGAATTCTGCTTTGTCCGGTTTTGCTTACTAGCTCAATACTTTGTTTTGCTTACTAGCTCAATACTTGGTTTTGCTTAAGTATGACAGCATTAGCATTTGAAAGTCAGTTTGCATAGATGAATGCATTGATTTGTTGGATGAATTGCAAGATAATGAAAACTAGGGAGAAACACAGAAAGATCTTTTTTATCAAATGTCACATGGATCTTAGTTGATATCTTCAACATCCTAATTATGCAGATTCGAAATTTTCTTATATTATATATATCTTGCATTTATGCAGATCAATCCAAGGCATCATTATGGGAATAATCTTCACTTTTAATACCTTAAATGGTTGCACTCTCCAACTATCCAAGCAAAGAAGCTTTTTACTGGTAAGAACATGTTACAAAGCTTAAGCGTTTAGCATTATGAGTTATGTACCAAATTTCAATTTTTTTTTGAAAAGTCAGGATGGATGTAGGAGAAGGTAAAGAAGTGAATCTTGTCTAAGAGTGTCCAAGATGAAGACTTCAACAACAATGCATTAAATATCTCGACACCGTAGATGTCTTTACCGTTTTCTTGATTTTCCATTTTCATTACATTCTAACAAAAGTTCTTACCGAGTTTTTTTAGATTTTAAGTTTTATATTTTTTGTAGATGGAAAGGACATCTTATGAAACAGTGATCGAAAATGAGAAACTCTTTCAAACAAAAAATATATTTTCTTTACACAAAAAAACGGGGTGTTGATCGATACAATGGGTCAAACAAAAGGTGCTAAGTGCATCTTTGTTCTTAGTCCATAGTAGTCGAACGGGGTATCGCGCCATTTGTGCACATAGTGCCCTATGGCGCTATGCAACACCGCCCCGAGGGGCGCCATACGTCGGAATCCAGAGAGCTCACGAAAATTATAACGGGCGCTACACTAAGGTTTCTCACACACACATATTTGTATGTGTGTGTGTGTATCTTACATTTATGCAACTCAATCCAAGGCATCATTATGGGCATAATCTTCACTTTATTACCTTAAATGGTTGCACTCTCCAAGCAAAGAAGCTTTTTTACTGGTAAGAACATGTTACAAAGCTTAAGCGTTTAGCAAAGAATAATATTTATGAATTATGTACCGAATTTTGTTTTATTTTTTGAAAAGTCAGGCTGTATGTAGAAGGTAAAGAAGTGAATCTTGTCTAAGAGTGTCCAAGATGAAGACTTCAACAACATTTGCCACGGGTCGTATAACCCCACATCGCATGGGGTTATGAGAGGTTACCACTACGCATGGCCTTAGTACAACCTACATATTATATGTCAGAAAAAAATAAGCTTCCTTTCACCATTCAACTTTTTTTTTCCAAAGGGGCTGCACCAGCAGCATATGGAATTGTTGGAGTGGAACATCAAATATGGTTGTCATACACTACACATTTTGTCTTACAAGTGAATTTCTGTATACTTTGACTTTTAAGAGTCAAAGGATTAGTAATAGAACCATAATTTATGACTTTGATTTATAAAAAACCAGAACTAGAAGGTAGTGAGAAACAGGGTTTGGTAGCAATTCTGTTTGGATTAGTAATAATCACATTATAAAATATTCAACGGTACACTCAATGTTATATTTTAATTTAGTTCAGTCTTTAAGTTATAAATATCACTTTGAATTAAATAATGTTCTTATTTGAATTTGTTGTGTAGGTCAGTTTGAAGAATGGTTAATAAGACTAGTGGGTATAGAGAGCCTCATCCCTAAGGGTATGGGCCACCATGTCACCGCCACGTAGGAGGGGCTTGAAAGAGATGGACCTAGGGGGTGGATGAACCCATATATATATATATATATATATATATATATATATATATATATATATATATATATATATATATATATGTAGGGAGAAGATCATGCGAGAACCACCTCTTATTGTGAGAACCAATGTGAACACACCAAAAATGCCTAAAAATAGCTAAAAATCATACAAATTTTTTTTAAATATTTTTTATATAAAAATCGCTACTTTTCGAAGCCAAAAAAAAAAAATTTTAATTTTTTTTTTTAAAACAAAATTTAATTTAAAAAAAAAAATTGGCCACTAAAAATAGCGATTTGAGCATAAAAAATATTAAAAAAAATTAGATTTTTTTATTTTTTTAGATTTTTTTTAGGTTTTTTGAAGGTTTAGTTTTTAATATTTTAGCTTGAGGTGGGGGGGGGGGGGGGGTTAGATTTTTTTTAGGTTTTTTTAACTATTTTATGTTGTGTTCACATTGTTTCTCAAGGTTCTCACAATAAGGGTGGTTCTCGCATGAGCCCCTCCCTATGTATGTATGTATGTATGTATGTATGTATGTATGTATGTATGTATGTATGTATGTATGTATGTATGTATGTATGTATGTATGTATGTATGTATGTATGTATGTATGTATGTATGTATGTATGTATGTATGTATGTATGTATGTATGTATGTATGTATGTATGTATGTATGTATGTATGTATGTATGTATGTATGTATGTGTGTGTGTGTGTGTGAGGAGAGAGAAATTGAGGCCCGTGAAGATCGTCGAGTGGGAGCCGATGTTGACGCGCCGGAGGAGTGGGGGACCGGCGACGGGCCAGGACGGGTCTAAGCCGGCCACCATACCGTCTGGTCTAAGAAGGTTAGTTTTAGCTCTTTTTTCCATTGATTAATTTGCTAATATAGCTATTGCTGCTACTTTCTAAATATTGTATGAAAAATGTTAAATTTACATGATGATGTATGAAAATTAAACATATGATTCTTGTAACTCTGTATCTACTTCTAGAGAAAAATGCAACTTGCGTCCATGTGGTATGTCCCAAACATCAACCTGAGCCCCTAAATTAATTTTTTGGTTTTTTGAGCCCCTGACCTTATGAATTTATAACACTTTGAGTCCCTGCCGTCAGTTTGACTGTTTGAGGCAGGGGTAAGACCGTCTTTTGAGATATATTAATAACACTTTGCGTCCCTATGGTATGAGTGAAATATCAACCTGAGCCCCTAAATTCATTTTTTGCTTTTTTCTTAAGAAATATAATAATTCAAATTAACTTTTTTTATTTTTAAATAAATGCAATCTAATAATTAACTCTTTTAGATAATCTTTTTAAATAAATATATAATAATTAAATGTATACTATATATAACAATTTATTAAAGCCTAAATTCTCTTTTATTTTTAAATAGATGCAATCTAATAAATGCAATATAATAATTAAATGTATACTATATATAACAAATTATTAAAGCTTAAACTGTATATTAAATGTAAACTTTTAATACATACAATACAGAGACAAAACGTCATACCAACTTCGTAGACTTGACGGAACTTACAGACTCGATAACAAAAGACCGTAACATACAATATAGAGACAAAACGTCAAAGATCCACAAGCAATTGTGGATCTTTACTGACGGGTGCACTTCGGAATGTAGCAGATATGAATGAATACAACCCCAGTGTAGGTAATTACATATCTGCCACTGGGGTTATGAATGAATATAACCCAAGTGGTAGATATGTAATTAGCAAGCTCTGGAATTTTAAGGAAAATCGAAGAGCTACACTGGGGTTATATTCATTCATATCAATCACTTCCTTATGAGCACCGCACCATCTTCTAGGAGGTTATCAAGTGTTCTCGCCTTCGTAGTTGGTGTTTTGCGTATCTTTACATCCGCAGCCATTCTGTACATCGAATCAAACCAAAAGCAAATAACTGTTATCATCGAATCAAACCCAAAAATACCCAAATAACACATTCAAATCACACATTCAAATCATTGAATCAAACCCAAAAATACCCAAATAACACATTCAAATCATTGAATCAAACCCAAAATACCCAAACTCAAACAACCAACCAAAATGATTCGAAATTTACCAAAAATCAATTTTCACATTTCAAGTATCAATATTGATGTGTTCAATCCGAAACTGATCAATCCGAAACTGATCAATCCGAAACTGATCCGATCAGTTCTTTTTAAACAGTTCTCAAACACATTCAAAACCTCGAAACAAAAACCCACAAGAATCAAACCCACAAAAATCAAACCCACAAGAATCAAACCCACAACACATTCAAAACCTCTGTTTTGATACCCGAGACAAAAACCCACAAGAATCAAACAAAACCAAAACGCATTCAAAACCGTATATGAGTTATCTAACCCGTATGAAGATAACCCTCTGTTTTGATACCCTAGACAAAAACCCACAAGAATCAAACAAAACCAAATCCCTGTTTTGATATCCGAGACAAAAACCCACAAGAATCAAACAATATGATGATGTGGATTGTTATCGATGAAGATGAAGATGATGAAGAATCTAACCTCTGTTTTACCTTGGATTGTTATCGATGAAGATGAAGATGATGAAGATGAAGCTGATGAAGATGGTATGAAGATGATGAACGAAGATGATGATGATGATGATGATAATGGGTGTTGGGAGTTGGGATGTTAAGGGTTGAGAAGTGTGATGAAACTGATCTGATCATTCATATCTTCTATTAATTGTAGATGTTAAGGGTCAAGGGCATAAAGGACTTTTTACAATTGTAAAACGGTCAAACTGACGGAACCCTGACGGCAGGGACTCAAACTGTTATGAATTCATAAGGTTAGGGGCTCAAAAAAACAAAAAAATGAATTTAGGGGCTCAGGTTGATGTTTGGGACATACCACAGGGACGCAAATTGCATTTTTCTCCTGTATCTATTAAATTATGTAAGGGGTTTACCCTGTATCTACTAAATTCGTGATGTTTGTTTGCAGGTTTAATTTTAACCACTAGAATCGGTCCTGTTTATCAAATGCTTTACGCTGGTGGATCTTTTCATTTGCCACAAAGCGCAAGTCATTAAAAAGTTAGATGGTTGTGACTTTTTAAAAAAGGAGAAGCAATCCCAAACACCCTCAATATAAATTATCTTTGTTTGTTACGTTGTTAGTGTAACCCGTCCACCAGACGAGTATTAAACTAGTTAGAATATGTTTGAAATGAGTCGCCATCATAGCTTTAAGGAAAAAATGAGGATATTACATAATGTCCTACGTTTTGCCCTCGTGGTTCAATTAATGGAGTTTTGTTAGCTTCGGTTGTAGTGGTGTACAAAACATTCTTTTTCTCTAACCGGTTTGGTTTATAACCATTTTTTTTTCTCATTTTTTTCCGGTTATTCACTATAGCCGGGTTTTTTTTTCTATTTTTTTGGTTAACAGGTAAATTGGTTAAAAAAGATTCCTTCTAAAAAGTCTCACCAATTAGGAACCTACGATTAAAAAACCACTAATTGGTAATTCCTCAATCGATTATTAATTGGTTACGGTTTCAATTAATTACCGGTTTTAGTTATTTAATCGGTTTTTATGTGCATCTATGTAAAAGGCATAAGAAATTAAAAGGATAGTGAAACCGGTTTTTATGTGCATCTATGTAAAAGGCAAAAGAAATTAAAAGGATGGTGAATGGGCTTAGGAAATAGGAATCCTTCACTGGGCTTAACATTTTGGTGCCCTTTAAGTTTTGGGCCATTTTCGGTTAAAGAGCCCAAACAGATCATGATTCATACTGCATACTACATACTACATTACTACATGCATGATAGTATTCCCCTTTTAACTCTAACTAGAATTACGACCCGCCGCATTGCGGCGGGGATTGCGGCGGTGGGGATTCTTTAGTTATAACTAAGTCGATTTAGGACGCACACGTTATGTTGAACCTATCAAATGGGAAAAAAATAGACGGTATAAAAACGTTCACCCACACACGCACGTTGCATTGTGTTAACTCGCAAAATTTAGAACGAAACGTAAAAACGTTAAACAAAAGACGCACGTTGCGATGTGTTAAGTCACAAAATTTAGAACGAAGCATAAAACGAAAAAATTGTAGAAAATGAAAACTATAAAGGACCAACGTTGAAAATAAAAAAAAAAGTTATGAGGATAGATTGCAACAATCATATGCATAACATTTTTTTCTTTGAAAAACCTACAAAGCCAAGATTACAACATATAAGTAAAAAAATCAAAGTGGTTAAATCACAAAAGTGGAAACTTTTGAATTAGAAATGAAAAATCAAATTAATCAAATGGGTTAAATTGTATAAGATGGAAACTTTTGAATTAGAAGTGAAAAATCAAATAATGAAAGGGGTTAAATTACCAAAGATTAAAACTTTAAACTCAAATTGTCAAAGATTAAAACTTTAGGGTTAAAAAGGAAACAAAGATTAAAATTTTAAACTTAACTTGCCAAAGATTGGAACTTTAGGGTTAGAAATGAAAATTTCATTTTTTTTTGAAAAACTCCCAAAGCCAAGTGTACATCTACTATATGCATAAAAAATCAAAGTGGTTAAATCACAAAAGTGGAAACTTTTGAATTAGAAATGAAAAATCAAATTAATCAAATGGGTTAAATTGTATAAGATGGAAACTTTTGAATTAGAAGTGAAAAATCAAATAATGAAAGGGGTTAAATTACCAAAGATTAAAACTTTAAACTCAAATTGTCAAAGATTAAAACTTTAGGGTTAAAAAGGAAACAAAGATTAAAATTTTAAACTTAACTTGCCAAAGATTGGAACTTTAGGGTTAGAAATGAAAATTTCATTTTTTTTTTTTTTTTTGAAAAACTCCCAAAGCCAAGTGTACATCTACTATATGCATAAAAGAGTTGCTTTTTAATAAGGTTTTAATTTGAAGAGCGCCCCCCCCCCCCCCACCCCACACACACACACACACAAAAAATGGATAATTGATACAACGTTCAAATATATTTAACGTTCGACAAAAACTGGATAACAAATATAACATTGTATCTTAAAGGGTTAAATTGATAGTATAATTGTATGCACCGTATCAAAGAAAAATGATACAACAAAATTTTGTTTTTAAATCACATAAAAACATGTCAATTCTTCTTTAACCTTGATTCAAATTCTCAAAAGTACTTACAAAAATGGTCAGTCCATATGACATAAAAGTTTATTCTATAACCTCTACTGTTCTAAAACTTTATCTAAATTACCAACACCACTAGACTACTTTAAGTGGATTATAAAAGTTTATTCAAGTTGAAATCTAATTTTCTACTACTTGCTCTTCTCACATTAAATATGCACTTTCCTCCCATTAGGGATGAGTAAATCGTTCCCTGTACCGATACCAAATTTATCGAATCGGGTACTTTTTCAGTACCGATTCGGTACCGACTTTTAGCATTTTCGGTACCGGTTCGGTACCGGTTTTTACCATCAAAATACTAGTACCGTACCAGTACCGAACCGGTACCAGTACCCACTTTTAGGGATTTTCGATACCGGTTCTTTCGGTACCAGACGATACCAAACTCATCCCTACCTCCCATTACATAATATATACTCACAAGCTAACATCCCCTTCACGAATTCAAAATTCACACAATGTGTTTTGCGTTTACAAATAGTCGAATACTTTTCAACACAAGTAACAAGCAGAAATGAAAATTATGATTTGTGACTTTTTAATTACATAGATTTATAATTTAGTGATTATTGAAGACAAAACAGCTGTTTTTTTTTTTCTTGAATAGCAAATTTTATTAAAACAGCTCAAGCAAACCTCAAGAGCAACCCACTAAACGAGTGGCGAAACTAGAAAAAAAATTCAGAGGTATCCCTAACTTTTTTTTTTCTCGTACATTCATAAAACGGAAAAAACCATTTTTAACGTACACTCGGTGACGGATCCAGTATTTTATTTGTATGGAGTCATTAGTTTTCAATTGCTCCAATTTCATACAAGCGGACATAAAACTTTTCGACTCGGTTCATGTTGGGTCCTAGCATAAGTTTTTGTATTTCTAGTATGTACTAATAATTCATCACAAATTTTAATTTACTAAATTTGTTAGTAATTGGTTTCTTATTACTAAATAATTTTGAAAAAAAAAACATTTTTACATGATGAAAAATGTTATCTAATCATTTAGATGTTTAAAAAATAACGAATAAAAAAGTTGTTATACATAGTAAGCTTCAAATAAAATAAAATAAAAGTAATTAACAAATAACAACGAATAAAAAGGATGTTACAAGTGGTAAGCTCCAAATAAATTAAAATAAATTAACAATTTAATAAATAATAAATTAACTAAATACTATACAATACAAGTAATAAAATAAAAATATGTAACTCAAAATTAAATACTATACTACAAGTAATAAAATAAAAATATGTAAGTCAATTAAAATTAAATTATAAATTGTAATCCTATATTATACAAGTGATAAAATAAAAAAATGTAAAATAATTAATAGAATAGAAATTTGTGACTTGTTGTACGTTTTCGAATTTTAAGAAAGAAAAAAATAATTTAAATAATAGTAAATAAAATGATAAGTAAAAAAAGTATCAAAACAATAAAATGATAAGTAACAAGATGTTTACTTTTTTACTTTTGCAACACTGTTTCCCTTTACAATTCCAATACGATTGTTACTAATTAATATATAACTTCATCTTCTACAAAATTTTATCTTTGCCGTTGCATGTAACACCTCGTAAAATCGTGTCCAATAATGTGTTGACACGTGTAATGAATCCTAACAAAGTCAAACGTTGACTATGAGGGACTATTTTCGTCAAAATCGAAAACTATGAATATAGAAGGACTGAAAGTGTCAACATGCCTAAACTAGGCCTCTGAGTGACCTTATATGGTGTCCGTATTCTCAGACGAGCCACTCGTTGGACGAGAGGAGCCGTTTGCGAAATTATTTGAAAGTTTGCGCAATAAGGGTTAAAAGTGTCAACATGTTAAATCTTACCTCTGAGTGACCTTTTAACAAACCGAGAGCTTCATTATGTTTCATCATATTCTCGGGAATGCCAAATATCGGTTATGCAAGGCTTTTATGCCCATAAGTGAAGTTATGCGCAAGTTTGAAAGTTAGGGGGTTAAAAGCGTCAACATGTTTAATTATACCTCTGAATGACCTTTTAACAAACCCGAAGCATCGTGTTGTATTATAATACTCTCAAGAATGCCTAACATGGATTAGATAAAGCTTCGATGCTATTAAACGATGATATGTGCAAGTTTGCGCATTAGAGGGACCAAAAGCGTCAACTACGCCTCTCGGGGACCTTTTAAGTGAACCGGAGCATTGTAATAATTGGAAATACATTCAGGAATTCCCATTATGGGCTATAGAAGACTTGGATATCATTAAACGGCATTTTTCGCTCCTTTGCGCAATTAAGGGACTAATTGCGTCAAACTACAAAAGTAGGTCGAATCGTTTGACAACGGACCTTCCGGAATATGCCAACAAGTTAAATATACCCTATTCATCCTTTATATAGCTTAGATATAGGCTTAGAGGTGTTTGGTGCGCAAAAACAAACTTTTATGTCATACAGGGACTAAAAGTGTCAAAAAGTGCACAAGTTTGCACTTTCGCGCATATCTCGCATTCTGAATATCCCCGGACACCCAAAAATTTATGTAAGCGCTAAAATATTTTATTTTAGTGTGTGGCATGAGAAAATTTCCACTCGTCGCGTGATTTGGGCCATTTTTAGCGTCCGTTCGTATTCCGTCATAATTAGACTCAAAACGTGACCGTGCGATGAAACGAGCCGACATCCGGCATGTTTTTGAGCATATCTCATGTCCGCTATGTTCTAGCATCATAATGAAGCCTTGAAATGAGATTAACGTGCCTCAAACAAGTTAGAAATGATATTTATCAAGTTCGGGGACTAAAACTGCACTTTTTAAAAGATGTTGCTGAACTGTCACATTTGAAAGTATAAATTGGTTATGTAAGAGTCAGGGACTGATGTTGTCATCACTTGAAACTTGTTATGGGCTGGTCTGGGTTGAATACGGGCCATAAACCCAATGGGCTGCATCTTTCGTAGGCCAAAATAAGCAAACAACAACCTTATTGGGCTGTTTTGAAGACAAGCAAAGCACAGGGACCATCAGCGCTGATCTGCCAAACTTTTGCCCAGCCTTCATCCGCTCGCGGGCCGCGTAACATAGGGCTGTGGCGGACGCGGGCCGCCTGCGACCGTCGCTGCTATATATATATATATATATATATATATATATATATATATATATATATATATATATATATATATATATATATATATATATATATATATATATATTATTGTTTTGCTTGGTGCTCACTCATATCTCATTCTAACCAATAGAAAATCAAATCCTTGGTCACCAAGGCAATGATAACAGCTGTTATAACAGGTGTAAGGACCTGATTAATCCTCCTAACACATGTATTGATCCAATTCAAATCCAAAAACTATATATAGGCCTAGAACCCATCCAATTCATTTGCTCACTTTTTATTCTATCATTCTTTCTCTCAAATCTGGACCTTCCTAAGCTGATTGGAACTTAATTCTTGTAGAAAAGATAGCATGGACTCTTTGTAAGTGCTATAACTTATTCTATAGTTCAGATTTATGTTCTATCAACCGAAAAGTCAAATATTGCATATAAACTTTGACTTTCGGTCTATACTCTCATGGTCCAGCCACTGATCGAATTGAAAGTGGGTATGAGACCATAGTTAGGTAGGTGATTAACCCCTGAAAGGGCACCTCCTAATTCCTTCGTTTGCTTAGTTAATTGTCGGGTCAAACCGTTTAGGTAAAAAGTCAAACTTGGCAGCTTTGTGCATTTTAATTAAAACCATAGATGCAGATGTTATAAATGATATTTTGGCACTCTAATAGCTTGGTAATTACTATTAGAACATGTCTAAGCTGGTCCAACTCGAAAATTCTAAGTTTAGGGTCGGTTCGCAACCGAAAGTCGCAAAAGCTTGACTTTGCTTTGACTTTTCAGTTCTGACCCGATTAAGCTTGATTCTTCCATGTTTTAAGCTTCCATTAGGACCATATTATTCAGTAGTATAACCCTCTGGAGTTATATTGCATGGTTCCTTGTGGTTTGAATTATACGCTAGTTTCCGCTATTATGCTTATAAACGCCCATTTTGCCCTTTTGACATAAGAATGAGATTTTTAGAAATGTGAGAAGACAAAAACCTTTGTTACGGATATATAAGCTTGTCCCGAAAATTTGACATCAGTTCTTGGTCCCAAATAGGAGTTATGCTCGATATCGTAATTAGAAGCTTTTAACTAAGTAAATTGTGATATCTTGCATAAAGCATGTTTAAACTTGGTTTTTGACCCGAAACTCATTACCTACTGTTAAGATATTATTTTTAGGGATTTTTGGAGTTATTGATCAGATTATAAACTGATCATATCATAGAGTTCTCGTATTATTCGGTAAACGACGATAATACCCTTTTCATGCATAAAATGAGATTTACAAATAATTTGAATGCCAAACCTTTTTCTACTGATTTCATATATTAAATAAATTATTTTAAGCATTCAAAAGTGATCAAAATCTCAGATTTCCATAAAACCCCTTAATTATCGTCAATTAGCGATTTTTACGCTATTTAGGTGCATAGTATGGTTTTAAACCATAATTAACACCTAAGACTTGTTACCTACTGAATTCTTAAACAAGTTTTAATATTATTACAGTAGGTATAAGTCGAGAACTCAGACTTCCAAAAATGCCCGTAAAAGCATATGTGAAATGACCAAAATGCCCTTTCGGGACATAGTTTGGCCATCAATGGTAAACCTCACATATGTATGATATCTACTGATGTAATGAGATAAAATAAATATTTTTTTACTGATTAGAAAGGACCAGAACTTTAGTTTGTTATAAAATCTCTTTTATAAGTATTAAAATTACCAAAATGCCCTTACGGGACTTAAAATGGTTTTAAATACTTTTTGGGCATATATGTTGACATCCTACTGATGTATTAACATATCCTAAGCATAATAACATATGGAACTTGTATATGATTCATTTGGTTACCCGTTACGCATTTTACGCGTTCGGATCGGTTTATGTAACTAGTTTACGTATGTTTGCCGAAACGGGTTTAACCTTATTGTTTTTTAATCAAAATCTGGAATGTGTTTAGTTTACCCATATTATACAAGTATCCAAACTTGTTGGGTCTAAATAACATTATATTCCGGTCATCGTTTAATCTAGCGTATCGTACCGCTTTAGATACTTCAAGCTAGCCGGTCTAAGTCTATGACTTAAATAAAGACCATTAGCATTCTGAATTTGGTTATATATTACCATCACTCCAGAATAGAGCCACCCGGTAAAAGATACCTGCATTTAGATAGATTGGATACGACTGAGTTATATTGCTGTGAATCAAGTATTAGCTCAGGTAAATACTTTTAACTCTTTTTCCCTTATACGGGCTTGGGATACGGTAAATTAATACCGCTTGGTCGGGTGTGGATCAATCAAATGCCGGATTGTGGCTAGTAAATCCACAAAAACCTGTTTTGATACTGTTCTGTTAATGACTTAAACATTGGGGGTTAACGACCGTGTCCTGGATATATCCTTGGCTCATTCATTTGTAAATGCCCACAATAAATGCGCAGGGTGTAGGCATACACCGAAAGATGCCAATAATAAATTATTACCCACAAGTTGGGGATAACTCCTTTATGGGTTTTAAAAGTGGTGTGTCGTTTAATCATGTCTCAGTCTCTGTACTGGGCCCCAGATGTACGGTAAACATGTAATTCAGTATACAAGATTTTTATTAAGAATTGTCCCAAGTTTTAAAAAGTTTTATGCCTGGTGCACTTAAATCAATTTTCATAAACTCTTTTCAAATGAGTCGGTTAAATTGTATTTACCAGTGAAAACTGACGTATTTTCAAAAGGCTAAGTGGCAGGTACTACTCGTAATAGGCTGGGAGTTGTGCGGTGTCGAAAAAGAGGATCTTGCAAATCCTCAAAGATACCATAAAGTCTGCTAAGCTTCATTTTAAACATTCTGTAATTCATTCCCAAAACCAAACCTATTTGAATTACAGACTTTAATGTTTACTTAATAGGGATGAGAACATTCCTATGTTAAGTCTAGACTCAAAAGGTCTAAGGAATATGCTACTGTGTCATTGAGATTAAACACAAAAGACTAGTGTTTAATTCACTCAATGTTGGCTCTGATACCAACCTGTCACACCCCAATATTCCACGTATCACCGGTGGGGTAACGTGACGTAGTTGATATCATCATAGTCAAACAGACACAGAATAGCACAGCGGAAGTCTAGGAAATATAAAAATATTATTACAAACTCAATGTCTAAAAATATCAAAGTATTTATTAAAGACGAGTCTGTAATATCAAATCCACAGGGGGATCATTA
This sequence comes from Helianthus annuus, assembly GCF_002127325.2. NCBI lineage: Eukaryota > Viridiplantae > Streptophyta > Magnoliopsida > Asterales > Asteraceae > Helianthus > Helianthus annuus. The sequence goes on from NC_035446.2 coordinate 164,925,209, forward strand.
CAGAATGTTTAAAATGAAGCTAAGTGGCAGGTACTACTCGTAATAGGCTGGGAGTTGCTCGGTGTCGAAAAAGAGGATCTTGCAAATCCTCAAAGATACCATAAAGTCTGCTAAGCTTCATTTTAAACATTCTGTAATGACCCCCCTGTGGATTTGATATTACAGACTCGTCTTTAATAAATACTTTGATATTTTTAGACATTGAGTTTGTAATAATATTTTTATATTTCCTAGACTTCCGCTGTGCTATTCTGTGTCTGTTTGACTATGATGATATCAACTACGTCACGTTACCCCACCGGTGATACGTGGAATATTGGGGTGTGACAGGTTGGTATCAGAGCCAACATTGAGTGAATTAAACACTAGTCTTTTGTGTTTAATCTCAATGACACAGTAGCATATTCCTTAGACCTTTTGAGTCTAGACTTAACATAGGAATGTTCTCATCCATATTAAGTAAACATTGTTTTTGATTTTATGTATTTTGAATATGTCGCCAAGCAAGGAAGCCGTTGATGGAAATTCTCATCATCCGAAGCCAAGGAATGCCAAGTTTCACAATACGGCTAGAATAAGCATGCGACTGGTTTGGAGGAAGACCTTTATGGATTCATTCCCAAAACCAAACCTATTTGAATTGCAATCAGACTTCAGAGTCCATACCGGAGGTCCCTGAGGCTCAAATTTTAAAGTCTGAGCCAGTGGAGTCCATACCAGGTGGTCCCTGAGGCTCCCGTTTTGAAAATTATACCAGTGGATCTTAATGATCCCTATTCCTTACCTTCCAGTTTTGAAATCCCAAGATTTGGATTGTATCAGTCAAAACCCAATCCATAATCCATATTATTTCTTAAACCAATGAATCCTTGAATTCTATTTCCATAACGGATCCTGATTGGAATATCTGCATTATTCACTAAGGTATTTTGTACCTTCACCGTGTATGATAAACACAGAAGAGAAACAATCGATTGGAGCAAGGAAGACATTAGAAAACCATTCCTTCATAATATTCTTTGTCTTTTAAGTCCTTAAAAGGACCTATCTCTTTTATTTAGTCCCTGTGTGGACATACCTTCGACTTAAGACCCTATATGGGCATTTGCTATTTAGTCCTTTCATGGACATAGTATTTCATTAAAAGTCTTTCCATAGACATATTATTTTATCAGAGTCCCCTGGCGAATATAATGATTCATCATAGTCCTTTCGCGGACATATTATTTAATCATAAAGTCCCTTCGAGGGCAATTGTATATTGACGTCCCTTCATGGACATGTTATATCATAAAATTCCTTATACGGATGTATTTTATAGTCCCTTTATGGACTATTATTTCCTTTTAGTCCCTGCGTGGACTAGAGTTATTTAAAAGTCCCTATGAGGACACCTGTACAACAAAGCCCTTTTGTGTGCACGCTGTACTAATATAGTCCTTTCATGGACTTGTTACTTCATTAAGGTCCCTTTGGGGATACACTATTTTGAATTAGTCCCTTTTGAGGACATTGATATTTCGTTATAATCCATATTTGGATTTGTAATATTTTCTAGTCCTCGTACGGACTTATATTTCTTTAAGTCCTCTGTGGGCAAATATATTACTAAAAGTCCTGTTTATGACACTATTGTAAATTCCTAGTAATCTAGGAAGTTTTTGAAAATTTCATGTAAGTATTCATTTCATCCCTTATCCAACAATAGTTCTGAATTTATTCGAACTTTATCGATCAGCTGAAATATTTCAAAAAGATCCTCTTATTGGTATAACCTAGCCTATATGTTTATGAACATGGCTATGATGGTAAAACCCTTTTAAGATAATTAATCTTTGCTAACATCTGAGATCATGTTAACATTCCTGGCTGTGTGACTTGAGAGACCACACTAGCTTCCAAAAGTACTTGGATTTTTCCAAGCCACCTTCATAGCCTATATGATCAATACGAATCACGGCTATCCAACAACAATATGAAGAATACATCAAAACATCCAATTAAGATGTATGCCATTGGGCGAAGGTGTATTCATGACAATGATAGTTTTATTTTATAAACTTCTTGTCAAAAGGCCATGAACTATGTTCGACCCTTAAAGATCACTGATCCAAGAGATCATTGATTATGTTTTAATTGTCCTTGTGACAAGGCCTTTTGTGCCATTTAACTGCCCTTCGAGACAAGCCTTGTGTTATATAAGGAAGTCTCTATGATATTGACATTGTGATCTTTATGATCCCCTGTCCAAGGTAATGAGCTGTGCTCAAGCCTAATAGTCTGCATGAGCAATGCGATCACGACTAAAATCATCAGTACGATGATTAAATCTGACATCCTTAATGATGTTTCGCCTAAGGGCTATATTATATTGTCCATCTGAGACTAGGCAATTGTAATCTTTTGTGATTCTTTGCCAAAGGGGGTGAGCCATGCTCGAATCCCATAATTCTATATGATCATTGCGATCCTGACTCGTATCATCAATATGATGATCATAATAATAGTATCCCTTGTGATGAAATGCCTACGGGCTACACTTTACTCTATTGTCGATAAGACAAAGTTAGTGGTGATCTTCAAGATTCCCTGTACAAAGTGGTGGGTATAACTCAACCCTAACAGTCTATATGATCAGCGCGATCATGACTAATATCATCAAATGCAATGATGATGTATGAACATCCGTAAGTGATGTCAATTGGGTTATCTTTGTGCTAAATAAATCGTCTTTAGAGATGATGACAGTTGTAGTTTATGACTCCCTGTCCAAAGGTGAAGAACTATGTTCAAACCTGGAAGCCTCTAATCCAATAAGATTGCGACTTATAAATTAATGTCCTTGGTGACAAATCAATGAGTGATGTTTTAAACTCATCAATGACAAGCCAATGTGTTATAATTTGTCATTCGTGGCAAGTTAACATATTAAGTGTTAACATCCCTAGTCACAGGCCTTTGTGCCAGCATTGATAAATGTCCTCTGTGACAAGGCCTTCGTGCCATATAATCATCTATGTCTTTAATGACTAGGCTTTATGCCATATATCTCTACGTCCTTCACGACGGGCATTTATGCCATATATGTATATAACTATAATAGAAGTCATGTAAGGCTAGCCTTTGAGCTATTCATAATCATCCTTGTGACAAAGACAGTTGTGACATTATGATCCTCTGTCAAACAGGTAATGGACTCACTCCAAACCTTAAGTGCCACTGATGGTCCTTTTGTGACCTAGGCTAAATGTAATGGATATATGTTCAAATAACATTCATTAGGAATGTTTGGAAAATAATAGCCTATACGGCTTGTGGATGCTGTGGCTGATCTATGTCAGGTCATCAGGATGATGACTAACAATTGCTTAACGTGGTAATTAATACCAAGTTTCGAGTATGGCAAACTCGAATGAGGTGGATAGCAGTCGCGATGCTATTAAGGAGACAAAAGCTAATAATGCTACAACATAAACCTCAATATTAATGGAGTTAATCTCCAAGCTGTGATTGACGTAGCAGTTTTGGTTCACACATCGAATGTGAAGGATGAACAAAGGAGAGGGATAACTCCCAGAAATCGAAGAAAAAGAGCAAATTACGGGCTTAATAAGAACTATCATAAGTTCAGTAAGAAGCTTGTATGTAAGACTTGTTATAAAAGACACCAGGGACAGTGTCAAATAGAACAAAGACCAAAGCAGTGTGGTATCTGCAAAGGAACTAGTCATCAGTCCCATGAATATAGGGACATAAAGAATGCAGTCTGTTGCGACTATAGTGAGTAAGGCTACATCAGAATTTGATGCCATAAAGCTGCCAAAGAAGGCGCAGCTAAGTCTGGAAAGGCTAAGAAAGGAAATGCCTAAACTCACTGATGAATGTCAAAAGGCAGTGCATGATGTCATCCAGCACTTTCCTTATCATTTGGACAATGATAAATTATGCCAAGTATCCTGTTTTAAATGCAGGCAATAATAAGTCTTTCATAGACCATAAGCTTAGCAAAACTTACAATGATATTTATTAGAACTCCAGATTCTAAATCAGGAAAAACTTACCAATGAAACCTGAGAGACCGATTCTCCTATTATCGGCAATGATCTTTCTGTATAATCTAAGAGTACTCTTTCTTTGAATAGAGTACTACAATATATGTTAGTTTAATTATTTTCTTTTCTCATTGATTTCTATCAACTGCGAGTGCCAACTATGCTTGACAAAAGCACCATGTGAGGATTAGCATATCCCAATGTGTCCCATAGATTATGTCTATGCCTGATCAGTATGGAAGTTTAATGCATGGGGCCACTAAAATATACCGATGGTCATATTGTACTAAAGTCAGCTAGTGGTATTCAAAGAAGATATCCATATTAGAAATGCCTAAGTAGGCGTCTCTACTTAAGGCATCCGTGCACTCGTAAATCAAATATGTCATTGTGTGACACAATCGACGGTAAATGGACCAAGGTCGAAGATGGAAACTACCTCTATCATATTGGATAACTTAGTTTCTTCTCAGTTGAACTACCCTGTTTGACCTCTCGAGAGGCAAGATGAAATTAGGATTTACATCCTATTAAGAGCTGTATCTATTACAGAAGCTCTTTATCAATCAGCATCAATAGAAATGGAAGAAACTAAGATCTAACTAGATGAGTTTTTGGAGAAAGGATTGGACAGCCTAGCTCATCATCTTAAGAGCTCTGTTTATGGTTGACAAAAGAAAGCGTAAGGTAATACGCTTGTGCATTGGTTGTTGCAACCTAACTAAGAAACGATTAAAAATCGTTATTAGCTGCCCAGGATCGTCGACTTGTTCGACTAACCATGAGGATAGTTGATTCCTTAAGACTGATTCGGGTATTAGTTGGAATAACTATCTCACCCTGAATAAATTCTTATAACCGAAAGCGTGATATAAGCATAAAGGCTGCTCCATTGGAGACCTTGTTTGGAGGAAATTGTCAACGCCCCTTCGTTCGGCAGGAGATTGGGAATGCTCAATTCACAGGATCTAAAATTTATATTAAAGATGATGGATAGGATATTATGAATCCGTAATCGTCTAAAAATTGCCAATAATCGGCAGAAGAGCAATGCAAACAAGAGGCGCAATTCTCTTAAAGTTCCAAATGGGGAACAAGGCTCTATCGAAAATATCAAATATGAAAGAGTACAATACGTTTCGGTATATAGAGCAAGTTAAGCCTTGGATATATAAATCATTCGAGATCATCGAATGTGACAGCAGTATAGCTCATAAGCTAAACATTCCTAAGGAGCTCGGTGAAATTCACAATGTGTTTCACATCTTTAACTGAAAGAAATACCTAGCTGATGAATCGCTAGAAATGTCTCATGAAGACGTATAGAATGATGAAAGCCTGAGGTTTATGGAAAGACCTATATCGATCAAGGATCGACAGGTTAAGAACCTCCAAAAAGGAGCAAGCGCCTATTGGATAGGTCGACTGGAATACCTGTAAAAGTCCTTAAATGACTATGGAAGTTAAGTTCAGTTTACGACAGAAAGTACTTCCATCTTTTTGAGTAAATCTCGGGGTTGAGATTTCTTTTAAGGGGGTTAGGATGTAACACCTCGTAAAATTGTGTCCAATAATGTGTTGACACGTGTAATGAATCCTAACAAAGTCAAACGTTGACTATGAGGGACTATTTTCGTCAAAATCGAAAACTATGAATATAGAAGGACTGAAAGTGTCAACATGCCTAAACTAGGCCTCTGAGTGACCTTATATGGTGTCCGTATTCTCAGACGAGCCACTCGTTGGACGAGAGGAGCCATTTGCGAAATTATTTGAAAGTTTGCGCAATAAGGGTTAAAAGTGTCAACATGTTAATTCTTACCTCTGAGTGACCTTTTAACAAACCGAGAGCTTCATTATGTTTCATCATATTCTCGGGAATGCCAAATATCGGTTATGCAAGGCTTTTATGCCCATAAGTGAAGTTATGCGCAAGTTTGAAAGTTAGGGGGTTAAAAGCGTCAACATGTTTAATTATACCTCTGAATGACCTTTTAACAAACCCGAAGCATCGTGTTGTATTATAATACTCTCAAGAATGCCTAACATGGATTAGATAAAGCTTCGATGCTATTAAACGATGATATGCGCAAGTTTGCGCATTAGAGGGACCAAAAGCGTCAACTACGCCTCTCGGGGACCTTTTAAGTGAACCGGAGCATTGTAATAATTGGAAATACATTCAGGAATTCCCATTATGGGCTATAGAAGACTTGGATATCATTAAACGGCATTTTTCGCTCCTTTGCGCAATTAAGGGACTAATTGCGTCAAACTACAAAAGTAGGTCGAATCGTTTGACAACGGACCTTCCGGAATATGCCAACAAGTTAAATATACCCTATTCATCCTTTATATAGCTTAGATATAGGCTTAGAGGTGTTTGGTACGCAAAAACAAACTTTTATGTCATACAGGGACTAAAAGTGTCAAAAAGTGCACAAGTTTGCACTTTCGCGCATATCTCGCATTCTGAATATCCCCGGACACCCAAAAATTTATGTAAGCGCTAAAATATTTTATTTTAGTGTGTGGCATGAGAAAATTTCCACTCGTCGCGTGATTTGGGCCATTTTTAGCGTCCGTTCGTATTCCGTCATAATTAGACGCAAAACGTGACCGTGCGACGAAACGAGCCGACATCCGGCATGTTTTTGAGCATATCTCATGTTTGCTATGTTCTAGCATCATAGTGAAGCCTTGAAATGAGATTAACGTGCCTCAAACAAGTTAGAAATGATATTTATCAAGTTCGGGGACTAAAACTCCACTTTTTAAAAGATGTTGCTGAACTGTCACATTTGAAAGTATAAATTGGTTCTGTAAGAGTCAGGGACTGATGTTGTCATCACCTGAAACTAGTTATGTGTCACACCCCGATTTCCACGTGTCTCACCGGTGGGCCCGGTGGGGGATTACCGTGACGATGTTGGCAACAATATAGTCAAACCACACAATTATATAATGCACAGCGGAAGCATAAGATAAATATATATTTCAACCTCTGGTGATAATATCAATGTATTACAGAAGTTGAATATCCACAGTGGATCGTAAATAAAGATAAAGTATTGTTCCATCAGATACTGCAATCAAGCTTGCGAGACTTATCACGACGCTAGGGAGCTAATACCAGCCAATTTACGTTAGGTACCTGCACTTAATCTTTTGGGGAAAATACGTCAGTTTACACTGGTAAATACGTTCAACTGACACATTTAAAAATGTTTATTAAAATTGATTTGAATGCACAAGGCACAAACTCTTTTATAACTTGGGAAAATTCATAATGATCTTGTGAACGTTTTACATGTTCTTTTATGCGTTCAGTAGCCCGGGTCGTGCCGGGTTAAAGATTTATAGACACACCACGTTGCGTAAAACCGTAGTATAAAAACCAACGGCTACGTCTTTTAATTTTAATGTCGACACTTTATACCGGGTGTACGCCTACACCGGGATGTCGATGGTCGTGGCCATTTCGTAAAATGATGCCAAGGATATCCGGGACAATGGTCATTAAACCCCCCAAAGGCTTATAAGCAACAAAACTGTGTAAATGAGCCGATCATATTTAATCAATTAACCACCTAAGCGATGGAATTATATAATGCTCAATCAAGCGGTATTAACATACCGTAACCCAAGCCCATATAGGGGAAATAAGTTAAAGTATTTACCTTTGCAAGTATAAATCCTTAATTTAGATCAAGTCACCGATAGCTTTTACTGGGGCTCCTAATCTGGAACGAAGGTTTTAATTAACCTCTTAGAATCCTAACGGTCCTTATATTAGCCGTAGCTTAAACCGGTTGATTCCGATACATAGATATGGTTAATTCGCACGAAAAGGCGAAAACCGAGAATGGAGTATGATTTGGACCCAACAAGTTCAGTGACTTGTTTTATATGGGTTTATAGTTCATACTCTGGATTTTGGGGTTCAAATAATATAATTTGACCCATATCGGCTATTGCACGAAAACTAGTTCCATGAGCCGTACCGTGTGCGCAAATAGGCGAAACGGTTAACCATAAGTGTCCTACGCTTATTTCCTAAGTCAATATGCCTTAAAAGTATTTTGGTATCAGTAGGATACCTTCCGTAATGCCCGTAACGAGTTTAAGTTTATATTATGCCCCGTAGGGGCTTTTCGGTCATTTTAAAGACTTTAAAAGGGCTTTTCGAGTTCTACAGGAAATCTGAGTTTCCCGAACAGCTTATAAAGCTTAAAATACTTTATTTATTATTTAAAACCAGTGGCAACTGGAATCGGGTCAAAAGACCTTGTAGAACTCCCGTTTTGGCCAAAAAGGGCGTATTCGGTATTTACCGAACCATAGCCATAACCGCAGGTTATGAGCAAGGTAAAAATTATTAAAAATCTTTAAAATTCCCAAAATATTATTTTACCACAGTGGGTAAAAGTTTTGGTGACGAAAACTTGGGTTAGATGGGCGTTATGCTAATCGCGCCGTTAATTACAAAACTTTCTTAAAAGTGCGCTTTTTAGCATAACTCTCATTCTAGACCTCGGATTGACGTGAAACTTTAAGGACATGCTTATAATTTAATAAGCAAGGTTTTGGTCCGTTCACGTGTCCGAAATACTCGTTTTAATTTTAAAAGGCCGTTACGGTCAACTTTTAGGCGAATGACGGAATTGCGCAAAAGACTCGGATAACTCATGAACCGACCACAGAGGTTTATACCAACATGTGACCTGGTCCTAAGAGAGTCCTAAGGTATATTTATACCTCACTAAAACGGGTCAGAACTGAAGTCAAAGCAAAAGTCAAACTTTTGCGACATTTGGTTCCGAACCGGTTCAATATAGTAAATGATCGATTCAAACGAGCGCAAACAGGTTTATATACTTATTATCATGTTTTATGATTGTCAAAACAGGTTCCATAACATATACATTACAGATTATGCATAAATCGCTAAAATAGCTTTCTGTTGACTTTTTAACCGCACGTTTGACTCGATATTTGACATAGTTAAAGTGGTGATCAGAGGGAACCCTTTTAGAGGTTTATTACCCACATAAATACCAACTTATAACTACTTTTGATTCGTCATAAGACTGAACCATCACTGAGTTATTTTAATGTCAAACCGTATTTACGACGGTTCGGTTTTTAGCTAAATACTAAGCAAATGTGGAACCACAAAGGTTGAATTACTTACAGAAGCTTAAGAGAAGACTTAAGAACACAGAGGAATGCTTTAGAGCTCTTGGAATGATCAGATGAGTGAGTTTTGAGTGTGATGAATGTTGTGAGCACAATGGTGCTATTTATAGCCAAGAACAAGGCCTAAGATCATTACACAACATGCTACTACTGATCATGATGATGGGTAGATGTCCCCTGAGTGATATGGGTCAAGTGTAGGGTGCCCATGCCCCATTAATTGGTTGTTGGTCGTTCAAATGGTCCAAAGGCCAAGTAGTTACAACAATTCTGCATCTGGGCACTTTACGCGGCCCGCATGGGAGTTCCCATGTACTTTAACGCGGGTCGCTTGAGTTTAAGAAATCAGACGCGTATTTGAGGTGGCTCGCGGCCCGCCTCAACTTAAACATAACCTTCACGCGGGTCGCGAGAGGTTAAGATTTCAGAATTTTTAAATCTTTTGTTATGATTACAGAATCTGGCCATTAATAACGAAATCTTTCGTAATGATTTACCTGACCTTTCGGGTTTGAAGGGGTAACTTTGCGGTTTGGCCCTCGGTTATTTACCGATAGGGGCCTCGTGTTATTTACCCGCGCTATTAAGTCCCCGGTTTATTTATTTCATTTATTTGGAAAGCCTTAACTTTCACTGTTGACGCTTTTAACCCTTCTCATACGAATTTGAGTATAACTCTTTCGTTTTAAGACGGAACTTCGCGGAATTTTTACAGTATATTCTAGTGAGCGTATAATACTGTTACGAAGCCTTGGGAACGTTAAAGGGTCACTCAGAGGTAATTTTAAACATGTTGACACAGTTAACCCCTGTAGTTCGTAATCTCTCACTTTCTTCCGCGTTTCGCTTCCGTACGTTTTATGATTTATTCGTTTGAAGGTACAAGCATTTATTTAGGGTTACTATACAGTATATTTACCCTTGTTGACCTTTATAACCCTCGAATTTATATACTTTCAAGGTTTGTCAAAATTAGTCCTTTATTTATTATAGATGCCACGTGTAAACAAATGACACGTGTTAACACATCATTGGACACAAAAATTCGAGGTGTTACATCCTCACCCCCTTAAAATAAATCTCGACCCGAGATTTACTCAAATAAATAGGGATATTTTTCTTTCATTGTAGCTTCGACTTCCCACGTACATTCAGGACCTCTACGAGCATCCCATTTGACTTTTACAATCGGTACGTGCTTTCTGCGAAGCTTCTTCACTTGTCGATCTTCAATCGACAAAGGTTTTTCTATAAACTTTAAGCTCTCATCTATATGCACATCTGTGTGTGGAATCACCAACGATTCGTCGGCGAAGCACTTTTTGAGATTGCAGATGTGGAAGACATTGTGAATTCCATTGAGCTCTTCAGGCAAGTTCAGTTTATAGGCAACTGATCCGACCCGTTCAATGACCTCAAAAGGTCCTATGTATCTCGGACTCAGTTTGCCTTTCTTGCCGAAACGCATCACCCCCTTCCAGGGTGATACCTTAAGTAATACCTTTTCACCCACTTCGAAGTGAAAATCCTTACGCTTTGGATCAGCGTAGCTCTTCTGCCTATCGCGGGCAGCCTTGAGACGTTCCCGAATCTGGACAATCTTGTCCGTCGTCTGGAAAACAATCTCTGGTCCCGATAGTTGGACCTCCCCTACTTCCGCCCAACAAACAGGCGATCTGCATTTCCTACCATATAATGCCTCAAAAGGCGCAGCCTTTATGCTGGTGTGGTAGCTATTATTGTAGGAGAATTCGATCAGGGGTAGGTTTTTATCCCAGTTACCACCTAAATCGATCGCACATGCACGAAGCATGTCTTCTAGCGTTTGGATAGTACGCTCACTTTGACCGTCCGTCTGTGGATGGTAAGCCGTACTAAAGTTTAAACACGTGCCCAAAGATTGCTGGAAACTTTTCCAGAAATGAGATGTGTATCTAGTATCCCTGTCGGAGATAATAGACACAGGTATGCCGTGTAAGGCTACAATCTTATCAACATAAAGTTGGGCTAGCATATCGGAGCTATACGTCTCCTTGATGGGTAGAAAATGAGCTGATTTAGTCAGCCTATCGACTATGACCCATATTGTATCGTTTCCTTTCCTGGTTTTGGGTAACTTGGTTATGAAGTCCATAGTTACACATTCCCACTTCCACTCGGGAAGTTCAGGCTGTTGTAGCAAGCCAGACGGCTTTTGGTGCTCGGCCTTGACTTGAGCACAAGTCAAACACTTTGCTACGTGGGCGGCTACAGACTTTTTCAAGCCTATCCACCAATAATTTGCCTTTAAGTCTTGGTACATTTTGTCAGCACCAGGATGGACTGAGTATTTGGAACTATGGGCTTCCTGGAGAACAACATCTCGTAGTCCTCCATAAGTCGGAACCCATATACGTCCGTTCAGCCTAAGAATTCCATCCTTGCTAAGAGTCAACTGCTCCTCAGTTACTCCCAGCTTTTCATTAGGATAATTAGCTTCCAACACAGCCTCACGCTGCGCAGCTAATATCCTTTCCATCAAATTATTCTTAACCTCAATGCTCTTGGCATTGATTCGAATGGGTTTTACCCTTTCCTTCCTGCTCAAGGCATCGGCGACCACATTCGCCTTGCCGGGATGGTACCTGATTTCACAGTCATAATCATTCAGGGTTTTCATCCAACGGCGTTGCCTCATGTTCAACTCTTTCTGGTTGAACAGGTGCTGGAGGCTTTTGTGATCAGAATAAATCACAAATTTAATACCATAAAGGTAATGCCTCCACAACTTCAGTGCAAATACAACGGCACCCAACTCCAAATCATGGGTGGTGTAATTCTTTTCATGCACCTTTAATTGCCTTGAAGCATAGGCAATCACCTTGCCCTTCTGCATAAGCACACACCCCATGCCTGTGTGTGATGCGTCGCAGTAAACCACGAATTCATCTGTACCCTCAGGTAAGGTTAACACAGGTGCGTTGCTTAGCTTCTGCTTCAGTATTTCAAAGGACTCTTGCTGCTTTGGGCCCCAAATGTACTTTTCTTTCTTCTTGGTCAAAGAAGTCAAGGGTGCAGCAATCCTTGAAAAGTTCTCAATAAACCTTCGGTAGTATCCTGCCAAACCCAGGAAACTACGAATTTCGGTAGGCGTCTTTGGCTCTTGCCAGTTCATGACTGCCTCTACCTTAGCGGGATCCACTTGGATACCACGCTCACTCACAACGTGTCCTAAAAACTGAACTTCTCGTAGCCAGAATTCACATTTCGAGAATTTGGCGTAGAGTTTCTCACGCTGTAGTAATTCGAGAATGCAACGGAGGTGCTTCTCGTGGTCAGCTTGGCTCTTGGAATATATAAGGATATCGTCGATGAAGACTATGACGAATTTGTCCAAGTATGGCTTGCAAACGCGATTCATGAGATCCATGAACGCAGCCGGTGCATTTGTGAGCCCAAAAGGCATCACTAGGAACTCGTAATGACCATAGCGAGTCCTAAATGCAGTCTTGTGTACATCTTCATCTCTGACCCTTAGTTGCTGATAACCCGACCTTAAGTCGATCTTTGAGAAGTAGCTCGCTCCTTGCAGCTGATCGAACAGATCATCGATCCTTGGTAAAGGATATCTATTCTTTATGGTAACTTTATTCAGCTCTCTATAGTCGATGCACAATCGCATCGATCCGTCCTTCTTCTTTACAAATAGGACAGGAGCTCCCCAGGGAGATGAACTAGGTCTGATAAAACCTTTCGCCAGCAGTTCATCCAACTGGGTCCTCAGTTCTTTCATTTCCGTTGGCGCTAGTCTGTAAGGTGCTCTTGCTATCGGAGCTGCTCCAGGAATGATGTCAATTCTGAACTCCACTTGTCTATCTGGTGGCAAACCAGGTAGTTCTTCAGGAAAAACCTCGGGGTATTCAGAAATGACAGGAAGATCCTCGATCTTCGGCTTTGGTTCTTCAATTATCACCTGAGCCATGTAAATTACACAGCCTCTGTTCAAACACCTTGAAGCTTTCAGCATAGATACGTCTTCGGGCAATCCGTAATGCGTATCCCCTCGAATGGTAAGAGATTCACCACTCGGAGTCTTTAAAACTATCTGCCTTTTGCCGCAAATGATTTGGGCCTGATTACGGGATAACCAGTCCATGCCTAGCACAATGTCAAAACCCGCTAATTTGAAAGGAAGTAGAGATAAAGGAAAAGAATGGTTTCTAATGGACATTTCACATCCTTCTAAAACAGTAGAGACGGTTTCTATCGTGCCGTCTGCTAACTCTACTTCGTATTTCACGTCAAGGGTTTTGATTGGCATATTTAGTAGTTGGCAAAATTTCTGGTCTACAAAGGATTTATCAGCGCCAGAATCGAATAGTACTCTTGCAAATATATTATTTACGAGAAAAGTACCTGTAAGCACATTGTCGTCCTTAACCGCTTCCTTTGCATCCATGCGAAAAACTCTCGCATTTGACTTCTTAGTCTCTTCCGCCTTCTTGGCATACTTTGGGCAATTACTCTTTATGTGCCCCTTTTCGTTACAACCATAGCAGGTTGCATCCTTTATCTTTTTGCACTCCACGGTCTTGTGATCCTTGGACTTGCATAGCCCACAGGATGGAGTCTTTTGTTGCGACTGTGAACCAGACGCAAACCTACACTTCCCGGAGTGAGGTTTCTTGCAGACCTTGCAGTGAGGTCTTCCATCAGCTTGCCCCTCCTTCTTTGTCTCCGACCCTCTCTTGCCCTCACCGTTTCCACGGTGCTTTTTCCCAGACTTTCGTGAGGTATCATCCTCACGTTTTCGCTTTTCAGCCTCCTTGCTCCTTTGTGCCCTCAGACGGACAGCATCAAGTGTAAGAGACAAGGAGAGGTCAGTAACTGACCTGAAGGTCGTCGGCCTAGAGGCCTTCACACTGGCCTTGATCGCCGGCTCTAAGCCCCCAATGAAACGGGCAATTCTTCTGGGTTCTGGTGTCACCAGGTATGGAACTAGACGAGACATGGTATTGAAACTCGTCAAATACGCCTGGCAGTCCAGGTTCGTCATCACCAGAGAGACAAAATCAGCCTCTATCTTCTCAACCTCGTGCTGAGGGCAGTAGTTTTCTTTTATGAGGGCAATAAACTCCCCCATGACATTTTGTATAAGGCAGACTTACCTGAAGCCTGCACCAGAGCTCTCCACCACGCCAGGGCCTCGCCCTTGAATGACTGGGACACAAATTTTACCACGTCCCTCTCAGCGCATCCGCTGATGTCCACAATCGTGTCCATCTCGTCCAGCCAGGTGATACAATCAACCGCACCTTTCTCCCCTGTAAATTCACGGGGCTTACATGATACAAAGTATTTGTAGGTGCAACCCTTAGCATTGGACGCATCAGTATATTCTCTATCGCGATGAACGCTGTGCTCAGTAGACGAATGTTTGTCGTCATGTTTCTTGGGTTCAGAGGGTGGTTTGGAGTGTGTCTTTGGTTTAGAGGGTGGTTTTGACACAGTTCTGCCTTGGGACTCAGTATTTTGACGATCAATAGCTGCCTGAACAGCAGTGTCAATCAGAGCCTTCAGTTGTGCGCCTGTCAAATGCACTGACGCATTGTCATAGTCATCTTCATTTGTGTGGCTGTTCTCTCCATTGGGATCCGCCATTGTAACTTGAATCTGTTACAGAAGATAACAAAATTTTATTTAGGCGATTATTATATAATTGTCCTTTATGACAATTCGTCAACCATGGTACAGAGACCATATTTGGTTAACTTATTATTTCATTATATATTAGGATTTGAATATATCCTATTTCAGCTATATAGATAGTATTGGCGGCATAAAGCCTAATCACGATGATGTTTTATAATATTAGCCGAGATTTCGTAGAATCAAAGGCATAGAGAATTGAACCGTAGTTCCTTTATCTCTTTCTGACAGGGAGTCATAGACCACCACTGTCTTTTGTCGTTATAAGACAATTATTACGGCCCATAGGCACTACACCTCTAATGGATGTTTTAGTATGGTTGGCCCGTAGGCACTACATCTCTAATGGATGTTTTAATAATATTGGCCCGTAGGCACTACATCTCAATTGGATGTGTTTAATAAGGTTGGCCCGTAGGCACTATATCACTAATGGATGTTTTAATAATTTTGGCCCGTAGGCATTGCATCACTAATGGATGTCTTTATAATATCGGCCCGTAGGCACTACACCACTAATGGATGTTTTAATAATACTGGCCCGTAGGCACTGCATCACTAATGGATGTCTTTATAATATTGGCCCGTAGGCACTACATCACTAATGGATGTTTTAATAATACTGGCCCGTAGGCACTGCATCACTAATGGATGTCTTTATAATACTGATCACCTTTATTGGTGATTTAACCCACGATTTATAAATCATTTAGTTGGGTTTTGAAATCCTTAAAGGATTATTGTATATGAATGACGTGCGTGATTTTAACGAATCACATCTGCCATGATTGTTAACATGCGTACAGAGGTTAACAGGGAATCAGAATCTTTTCAATTAGGTCGTACCATCTTAACTGGATCTTAAAAGACACCAAGCTAGGTTTTACCTTTTAAGATTCTTTATTTAGGCAGATCAATATAAAAGGAATGGTTTTGATTTATTTTTATATATATTAAAACAAAACTCATAACATACATTCCATAGATCTCAAATACAATTACATATTGCCCTAAACGGGTCTTTCAAATAGTACATACCTCTATAGAGGTTTTTTTTTTAAAATAAGTGACAAGTCCACGCAGGGACTAATACAAGATAGGTGTCCATGCAAGGACTAAAGATAAGTCCACGTAGGGACTGAAATACGATAAGTTGTCCACACAGGGACTTATTTTAAAGTAGAAATTACATTCGTACAACTATTAAGGGCTAATGGTCACGTTTCTTCTTTTTGCCCTTTAGTAGATTCGCCAAGCCTTTGAGAAATCCTCGGTGGCTTTTCTTCTCTTCCTCGAACTCCCTCTCCACACGATCTAGTCGATGGAGTATTTCTTCCTGTTCAGGAGGAGAGAAACGTGGTTGTGGCGCTTGATGTGGAACTGGAGGTCTGGGAGGTATTGGATACCCATGAGCTGAGTAATCCGGTGGTCCCATGTTTCCATGTGCTCCGTCAGGGTAGCGCGCATTATATCTAGCCGACACCACATATGGGTCGCGCTCATAGCCGTAGTTGTATTGTGCCTGTGACGGTTCGAACGGGTTGTAAGCCGTTGGACCCGTATAAGCAGGTATGGGTTGATCATACCCGAATGGTGGCGAATTTCGCGCAGCTGGTGCGGAGTTCGCCTCCTGTATAGGACTTGAAGGTCCTTCTTCTTGTAGTGGCGGATAGTGGCTACTACTAGAATGTCGAGGAGTGCCGAAGTGGATACCCCCTCCTCCTCGTGTAGACATACGAGCATTTGTCCTCCTACGCCTCGGCGGATCAGGTATTACTGGTTGTGCCGGTGGCGGAGGTGGTGGCGTAACTGCCTCAAAGCGTGAATCCTCAGAGGGATCCTGTGGATGTCTCGGTGGTTGAGATGTCTGTCGAGATGGCGTGTAGTACCATTCATGTCGGTCAAACATCGCTTGGAAACTGTCAGGTCCTTGATAGGGCGTTCCATGGAAGGATGACCCATCAGAAACTTCTATCGGATGCGTGGGCGTACCACGAGCTGGTTCAGTAGGATCCTCATCTTCCTCCATGGGATCTTCAGAAAAGTGGTCTTGTGGACCAAGTGGAACAAAACCTGAAGGTTCCTGTATGTAGTCAGCCGGATTGAACTGACCTATGTAGTAGGGAGTAGGGTCGTCGTAATTTCGGTGCGATACCGAACGTTGTAGAGGTATGAAGGAAGGTTGTGGGTTGTTGGGATCATTTTCTGAATCTGGCCCAAAGGAGTGTCGGTAGGATGGCGTCGAGCTGTGCGAAGTGGAATGCCTCGCGGGTTCGTAAAGATCTCTTCGTCGTTGTGGCTCTTCGCTCCTTGTCATCGAAGGATGTCTTGTACCAGATGGTCCAGCTTCGATATCGTGATGTGTCACGATTTCTCCTCGGCCTCTTCTTCCCCTTCCTCTTCCTCGGAATATAACAGGTGGCATTTTCCTGCTTCAAAACTTATCAAAAATCAAATCGAAAATAAAGACAAAAAGGAGTAATAATCCGAATTTGTCCTAAGTTCTTGTCTAGACTCAAGTATGTGCAATTGTGTCATTGAGATTAAACACAATAGGGTAGTGTTTAATTCACTCAATGTTGGCTCTGATACCAACCTGTCACACCCCGATTTCCACGTGTCTCACCGGTGGGCCCGGTGGGGGATTACCGTGACGATGTTGGCAACAATATAGTCAAACCACACAATTATATAATGCACAGCGGAAGCATAAGATAAATATATATTTCAACCTCTGGTGATAATATCAATGTATTACAGAAGTTGAATATCCACAGTGGATCGTAAATAAAGATAAAGTATTGTTCCATCAGATACTGCAATCAAGCTTGCGAGACTTATCACGACGCTAGGGAGCTAATACCAGCCAATTTACGTTAGGTACCTGCACTTAATCTTTTGGGGAAAATACGTCAGTTTACACTGGTAAATACGTTCAACTGACACATTTAAAAATGTTTATTAAAATTGATTTGAATGCACAAGGCACAAACTCTTTTATAACTTGGGAAAATTCATAATGATCTTGTGAACGTTTTACATGTTCTTTTATGCGTTCAGTAGCCCGGGTCGTGCCGGGTTAAAGATTTATAGACACACCACGTTGCGTAAAACCGTAGTATAAAAACCAACGGCTACGTCTTTTAATTTTAATGTCGACACTTTATACCGGGTGTACGCCTACACCGGGATGTCGATGGTCGTGGCCATTTCGTAAAATGATGCCAAGGATATCCGGGACAATGGTCATTAAACCCCCCAAAGGCTTATAAGCAACAAAACTGTTTAAATGAGCCGATCATATTTAATCAATTAACCACCTAAGCGATGGAATTATATAATGCTCAATCAAGCGGTATTAACATACCGTAACCCAAGCCCATATAGGGGAAATAAGTTAAAGTATTTACCTTTGCAAGTATAAATCCTTAATTTAGATCAAGTCACCGATAGCTTTTACTGGGGCTCCTAATCTGGAACGAAGGTTTTAATTAACCTCTTAGAATCCTAACGGTCCTTATATTAGCCGTAGCTTAAACCGGTTGATTCCGATACATAGATATGGTTAATTCGCACGAAAAGGCGAAAACCGAGAATGGAGTATGATTTGGACCCAACAAGTTCAGTGACTTGTTTTATATGGGTTTATAGTTCATACTCTGGATTTTGGGGTTCAAATAATATAATTTGACCCATATCGGCTATTGCACGAAAACTAGTTCCATGAGCCGTACCGTGTGCGCAAATAGGCGAAACGGTTAACCATAAGTGTCCTACGCTTATTTCCTAAGTCAATATGCCTTAAAAGTATTTTGGTATCAGTAGGATACCTTCCGTAATGCCCGTAACGAGTTTAAGTTTATATTATGCCCCGTAGGGGCTTTTCGGTCATTTTAAAGACTTTAAAAGGGCTTTTCGAGTTCTACAGGAAATCTGAGTTTCCCGAACAGCTTATAAAGCTTAAAATACTTTATTTATTATTTAAAACCAGTGGCAACTGGAATCGGGTCAAAAGACCTTGTAGAACTCCCGTTTTGGCCAAAAAGGGCGTATTCGGTATTTACCGAACCATAGCCATAACCGCAGGTTATGAGCAAGGTAAAAATTATTAAAAATCTTTAAAATTCCCAAAATATTATTTTACCACAGTGGGTAAAAGTTTTGGTGACGAAAACTTGGGTTAGATGGGCGTTATGCTAATCACGCCGTTAATTACAAAACTTTCTTAAAAGTGCGCTTTTTAGCATGACTCTCACTCTAGACCTCGGATTGACGTGAAACTTTAAGGACATGCTTATAATTTAATAAGCAAGGTTTTGGTCCGTTCACGTGTCCGAAATACTCGTTTTAATTTTAAAAGGCCGTTACGGTCAACTTTTAGGCGAATGACGGAATTGCGCAAAAGACTCGGATAACTCATGAACCGACCACAGAGGTTTATACCAACATGTGACCTGGTCCTAAGAGAGTCCTAAGGTATATTTATACCTCACTAAAACGGGTCAGAACTGAAGTCAAAGCAAAAGTCAAACTTTTGCGACATTTGGTTCCGAACCGGTTCAATATAGTAAATGATCGATTCAAACGAGCGCAAACAGGTTTATATACTTATTATCATGTTTTATGATTGTCAAAACAGGTTCCATAACATATACATTACAGATTATGCATAAATCGCTAAAATAGCTTTCTGTTGACTTTTTAACCGCACGTTTGACTCGATATTTGACATAGTTAAAGTGGTGATCAGAGGGAACCCTTTTAAAGGTTTATTACCCACATAAATACCAACTTATAACTACTTTTGATTCGTCATAAGACTGAACCATCACTGAGTTATTTTAATGTCAAACCGTATTTACGACGGTTCGGTTTTTAGCTAAATACTAAGCAAATGTGGAACCACAAAGGTTGAATTACTTACAAAAGCTTAAGAGAAGACTTAAGAACACAGAGGAATGCTTTAGAGCTCTTGGAATGATCAGATGAGTGAGTTTTGAGTGTGATGAATGTTGTGAGCACAATGGTGCTATTTATAGCCAAGAACAAGGCCTAAGATCATTACACAACATGCTACTACTGATCATGATGATGGGTAGATGTCCCCTGAGTGATATGGGTCAAGTGTAGGGTGCCCATGCCCCATTAATTGGTTGTTGGTCGTTCAAATGGTCCAAAGGCCAAGTAGTTACAACAATTCTGCATCTGGGCACTTTACGCGGCCCGCATGGGAGTTCCCATGTACTTTAACGCGGGTCGCTTGAGTTTAAGAAATCAGACGCGTATTTGAGGTGGCTCGCGGCCCGCCTCAACTTAAACATAACCTTCACGCGGGTCGCGAGAGGTTAAGATTTCAGAATTTTTAAATCTTTTGTTATGATTACAGAATCTGGCCATTAATAACGAAATCTTTCGTAATGATTTACCTGACCTTTCGGGTTTGAAGGGGTAACTTTGCGGTTTGGCCCTCGGTTATTTACCGATAGGGGCCTCGTGTTATTTACCCGCGCTATTAAGTCCCCGGTTTATTTATTTCATTTATTTGGAAAGCCTTAACTTTCACTGTTGACGCTTTTAACCCTTCTCATACGAATTTGAGTATAACTCTTTCGTTTTAAGACGGAACTTCGCGGAATTTTTACAGTATATTCTAGTGAGCGTATAATACTGTTACGAAGCCTTGGGAACGTTAAAGGGTCACTCAGAGGTAATTTTAAACATGTTGACACAGTTAACCCCTGTAGTTCGTAATCTCTCACTTTCTTCCGCGTTTCGCTTCCGTACGTTTTATGATTTATTCGTTTGAAGGTACAAGCATTTATTTAGGGTTACTATACAGTATATTTACCCTTGTTGACCTTTATAACCCTCGAATTTATATACTTTCAAGGTTTGTCAAAACTAGTCCTTTTTTTATTATAGATGCCACGTGTAAACAAATGACACGTGTTAACACATCATTGGACACAAAAATTCGAGGTGTTACATTATGGGCTGGTCTAGGTTGAACACGGGCCATAAACCCAATGGGCTGCATCTTTCGTAGGCCAAAATAAGCAAACAACAACCTTATTGGGCTGTTTTGAAGACAAGCAAAGCACAGGGACCATCAGCGCTGATCTGCCAAACTTTTGCCCAGCCTTCATCCGCTCGCGGGCCGCGTAACATAGGGCTGTGGCGGACGCGGGCCGCCTGCGACCGTCGCTGCTATATATATATATATATATAGAGTAGGAGTTCTGCGGACAGTGTGTTTTTCCTAGAAAGTCTAGGAAGTGATCTAGGCCATCCGATTGGTGTTTTTAATGGCTTAGATCTAATGGATGGCATTTTCGTAATATTTGAGTTATATAATTAGAGACTTTTAATATAGTGAGGGTATTTTGGTAATTGGAAGTGTTTTAAATTAGTCAAGAAACTGCCATATTAATAACCAATCCCTAAAATCATGGGATTTCCCTCTTTCTCTCTCTCTCTCTCCCTTAACGCAACCAAAGAAGAACCAACCATTTTTCCTGCAAATATTCTTCTCCGATTAGTCATATATCGGTTGTTTTTCATACTTGTTTCAATTTTTTTTTCTATCATTGAATCGGGTTCTTATTTTTAGTTAATGGACCTCAATGTTTGACATGTTAGATGGGCTCTAGGTTTATGTGTTTTACCATTTTAATGTTGATTGATGACAGTGTGTTGAAGACGAAGACACTGGGTTGTGTTGAAGACGAAGACAATGACAGTGTGTCCAGCAATCTGCTTGCTGTTAAAACACAATGTCAAGAAATATGCTTGCTGTTAAAACACAGTGTCAAGAATCCTCCAGCAATCTGCTTGCTGTTAAAACACAGTGTCAAGAATCCTCCAGCAATCTGCTTGCTGTTAAAACACAGTGTCAAGAAACCTCCAGCAATCTGCTTGCTGTTAAAACACAGCGTAAAGAAATCTGCTTGCTGTTAAAACACAGTGTCAAGGAAATCTGCTTGCTGTTAAAACACAATGTCAAGAAATCTGCTTGCTGTTAAAACACAGTGTCAAGAATCCTCCAGCAATCTGCTTGCTGTTAAAACACAGTGTCAAGAATCCTCCAGCAATCTGCTTGCTGTTAAAACACAGCGTCAAGAAATCTGCTTGCTGTTAAAACACATTGTCAAGGAAATCTACTTGCTGTTAAAACACAATGTCAAGAAATCTGCTTGCTGTTAAAACACAGTGTCAATAATCCTCCAGCAATCTGCTTGCTGTTAAAACACAGCGTCAAGAAATCTGCTTGCAGTTAAAACACAGCGTCAAGAAATCTGCTTGCTGTTAAAACACATTGTCAAGAAACATAGCGTCTTGTATCATTTAAATTGAAACTGCCAATTTGATTTAAATGGAATATTTAGTTTCCATAGTTAGTTATCCTAATAAAATAATCCATAATTAAAATAATATTCAAATTACACAATTGCCCTTTTAGTTAAAATCCTTCAATGCCACATGTCGCGTTCTTATTGCTTCCTAGACTTTCTAGGAAAAACACACTTTCCGCAGGAACCCTACTATATATATATATATATATATATATATATATATATATATATATATATATATATATATATATATATGGGTAAGATCAAATAAAAAGTTTATTTTGCCTAAGTAGGATGAGAAGGAATCTTAATCATTCATTTTTCAAATCAATGGCTAAGATTAAAGTGTAGGAGA
The DNA here is from genome assembly GCF_002127325.2 of Helianthus annuus. Lineage (NCBI taxonomy): Eukaryota > Viridiplantae > Streptophyta > Magnoliopsida > Asterales > Asteraceae > Helianthus > Helianthus annuus. Next base: position 164,947,855 of record NC_035446.2, read on the forward strand.
AAGGAGGAGTGCAAGGGTATATTGGGAAAATCCTATTTATGGACTTTCTCTCCCCACATGCAAGACACATGCATATTTCACCCCCATTTTTTAAACGTTCATAACTTTTTTATACGACATTATTTTTTCATAAAAATTTCACCATAAAATCGAGCGTCTTTTTATCTTTAATTTGAGTACCATATTGCTATATAAAATATGAAGACTAAAAAAACCCACTAAAATGTGTTGTATTTCTATGTTGTATAACATTTTTTGTGCTGGATTTTTGTACTATATTTTTGTACTAAATTTTTTGTGCTGAATTTTTTTGTCTTAAATTTTTTTTTCTCAATTTTTTGTACTGGATTTTTTTGTACTACATTTTTTTGCTAATTTTTTTGTGCTATATTTTTTGTACTAGATTTTTTTATGCTATATTTTTTTGTACTACATTTTTTGTGCTATATTTTTTGTACTACATTTTTTGTGCTATATTTTTTTGTACTAGATTTTTTGTGCTAGATTTTTTTGTACTAAATTTTTTTTTGTATTTTTAGAAAACAAAAGGGGTGCCACATGTCATTTTCACTCCTATTTATAAAGACTAAAATGCCCTTGATTCCTACTTATTAGGAGTGCCACATGTCATCATCATAATCCTTCTTAGGCTACTTAGGCAAAATCCACTTTTTAGTGGATCCTTCCCGCTATATATATATATATATATATATATATATATAGAGTAGGGTTCCTACGGAAAGTGTGTTTTTCCTAGAAAGTCTAGGAATCGATCTTGTCCATCCGATTGGTGTTTTTAAGGGTTAAGATTAAATCAATGGCAATCTTGTAATAATTAACTATATTTAATAGATTGTTTTAAATGAGTAGGGGTAATTTCGTCCTTATGTGTGTTTTAAACCAATCAAAAATAACCGCCAGAGATCACATCTCCTTAACTCACGCCAATTTCCCTCTCTCTCTTTCTCTCTCTAAACCCAAATTCGGAAACCCCAAAATCATACCAAAAATACCTAAAATCATGGATGAAGATAAGAGATTTTCCTTGTTCCATATACGTATGATCAAGCTTTCATTGTACTGCGTGTTTTACAAAGCGATTACGGGTGATTCTTGTTTGTAATTGACGGTATTTTGCTGGTTGCAGGGAAGAGATTCAAAAAGCAGGAAACTTTGGAAAGGATAGATAGCAGCGGAAAAGTTACCGGAAGCCGATCGAAAGCTGGGGCGAAATCTACTGATGTAAAACACATTTGTATGAATCTGCTTGCTGTTAAAACACAGCTGTATGAATCTGAATTGCTGTTAAAACACAGCTGTATGAATCTGAATGATAAAACACATTTGTATGAATCTGCTTGCTGTTAAAACACAGCTGTATGAATCTGAATGATAAAACACATTTGTATGAATCTGCTTGCTGTTAAAACACGGCTGTATGAATCTGAATGCTAAAACACATTTGTATGAATCTGTTTGCTGTTAAAACACAGCTGTATGAATCTGAATGCTAAAACACAACTGTATGAATCTGCTTGCTGTTAAAACACAACTGTATGAATCTGAATGCTAAAACACAACTGTATGCATCTGCTTGCTGTTAAAACACAATTGTTTGAATCTGAATGCTAAAACACAACTGTATGAATCTGCTTGCTGTTAAAACACAGCTGTATGAATCTAAACGCTAAAACACAACTGTATGAATCTTCTTGCTGTTAAAACACAACTGTATGAATCTGAATAATAAAACACATCTGTATGAATCTGCTTGCTGTTAAAACACATCACCAAGAACAAACTGTTAAAACACAGTATCAAGAACATGCTGATAGATTCCAGCAAGAAAACGAAGGAATTATTGATATTACGTGAGATTAGAAATCTAAAATAAAAAATTCCGAAATTTATGGATAGTTGGTTATTGAAGATAATTTCCTAAAATAAAAATAGATTGTGAAAGTACATAAATGCCCTTTTAGATAAAATCCTTCAATGCCACATGTCGCGTTCTTATTGCTTCCTAGACTTTCTAGGAAAAACACACTTTCCACCCAACTCCTACTATATATATATATATATATATATATATATATATATATATGTGTGTGTGTATTTTATTGTTTTGCTTGGTGCTCACTCATATCTCATTCTAACCAATAAAAAATCAAATCCTTGGTCACCAAGGCAATGATAACAGCTGTTATAACAGGTGTAAGGACCTGATTAATCCTCCTAACACATGTATTGATCCAATTCAAATCCAAAAACTATATATAGGCCTAGAACCCATCCAATTCATTTGCTCACTTTTTATTCTATCATTCTTTCTCTCAAATCTGGACCTTCCTAAGCTGATTGGAACTTAATTCTTGTAGAAAAGATAGCATGGACTCTTTGTAAGTGCTATAACTTATTCTATAGTTCAGATTTATGTTCTATCAACCGAAAAGTCAAATATTGCATATAAACTTTGACTTTCGGTCTATACTCTCATGGTCCAGCCACTGATCGAATTGAAAGTGGGTATGAGACCATAGTTAGGTAGGTGATTAACCCCTGAAAGGGCACCTCCTAATTCCTTCGTTTGCTTAGTTAATTGTCGGGTCAAACCGTTTAGGTAAAAAGTCAAACTTGGCAGCTTTGTGCATTTTAATTAAAACCATAGATGCAGATGTTATAAATGATATTTTGGCACTCTAATAGCTTGGTAATTACTATTAGAACATGTCTAAGCTGGTCCAACTCGAAAATTCTAAGTTTAGGGTCGGTTCGCAACCGAAAGTCGCAAAAGCTTGACTTTGCTTTGACTTTTCAGTTCTGACCCGATTAAGCTTGATTCTTTCATGTTTTAAGCTTCCATTAGGACCATATTATTCAGTAGTATAACCCTCTGGAGTTATATTGCATGGTTCCTTGTGGTTTGAATTATACGCTAGTTTCCGCTATTATGCTTATAAACGCCCATTTTGCCCTTTTGACATAAGAATGAGATTTTTAGAAATGTGAGAAGACAAAAACCTTTGTTACGGATATATAAGCTTGTCCCGAAAATTTGACATCAGTTCTTGGTCCCAAATAGGAGTTATGCTCGATATCGTAATTAGAAGCTTTTAACTAAGTAAATTGTGATATCTTGCATAAAGCATGTTTAAACTTGGTTTTTGACCCGAAACTCATTACCTACTGTTAAGATATTATTTTTAGGGATTGTTGGAGTTATTGATCAGATTATAAACTGATCATATCATAGAGTTCTCGTATTATTCGGTAAACGACGATAATACCCTTTTCATGCATAAAATGAGATTTACAAATAATTTGAATGCCAAACCTTTTTCTACTGATTTCATATATTAAATAAATTATTTTAAGCATTCAAAAGTGATCAAAATCTCAGATTTCCATAAAACCCCTTAATTATCGTCAATTAGCGATTTTTACGCTATTTAGGTGCATAGTATGGTTTTAAACCATAATTAACACCTAAGACTTGTTACCTACTGAATTCTTAAACAAGTTTTAATATTATTACAGTAGGTATAAGTCGAGAACTCAGACTTCCAAAAATGCCCGTAAAAGCATATGTGAAATGACCAAAATGCCCTTTCGGGACATAGTTTGGCCATCAATGGTAAACCTCACATATGTATGATATCTTACTGATGTAATGAGATAAAATAAATATTTTTTTACTGATTAGAAAGGACCAGAACTTTAGTTTGTTATAAAATCTCTTTTATAAGTATTAAAATTACCAAAATGCCCTTACGGGACTTAAAATGGTTTTAAATACTTTTTGGGCATATATGTTGACATCCTACTGATGTATTAACATATCCTAAGCATAATAACATATGGAACTTGTATATGATTCATTTGGTTACCCGTTACGCATTTTACGCGTTCGGATCGGTTTATGTAACTAGTTTACGGATGTTTGCCGAAACGGGTTTAACCTTATTGTTTTTGACTCAAAATCCGGAATGTGTTTAGTTTACCCATATTATACAAGTATCCAAACTTGTTGGGTCTAAATAACATTCTATTCCGGTCATCGCTTAATCTAGCGTATCTTACCGCTTTAGATACTTCAAGCTAGCCGGTCTAAGTCTATGACTTAAATAAAGACCATTAGCATTCTGAATTTGGTTATATATTACCATCACTACAGACTAGAGCCACCCGATAAAAGCTACCTGCATTTAGATAGATTGGATACGACTGAGTTATATTGCTGTGAATCAAGTATTAGCTCAGGTAAATACTTTTAACTCTTTTTCCCTTATACGGGCTTGGGATACGGTAAATTAATACCGCTTGGTCGGGTGTGGATCAATCAAATGCCGGATTGTGGCTAGTAAATCCACAAAAACCTGTTTTGATACTGTTCTGTTAATGACTTAAACATTGGGGGTTAACGACCGTGTCCTGGATATATCCTTGGCTCATTCATTTGTAAATGCCCACAATAAATGCGCAGGGTGTAGGCATACACCGAAAGATGCCAATAATAAATTATTACCCACAAGTTGGGGATAACTCCTTTATGGGTTTTAAAAGTGGTGTGTCGTTTAATCATGTCTCAGTCTCTGTACTGGGCCCCAGATGTACGGTAAACATGTAATTCAGTATACAAGATTTTTATTAAGAATTGTCCCAAGTTTTAAAAAGTTTTGTGCCTGGTGCACTTAAATCAATTTTCATAAACTCTTTTCAAATGAGTCGGTTAAATTGTATTTACCAGTGAAAACTGACGTACTTTCAAAAGGCTAAGTGGCAGGTACTACTCGTAATAGGCTGGGAGTTGCTCGGTGTCGAAAAAGAGGATCTTGCAAATCCTCAAAGATACCATAAAGTCTGCTAAGCTTCATTTTAAACATTCTGTAATGATCCCCCTGTGATATTACAGACTCGTCTTTAATAAATACTTTGATATTTTTATACATTGAGTTTGTAATAATATTTTTATATTTCCTAGACTTCCGCTGTGCTATTTTGTGTCTGTTTGACTATGATGATATCAACTACGTCACGTTACCCCACCGGTGATACGTGGAATATTGGGGTGTGACATTGCAACTTTTCGTCAGTTGGGAATTTTCGTTTCCGTCGAAATATATTATTTCATTTCATTATATTTTCATTTACATTTAGGGGTATCTTAGTATTTGCTCAGGTGTATCCCCTATAAATAAAACGATAAAAAAACGAAAACTACACCTCGTCAAGAAAGTTGAGGGGCGTCCCGGGCAACTCCTGACACCCATATAAGTCCGCCCCTGCACTAAACATAAACAAATTATAACATAATTACACAATATTTAAATCACATCAATCCTTCCAAAGAAGGGATTTGTGTTTAATTCTACTTTAACATCCATTGGTGTTAATCCTAGTTGGCATCCGTTAACACTTGTTAAACCGCTCCTGAAGGGTGTTAAGAGGCATTAAAAACTTCACATGTTAAGATGTTAACTAGGAGAGAGAGGGAGAGAATCAAGCATTGCAAAATTTGTACACACACAACATATATATATATATGTATGTATGTATGTATGTATTTTAATTAATTTTAAAGGGAGTTAATGAGGTTAAACCATTTCTTTGGTGTGTTATGAAGGTGAAAGAGGATCAAGTAGGTGATGTGGTGCCTACATGTAGTTAAAGGGCGTGAAAGTATACCCAATAGCCTTAGGGTATATTTGGCAAAAGTAGCTGGTGGGTGGTGGCTGAAAGCTGGTAGCTGGTGGGTGGTGGCTGAAAGCTGGTGGTTGTAACTTTTTAGATATATTTATGCGTTTGACAGAGTAGCTGGACCTTTTAATAAAATATATAAAATGACTAAAATGGACATAACTAAAAAGTTCATTATCTTTAGAGGTTAAAATAGTCATTTTTCTCTGAAACCTTGTATCTTCTTCTAAACGCTACTAGTAGGAGTGTTCAACCAAAAGCTTCAAACTCCAACCTAAAAGCTTCAAGCTATTTTAACCAAATAAGGCTTTTTATTGAGTAGGAGTTTTTTTCTTAAAAACTTAAAGCTAGAAACTCCTAAAACCTTCATTTCAAACATACCCTTAAACCACATACAATTAAGGGATTTTATATCCATCAACTTTTTATTCACACTAACTTCTTTGTTTGAGAATTTATATTCGTTCCGAGTTTTCTAAATACATCAACACGCTACAATTACAATACTATGAACAACTCGCTTTTGGAAAACGTTTTTCTGGATCGTCTCATAAAAGCTCAAATCATGAGACAAAACTTTTGTTGAAGAAAATATACCAATACTTTGATTAAACAGCGATAATATTAACTAAAACAATTTATCTTGATTTATTTTAATATCAATGCATATAATATAAAACTTCTCATATAACGTATCAAAACACATGATAACAATTGCATCATTTTGATAACCATTTTCGGTTCAAGTTATGCAACGATAATGTATCAATTGCCTATTTTGGTAGAGAGTTAACTTTCGTTTTCCTCCTTATGGTTTGGTTATTTTAACGGTTTTGCTCCAATAGTTTAAAAATAGCCATTTTCCTCCCTGATCTTTCGAGTTTGTCGCTAGTTTGCTCCCTGGCTCTAACTCAGTTAAAACGTTCAATTAAAAGTAGGGGTATTTCGGTAGTTTACTCCCTGACTCTAACTCAATTAAAACAATTAGTTAAAAGTCACGGTAGTCGTGGTCGGCAGGTGGTAGTTGCAGGCAGGGGCGGATCTACGAGGGAGGCAGGGGCTGTCTGGGACACCCCTCAACTTTTTTTGCGAGGGGATTTTTTTTTCTTTCCCCATTTTTTGTACCTTAGCAAATATTAGGATACACCTAAGCCTCAATAGACTTGAAAGAAGAAAGAAAATAAAGAGGTTTTAAAGTTTTCCGGCAGGTATCGAAGGTCCGGCGGCTGTGAAGGAGATGATGTATCACAGGTTTTGAAGACAAGATCCTTATTAAAAGTTTTTTTATGGGCTTGTAAAGAGTCGGCCCAACTATAGGTTATAAAAGTCAAAGCCTGATAGTTTATTATTGTTTTTATTTTCTAAGTTTTCTATAACTAGCTCAAAAGTTACTAAGTCACACACATCATTTGTCATCTTTCGCCACGCAATTTATGAAATAAGTACTTCTTTTCTTTTTATTTTTATTTTTAATTGTTATCTTGATAAACAATTAGGAATTGATAAGATGTAGGTAACACTTATTTGATTTTATATTATAAATAATTTATATATGTAAGATATCTGATTATGTATTTATAATTTTATATAAATGTTTCGTCAAATTTTGTGTTGTGTGATAGAACCCTTTTTTCAAAAAGTATTTTGAGAATCTTAAATTAAGTGTAGAGACTTAATCAAATCCATTGTAGAGACTTCATCACATCCTTCAATGAAAATAATAATAAAAGAAGTTGATATGAAGTTAAATTATCTAAAGATGAAATTGTCGGTGGCCCGGCACTGCGTAAAACAGTCAAATAACATACGAGAGAAGGTAAAACAGTTCTATTTATGCCCCCCCACTTTAATAGTTCTTTTTTCGCTACCGGAGAAGATGATAGATTTGCAAAATCGAATTAAATATGTGGCCTTCTTGTCTAACGGGGAAACCAGAAAAAATCGTTCATTTCGTTTAGTTATCGGATATTGATGGAAACGTTGGTTTATTATCGTGTTTTTTTTTTCATTTATATTGTATGAATGTACGGTTAAAAAAGTTAGGATACCCCTGAATTTTTCTTCTAGTTTCGCCACTGGTTGCAGGTGGTGGTGGATGGTTGTGGCCGGTAGAAAAAGTGGTTGGAAAGATGAGAAATTAGAAAAGAATTACTTATATACATGTAAATAAATAAGTTATAGGTTTATTTAGGTGAAAAGACTTACATGTCCTTGCTTTTAACTATAAAATTACCAAAATACCCTTCTGGTTAATAGATTTTTTGGATTGAGTTAGAGGTGGGGAGCTAAATGACGATAAGTTACAAAAATCAGAGAGAAAAATGACTAATTTTAAACCATTGGGATAAAACTGTTAAAATGACCAAATCACATGTACCAAAATGAAAGTCAACTATTTGGTAAATTAGCACTCTAAAAAATATTAAATACTTTCCGGTTCAAGTTATGCAACGCAACCCGAAAGACCCGGGTTCACTTCTTTTCTTCAAAATCAAAACCGTTCATTCGAGTTTGACCGCCTATCTGGACCTCAAACCGGGTTAAAACAAACCCGTTAAGAGAAATAAGTAACCGGTTTATCCGGTTCTCCATCGATTCATCATCCGACTATATATTAACCCTAACCTCCATAACTCGGTCTCGCCGGATTTTCAACGAAGAAATTAATAAAATCAAGTAAGTTTCTAACTTTCATTCTCTCTAATTCACGTTCATACAATCTTATTACAGTTAATCTTGCCTATGTTAGAAGATTAGATTAGAACATTGAATTTGATTCGTTAATTGTTGAAATTTATTATATTCACTAATAATAATGCTGTAAATTATTATTATTATTATAACAATACAGCTAAGCTAGTGTTTGAACGAACATATGGCTTCTGAATTAGAACCAGTGCCTGTAAATTCACAAAAACATGATCCAGCATGGAAGCATTGCCACATGTATAAAATTGGTGATAAGGTTCAACTCAAGTGTATCTATTGTGGGAAGATGTTTAAGGGTGGTGGGATTCACCGGATTAAAGAACATCTAGCGGGTCAAAAGGGTAACGCCTCGAGTTGTTTGAGAGTACAGCCGGATGTTCGGTTGTTGATGCAAGAGAGTTTGAATGGGGTTGTGGTGAAGAAGAGGAAGAAACAGAAGTTAGCTGAAGAAATCACGAATTTTAACTCGGGGGGTGAGGGTGATTCGTTTGCGAATGCCGATGTTTTGATGCTTCCTGTTCCGGAAAGTGTTGAACCGAGTTCGAGTTTGTTGGTGAATCAGGAAGAGGAGAGTGTTGTGAGTAATAAGCGAGGTGGAGGTAGGAGAAAGAAAGGGTTTAGAGTGAGAAAAGGGTCGAATGCGCTAGCTTTGGTTGACTCTGTATATGACGATTCGAAAAAGGTTAACCATCAAGTTAGTTTAGCAATCGGGCGGTTTTTGTTAGACGCTGGTGTACCGTTAGATGCTGTGAACTCTGTACATTTTCAACCTATGATTGATGCGATTGCTTCGCAAGGATCGTCGGGAGTTGTGGGACCGTCTTATCACGATCTTCGAAGCTGGATTTTGAAGAGTACGGTTCAAGAAGTGAGAACTGATGTTGATCAATGCATGGGGAGTTGGGGGAAAAGTGGTTGTTCTGTTCTAGCTGATGAATGTACATCGGAAAATGGTAAAACGTTTCTGAATTTTTCGGTGTATTGTCCTGAAGGGTTAATGTTTCTTAAATCTTTTGACGCAACCAACATTATGAACTCCACCGAAGCTTTATTCACCTTGTTTAAGGAAGTTGTTGAAGAAGTTGGAGTGAGAAACGTGTTACAAATTGTTACTAAAAACGAAGGGCGTTACGTAGAAGTCGGGAAACAAATAGCCGACAGTTTTCCGACCATTTTCTGGACTCCATGCGCAACGCATTGTGTAGATTTGATACTAGAGGATTTTAGAGAACTTGAATGGATAAGTACCATACTCGAACAAGCCAGATCGATATCAAGGTTTATTTACAACCACAGCTTTGTTTTGAATATGATGAGACGGTATACTTTCGGAGTCGACATTGTTGTCGTGGGTCCTACACGTGCTTCAACCGATTTCTGCACATTGAAACGGATGGTAAGTGTCAAACACAACCTTCAATCGATGGTAACCTCAGAGGAGTGGATGGAGTGTTCATACGTCAAGAAAGAAGAAGGATACACTACTTTGGATTACATAAGCAATCCGTCGTTTTGGTCCATGTGTACAGTAATCACCCATTTAACAGATCCTTTATTGAGACTTCTGAGAATTGTCGGTGAAAAAAAGAGACCGGCAATGGGGTATGTTTACGCAGGGGTATATCGAGCAAAGGAAGCAATTAAGAAAGAACTTGTTCAGAAGAAAGATTATATGGTTTATTGGAACATAATAGATCGTAGGTGGGAACAACTTAATCGGCATCCTCTTCACACTGCTGGTTTTTATCTTAATCCAAAGTTTTTCTATAGCACCGAAGGAGATATTCATCTTCAGATCCGATCATCAGTCTACGATTGCGTTGAAAGATTGGTTCCCGACACTACAATCCAAGATAAAATTGTTAAAGAGACAACGTTATACCGTGAAGCTGCCGGTGATTTCGGGAGGAAAATCGCTATACGTGGCAGAGATACCTTATTTCCTGGTAATCTAAACGTTAACTTGAATTTATCGTAATTTGTGTTTAGTCTATAATCAGACTCTTACTTATTGTTTGACCATAGCTGAGTGGTGGTCAACATACGGAGGGGCTTGTCCAAACTTGGTTCGTTTAGCGATCCGTATTCTCAGTCAAACCTGCAGTTTGGTTGGATGTAAAACAAACAAGATTCATTTCCAACAAATTCACGAAACAAAGAATTACGTAGAACACCAGAGACTCAGTGACATTGTATTTGTTCAATACAACATGAGATTAAAGCAAATGTAAGTCTTAAATGTTTCTCATTAGAGTTAAATGTCATTTTAGTCCCTGTGGTTTGGGTCATTTTGCCAATTTAGTCCAAAGGTTTCATTTTTCACTTGTGGGTCCAAAAAGGTTTCACCGTTGCCATTTTAATCCACTGGTTTAACTTCATCCATTTTTTCTGTTAACGAAAAGGCCAATTCGGTCATTTTATATGGCCGAATTGCCCTTCTAGTTAACAGAATTACATATAAAATGACTGAATTGGCTTTCTCGTTAACAAAAAAAAATGGATGAAGTTAACCCAGTGGACTAAAATGGCAACGGTGAAACCTTTATGGACCCACAGGTGAAAAATGAACCTTTGGACTAAACTGGCAAAATGACCCAAACCACAGGGACTAAAATGGCATTTCACTCTTCTCATTATTTCGTTCATTTTGTTAAGTAGATTCTTTTCATAAAGGTAAAGGATTTGATATACAAATGATTATGTAGGTTCTATAATAAAGAGCAGGAAACCCCTGACCCCATTTCATATGACAACATCAATTTTGCTGAAGCGTGGGTAACCGAAAAGGAGATTCACGCAGATGAGATTGGTAGATCTGATTGGATGACGGTTGATCCACCGTTAGGCAATGTCATGATTTTAGGACCCGAAGTTGATGATATCGAAACCCTTGGTGAAGGTAGTTCTCACTTTCATTTAAGTTTTTACTACTTAGGAGAAAAGTGTAAAAGTAGTCAAATATTTGCCATGTAAAAAAGAGTAAACTATACGGATAGTCCCTGTGGTTTATCACAATTTTGGATTTGGTCCCTAGCTTTCCAAAAGTACACGGATGGTCCCTGTGGTTTGCACTTTGTAACGCATTTAACTTTTGTCAAAAGTACATGGAGGGTCCCTGTGGTTTGCACCTTGTAACGCATTTAGTCTCTTAACTTTTGTCAAAAGTACATGGATGGTCCCTGTGATTTGCACTTTGTAACGCATTTAGTTAACTTTTGTCAAAGGTACATGGATGGTCCCTGTGATTTGCACTTTGTAATGCATTTAGTCCCCAACTTTTCTCAAAAGTACATGGATGGTCGCTATGGTAGTGTGGTTTGCACTTTGTAACGCATTTAGTCTCCAACTTGGACCTCCTAAAACCTTTAGGTTTGTTGGCTGGGGACTAAATGCGTTACAAAGTGCAAACCACAGGGACCATCCATGTACTTTTGGAAAGCTAGGGACCAAATCCAAAATTTTGGAAAACCATAGAGACTATCCGTGTACTTTACTAAAAAGAACAACATTGGAGTCTCTACTTGCCAGATTTTGTGTAGTGACTGCTGATAGTTCATGCGCTCTTGATTTGATTATAGAAAAAAACGTAAATTTCACGAGGCTTTATCTAGAGTCTTTAACGTGCAGGGTTTGATGATCATGAGATATTTGATAGGTTGAAAGACATTGGAGACGAAATCGTCGAAAATGATGTACAAGAAGTAGGTAAGCTTTGTTAGTTTTCGTTTCTTTCATTCTTAGTTTCAGACATCATATTGTGTCGAGATTCGAAGATACGGATGATCTATTTTACCATCCTGTAAAATGTTGTTCTAATGTCATATTTATGCGTTAATTAAAAGAATAATTTCCTCACATGTTCCATGAAAGTGTAGTTGGAAGATCGATAGCTATATCTTTTATGATGTTGAATCGTAATCTACCCAAGCTTGATAATTGGATGTATTGCCATTGTTGATAATGTTTATGAGTCCAAGATATCGATTTGGTTGAGCTCCGAAGAGCTCTTTGATCGGACAGATGATAAAAGCCAGTCCATGACCACGTAAACCTTTTAAAAAGAGGTAGAACAGGAGAGAGTAGAGGTGTTCATAAACCCGTTGAAACTGATTAAACCGAAGTAAATCAGCCGGTTCACCCGGATTGGGATCCATATGGTTTGTCCCAGGCCACGGATTGAAAAATCGTGTTTAAGTTTAAAGGTTCGGCCAACGGTTTATGTCTTTAACATTTTTGCCAGTTTTGAATATTTGTGTAGCATTAATGAACCCTGCGATTAATTTTTTTTATTTAAACCAATGATTTTAAAAGAACTTGCTCAAACAACAAAAGTGAACCGGTTTTGGACGGTTTGGTCTATCTGGCCGACCTAGTCAACCCCACTGGTTTGGTTTGTCGTTTTCTAAAACTGTAGGTACGTTCTCGCCCTAAAATTTTGTCACAACTGGCTGAGCTGGACAATGTACACCCCTGTAAAGGGGTTTTAGTAGCGGGTTCTTGAAACTAATCAGACATTGAATATGGAACAAAGCTGAGTTAGATGTCAACCCCTTGACCGTGTAGATACCCCTGTGAGGGAGCAAGGTATCCGCTCTATTCACTCCCGCATTTACACGATATTGCTTTCTCTCTCTCTCTAGAGAACCAAAATACCAAATGTATATGATGCGGCCTAGTAATTTCATGTTTTAAAATAATCTACTCCTATATTTATACCATTGTTCACTACGGGATTCGAACCTTAGTCCTCATGGGGAGGGACACCTTGATACTGCTAGGTCAAAAACCCTTTGGTCCCGACAATTACGTAATAGGGAATTTGTTGGACCCAAGTGTAAACCATCATCAACTATCTTGGCATAAATGTATAGAGTTGCACAACTCAGGTTTTTTCCCCAAACCCATTCAGGTTTGAACCAGTGTCGGTTTGCGTCAACAAAAGTCAAATATGGTTTTTGTTGGAACCACGTTGGAGAAAGTCAAAGGACCAGGTTTAAGTGCTTTAAAGGCGACTTTTGACCAGGTTGGAATTGACCTTCAAGCATAGTGCTATAACCCGATTACAACCCTACGGTTTGGGTCGGTTTGCAACCGGTTCTTGCCAAACTAGTTTCGATACCTGTTCCGGGTTACCTTACGAGCAAATAATTACGAAAATGGCACCGCGTTTTTTTTTTTTTTTTTTTTTTTTCATGTCTTTCGTATGTTTTGTACGATAAGGCTGTTTGTATGTGAACTTAACTCTATTATCAAAACCAAAGGTGTATTTTAGAATATGCGACAATGTATGTATTAACATAAACTTTGAAGATTCATGAAAAACAATTCAATTTTAATTTTAAACAATAACTATATAAGATGTAAAGTTAATAAACAAAATGTTGTTAGATCCTAAATGATACTAGGAACCCCATTTATATTAAAAATTTAAAATGAACAACATTATACCAATAAGTTGCTAAGTCATTTGTGACCAAGAATACTTATTTGTTCAAGAAATTATGTAACCAATAAGTGCATAAAATAAAACTAGTTTAGCATAGAAACACTTTACCCAAAATGACAAATAAAGATCGTGTGGTAACAGAAAGCCTAACCTCAAAAAGCCACTCTTCACAGCCAAGTCTAGCCATCAACTCAACAACCACTATTTATCTGCCACGTGGCATTTCATTCAATCTTCGTTATGTGGCCGTTAACCTTAACAATTCTGGTACACTCGTTACCACTATAAGTCCCTAAACCATCCTCTTAACTCATCCTCACTTCCACTGCTCACTCTTCTCAACCCCCTCCCACATTTACCGGCGATCAATGGCGACCGCTGTCTCAACCTTCGGAGCCACCGTCAACCGCACCCCGGTACTCCTTTCATCCGTCACTTTTCTTTATTATTATCATCATTTTTTACACCTAAATACCACATAACGTGCACTTTTTTTTATTATTGATAACTTTTTACACCTAAATATCGATTGCGCTTTATTTATTGTCAACATTTAAGTTAATTGTTTTATTCATGAATATATGTACTAATAACTATATGAATATGGCATTGTTATGACAGTTGAGCAGTGGGGTTGCTGCAGTCCCAAACTCAAGCTTCTTGGGTAGCAACTTGAAGAAGATAGTGAACTCTAGACTCGTCAACAACAACAAGTTTTCGCCTTCCAAGATCTTGGCAGCTGAGAAAGAGATCGAGGAAACCCAACAGACCGATAAAGACAGATGGAGAGGACTTGCGTACGATATGTCCGATGATCAACAAGACATCACCAGAGGAAAGGGTATGGTTGATTCCCTCTTCCAGGCTCCACAAGATGTTGGAACTCACTTTGCCGTCATGAGTTCCTATGAGTACATCAGCACCGGTCTTAAGACGTAAGTTTATTATAATCAAATCCCTTTAACTAGATTAGTTATCTTTAGAATTGATTATTTTTTTATATTTGAAATTAATTAAGTGTATGCATGTTCAGATACAATTTGGACAACAACATGGGTGGATTCTACATCGCTCCCGCTTTCATGGACAAGCTTGTTGTTCACATCACCAAGAACTTCATGACTTTGCCCAACATCAAGGTCGGTTTCTAATTCTTGTTGTCGATTAAAACTCAAGAATATTGTTTAACAAATGTACCCATAGCAAAAGCTATTGGGTAGGGTCAGGGGAGGGTAACACGAGGATAAACTTACTGACGGCTCAAAAGCAGAGCTGAATCTCAGTGGATCGTGACAGCAATTCAACAAAATTATTTTTGTTGATAAATTCTCTAACAATTTTAACATTTTACTATCTTCAGGTGCCTCTTATTTTGGGAGTATGGGGAGGCAAAGGTCAAGGAAAATCTTTCCAATGTGAACTTGTGTTTGCTAAGATGGGAATCACGTAAGTCTTATTTCAATAACCTTTGACTTTTTAGGTCAAACATGTTTATAGCATCATGTTGACTTATGGATGTCTTATTCCAGACCTATCATGATGAGCGCCGGAGAATTGGAAAGTGGAAACGCTGGAGAGCCCGCAAAGCTCATCAGACAACGGTACCGTGAAGCAGCCGATATCATCAAGAAGGGGAAAATGTGCTGCCTCTTCATCAACGATCTTGATGCTGGTGCAGGTAGAATGGGTGGAACAACACAATACACAGTCAACAACCAGATGGTCAACGCTACCCTCATGAACATTGCTGATAACCCCACCAATGTCCAACTCCCTGGAATGTACAACAAGGAGGAGAACCCACGTGTCCCAATTATCGTCACTGGTAACGATTTTTCGACGCTGTATGCTCCTCTCATCCGTGACGGACGTATGGAAAAGTTCTACTGGGCTCCCACTAGAGAGGACCGTATTGGTGTGTGTATCGGTATTTTCCGTACTGACAATGTGGCCGACGAAGACATTGTCAAGCTAGTAGATACTTTCCCAGGACAATCCATCGGTAATATTTCCCTTCGGTATTAAGTAAATTATACGTCATACTGAAATGATTACGATGACACTAAAATCACCAACAAACTGACGGAACATTTGTTACAATGTGTTTGGTGGTTTTAATTAGATTTCTTTGGCGCGTTGAGGGCTAGAGTGTACGATGACGAAGTGAGGAAGTGGATCGGAGAAGTTGGTGTTGAAACCATTGGAAAGAAGCTTGTGAACTCAAGGGAGGGACCCCCGACATTCGAGCAACCAAAGATGACAATAGAGAAGCTCCTAGAGTATGGATTTATGCTTGTTCAGGAACAAGAGAACGTGAAGAGAGTCCAATTGGCCGAAACCTATCTGGACTCCGCGGCTCTTGGAGACGCTAACAAGGATGCCATGGAAACCGGCAAATTTTTTGGTTAGCCCACAAACTTACTCTTAATTACCTCAAATGTTTGATCAAACATAATATAAGAATATAACTAACTTGTAAATATATGCAGCGGACAAAAAGGAATAGAAAATGCAGATGTCTGGAACACTTGATATGATGATGGAAGCTGCATCTATATATCTTAGGCTTTTTAAGGTTTTTCATTAAGAATGTCAAATATTGTGTTTTTTTCCATGGATTTTTATTGTCATTTTGTAAATTTTGTTTGTTGGTAGAAAAAGTGAATTTGGTTTCACCTTTTATTTTCTTCATTCATGTGGGCTCTCAAATGTAATCACATTTAGTAAGGTGTTCTTCAGTTTCTTCGGTTTCGATTTAATGCATCTTTACACCATTGCCAAACCTTGTCCCATTCTTAACACAATGCACACATACCATGAATAAACACAACATAATCTCATCTATAGTGAAGCTATTGATAGGGTCTGGGAAGGGTAGGATGTAAGCAAGCCTTACCTCTATCCCAGGGGATAGCGAAGCTGCTTCCAGTGAGACCACCAGCTCCAAAACCATACCATGAATAAACACCGATAAGTTAAACTACGTAATATTACCATAATACTTATTAAACCCCATCATCATCGTCAACGGCGTATCCTTCAAATTCTCATACTCACTTAATAAACATCCCTTCAAAACAGAATTGGTGTAGCTAATCGAGTCCAATATGCAACTAAATAAACACCCCTTTTAGAATGCAAGGATTACCCCGTTTTGCCTATCAAACCCTTGAGTGCGATTGCTACTCGCATTATCAACAATAATAGACATAAATGTATGCAAATCGCACTAACAAACGGATCCCTATAGCTCGTCTAATATCATTTTCTTAATGGCTAGAAATAGATTAAAAGTTATCTATATAATGTTTGGTTAGACACATAATTAGTTGAAAAGATATTAATGTATCAACTCTCAAAGAAACACTGAGAGTTTAGCTTTAAAATAGCTTTTTCATCGGTAAGAAACTAAGAATCCCTTGTTAGTTGTTGGTGCACATCGTGATAAAACTTTAATGTGTCTATTTATGTTACAACTTGCATTTGTTGGTGAAAACAAAATAGTCCAATACTCCAGTAGAGGCCCAAATAGAAGGGTTTCGTTCATAGCTCAAAGCCCATTAGGCTGACGTAGTTTGTACTAGTGGTGCACAAATCGGGTTTTCTGAATACCTGGTTCCGGGTATGGAACCGGGTTCAAGTACGACCGGGTTCTACAAAATCGGGTATTGACAATACCCTAGCCGGGTCCGGGTTTTATATAAAAAATGTATACCCTATATACCCGGGTTCGGGCAGGGTTCGGGTCGGGTTTTCTAATACCCGGGTATTATAATACCCTATTTTCGGGTTCGGGTAGGGTCGGGTATGGATCGGGTTGGGTTCGGGTATGCCTTGGGTATTCATTTTTTTGGATAAATCACAGAAATATAAAATGCAAAACCTTTTTATTTCATAAAACATAGAAATACATGACACCTAAATAATCATTGAACCAGATCGAATAAGATGATGAACATAGATAGTTTCGAATAACTTGATCGTCTTCGTTTATTGTTCGTCATCAAAGACCCCTTTTATAGGGTATAGAGATAATGTAAACCAAACAAATGATCATAATACACTTTCTAACGGCTATATAGCCGTTACCAAGGTACAAAACTCGAAAAAACACAAAAAAATGAAAAAACCTGAACAGGGTATTGGAAAACTCGGACCGGGTATTGAAAAAACCCGGTTCCGGGTTCGGGTTGAAACCGGGTACTCGTAAAACCCGGGTTGAAAACAGATATAAAAAAACCCGGTTCCGGGTTCGGGTTTTATAACATAAATGCATACCCAACCCCTACCCTATGGGTAGGGTCGGGTTCGGGTTCGGGTATAAAAAACCCGGGTTTTATAATACCCGGTTCCGAGTTTTATTTTCGGGTCCGGGTCCGGGTTCGGGTTTTTTGTGCACCACTAGTTTGTACTTCGTAAGACACTAACATAACACCTAGTGCACATACCGGGTCGGTTCTGGGTTACAAACCGGTTTCAGTTTCAAAACCGGTTTTTTCAACCTCTACTAAAACCTAGTTTTTATCGATTATAATGGTTTTGGCTATTTTGTTTTAGTTTTACAATGGTAATAAACTCATATTTATATATTTTAAAGTCACTCAACTTTTATTATGTGTTTGAAGTTTAAAAAAAGTAACCTAGATAGAATTATATACGAATCCAAATTACTAGTTGTTAGTTTTTTTTTTTTTTTTTTCAAATTAACTTGAAGTATGAGGAAAGTATGAAGGAAAAGATCACAAAATAGTAACTAGGTTACATAATTGTTCAAACTAAGTCAAGTTAGAAAAGAAATAATCATTAAATAATAACCAAAATTCATGTATGTTTCATTTAGGTCACTTAATTTTTTTAATATTCATTAAAGAATTCACAAGATTGAAACATCTAATGAAAGTTAAATGACTTAAAATAAAAATAACAAAATTGATAGACTTGTATTATTTAACACTTATAGAGTGAATTTGTCCTTTCTTTTATCTGACACTATACATTGTGTAATTAAGTTATTTTTAAGGTGTTTTACGAATCAAATATATTATACTGCAGAAAAAAGAAGGGGGTGAAAATTTAAATTCAAACAATTAGTCTATGTCAAACCACATTTCTACTGGCTGAGACCACCCGTAGTGGAGCGTGATTTTAAAAAAAAATTGCAAAAAAACGCCCGGTAACGCCCACACCCCCATTACGGCCGGCGTTTTCCGACGTTATTTTTGAAAAAAAATGGGTTTGGCGTTATTTAAAAAACGCCAGAACTTCATTTGGTTGTCCAATGAAAGCTTGTCATGTGTGTATAATATTTGTGTGTGTTTATAATTAGTTTTATTTAAAAAAACAAAAGAAAAGGAAGAAGAGAATGATTTTTTTTTTGAAGTTGCAGGTGGTGGGGAAGAAGAAGAAAGGAAGAAGAAGAAGGGGTAAAGCGACATTTGGTGGGAAAAAAAACAAAAGGTAATTTTCTTTTGTTTTTTTTTAACAAAAGGACCTTTAAAGTTACACCGAATTATTCTTGTTTTTTTTAACATTATTTTTTTTAGGTTTTTTAATTTTCTGTATTTTTATTTTCTGTTTTTTTTATTTCGGTTTCTTTTTTTTTTTTTCAAGTAGTGTAATTTTTATTTTAAATTAATGAAGTTTTTTATGTTTTAAATTAAAAAAATAATTGGGAAATGAATGCATGGGCGTTATTGGAATAATGCCCCACTACACCACTTTATGCTTGCCTTATGCTGACTGGGATGACACGTATCGTAAAACGCCCTATGATAAGAGCATTATATTGATTTACCACGGTCTGATTATAACTAATACATCAATACTTTCATAAAAGTTACTACAAAGTACAAACATTCAAAATTTCAAACAACACATGTTTGACTATATATTGACTATATATTCAACAGTTAGACCATGTGTAGTGGGGCATTATGGGGCATTATGGGGGCATTATAATAAAAAAAAACGCCCACTCTTCCATTACATAGGGCATTATGGGGCATTATGGGGGGAAAAAATTTGCTTGGGCATTATAATTATAACGCCAATTTGCACTTGTTGGAGGTATGACTTGAGTTGACCCACCAATGAGAAATCACTTTGTTTTTTTTTTTTCTTTTTAAGGATTGAAAGGGGCATTATCCCCACTACACCACTTTATGCTATAATGCCCCATGCTGACTGGGTTGCCACGTGTCGGATAATGCCCCATAGTGGGGGCATTATAACAAGTTACCACTACACATGGTCTTAGTCTATATGTCAAACCATATTTCTACTGGCTGATTATAACTAAATATAATATAATAGTTTACTCTCTGTTAGTAACTTAATATTGACTATATATTCAAAGTCAAAATTAAAAACTTTTCATCGTCAAATTAGGATGCCAAGAAATTATTTAGATGAGAAAAAAAAAAAAACATGTCAAAAGAAATTAAGTTTACTTGTTTTATAGTCTTTATTTATGATTTGCGCTAGATGTTGACTATCGTTGATTGGAAATGACGTAACCTATAGTTGTTAGATTTAGATATGTAACTGATCATAACAATTAAATTATAAATAAAAACGATTCCATGAAAAACTTTAATAAAATAATAACAAATTTAACGTAACTACTAAGTGGTAATGTCCAGTAACTAGCTCATTTAGTAGAGGTATTTGTCTATTAGATCACGTGTCTTCAAGCCCCCTTAGACATGAAGCGACATGTGGCATTCTAGTCAGCATAGGACATTATGAGGAGCGAAGTTCAAAAGTAATGTAGTAGTATAATGCCCTCCATTCCAATGATTATCTAATTATTTAATTTTGTGATTTTTTGTCATTTTCATCTAAATATTTGACAGAAAAAATAAAGCAAATTAGCCTTTTGGATGAAAATGGCAAAAATCTCAAAAGTGAAGGATTATTTATACAAAAAAGTCTTTATGGATGAAAATGACAAAAATAGCCAAACCTCCTGGACGATTTTGGTAATTAACTCTTTCTTTTTTAGGAAAGTACATAAAAATATTACTTAATATTAAAAAAACACACAAATAATACATAATCATTTTAATTTTCATTTTCGCTTTCGCCATACTCGTCTTCATCTTAATCTTCATCTTTCCTTTCTGTTTCACTCTCGTTTGGAATATACTGAACCGACCATGCATGTTAAACCAAATCCAACGCTAACGCGCAATGTGCTGTATTAGAACGTATTTGATTCGCATTGTAAACTCTTTCAACCATTGTTGCTTGCGGATATTATTGAATAGTGTCACGTATATAGTTTTGACAAATTGTTTTTTCTTCGTCTTCTAATAACATATTATGCATGATTATACAAGCATACATAACATCTCTCATTTTTTTTCTTTGGTCCATGCACAACAAAAATTTCTCAAATAATGGCAACGTTGTTGAAGAACCTCAAAGCATCTCTCAATGTCCTTTCGTGCACACTCTTAAACTTTCTTAAAATGTGCGTTTTTTTCATTGATTGGGTCGTTAAACGTCTTCACGATAATCAAATACTACGGATATATTCCATTATCCAAACAGTATCAGTGTGAGTAGTAGTTCCATTAGCCAAAAACGGCAAAAAGACGTCTTTGCTGCTTTACCAGAAATGAAATCCTTTACCACAGACGATTGTTCAACGTTTATGTCATTGCGTGAACCGACGACACCAAAGTAGGCTGACCAAACCCAAAGATCGTGTGAAGCAACCGCTTGAAGAATAACCGATGGTCCTTTTTGGTCACCACATGTGTGTTGACCTCGCCATGCGGTTGGACAATTATACCACGGCCAATGACTACAATCTAAAGTCCTAATCATGCCTAGTAAACCAGGTTCTTGTGAATGCACCTCGTAAAATGTTGTACATCGTACCAAGTGGACTTTCTCAGATAATGCATACCTTACAAATTTATTATTCCTTTTTAAAAAGAAATATATATACATGTATTAAACTAACCGAAAAAAGTATTATGAAAACTAAAATGTAAAATACAATTTTTGAAAAATTGTAGTATAACGTGACAGAAATACTCCAAGGAGTCGCATGTGTTTTCGCAGACATCTTTTTATTATTCCTTTATAAAAAAGAAATATATATACGTATTAAGCTAACCAAAAAAGTATTATGAATAACTAAAATGTAAAATACAGTTTTTGAAAAATTATAGTATAACGTGACAAAAATACTCCAAGGAGTCGCATGTGTTTTCGCAGACATCTTTAAATGTTAGAAGAATATATTGAAACTTTTTAGAAGAAATTGTTATTGAATACAAAAGGTTTATAAAGTAAATAAAACAACCATGTACTTTGGATATAATTAAAATGATAACATTAACAAAATGATGAAATTAAGTTTCTTTTGTACGAAATTAACAATAATAAAACCTATTAATCTAATACTTGTGCTTTTTGGAGATTCATAACCAATAACCTTGTATTCCTAACGAAATATCTTCGACTTCAATCATTTCATACCATCCAATAACACTAAATCTGGTATAAATAATGTTTACGAAAGCAAAGATATCATTAACAAGTTAACAAATTTCTCGGCCAAAACTTATTAAATAATACTAATCAGTAATATGAGTAATGCATTGTGAAATCTTGTATGACCATTAATATTCTCTCTACGGAACTTCATAAGCTACGTATTTCCATCAACAACTTTGACAGATACAATATGCTTATCATTTTTTTTCATTTTCGTGAACTTTTAAATAGCACATGACAATATATGTTATATAATTTAAATTTAAAAGTCATTATATAGTAAAATCATGAGCTCGTTTAGCCTCGCAAGACTAGTCAAATTCGATATGAGAGGCTTCGTGCTTGAGCTTGTTTATTATACAAGCTTCAATTCAGGCTTAAACTCGTTTAAGCTAATTTAAATTTAAGGTTTTAACAAGCCGATCTCTTGTAACTCAAGGGCAGATCGCCTTGTTTAGACCATAAGTTAAAATGGTGTACCTAATTGACTTGATTTATATGATAGCAGTTAAAGATGACATCGACAAAGATAGGGTGAAGAGGACGCCCCTTTTATGTACCCTAGTCCCCTTTGATACGTATATGGTATATTTTAACATTTAAAAAACTAGAAAACTGCTTAACTAAGTTTTATACTTAGATGCTCAAATTATAATAAAAAAATCGATGAGCATTGGAAAAGCTTTTAAGAACAATTTGACAAATAGAATATTGGTATTTTAACGTTTAGTTTGACTTGTGAATTCGACATGATTCAAAGGATGAGTAATACGTTTCTGAAGAGAACACACACTAAATGATAAGTATCTATAATTTAATTAGCGTTTTGTATTTTAAGTTGACCACTATACAATTTCAATTAGCGTTTTGTATTTTAAGTTGATTACTTCAGAAAGTGGACAAAGCCAACGACAAATATATATTATCTCTATTATATACAGAATAAGGTTAATAATATCATAAATAAATAAATAAATAAACAGTTGTACTTTCTCACTAAAAAAACTCACTTAACATTAACTCAAATTTGCTATATTAACACCTCTACATTTGTCTAGAATACATATATTTGCAAAAAAAAAAAAAATTATAATAAAAATCTATAACCTCTTAAATTTGTCAAAAACTAATAAAGTGACATTCAACTTTTTACACACAAAAAAAATGTAATCTTACTTTTGAGGAAGTTAAAGAATAACAAATCATTAAATACATGTATTCTAGACAAATGTATAGTCTTAAATGTAACAAAATCAGGTTAAAGTCGTACAAAATATTGAATCATGTAAACACTTTCATAATAAAGTATAACAACGCTCTTGGAATCTTAATCGCATGGTTTAGAAGGAGCCAAGGACGAGTATGTACTTTTTATTGTGAAACAACGTGTGTTCGAAATAGACCAAGACTTTCGTTTTATAGGTAAAAAAAAACAGTTTAATTGAGATGTCGAAGTGCTTCTTGAAAGATTGTGTTAGTTGGTAGTTAATTTGGTTATTGTCAGTTACTTCCTACTCGATGGTGTCGGAGGATTTATGGGATCTTCGATTGATCATTGACGTGTATTCAGACATACCTCAATAAGCTATTAGAATGCCGCCTATCATAATTTAGGGTGCCACAAATCTAGTGTATAATATTCACAGAAGCATTGAAGTTTGGCTCTTAAGGATTATGCATATCAAGATATCTATTGTATTACATAAAAAGATGTTTGACCGAGTGAGGTTTGGTAATTTTTTTTTGAACGGCCGACAAAATTATTATTAATAGTAGCAAGAAGCTACAAACCAAATTTACAACGTTTTACACCAACCTTAACACCACTACATTATTACATAACACCTAAATTGAACCGACTCCAGTTTTCCCATGAAAGGGTAACCATTTTCGATCGACTCTTTACCCATAAGAACGCCATCGACTTAATCTCATCCAAGGATTTAGCGACATTCGGGACCGCTTGTTTGAATACCACTTCATTTCAAACAAGATTGTGATAAAGAGAGGGACTCTATACTGAATGCCCAATAAACCAAACTTTTGTTTAAAGCAAGGTGGTGTCAATAAGAGTGGTTCACTTCTTGCAATTAGACTTTCTACTCCATAATTTTCACTTGCATAGTTGGATTAAGACTTGATTAACATACTTACTTTGTTGTGAATGGTAGGGTTGGCATAATAGGTCAGACACGACATGATAAGATAGATGGCCTGAGGGGCTAGACACAAACATGTATGATACGATAACTAATCGTGTAATTATTTCCATATATAACCGCGAACTTGCTTGGAAACAAATTAACACGACACGACCTGTTTGGGGACTTGTTTATGGACATGATAAATATCACATTTGTAGTGAAACAAAAATTGTTAGAAGTTCATAAAAGTCCTAACTAATACTTCATAATCCTTAACATGTCTCTGAAACAAAAATCCATATAGACCTTTTAAATAGCAAGGCATATGCCGTATAAACCTGTTTGGGGACTTGTTTTGAGAAAGTCGACATGTTTAAGACACTAAACCTCTTAAACTCAAACCCCCAACTTAGTTAACAACGTGTCATTTCGTATCGTGTTACAAGTCAATATTAAAAATTGTTAATCTAGTAAATAGTAACAATAAGCGGTGAAAAGGGCATAAGTTAGATATTCAAAATGATTAAATGTAAAAAAAATTATTGAAATACATATTACGGATGAGTATTTGAAATACTTGATTATTCAACTATTTCGAATATTTTATATTATTTTCTAAACTCCTAATGCTGGTTTGACCATTTAAGTTTTTCTACACAACTTTAATGTACATCCATCAAACTAATTTTAATATTAAAATAAGTTGACGTACGATAACTAATTATTTATATATTAACAAATTAACTATAAAATAGGTTTAAAACTATCAACTAACGGTCCAAAAAAATATAAAATCTTATGTACTAGGTCTCCTAATTATCTAAAAGTGCAGAAATATATAGTAATAAACACGGTATTAGAATATGTGATAATGTAATTATTGACTTTTACTTGGTTTAAATTAAATTATGAATTAAAAGAATTTAAATGAAAGTTCTACCAAATATTGAGAAAGACTTGCTTATGAAATCCTCTCTATAGATGTTATGTTTAGATTTAGAAAAAAAACAATAATAAAACATGACTTTAGATGTATTATATTTTTATTACTAGTTTAAGAACCCGCGAGGTTCGCGGGTGGACTAAAACACATATTTCATAAGTTTAATTTATTGAACTAATCGTTTGAATTAAATGACCGTTCAAGTAATAATAAATTAGTAAACTACAATGAAGGCAGCAATCTCATTAGAACATGCCTCTCATAGCAAGTGGCTAAGAGAAGACCCAGATTACATCAAAGTTAGATTTCGATTACATTAACACCCAATTGGAACCAACCATCCATGTCTAAATTCTCAATTTTTGCTTTATGTTTTAACCATAGGAAAGTTAGCTCCTGACTTCTTTCCACTCGTTGAATACTTTCCTCTAAGCACCTTTTGTTTAGCCTTTATTTGTTCGAAAGCTCCCATGCATTGTGTCTCAAAGCCAATCAATCAAATTTTACTATTTTCAAGTGTTCCATATGGGGTATGTACAATTTTGTTACAGGTCAAGATCCTAAGTTATATTATGTATTCTTGTAATTTCGTCCGTCAAAGTCGAATGATATCACCTGTTTACAATAAAATAAAAACATTAGCACACCGAAAAATGCAATGACATGCACTATGCAAAAAATAGAAGCACAACGCATGGGTGTAATACTTGAGCTAACAAAATGGTTTATTTAAAGAAAGGAAATGGGCCGAACGGGTTATGTTGTACCTCCCAAACTGGTTTCTTTGATCAAAACTAATTATTTCTTCAATAGTATGGTTTTTGCAACCATATTAACTTTTTAATTGTAAAATTTATAAACCAACAGTTTTCTTGTCGATCCAAACCCTTTAACTATTTAATTGTAAAATTTATAAACCAACAGTTTTCTTGTCGACCCAAACCCTTTACCAAGAGATTATCCCTTTAGATCCAACCCCTTAGACATACCAACATATAGTTTTAAAAAATCTATAACAGTGTATAAAACTGAGGATAAATTGGTATACCATCATAAGCAACAACTTTTACACCTGTTTCATTTCTTACCTTCTTTAAAAATGAAAACCCTTGGCCGGAAAAACTGGACCCGAATCGGCAAAACCCGAAAAAATCACAAATAGACTTCATTTGCTAAGCAAGTTAGCCTACACAATGTTCCTACATAACCGAACCGGACCTGACCTGGAATCACCAGATCCAGTTCCACCTAAACCCGGTCAAAACTGGACCCAACCAAACCGTTCATAAACCCGAAAGTAACCAGAACCGATTCCTACCCTAGCCGGTTATTGACTTTGTTGACCAAACCTGAGCCCGGTTCCAACCGGGTTTAAGTTCTAAAAAAACCCGATTTGTGCATTTCTATATATAGCTAGATACCTATTAAACAAAAAGAAACACAAGTTCAATGATCCAACAAATAAATTGAACAAAAGCCAAACAAATACCATTAATTGATGTTATAAAAAAAATGTGAATGGATTCTTGCATCATATTAATCAAGAAGCGCATCTGTCTTCAAATTCTTGAGGAAACTTGATATAGTGAAGGTTCATAAATGGTTCAATTCCTGCATCATATTAATAAAGATTCAAGAATCATAAACCGATCTCTAATTCTTAATCAACCAAATAATCTAATCCCATTTGATGAGGAATCATAGTACCTTTTAGAGAGGCTGAGCGAAAATTTTGTGCAGCTAAAACATTAATCAATAAGGATAAGGTCACACATTGAATCATCAAATTTGATGCTTTTTTCAGGTCTTGTGCTTTGTTTACATAAAAAAAAGACTATTGTCTCCATTGTAGCTAGTGATGCAAATTAATATATAGTATAATAAGAAGGCTAAAAGTGGAAATTTATCGGTTTGCCCTTAATGTGATGCATTTACAAATTCAAAGTGAAATGACTCACAAGAAGTATTCGAAACTTCGATTTGTCTTCAATAGCTGTTCTGTTCTGGCAATATGTAACGACATTCAGTTCAGCATTGTATACCTTATTTGACCTTCGAAATGTCTCCATCTGTTGAAATTTTAGTGAACCGAATGAAATTATGACAAAAGGTATGGCGAAAGAAGAAAAAAGAGACTGAGAACACCCACGTGGAGTTTATCTGGGTGTCGGTTAACCAATGCTTCTATCTCTTCCATCAGGGCGGCACTGAAAAAGGAACAAAAATGTACGATTTATAAAAGGTTGGTATTTTTATATGTCCAACGAAAATAAAAAATCAGATGACAGCTGTACAAAATGATTCAAATGTTAGTCATGTGGGCATTTATGTTTGCTTTTCTATTTTGAAGAAGAATATAATGTCCAGATTCGTATCCATGAAAAACCAATATCAATGTGCATGAGCATGATATCGGCTTGCACAAAAGAACAATTATGAGACGTATGTAACACATATCTCTCGTCTTAAGGAGTCATTCTGATGCCATCATTTATTAGATGAAAAACATGAATAAGCCAAAGATAAGGGTTTCACTTCTGCAAGTATATCCTAATATTAGGGAAAATATTACCATGATATACATCTAAAAAATGAGTATGGTATGACCAAGATATGAAAACTTGATACATGCTAGAAGTCCGCCCTAAGCACCACATCACTACCCATACATGCATAACTCAAAAAGTCAAAGTTGGACTTCTCTCTAAAAAGATCCGAACCTGTACAAAACAATTATAGATAAAGTACACACATACAACGATATCAAGCCTTCTTTAATTCCTTATGCTTTCTAGGAGGTCACAAAATCTATGCTTTAAAATCCAAGTCAAAGCACAACCAGTATAGAATTTAATTATTATGACTATTAGTTGTAATTAGATTCTTAATCGGCAAAAACCAACTGAAAGGCATGAATATTTTGTGCCTAGTTTACTAAAGAAGAAGAGGCCTATCGGAAGTCGAATAAAAATACTTTGAACACTTATACTCAATGATTTCAACACCACTTACCACCAGGATTAAAACTATACAAATTGACAGATAATGCACCGAAGAAAGAAAACATACCCAACATATTGGAATGCAAAATTTGACCTGAATATTTAAATAGACATTCCAAATTTGTTGTTATAATGTTCAATATAAGTAGCCAACTGTCAAAATAGATCTTATTACTAAAATAATACAATTCACATAAGTTTATAGTGCAATTCAGATAATGAATTGTTTCATTTTAGTAAGATTTCAACACAAATTAAGA
Source organism: Helianthus annuus (assembly GCF_002127325.2). Classification (NCBI taxonomy): domain Eukaryota; kingdom Viridiplantae; phylum Streptophyta; class Magnoliopsida; order Asterales; family Asteraceae; genus Helianthus; species Helianthus annuus. The sequence goes on from NC_035446.2 coordinate 164,976,567, forward strand.
AGTAAAACAAATCAAACCTGTTGGATATAAGTAGCCAATTGTCAAAAGAACCATTTGACAGAAATAATAAATGAGTAACTAACTCACACTCTCCTATAGTTACAACCTTTTCCAGATTGAGATCCATACATTCGTAAGATTTCAACACAAATTAACAACTAAACTGCATCAAATCAAATCAAATCAAATGTAGAGGCATACATGATAACTTTACCTAGTGCGGTACTTATCGTGATTGATAGGCGTAACACATGCAGTCATAAAAAAGAAACACAAGTTCAATGATCCAACAAATAGATTGAACAAAAGACAAAAAAATACCATTAATTGATGTTATAAAGAAAATGTGAATGGATTCTTGCATCATATTAATCAAGACGCGCATCTGTCTTCAAATTCTTGAGGAAACTCGATATAATGAAGGTTCATAAATGGTTCAATTCCTGCATCATAATAATCAAGATTCAAGAATCATAAACCGATCTCTATGAATGTTAATAACCAGAGGTCATCTAACTGAAACATATATCGCAATCACTATGAAGGTTAATAAAAAGCATTATCATGAAGCAATATGCATATGATAGGAATAAATGGATCAAATTACACAACCTACTTGTTTTCCATCTTTGAAACTTCCGCTTCAAAAACACTACAACTGCAAATGAAGTTTGACTTAAGTTGACCCCTTCACCTACAACCAATACACATCTTAGCTGAGAACATTGAGTCATCTAGATATATAACACATAAAACAGGAAAGAAAAAAAAACATTCATTTATATTAACTAACATAAGTAATTTTTCCATTCAATTCGGTCATTCAAGCATATCATACATAAGGCTGGTGATGTTGCTTTGGAAATAATTTAGCCTTTCGAACCTCACGAATCAGAAAATCCATTTACTAACAACTTGTCTACAGTTTGGCCTACATACAAAACATTGCAAAGAACATAATGCTCAAAAAAATGACAAAAATTACTACCTCAGTTAATAACAAAATGCAATGCCAATGTAATACCTGTGTTAAGATTGTCCGAACTCAAATTGATTTACCTGTATGAACAGAAAGATAGAAAATAGAATTAAAAAAACTTGTTATCTAACTTTAGGGTTTATGAATGAATTTAAACAATAAAAATTCTACTCAACGTTTTTAACATACAATTATAATGCTACCGTACAATATATATATCAAGATATATAAATCGTACTGAAACAATCATCACAAAACTTTATAAAACAAATCTAAAAAATGCTAATAATACCTAGTTTTATACCCTTAGGAAAAAAATATCATACTTTATACTCTACGTACCTTTGTTTCCTCAATTCCACCGGTACCTAACCTTGATTCCACATCACATGGAAAATGAAAAATCAAATCCCTAGCAACTTTTGAAAATTTTTGTTCCTTTGGGACTTTCAAACACGCAAACCTATAGAAAATTGCAAAAAATCATATAAAGAAGATGAGGGTTAAAAGAGTTTAATTGTTCATCAAAGGGGAAAATGCTTCAAACAAAATTAATTATCAATTTATTTTGTTTATGATCCATAAAATGCTTCAAACAAAAAGACAGAGTACCGTTCTCATTATATATGTAGATCTTGAGGAAGATGACATAAGTACCGATGGGTAGACTTTGAAGATTGATCATAATTGATCATAACCTGTTTCAATCATAGATCGAACAACAGTAACATCAATAGAAAGTTTAATCACAAAATTTAAAACCCTAATTGGGTATCATTTAGAGGATTTAGAGGATGCTACTGGTTGCGATTACACCGTACGACAAAACTTACCAGGTACAGAGATGAGATCTAGGGTTCTTTCAATTGGGAGGCAAAGGATGAAAGGAAACACTGAATTTAGGGTTTTTTATTGTAACAACCCTCAATCAAATGGAAGAATAAAAAAGGTAACTCCAATTCAATAGAGATTGATTGATTCAGCGAGAGTGAAAACAAAAGAATGGATGTTTGAATAGAGGATGATGGATTACAGAGGTTGGAGGAGAAGATGAAAAAACGGAGATCTAGATTGGAGAGAGGTAATGATGAATTAAGAAAAAAAGAAGGAGAAACGCGTGTAAGAGATTGGCGCTCAAAGAGTTTGAGGTAACAGGTTTAGAGTGACACGTGGCAAAAAATGGTTTAAGAAGATGCCATGTGGCCAAAGTTGTTTTGTTTTAATATAAGTAATAGATGTATTTTTAATGACGTTTGACATATTTTTGTTGATTATATAAAGAGTAAATTGTCATTTTTAATTCATTTAATTTTTTTTTTGTCAAAATGACCCCTGAGGTTTGAGATTTTTTGTCATTTTTATACAAATATCTGACATAAACAATAACCCAAATTTGACGTTTGAATGAAAATAACAAAAAATCTTAAAAGTGAAGGACGATATGATTTGAAAAAAAAAATTGTTTTGAATGAAACTGGTATAGAAGCCCAAATCTCAAAAACGATTTTGTCAATTTACTCTTATATAAAATTTAGTTTGATTATGTTCGTAATGTTCCATTATTCTATAAAGCCATAAATGAGTACTTTGTTAATTACTATTACTAAATCTATTAATTTGCAATAAGCAACTAGTCATAGTTATTAATATTTCAAATTTGACCCATTAGATTTTAATCTCAAGTAAATAAATAAAATATTTCTACCTGTATAAATTCTTTCCTAGGGGGTTAATCATGAGTTTTGTCAAGGGTACATTAATTTGTATGAACCATAGCATTATCTTCCACGAGCTTGGGATATATGTATGATAGTTCCATGGGATGACCATAAATCAATGTATATACACAAATATAACCCTATGATTCCTAGGGGTATAGTTTTTAGTTAAAGGACAGCGAAATTTTACCAACCCTTTACTAAAAGACTCAGGTACCATCCATAGAAACAGCCAATCCAGGCAACTACCTCCCCCCTCTCTAAAATCCAACGTATATATATGGCCTTTTTCATATAACCCTTATGCTCATACTTTTGGATTCTCTAGTAGCTTTCATGCATTTAATTTCAACTGCCTATAAGTATACAAACTCTTCAATATTCACCAACATAAAGTACTCCATTGACCAGTTCACATACATATCATATATTATTCACAATACTTGATCATGTCGGTGAAGAGAAAGAACATGATTCTGTATTCATGGGAAGAAGAAGCGTTCGCGGAAGATGTTCGAGGCCCGCTTGGCGGTTTAGTGTGGCCACCGAGGTCTTATTCTTGTAGCTTTTGTACAAAAGAGTTCAGGTCAGCTCAAGCACTTGGTGGTCACATGAATGTTCATCGGAGAGAAAAAGCCAAGCTCAAGCAAACTGCACCACAAAGTGAAAACCATAATGATCACAAGGCTCTTTGTACTCCTGCAGCCTTATTCTTTCCTTCAAAACCAGCATTATTAGGTCAAGATAGCAGTTCCGACACTAATAAGAGTTGTGTTTATGATGAAGATTTAGTGGTTAATATTGGGGATGTTGATAGATCGGATTTGGTTTTAGGGGTTGACTTGGATTCGGGTTTGAATATGGGTGGTAAGCGGCTGAAGACAAATGATGATGTTACACCAGCGATTATGTCCGGCGATTTAGATCTTGAGCTGAGGCTATCTAACATTTACTAGTTTTTTTAACGGCAAATTTAGATTACTGAAGTATCATCGTGTCACCAGCGGAACCGTCTGATCATATCCATTTACTAGTTAACTTAATTAATTTCATGCATGGTGATCTTTTGAATCATATAGCACGCGTAGGAAGTACGTAGGGTTATAATCATTATATATTGATGTAGTAGAAATTTGATGGTCTTTAAAGTATTGTTATAATGTAGTTATGTCTTATGTTAACCATTTGATCTTTTGAGATTAGAAAAGTTAATGGAACAATTGACTATTTAATTCCTTGTCGTTTGGCTGTATTTTGAGGGTAAAAAATGGTTTTTTATGTATAGTCACTCAGCTACTTCCATGCCACTAAGCTACTTGCACCAGGGGTGCAAACGGGTTAGCCCAAGTGTAAGTAACTTGTGGCCACTAAACAAGCTTGTTTTTAGGCTCGAGCTCGTTTAAGCGAAACTTATGATCGGACTCATTTACTAAACAAGCTTGTTTTTAGGCTCGAGCTCGTTTAAGCTTGACTCGTTTCAAGCCAAGTTCAATTATCTAGCGAGTAGCTCGGCTCGTTTGCACCCTTACATGGATTGCTCATTACTAACTACTAATAATATTGCTCATTGCTATTGCAAACTATTAATAATATAACACTTTTTTGTGCACGTAGGGCTAGCTTACTTGGTAAGCCAGTGTCACGTCATTTTTCTCTCCATTTACCCCAGTGTCTGAGATTTCCTCTAATTACAGGGAGTTGTCCCAGTTTTCCTCGAAACTAACACAATGTAACTTAATTTAAAATCTAAAACATACATTTCACTAACTTAAAAATAAAAACCCAAATAAATCAAAAACAATAAAAAAACATTTCACTAAATTAAAAAATAACTAGAACAGGAAATGTTATCCCCAACTATTGCTTTTTCACACTTCCTTTGATAATCAACTACAACAACGAGCCATATGACCTTTTGGGCCCCTCCAACGTTCCAAATTTCAGTCTCGGAGATTCGGTGATTACTCATCATTTTGTGGTGAAAAAAACCCTGAAACCGGGGGTGGTGTGCCCGATCGGGCCGAACCATCCTCGGGCTCAAATCCGCACAACCTTAAAGGGAAGGTCCAAAGTTCAAACTTATGCAAAAAATGGTTTAGAATTATTGAAGTAAAGTAGAAATAACAATTATAGTTCACATAACTTTTAATATAACACTCTTAAAAAGTGTTTTACTCTATAATATACGATTTTGGTGTAGGTTTAAACGTTATAAGATTCCTTTTTGGACACCAGCAAGAAGCCAGAAGTTATTTATGAGAGAGAGAGAGAGAGAGGATGTACTCAATGTTGTACGATGATCAAACAAGCTATAAAACCCCCCAAAAACCCTACCTAACCTATGTTATTACCGAAGGTTCACTCAGATTGTACGTGTGATTTTAGTACAGTTCCCCTAAAATAGAAAAGTAAACTGATCTTGGCAGAGAATATGTCTATTTACGGTGGGAATTTAATAATGTAAGATAACCCATCTAATTTATTCCATTCATGCTGTTCAAAAAAAAAAAAAAAATATTCCATTCATGCCTGCCTGCCCCATCATTTCTACATGGGTTTTTCGCCTCTACCTTCACTTCTTTATATATAATATAAATATCTATTTTTTATTACATCCAAAAAAAAATAGGGGTGTTCATAGTTCATGGTTAAGATATTTGTTTATTCGGTTTTGAGATATATTTGGGCTTCACCTAAACCGAACCGATTAAACCAATTTATTCGGTTCAGCTATCTGATTAAACCAATTATTAATCTGTTTATTTGTTTGATTTCAGTTTGGTTAACTGAATAAGATAGATTTTTGGAACAAAAACCGAATAAGGAAATCGGATATCTTACGAACCAAAAGATTTTGGTTCGGCTTTTTTTCGGTTGTAGAGCTGTTCGGTTTTTGCTTTTTCACGGTTACGAATAATTTTGCACACCCCCAACAGAACTAGTTGTTAATCTTTGTCCAATTGAGAAGAGATGGTGTATCGTGGGCCTGGGCCTAGGTGGTTTAAAGGTGCTGTTTCAAATAGAAGATGGGCTGAAGGTGAAGAACTAAAGATGTTTTGTATGAGTCATGATTGGAGGTCCAAAAAGAAGCTAAAACACAAGCCCGTCTTATGATCTGGACTCGAGTCAAAATGGGCCTAAGTGTAAACTGTAAAGTCCAAAAGTAGTCATGTCCAAAGCATAAAAGCCTCGAGTGTTTTTTTAATTTAATACTACTTTAAGTTATTTATTTTGGTAATCAAGTATATTCTTTATAAAAAAAATACCTAAATAAAGAAAATATCAAATCATAAACAAGGTAGTTTTTACCAGCTTTTTTTATATAAATTTAAGATGTCAATAACTGGGAACTTTTTACAACAAGATAAAGATAAAACCACTTTGATATTAAAGATCAGAAGACCAATTTAAACATGATATATTCATTGTATATTAACAGTACAAGGATAGTCCTGTTATTTTTCAAAATTTTGAAATCGGTCCCTAGCTTTCTAAAAGTACACGGATGGTCCATATGATTTGTGCACTTTGTAACGTATTTAGTTCTCAACTAACTAATCTAAAGGTTTCATGAGATCTAAGTTAGGGACTAAATGCTTACAAAATGCAAATCAAAGGGACCACTCATTTACTTTTAAAAAAAGTTTGGGACTTAATGTGTTATAAAGTATAAACCACATGGACTATCCGTGTACTTTTCAAAAGTTAAGGACAAAACTAAAATTTTAAAAAATCATTAAGACTATATGTGTACTCTACTCTTAACAATAATATCATAAAAATATAATGTAAATCTTTTCTACTTGTCCCAGTTAATCAAATTATGGATATGTTGAATTTTGTGTTTATTAAGTAATCTTATTTGAAAGTCGTACCTATCCTCCAAATATGCCGGACAATCATTGTGTTTAAAAATAATTATGTTTGAGTTGGTGCAGGAGCGGACCCAGGTAGAGTCCTGGGTAGCGGGCGCACCCCTTGAAAAAAAAATTAGTATATTTTATTTGACAAAATTCTGATCGCACCACTTGAAAATATTTTTGGATCCGCCACTGAGTTAGTGTTTTCCTAGTTTTGTTACTTAGAAATGTGTGTATATTTGTGTTTTAACGAAAAATGTTACTCATTTCTAAGGTAAATTTACTCATTTCTAAATTATACCAAATTATCCCTTGTTTCAGATTAAATATAAGATCTCTCATTAAAAGGTAAAAGCCTCTGCCAATTACTGCTGGTTAGGCATCCGTTAATATACGTTAACAAGTCAACTCTTGATTCTTAAGTGACACGTATCCATTTGTTTAATAATCAGATCATGATTATTATTTTATGTAGTATAAATGGAAGACCAAGAGTCATTAATGTTTGAAGATGACAAATAAATAATTGTGATTAGGCTTAGTTACAAAAAATAATAATAATAATAATAATAAATAAAAATCGTTGCCGTGCTTTACAATAGTTACACAAGATGTCCTTTTCTTTAGTATTACAAAAATTGTTCCTACCCTTTACACTAAATCTCTATTCTTAAATCAATAGGTACTTTTTTAAGATTTAATTAGTCACCTTCCTAATAGATTTTATGAAGTTATTTTAATCGCTTGTCTTTTAATAAAACATAACAGTAATTGCTATCCTATATGCATGCTATAAATTCCTGAGGAAAATCTATATGTATACATGTTAAGAACCGTTATATGTTTAGGCATGCTTTTTATGGACATAAACTGATGGTGTTGTATGTCGTTGTTTACTTGTTGGTGCTTGGATAAAGGGCGTTTGTCATGTTAGTTCTAAATTTCTTATTTGAAAACAATTATATTATGTAAGTGTCTATGATCGAAACCGATAGATTTGAAGGTGGTTGTCACCGATGGTGGTTGCTGACACCCTTAGTAATCAAAGGCGATGGTACCGACAAGGTGGTTAGCATGTATTTTGGTATATATAAGTTGTTAAACAAAAAAAGGTTATAAATTTGTCACTATGAGGACTATTTGTGTGTAACCTTCAAGTTCAAGGGACTAAGAAAATCAATCATACAACAACAAGAAGGTGTATTATGTTGGGTGAATACGTGTCTCTATATGATTCCTTTTGGGATTTTATTAATACTTTTAACGGAAATCGTTAGGTTGGAGACAGGTGGGTTATTACTTTACATAAAAATATAGAAGCATCAATCACGTGTGGTGTTCCGTCACGTCACGCAAAAAGGGTGAATATGTAAATTTAGAAAAAGGTAGGTGGACAGCACACACAATAACTACCACGTGTCACCTAGTACAAGATAGTGTTACCTAAATTGGGTTGGGTTAGATGTAGGGCCCCGTTTTTTGTCAAGCCTGCATGCCCCTTTCTCCATATCGATCATTAAATTTTAATAAATACTAAATAGTAGTTTTAATAAATTTTTTTGTTTTAATATCTATCCGGTAGTTATTGAAAATGTTATCTAACGTTCTTTAACGTTACGTTTCATTTTACAAAGTATGGCTCTAAGTACAACCAATGTTTTAAAAATCGATTTTATTTAATTGTATCGGGTTAGGATTAAAAATTGTTTAACCGGTTGAATCGGGTTGCACCGGACGTTTCAGCCGTATTAACTAATTAACCCGATAGATCCATAAAACACAATTTCAACTCAAAAAATAATAAAAAAAACTACTTCATTCCATAATAGAAAAATATTCCAAAAGTTAATCTATAATCAAAATATAACCCGATGATGATGTGGATTGTGGGCGCGAGGTTTGACTAAGGGTGTAAGGAGTGGTTAAACACTTTAGAGTGGTAAACTAAAAAACCGACCAATCAGAGCGCGCCATGTCAATCAGGCAAAAGTGTTTAAACTTTGGTGAAAAGTGTTGACAATGGTTTAGACATTTGATAAAGTGGTAAACTTTAAAAAAAAAAGTGTGATTGGTTGAGAAATGGAATGGACCCCACCCACACACCCCCTCTCTCTTTCCTTCCTCCCCTCATCGATTCGGTATACCCTCACCGATCGGCATCATCTTCTTCGGCAAATGGGTGTAGGCAATGGTTTACCTATTCGGTAAACCCCTTTACCGACAATGATTGCCGCACCACACCCTACCCCCTAAGAAGATAAATCGTCACCTTTTTAGACCCATAAAAGATTGTAAGTCCAAACTTTAACATTGGCCCGATACCGGTATACTTGTTTAAAACAGTATAACCCAATAAACTAGCGGTACAACTTCTTTGCCGTTCGCACAATTTATCGTTATGATTCGTGCCAAGCAAGCTTCCAGCATCCGGTTTAACCGGTTGATATTACAACTTTAACATGTTACCATATAATATTAAAAATTACACCTGGCTTTCAAAAAATATTTATAGTACAACTACTAGAAAAAGTACACTGTACAAGTCTAATTTAGTTGTTACTATCCAATATACTAGAGTAATATGGACATCATACTCACATAGTGTAGATATTGCGACATTAAAATGATTTCTAATGGATTTACACTATTTATATTAACTGAGAAATTGAGAGTCAAGCATGACTCTTATATTATTTTAGTCGAAGTTATTAACCATCACATGAACAAAGTTTAAAACCATGTAATCCAAACATAACCTGTGTCACCAATTTACCTAAATGGTACAAATAGGTTTGCGAATTGTATATAGTTGTAATGTAATGTAATATAATGTAATTGTAATGTAATTGAATTATAAATGAGTTGAATGTGTTGATGGATTGTAAACGGGTTAATAGGTTGCAAAAAAATCAAAATAAACCAATTTGAACAAATCGATGAACACCCATATATATGCATGGTTACCTTCAGGCTCACCTGTCTTACCACATTCTAAAACGACATGAACCCCAAAACTATAATCACCACAATCATCTCTATATAACACTTTCAATTAATACAAAATCTCACCTAAATTTGTTATTAAACTTACCACTTGGCACATGTATGTAAGATTAAATATATTATATTCAGTGGCGAAGTTTGAATTTTTCGGCCGGGGAGCGAAAACGTATATACCCAAAAATTTCTATAGAACCGGAAGGGGGGGGGGGGCTCTTATCCTTCGCCCCTGATTATATTTAATATTTAATCTAGTAGCCATTATAATCATTTACATAATATAGATCAAAATATATAATAACCTATTAAATAATTACTGTTGGTAATTGTTGATGGACCATATTACCCTTATTAACTAATTAGGTTTCCTCTTAGGTGCTTATATAAGGAGAATTATGTAGAGGTTATAAGGTTACACACTTAGACATAACCTAATAAGCATAACATCAATCGGCCTCTTCTCCATAACCGAATCCCCTATTCGTTTCTCATCATCACCATCATCAGTTAGCACCCTAAGGAGGAACCAGATCACACTGACAACTATGTCAAACTCGATGTCATCTTCTCTGACTGGATTCTCCACTGCACTGTCTGCTGTAACAGTTCGATCCGCGCTAACAGGTGGTTTGCTATTAAATAATTGGTTTTGTAATTACTTAGTTAATTAATCAGAATCAGATAATGTTTTATAAAACCAAAATAGCTTAACTTGAATGAGCTTTTGATGTATCATTTCTGGCCAAAGCTGATTTGATACATCTACTTATCATTAAAGTATTACGAAAGCTATGTTAAGTGTGCATCATAAACATGAATGTCTTAATATCTGGCCAAAGCTGATTTAATTCCTTCATAGATGACATACTTAACAAGTGCATAACTAAAGTCATTGTCTCAATTTCTGGCCAAAGCTGATTTGTTACAATCACTTTGCACACATGCTTAAATGATTACACTTCTGGCCAAAGCTGATTTGTCTTTGTTTAAGTAGAATTTTAACTAAGTCTATTATTTTGATGTTAGTAATAGACAATATCACAGCTTCATAATGTAAAAAGGTCATTATTTATGCCTGCCTTAGTTTAACGTGCCCTTAGATCACATTAGAACTTCTTCCTTAGTATCATAACTTGCTCATATTATTTCCACTATCAGCGCCCAATTGCGGGATTCCACCTTTGACTGGTGATAACTTTGTTGCATGGAAGGACGCTCTCATGCTTACGCTTGGATTGCTGGACTTTGACTATGCTCTAAGAGAGAATAAGCCAGCGGACCCTACTCCACAAAGTACTGCTGCTGAGCAATTGACTCATGAAAAGTGGACTAGGTGTAACCGCATGTCTCTCATGTTCATGAAGCAGTCCATAAGCAATGCAATCAGGGGAGCCATTCCTAATTCTGAAGATGCTAAAACCTACTTGGCTTCTGTGGAGGCGCAGTTCAAAGGGACGTCTAAAGCACACGCTAGTACTCTTATCCTCAAGCTGGTGACAACTAAGTATGATTGGAGGAGCGGCATCCGCGAGCACATCATGATGATGAATGACATGGCAAATAAGCTGAAGGGGCTGGAAATGGAAATCAGTGATGGTTTCCTCGTTCATTTCATCATTACTTCGCTTCCTTCGTCCTTTGAAGCATTCAAGATCAATTACAACACTCAGAAGGACAAATGGACGATGAGTGAGCTGGTCGCAATGTGCGTACAGGAGGAAGAGCGTATGAGGATGGATCGCACTACCGATGTTGCTAACTTCACCACCTCCAACTCTAAGAAAAGGAAGAAAAATCATCAGATGAAGGATGCTTCAAAAGTCCAAAGGCCTAATCCTAATCCTAAAACAAGTGCACCTTCCAGCTCTAAGAACTCCTTAGGCAGAATCCACTGCAAGTTTTGTAAAAAGGCAGGACACATGCAAACGGAATGCCCTGACTTTAAGGAGTGGATGGCTAAGAAAAGTAATGATTATTTTATGATACTTGAGTCCTATAATTTAAGTGTTCCTGCTAATTCTTGATGGTTTGATTCTGGTTCTATGGTTCATGTTACCATATCAACTCAGGGATTCCTTACAATCCGGAAGCTGGAAAGAAACCAAAGAACGCTTAAGGTTGGGGATGATCGAGAATTAGAAGTGAAGGCCATTGGAACATTACAATTATTTATGAAAACTGGTTTATGTATTAAACTTTATGATACCTTATATGTTCCTGAGGTAACTCGGAACCTTGTATCAGGACCAAAGTTAGACATGGACGGTTTTATTGTTTCCCATGGTCATCGCAAACTCTCTATCATCTATGATTCTGTTCTTTATGGTACTGGTATTCTGGATGGTGGTCTCTATAGATTAGAACAAGATGATAACTTTTCCAAATCTTTGTTGTCCTATAACATTAATGAATCACTCACAAAGATGAAAGAGAAACGAGACTTAGAGACTTCGTCCATGTTGTGGCTGTAACACCCCGTGTTTTCGAATGTCAAAGTCAAAGTCAAAGTCCAAGTCAACTTTGACTTTCTTTGACTATAGATAGTCTATATTATGTTTTGGTTGTATTCTGTGGAATAAGTGTTGTAACCAGAAAGAATCGAAGTGATCGAATGTTTAATCAATGCGACCGATTTACGATTGTGAATAGTAAGAAGTAACAATGCGATAAAGTTAATCAATCAATAATCAAGCTAATTGATTCATCAATCAAGCTCGAGACTCGAATTATGTGGACTCTGGTATTGCTATACGTGTGTGTGTGCCTTATGTGTTACTTGTGCGTGTTTACTTATATGTTTGGTGTGGTATTCAAGTGAATCAATCGAAAATCAAATCGAAACTCGAAAAGCAATCAAACTCAAACGAAACCGACATCGAAACGTGAAATGTAGATGCTTGTATGTAGATATAGTGATTGGGACTGAAAGTAATTTGACTAGGAACTCTATCGTATTCGTATCATCGTCCATCGAAATCGAAACATCAAAAATCGTCGCGAAACGCTCAAAGTGGGTCGCGGATCGAACAGGAGGCATCCTGGTCGAACAGACCAGCCGATCGGCTAGCATCTTCCTAGCCGATCGAGCAGCCCATTCGATCGGAGCTCCTGGCCGATCGGCTGCCACTTTCCTCTTTTGGAGCCTATAAATAGGGCTGTCATTGTCACACTTTCTATTTTTGGAAAGCTCTGACCGAACCAGCCTTCTTCTTCACCTTTTCTCAGATTTCTCTCAACTCCGGTAAGTTTTCACTCTAATTCTTGTAAGATTTTGATCATTGCATGATTCTACAACTTTCTATCTTTCAAAACTTGATTTATAACCATGAAATCACCAAGATCTAAGTGTTCTTGGGTGATGTCATCATGGTGTTGTTGAAGAACACCAAACTTTGGCCTCATTCAACCATGAATAGCTGAGATCTGACCGGTTTCCACATAAACAAACTAAGATTTGTAAGAATCTTAACATTTTTATGAATAATTTCCAACTTTCTTCAACCTTTTACACTCGAAACCTTAAACCGGTAGAAACGGAGCTTGAACCGGCTAACTAATCATTCTAACAGTTAAGAGGTTCAAGATTCGGATTCTATATACAAGGTTCGCCGATTTCGGGTTAAACGTCGACTTACCGTTCCGAGCAGTTCACCGGCCGGATTTGGGTGATTCCTGTCCGAACCAGTGCAACAAGTAAGAACCCACGTTCTACAGTTTAACTCGCCGTCAAGTTACCTTAAAAGCATGACAAATAATCAAACAGCCAAGTGTTAGACGAAAGGCCGACTAGGTCAGAAATGCTGGCCGAACGGCTAGACTGTTCAAACAGCCCAGCCGATCAGACATACCAGCTGATCGACCGGGCCAGCCGATCGGCTAGCACATGGTCTCACACTTTTCAAACTTTACGAAGTATGCTATTGACGAAGTGATGTTCGAACGAGTATGCTACTCGATTGGTAAACATTACTCTTCGGATCATGAGATACTATGCTTCAACACTCAATTGATTTTTTTACAACTCGTTCGTAGTAAGGAATGCCAGCCGATCGAACAGTATGTTCGATCGAGCGACATCCTGTTGAGAACCACTTCAAAAGTTCCCAGCCGATCGGTTAAGCCGGCCGATCGAACGGACCGTTCGATCGATCGACCTGAAAGGTAAGAACACCTTAGTGTTCTCATATACTACAACGAAAACTTCAAAAGTTCAAATCCTCAAACACAAACACACTAGAGGAAGAAACAATCCACTCGAATGGCCTAGCCGATCGAGCCTACCGGCCGATCGAACAGGGCTGTCCAAACGGACATACCAGCCGATCGAACAGCCCGTTCGATCGAACCTTCCGTTCGATCGACCAGCCTATTCGATCCATCCACATTTGTTTACATTTCCACGTTACTCATTGTTATCGAACTATTCAGGCTAACCCTACTCTCAGCGCTCCCTTCAATCCATAATCAATCACTGTGAGTATACTCGATCCCTTTTTGCTTTTAGCACTTTTGGGTGTTACATACGTTGCTTATATCAAAATACAATCGATCACACTACTCAAACTATTTGAACGCTAACCAATATGCATGTATTACGTGACTTAATGAATGCTTGTTGATTGTGTTTACACGCAGAATGCTGTCTACCTGCCTTAACGACGTAGTACTATAGTTTGGACTCAGCACCCATTTATACGGGGGTTGTTAAGGACAATTACTTGCATGGATTACGGTGGTAATCATGTATTGCGAACCGTCTCGGACGGTCAACCCGCAGTTGTAACACCCCAAATTTCGTAGGACACATTATAATGTTTAATTCACAATGAGTTAGCGAAAAGAAATGGTAAACATGAAATTTTACCATTATTAAGGTTTAGCAAAGTTAGTGTGTAAATATGAGGTAAAGTGATATGTTTTAAAAAGATAAGGGACTAGATGTGTAATTATGTTATAAAGTTGATAAAAAAAAAAAGAAACCAGACTTTGAGTCTGGTGTGCGATCGAGAGAAGGGCCAGGGAACTCTTTCCCTCTCATAAACCCTAAGTCAGTAAAATTCCATCAATTAAAGGCGAAATTAGCAAGGAATCGGATGCATGAGCAAGGAATTTTGATGTACTAAGTGTTCTTAACCTCAAGTAAGTGAAATTTCATGATTTGGTGATGTTTGATTTTGTGGGTTTAGTAAAATTCATGAATATAATGCATTAATTGGTATGATTAATGGTTGCTATGGTTGTTAAAACATCAAGAAATGCTAAATCTTGAATATGAGAGTGGTTTAGGGCAAAACCCATTTGCATGACAAAAGATGGTTAAGAATTTGTGAAGTTCTACATGCTAATTAGGTTGGTGTTGGTGAAATTGTTAGGAGTAATTGATTTAGAACTATGTGCTCATGATTAGAATGGTAGATTTCAAGTTAGTAGGATGTTTATGTTAATCAATGAGTGAAGTATGGAAATTGTGCTTAAGATGCTTGTACATTGTGCATAAACTGTGGTACGCACGCCAAGTGCTTGATGAAATGCTTAGGTGAGTTTGATATATGAGATTGTATGCAATGAATCGATGAATACGCATAGAAGGTGTTAATAAAGTAATTGATAGTGAACTAGCTTGAATAACATGCTTTAGATGGAATTCATATGAGAATTCGGGTTGAATGTATGCTTTGATCAAAATCATGCATTTTGGGGATTTTACCTTGTACTTGTATGGTGTGACGGCCATCATGGCTTTGGTTATTTGTCTAATGGTGATTAAGAGGTGAACGTGTACAAAATGTAAAAACTTGCTAGATAATTATACGACACACATGATGGTAGGTTGATTTGATTGAACTACGAATAGTGTAGTAACGAGTCTATGCCTTATGAATGTTAGTGGTGACCAATGAAAGTCAAGGTGACATAGGAATAGAATGATTGATACGAGGAATGATCATGTATACTAACAATGTTGAAATATGATGGAATGAAAGGATATGCGTCGTATTAGCAAGGGATCAAGCATGGAAAGCTAACAGGTCAAGAGGAGACAAGGAAGGGAATACGAAAACGGACGCTCAAGGTAAGTGATTCCGTAATCACTTCTTAGTTGTTTATGTAATGTTATATGCAATTTAATTATATGTGATAATCGAGGTCAAATAGGAATGAATTTGTAGGATCGGATTCTGACCCGAACGAGTCAATCAGAGGAGTTTGATCAGATACAGGTGCGGAAAACAAGTACCTGACGTAGAAACAGCTAGATATCTTCTTAATTCTCTTTTCTGATTAATTTGACAGCTTTTACAATCGTTTCTCACACCGGCAGCACCTCGGTATGGAATTCTAGATGTTACAAATGAGGTCCCCTTATCCGGTATTTATAGGTGAGGAGGTCCCCTTATACGGCATGTCCATATAAGCGGACCTGATAGTTTCCCTTATACGGCATGTCCGTATAAGCGGACCTGACATAAAAGCTAACCTACCATGTTCGAATAAGTGGACCTGACATAAAAGAGAACCTACTATGTCCGTATAAGCGGACCTATACTCTAAACCACGTAAACTCTCCAGTTTTCTCATAAAACGCGCCCTAATCTATACATTACAATGAAAGACTCGATCTAAGACGAAATCAACAGATGTAGTGCACCAACAGAATTGTATGATGTCAATGAAGTATTAAACGGATCTTAGTTTTGATCCGAGCAAGGTAGGTGTGATTAAGAAATTATAGCTAAGTAGTGGAATTGGTTACTTATGTAAGGAATTCCTTTGTTATTAAGGATAGAGCATAGTTGACTAAAATGCCCTTGATAGGTATATCGGGCAAACGACCTTAGAAGTCGTTTGGAAACGAGCTATTCGATTAGAGTAATGTCTTGGACAAGTATGAAAGCGAAGTATAGGGTTTTGTATGTCATAGTCCACTTAATGCGCAAATACCCATAACGGGTCAACAATAAGCTTTTGAGCGAAAATGGGTTAAGAGGATGCAAGACGTCCGAGAATTTAATCTTTTATGATAGGTGCCAATGAAATTATTAAAGCTCGTATGAGATTGAGGTCAAATAAACAGATTATGTTGATAAATGCACGAACGGGTCAAATAGTTAGAAAATGATAATATGTCGAATGCACGTAAGTTAAGAATTTCCTTAATCCAGAGGTAGGATTTTAAGTTAATATGATAGAATGTGAATTTACAAGCATGTAGGAAGAAACGGGAGGTTAAACGGGTAAACGGTTCAAAAGTTATGCGCGTTTTAGTGCGTACGGACGACGAAACGGAAGTGCAGAAAACTGCAAATTCTAGAGGGCGTCGCCGACGGGTATGGGGGCGTCGCCGACGGGCTCCAGAAAGTGAATTTTTGGCTGACGGGTTATTTGACTGTCTACGGGGATTTTTGGCTACGGGTAATTGCAAGGGCCGTCGCTGACGACCCTAGGGCCGTCGCCGACGCCCTCCCCAAGTTCAAAAACCTAAAATTTTGTTATTTAAGTTGATTTATGTATCGTAGGCTTCGGTTTGTTATCCGTGGACTACGGTGAACTTTCCAAACATGATTTTGATGGTTCCTTAGATGTCTATGGGCTATAAATCTAAGTCTAAGTCCCATGTAAATATTGTATTATTATATAAGGATGTAGGAAAGATATGTGCATATGTGGTGGTGTATGTATGTGTAAAGACATGTATGAGTGTATGCACGTACGTAAAGTTGTAAGAAATGTATGTATGTATGTATGTAGAGGAGTATGTATGCATGTAAGATGGTACGTGTGCATGATTTAAATACGTAGAGTTTTAACGTTACTAATTATGCGTTTGAGGTTGGTATGTAATGCAGGAACGAGTACATCGGATTCTTACGAAATTTAAGCCCAACTCGGAATAAGAGGATGAGTAAGGATAGTTGGATGAACTAATGTTAAATTGTTAAACGTTATTCAATCCTTAATTATATGAGATTAATGATATATGATGTTGTCGTTGACTAATGGCTAAGTTGTATGTGATGCCCACAGGTGATACACGGACTTCTTCTGCTACTTAGGAAGTGAAGCGGACGTAGATCGAGTCAAGAGCAAGGATTGCACGGATAGATCGATCATATAGTTGAAATATATAACGTCTAGAAATGTAAATTTTAGTATGAATGTTGTGAATTCTTTTATAGAACGTTTAACATTTTAGCTTTTGGAACCTTCTCGAAAGTAATGTCGTTAATAAGGAAAGAAATTTTAATGCTCTTTTCCGCTGTGTCATTTTTAAGGTAAAACGTGTTATGGCGTAACAAGTTGGTATCAGAGCCCTGGTTTGAGAAAATCAAGTAACAGGAGGTAAATACTTGAACTCAAACCGGTGTGCTCCGTGACCAAGAACCCGTGCAATCCAAGACTCGATCGAGGCCTAAAGGTAAAAGCGAATGTAAGTATGTATTAGATTATGTATTTGAAGGAAACTAGTAGTATGTTTTGTGAAGGGTAAGCGCAATTGTTGGAAGAGATGATCCGTGAATGCGGTCTAGGACCGGCATCGAGGCAAGTAATGAAACGAATTGACCCCAGGTACGTAAACCTAACGTATGGACGTATGAAATGGTATGGTTAAGCAAGTGAAAGAAAAATTTTGAACAAATTATGATAACGACATGGTAAATAAGTTTTGAAAATGTTACACGAGCCGAAACTAAATTCTTCGAACATAAGGTGGCGATTACGCGAAGACACGAAACTAGTACGTGGAATGTGTACCTGGCCAGTACACAAGAAACGTATGACGTTCGTGAGACCGTGATAATTATTACAGGTATGTCCGATAGAGTTTGGTAGCAGCTAGGCGTGTGGGTGAAATGGGTAGTAAGACTCTCGGGGGATTGAGAGTACTTTGTAGGAATGAAAGATGTGAATGCAATGCTTGAATCCGCGAGACGGATTCAAGGAATGAAATATGCGAATGCAATGCTTGAATCCGCGAGACGGATTCAAGCAATGAAATATGCGAATGCAATGCTTGAATCCGCGAGACAGATTCAAGGAATGAAATATGCGAATGAAATGATTGAATCCGCGAGACGAATTCAAGGAATGAAAGGCATGAACGAAATGATTGAATCCGCGAGACGGCTTCAAAGAATGAAAGAGGTGAATGCAATATTTGAATTCGTGAGACGGATTCAAAACATGAAAGGTACGAAAGGTATGAGTAAGGTGTTCGAATCCGCGAAACGGATTTAAGGTATAAACGACTAAAGCTAGTCTACTTGAGAAGAAGTCAATAGTCTGACCATAATTATGTCACACAAGTCATATAAGTAAACGTAAAGCAAATGAACAAAAGTATGATAGGAGTGAAAATATCCGAAGGTGTAAGGAATTACGAACCAGACAAGTAAATGTTTCTTAAGTGATATGATTCAAACTATGCTTAAATTTTCACATATATATATATATATATATATATATATATATATATATATATATATATATGAATGTATTTATGCGAATGCGTTGCATGCGAGAAGGTCGAAAGGATAAACGGGTCATTCGGGTCAAATGGCGATTGCCATTTGGGCTCGTTAGTTAATGTTTTGATATTTTAAGTTTTGTACTCGTAGGTGAGCTTGATGAATGGACACACAATGTCACTAATCGGAAAGGAATGATCTTCATAAGGTATGGATAACAAATCAACGGAATCTACTTCCGTCAGGTATGTATAAAAAGAGTTATAACTTAAATAGGAGGTTATGACTCGACTAGGGACTGATGTATTAGGATAGAATATATATATATATATATATATATATATATACAAACCGAAATGCAAAAATGTAGAATGAATTTCAAAATGTTCGTAATGATCGCCAAGTGGTATAGAACGTGAATGCTCGTAACTGTGGAAATCCTGATAGAATGTAAGAGATGACAAGTATCGTAAGAAATACTAACCTTGATGCTCGGCTTGTTGGCCATGTTCATTTGAACAAGACATTGTAGAAAAGATACGCATGGCATAAATAACGATAGTAACCATGGAAATAATGCTAAATTTTTGTGTTAAGTATGGATAAGTGAGTTTAAGAAGGGTGATTTTGGTTGTAACAATAAGTCTTTAAATGATTATAATATGCGTATGATAATATATCTACCCCTTCTATGAGCTTAAGGATAATCGGAAGTAACGATAGTAATGGAATGTTTAGGATGGCTCATAGTGAACAAAATGAAAGATAGCATATGATGTATGAGTAGAATGAAATAAATCGACTTATTTCAATTAGTAAATATACGAATGTAATATGCTTAAATAGGATGTTAGAAACAAGCCATAGACTTAGTATGTATGGTTAATAACTGCATACAATTGGAATAAATTCGATGAATGAAGCGCTAGTGATGGTATGTGCTAGGAGCTAGCATTATAAAGTGAAAGCGACACTAATAAGAGCTCTGGATCAGATCCTGACTTTAATCCAATTATGAAAGTAATTTACTTGATTTAAGAACAGAGGGAAAATGCGTACTGTCACGGCCCCCGACCCGGTTTGACCCGTTTCAGGAGCCGCGGGACAGAAATCCCGTGATATTTATTTATGTGATTTTAGCAGCAGAAATTTTAACATCAGGATCGTTGTAAAGCTAAAAAATTTTCCCGATTATTTCATTTCACAATTCGGGATAAAACCCCGATAATTTACAATAATAAGATTTTTCTGATAAATCTTTATTTTTAAACATATTTCTTTATTTCATATTGAGCCACTATTTTAAGCTTGAAATGCTCCTCGGCACTTTTCCTGATTTACAGTAGATCACCTGAAACATGTTTGAAAAAGATTTTGTCAGCGGGAAATACTGAGTGAATCATTCATTTTACTGAAAAGACACATTTATTATAATTCACAGTGTTAAGATCTTTTACGTATGTTTCTGATATTAACCAACTACCCACAGTATTTGTCACTCGACCGGATCTTTGACAGTGGTCATATCACCATTGGCTGCCCCAATGAATGACGTAAATCAATTAAATTAGGTTCGCCCACCTAAAATGATTTAAACTGTAGTAATGTGCACAATACCCCACATACTGGCTGTAATTTGGTGATTACATCAACTTAATCACTGTAATTACAATTCTGAAAAATAATTTGGAGTATTGTAAAACAGTTGATAAAAAGAGAATGACTCACATTGCAGATTTAACGCGGACAGAATATGATTTAGCCTTGTTAACCTAATTTCAATAATAATGCACACAAAACCGGGTTAGTGATCAATACAGCAGTCACGATAACTCACGAGATCAAATTCTCACAACGAACGACAAAGTGCAATACTTAAACATTCATCGATTTAACGACGAACGACAAAGTATAACCCTAATGTGGGCGGCACTTAAACATTCTTTGGATATATTGATCTCGGAAAATGAATCGTAATAGCGATCGAGTGATTACCCTGTTTTGCGGCAGCAATTCGAAAGCAGTGTGGGTGTTTAATTGTAGTAAAACGACCTTAACTCGACGTACAGACAACTATTTTACGTCGTTTCAACTCCCAGATTCAAGTCCCAAGGCCCTTTATTTATACTGAAAATTGGCATCTCCCGCGTGTCGCGGCAGAATTCGGGGAACCTCCCGCGTATCGCCTGGGATTCCAATTTAGGGTAGGGTAGGTTTCGTGTCCAGTAGCTTGGGTGAGTTGACAGTTTTGTTAAATTCAACTTAGACAACGAATAATAAGGATAATATCGATTAGGGTTTAACCCCCCCCCTGAGTTTTAGGGGCCCTGATCCTGATTCCAATTGTTCCGAAAATTTTAGGGTTAGTGCGAAATTACTTGGGTGTCTCAATTAGGGTTTCCTTATTGACTAATTATCACTCTAATTATTAATTTTAAGGAGAGTTGTTACATCCTCCCCACCTTAGGAAAAATCTCGTCCTCGAGATTCATTGAAACAGATGAGGGTACTTGCGCTTCATTTCTGATTCCAGTTCCCAAGTGTATTCCGGTCCTCTCTTTGAATTCCATTTGACTTTCACCAGTACGAGTCGTTTGTGTTTGAGAAACTTGATTTTC
Organism: Helianthus annuus; assembly: GCF_002127325.2. Classification (NCBI taxonomy): domain Eukaryota; kingdom Viridiplantae; phylum Streptophyta; class Magnoliopsida; order Asterales; family Asteraceae; genus Helianthus; species Helianthus annuus. Next base: position 164,998,209 of record NC_035446.2, read on the forward strand.
TTATCTTCTATTTGTAAGGGTTTCTCTATGAATTTCAGCGTTTCATTTACCTCCACATCTTGAAGAGGTACTACCAGGGATTCGTCTGATAGACACTTCTTGAGATTGGATACATGAAATACATCATGTACTCCAGCTAGTTCTTCTGGAAGTTGTAAGCGATAAGCAACTGGTCCGATTTGTTGAATCACTGGGAATGGTCCAACATATCTTGGACTCAGTTTTCCTTTCTTACCAAATCGTACTACTCCTTTCCAAGGAGATACTTTCAAAAGTACTTTGTCTCCTATCTGGAATTCGAGTGGCTTGCGGCGATTGTCTACATAGCTCTTCTGGCGATCTCTGGCTGTTTTCAATCTTTCCTTGATTTGGGTTATCTTGTCTGTGGTTTCTTGCACGATTTCTGGACCTGATAATTGACTTTCTCCTATTTCTGCCCAACATACGGGAGTTCTGCACTTGCGTCCATACAGTGCTTCAAATGGAGCGGCCTCGATACTTGAGTGATAACTATTGTTATAGGAGAATTCGATTAATGGTAAATGGTTATCCCAATTACCTCCAAAGTCAATTACACATGCTCGAAGCATGTCTTCTAGAGTTTGGATCGTCCTTTCACTTTGTCCGTCTGTCTGTGGATGATATGCAGTACTTAGATTGAGTCGGGTTCCCATTGATTCTTGGAAACTTGTCCAGAAACGGGAAGTGAAACGACTATCTCTATCTGATACAATGGAGAGTGGAACTCCATGTAAGGATACTATTTCATCTACATACAATTTGGCTAACCTTTCCATGTTAAAGGTTTCCTTTATTGGTAGAAAATGAGCGGATTTGGTTAATCGATCCACGATTACCCAAATGGCATGATTACCTTTTCTGGTTTTGGGTAACTTAGTAACAAAGTCCATTGTTATGAGTTCCCATTTTCATACAGGCATTTCTAACTGTTGTAGTAGACCTGAGGGTTTCTGATGTTCGGCTTTAACTTGTGAACAAGTTAAACACTTAGATACGTATTCGGCTATATCCTTTTTCATTCGTATCCACCAAAAATTCTTTCTTAAATCTTGGTACATCTTATTGTTTCCTGGGTGTATAGTATACCTAGATTTATGAGCTTCGTCTAAAATCTTTGACCTTAAATTTCCCTGTTTAGGTACCCAACTTCTGCTTTTGTGGAATTTCCAAATTCCATCATTTCCTTGTTCCAATTCTTTTAGGTAACCTTTCATTCCTTCGGCATCGTCCTTGATTGCCGTTTCCTGAATTTCCTTCAATTGTTCTATTAAATCTACTTGTAGATTTATTCTAAGAGCACGGACTCGCTTTTGCTTTTCATGGAATTTACGACTTAAGGCGTCTGCGACTACGTTTGCCTTTCCTTCGTGATATTGAATATCACAATCGTAATCACTCAGGATTTCCATCCATCTTCTTTGCCTCATGTTTAACTCTTTTGCCCAAATATATATCTTAAACTCTTATGATCTGTATAAACAGTAAACTTACTTCCATACAGATAATGTCTCCATATCTTAAGGGCAAAAACTATAGCTCCTAATTCTAAATCATGAGTCGTATAGTTTTCTTCGTGCTTTTTCAATTGTCTGGAAGCATACGCAATTACCTTTTTGCGTTGCATTAACACACATCCGTATCCTAATTTTGAAGCATCACAATATACTTCAAAATCTTCCGTTCCTTCTAGTAAAGCTAAGATTGGAGCATTGGTTAATTTCTGCTTTAAAATTCTGAAGGCTTCTTCTTGTTTAGGTCCCCACTCAAACTTAGTAGCTTTACAGGTTAGCTTAGTTAATGGTACAGCTATCTTGGAGAAATCCTTAATAAACCGTCTATAATATCCAGCTAATCCTATAAAACTTCTAATTTCCATTGCAGTTTGCGGAACCTTCCAATTGGTAATTGCTTCTATCTTAGCAGGATCTACGTGAATACCTTCGTGATTCACCATGTGTCCTAAGAATTGCACTTCTTGTAGCCAAAATTCACACTTCGAGAATTTAGCGTACAACTTTTCTTTTCTTAACAAAGTTAAGAGTGCATGTAAGTGCTGACAATGTTCGACCTGACTTTTTGAATAAATAAGTATATCTTCTATGAAAACAATTACAAATTTATCCAAATATGGTTTACAGATCGTGTTCATCATGTCCATAAATGTTGCAGGTGCATTAGTTAACCCAAAGGGCATGACTGTAAACTCATAATGTCCATACCTAGTCCTAAAAGCAGTTTTAGGTATGTCTTCTTCTTGAACCTTTAATTGATGATATCCGGAGCGCAAGTCTATCTTAGAAAAATATTTAGCGCCTTGTAATTGATCGAAAAGATCATCAATCCTAGGTAATGGGTACCGATTCTTAATTGTAACTTTATTCAGCTCTCTATAATCGATACACATTCTCATTGATCCATCTTTCTTTTTCACAAACAACACTGGTGCACCCCAAGGGGATGAACTAGGTTGTATAAATCCTTTGCTTAGTAATTCATCTATTTGCTTTTTCAATTCTAGCATTTCGGTAGGAGCTAATCGATAGGGTGCTTTGGCTATCGGTGTAGTTCCTGGAATTAGATGAATCCTAAATTCTACCTCCCTATCTAGTGGTAACCCAGGTAAATCTTTCGGAAATACATCTGGGTATTCTGAGACTACAGGAATTTCCTTAAGTTCTTTTCCTTTAGTACAAATGATTACTGAAATCATATATACTATTCCCTGTTTCCGTTCATAATTAGCAACTTTCATTACTGATATGAACTTCAATGGCTTCCGAGGTTTATCTCCTGTAATCATGATTACTTTCCCAGTAGGTGATTGAATTTCTATAGAGTTTCTATCACAAATGATTTGAGCATGGTTGGCTATTAACCAATCCATTCCTAACACCACATCAAATTCAGCTAATTTCATAGGCAATAGGTTTGCAGCAAATTTATGACCTGAGAGTTCTATTTCTACTTTTTGCAAAACCTGATTGATTTTTACTGAATTCCCATCTGCAGTTTCGACTGTAAAAATCTGCCTAACGGTAGTTAAGGGTAACTTAAGAGCTTGACAGAATGAAGTATTTATAAAACTTTGGTTTGCACCAGAGTCAAATAATACTTTTGCATAAATGTTGTGAACTAAAAACGTACCGGCTATCACATCCGGGATGAGTTCTGCTTCTTGGGTAGTTAGCTGGAATGCTCTGGCATTCTTCTTAGTAGCTCCTTCGGTCGCTTTGGGTTTGTTGTCTACGGGTTTGACTAACTTAGGACATTCTGTTTTGAAATGTCCGGCTTCTCCACAATTGTAACAAATTATGGATTTCTTCCTGCAGTTTTCTTCACGATGTCCTGTTGTCTTGCAAAAATTGCAAATTCGATTACATTTTCCAAAATGGTTCTTCCTGCAAATTTTGCAGAACGACACAGTTGAAGATTGCCCTGTTCCTTTCTTCTTGAAATTACTACTATTACCCATCCTAAATCCTTGGGTAATTTTCTGAGCTAGTTCCTTTTTCCTATCTTCATCCCTTGTGCGTATCAGTTCATCAGTTAGGGTGTTAGCTAATTCTACTGCATCGTCAATAGTGCGAGGTCTCGCAGCCTTAACGATATTTCGAATTTCGCTAATTAATCCCCAAATATAGCGAGAAATGAGTACCGGTTCTGGCGAAGCCAGGTTAGAAAACCACTCTAGCATATTCGAAGAATGTCGAAGTATAACCACGACAATCCACACCTAACATCCGATGAGTTAGGAACTTATTTGCCATTTGTTCCTTTTCATACTCAGGACAGAATTTTCTTTCTACCAGATTCTTGAATTCTTCCCAAGTGTAAGACCCTAACTCGTAATTGACAAAAGGTCGCAGCGGAAGTTTAAGCGATAAAATTTCTTTCATTATAAATACCTTAACTTATTTAAAATTTAACTTTAACATAACTCCTTCACATAGATCCTTCAATCGACTTATTTATTAAGTAAAAACATAGCTTATGTTTACTACATTATATACATCAACGTTCCCGTACAATCTCACTAGTGACTCGGTCCTTGATCTCTATCCCTTGAAGATCCTTCGTATCTCGTACTACCTGCGCTCACCACATAAAATTCATAAACATCAGTACGCATCATAAACATGTAAAATTCATTCACGTTTATTTTTCGTTCCGTTAACTCTTTACATTCCGGCTTTCCATCTGATCATACGACCCGCGGTGAGACTTCTTTGCTATTCCTGCGTTACACTTCATTCACCATGGCACGCCATTAGTAACATGACCATTCAAACATGTTAGAGCCATATATACAAGCATATATACAAGATCCTTTCTTTCATGCAAAACAAATCCTACTTCATGGATAAGTACCTACACACGTATGTTCATACACATTTCTTACCTACATACATACATGCATACATACTTACTTACATACATACATACAAGCTTTATTCCTTTGTGTACATTCAATCCCATTTAATACATATGTACATACTTTCATATATGTATAGTCATACATATATTTACATACACCCGAAAACATACATGCAAACATAAACACATCTACACGTACATGCTTACATACTTACATATAGTTATATAATGCATATAACGTATTTAGATAGCCTTCACACAAGTTTAGAGTTGAAGAATGCGAAAAATATGAAAGAACCAGCAATTGGCGCAAGAAGAAACCAATCTGGCGCAACCTTGTGCCAGTTCTGGCGCAATACAGAAGACATCAGTCAGGGGCGCAACCTTGTGCCAGGGGGGCGCAACCTTGCGCCTGGTTCAGACCTGCAACTTTCAGCATGACGAATTTTTACAGTTTTGGTCATAACTTTCTCATTTCTTGTCCGTTTTACCCGATTCTTTTTCCTACGTGATCGTAATTTAATCCTCTATCATATGGACTTGAAATCCCACGTTCGGTTTAAGGAAATTCTTAACTTACGCGCTTACCGCTTAATAATCATTTTCAAATTATTCGACCCGTTTATGTTTTCATCAAACCACTCATTTGTTTTAACCCAAAACATACATGAACATTATAACCATAATACTTTTATTTTATCCAGAGTTTCGTACTTGGGGTTTACGCACCCGATACCCGGTATTCATTAAACTCATTCATTCCATTTAAATCTACGAATCAAACTTTGTTACTAAAACCTCCACTTGCGCAAATGTATATCTATTAAACCAAACTCACATCTGAGTCTTTTGACGATTAAACCACATCTCCGATTCCCGGATTGCGTACTTATGTGCAATTCTACTCATTAACCGGTTATACTACCATAGCCATTTCTTATACAACATTTCGATATAATCATAAGACCTCATTTTGACCCGTTTGGTCTACTTAGAAAAATTCACCGATTTCATTCAACTAAATCCATATTTGACATTATACATCATGTTTAATTAATTAAAACGCTACATTACTTGAACAAACTAAGAAGTGATTACGGAATCACTTACCTCGTGCATTCGGGTTCGTATCCGATTCCTTGTCTCCTCTTGACCCGTTAGCCTTTCATGCTTGAGTCCGTCTTGACATGATTCCTATACTTTCATGTCACCAAATCACATTTTCGTTAGCATACATCATTGTACATGTTAACGATCATATCAACCGCATATTTCACATTTGACTTCCTTTAGTCACAACTAACAAGCATAAGACATATAATCAATTTCATATCCTTTCAAACTAATGTAATTCATCATGTCATCACAAATAACGCGTATTAACATAACATGTACCATGCGACTTCCTATGATCCTACCTTTAAGACAACAAATCAAATCATGCTTCTTATGCGTAGACGCGTTGTTGACTTTCAGAAGTCAACGGTTTAACATATAACTTATGACATAACCTCATATATCCGTATTATTATTTTAGGCTATACAAGCATCACTATATATATATATATATATATATAACAATCATGATGAAATATGCTTACATCCACACGATCACCTAACTACATACACATACGCATTCACATACACATACTTTCACATGTTAATGCTTTCATTATCTCACATTTGACCACCACATACAAGGTGAGCCTATTTAAACGAAGTCATAACATCATTACTAGCAAGTTCACATGTTTTGTATTTAGTGTACATCAAATCCTACATTACCAATAAGAAATTGATCCAATACATGATGTGCATCCTCATCGTTCAAGCATATGGTACAAGCTCCTAATGCACATTTCCACCCAAATGATATCATCAACAACACCTTCTCATGAATTCCTTCTACTACGCGTCTCTTATATTCAACTATCATTAATTATATCATTACCATACTCAACACATATTCATTCATTAGTTAGCATGAAATTTCCCACACTATCCTACACTAGGCATTTCATCAAACACATGGTGTGCGTACACCGTTTGATGCACAATGTACAACTAAATCATGCTTTCATTCCTATTTCTTATCTTCCTTCATCATCACCACTAAGAATTACATTAATTTCATACCATCCTTCAATCTAACCTATATTTATGCATCACACACTAACTAGTTCATAATATTTAAACAAATTTCACAACTACAAGATCATCACATAACATCATACTACTTGAACAAGTGGGTTTTGCTTCAAACCATGAAATTACTCAAAATCACACACAACACAAGTTCTATTTGGTGATTCTAATTCACAATCTTGCTTAATTTCATATCAATTTACGAATTGATCATAACCCATTTTATTCAAGACCTCCAAATCATAAAATTTAACTTACTTGATGTTAGAACTGCTTAAGGGATCATCATCCTTGGTTCATGCATTCGATTTTGTGTCTGATTTCATCATCAATTCTTGAATTTCTTGTGAAGAGTTGAAGGAGTAGGGTTTCCCCTTCCTGCCCTCTGGTTCGCGACCCACACACCCACAAAACACTGGGTTTTTAATTTTTATCATACTTAATAACATATTTTACATGTTCTACCCCTCAAAGTTGCTTAGGTTGTCATTCTTGCATATTTTCTAACCTTTTTTAAACTTCCTTTATTTATTTACAACTTAACTACTCATTTGAAGCATTTAAGCATTAAGATAAACATTTATGAAATTTTGGGGTGTTACAAGTCTACCCTCCTTAAAGGAGGTTTCGTCCCCGAAACCTTTCCCATCAATGTCGGTTTGTTCATTAGCAAGCCATAATCTTAAGAACATCACTTCTAGAAATTTCCTTTCCATTCTTACATCGATTCAACCCACCCAGATTTGTACGTATCATCCCTTTAACATCGAACATATATTCCATTTGACCCGTTCATAAAAGGTCAACTACATATACTTTACATTTCCATTCTTTATGAATTTTTTCGTAAATTTTCAACTCATTACATTACCGTACTTAAACTAGTGTGTGCTGACTATTAGAGACCTAGAGAGTCTAATACCATAATTTACATTACAACAATTTGCATTTCATATGAACTTGCTAATACATTTCACTATAAGCATTAGTTTCACTTATTCCTGGAGTTCTATTTCTACCTCCTTACTCATTCACACTGCTTACTACATAAGCCTGAACTGAAACTTAATCTTAATCAACTTCTAAAAGCCAAGCCTTCCTTTTCATAACACATTATGTGCCACATAATTTTGTTCGAAAATACTTTTCAACCATAGCTATAATTTTTACATTCATATATTAATAATTCGCTAAACTTACTTCTTTGGTGCAGTGCTTCGGCATGTAAGACCGAACCGGTCCTCTTCATTACCATTCATACCATCTTCCGGATTGACCTCATTCATCCGTGTAATGAGATTTCACTCATGAGCATTCTTTCATTGACCTTGCTAGATTTATCACATCCCGATTCCTGCCATTCTCATTATAAAATTAGGGGTTTACACATTTCATTTGATTTTATTCAAACATAATGTTTATTAGACCACCTTATTTTCCTATTTATCCTTTCTCGATTTCTGTTTAAAACATTAGTGCGTTCAACCTGTTCAAAACAGGTCAATACATGACCATTACTTATCATGTAAATTTCTTTGTTTGACCCGTTAATGACGGGTCAATGCATACCCATTCATTTTTTGCAGATCTTTAACTCATTTGTCCTTTAAACCATTCTTGCATACAACGCATTTGCATAAATACATACATATATATATATACATAAGTTTAAAAGCATAACTTGAATCATATTCGTTTCTTAGAATATTTACTTGCTTGGTTCGTACTCGCTTACAAATTCAAACCTTTCATTCTTATCAATCATTCTCACTTATTTGATTTGTACCTATTTGCAAACTCAAACTTTTCATTCTAACATTCATTCTCTTCTATGTTTCGAATCCATCTCGAGCATTCTAACATATCATTCATATCCTTTATTCTTTCTATGTTTCGAATCTGTCTCACGGGTTTAAACATATCATTTACATCTCTCATTCACATCTTTCATTCATTATATGTGTTGAATCCGTCTCGCATATTCAAACATATCATTTTCTGCATTTCATTCCTTGAATCCGTCTTGCGGATTCAAACATTCCATTCATGCCCTTCATTCCTTGAATACTTCTCGCGGATTCAAATATTACGTTCACACCTTTCATTCTTTGAATCCGTCTCGCAGATTCAAACATCTCATTCATACCTTTCATTCCTTGAATCCTTCTCGCGGATTCAATCGTTTCATTCATATCTTGTTGATCCGTACTTTCTTACGGATTCAACATTCTTCATTCTTATCATTCATACTTTTCATTCTTACATAATACTCTCGATTTCCTGAGAGTCTCACTACCCATTTCACCCGCACGCCCACCTGTTACCCAATTCTAACGGACATACCTGCGATAATTACCATGGTCTCACGAACGTCATATGCTTCTTGCGTACTGGCCAGGTGCGCAATTCACATACTAGTTCGTGCCTTCATGAAATCATCGCCTTATGTCCGAAGTAGTGGTCCCAGTTCGTGCAACATTTTTTTTTAAATCTTACTAAGACAGTATCGTTGTCTTCTGTTTAATACTTACCCTCCCAAGGAGATTTCTTCCTCTTTATTTTAACACCGGTACCAATACATATTAATATTGTGTACCTGGAGTCCATCTGTCTATTTGCATCCTTGCCTGCCTTAGCATCCATCTTAGATTGCATTCACGGATCATCCTCTTCAAACTTTTAAGCTTACCTTGCACATACAAAACCGTTAGTTTCCTCATATAAATACATACATACACGCTTTCATTCCATTTCTACCTTAAGATCTTGATCGAGTCATGGATTGTACGGGTTCCTTATCACAAGAGCACACAGGTTTGAGTTCAAGCATTTATCTTCTCGTGCTTGATTCACTCAAACCAGGGCTCTGATACCAACTTGTAAGACCCTAACTCGTAATTGACAAAAGGTCGCAGCGGAAGTTTAAGCGATAAAATTTCTTTCATTATAAATACCTTAACTTATTTAAAATTTAACTTTAACATAACTCCTTCACATAGATCCTTCAATCGACTTATTTATTAAGTAAAAACATAGCTTATGTTTACTACATTATATACATCAACGTTCCCGTACAATCTCACTAGTGACTCGGTCCTTGATCTCTATCCCTTGAAGATCCTTCGTATCTCGTACTACCTGCGCTCACCACATAAAATTCATAAACATCAGTACGCATCATAAACATGTAAAATTCATTCACGTTTATTTTTCGTTCCGTTAACTCTTTACATTCCGGCTTTCCATCTGATCATACGACCCGCGGTGAGACTTCTTTGCTATTCCTGCGTTACACTTCATTCACCATGGCACGCCATTAGTAACATGACCATTCAAACATGTTAGAGCCATATATACAAGCATATATACAAGATCCTTTCTTTCATGCAAAACAAATCCTACTTCATGGATAAGTACCTACACACGTATGTTCATACACATTTCTTACCTACATACATACATGCATACATACTTACTTACATACATACATACAAGCTTTATTCCTTTGTGTACATTCAATCCCATTTAATACATATGTACATACTTTCATATATGTATAGTCATACATATATTTACATACACCCGAAAACATACATGCAAACATAAACACATCTACACGTACATGCTTACATACTTACATATAGTTATATAATGCATATAACGTATTTAGATAGCCTTCACACAAGTTTAGAGTTGAAGAATGCGAAAAATATGAAAGAACCAGCAATTGGCGCAAGAAGAAACCAATCTGGCGCAACCTTGTGCCAGTTCTGGCGCAATACAGAAGACATCAGTCAGGGGCGCAACCTTGTGCCAGGGGGGCGCAACCTTGCGCCTGGTTCAGACCTGCAACTTTCAGCATGACGAATTTTTACAGTTTTGGTCATAACTTTCTCATTTCTTGTCCGTTTTACCCGATTATTTTTCCTACGTGATCGTAATTTAATCCTCTATCATATGGACTTGAAATCCCACGTTCGGTTTAAGGAAATTCTTAACTTACGCGCTTACCGCTTAATAATCATTTTCAAATTATTCGACCCGTTTATGTTTTCATCAAACCACTCATTTGTTTTAACCCAAAACATACATGAACATTATAACCATAATACTTTTATTTTATCCAGAGTTTCGTACTTGGGGTTTACGCACCCGATACCCGGTATTCATTAAACTCATTCATTCCATTTAAATCTACGAATCAAACTTTGTTACTAAAACCTCCACTTGCGCAAATGTATATCTATTAAACCAAACTCACATCTGAGTCTTTTGACTATTAAACCACATCTCCGATTCCCGGATTGCGTACTTATGTGCAATTCTACTCATTAACCGGTTATACTACCATAGCCATTTCTTATACAACATTTCGATATAATCATAAGACCTCATTTTGACCCGTTTGGTCTACTTAGAAAAATTCACCGATTTCATTCAACTAAATCCATATTTGACATTATACATCATGTTTAATTAATTAAAACGCTACATTACTTGAACAAACTAAGAAGTGATTACGGAATCACTTACCTCGTGCATTCGGGTTCGTATCCGATTCCTTGTCTCCTCTTGACCCGTTAGCCTTTCATGCTTGAGTCCGTCTTGACATGATTCCTATACTTTCATGTCACCAAATCACATTTTCGTTAGCATACATCATTGTACATGTTAACGATCATATCAACCGCATATTTCACATTTGACTTCCTTTAGTCACAACTAACAAGCATAAGACATATAATCAATTTCATATCCTTTCAAACTAATGTAATTCATCATGTCATCACAAATAACGCGTATTAACATAACATGTACCATGCGACTTCCTATGATCCTACCTTTAAGACAACAAATCAAATCATGCTTCTTATGCGTAGACGCGTTGTTGACTTTCAGAAGTCAACGGTTTAACATATAACTTATGACATAACCTCATATATCCGTATTATTATTTTAGGCTATACAAGCATCACTATATATATATATATATATATAACAATCATGATGAAATATGCTTACATCCACACGATCACCTAACTACATACACATACGCATTCACATACACATACTTTCACATGTTAATGCTTTCATTATCTCACATTTGACCACCACATACAAGGTGAGCCTATTTAAACGAAGTCATAACATCATTACTAGCAAGTTCACATGTTTTGTATTTAGTGTACATCAAATCCTACATTACCAATAAGAAATTGATCCAATACATGATGTGCATCCTCATCGTTCAAGCATATGGTACAAGCTCCTAATGCACATTTCCACCCAAATGATATCATCAACAACACCTTCTCATGAATTCCTTCTACTACGCGTCTCTTATATTCAACTATCATTAATTATATCATTACCATACTCAACACATATTCATTCATTAGTTAGCATGAAATTTCCCACACTATCCTACACTAGGCATTTCATCAAACACATGGTGTGCGTACACCGTTTGATGCACAATGTACAACTAAATCATGCTTTCATTCCTATTTCTTATCTTCCTTCATCATCACCACTAAGAATTACATTAATTTCATACCATCCTTCAATCTAACCTATATTTATGCATCACACACTAACTAGTTCATAATATTTAAACAAATTTCACAACTACAAGATCATCACATAACATCATACTACTTGAACAAGTGGGTTTTGCTTCAAACCATGAAATTACTCAAAATCACACACAACACAAGTTCTATTTGGTGATTCTAATTCACAATCTTGCTTAATTTCATATCAATTTACGAATTGATCATAACCCATTTTATTCAAGACCTCCAAATCATAAAATTTAACTTACTTGATGTTAGAACTGCTTAAGGGATCATCATCCTTGGTTCATGCATTCGATTTTGTGTCTGATTTCATCATCAATTCTTGAATTTCTTGTGAAGAGTTGAAGGAGTAGGGTTTCCCCTTCCTGCCCTCTGGTTCGCGACCCACACACCCACAAAACACTGGGTTTTTAATTTTTATCATACTTAATAACATATTTTACATGTTCTACCCCTCAAAGTTGCTTAGGTTGTCATTCTTGCATATTTTCTAACCTTTTTTAAACTTCCTTTATTTATTTACAACTTAACTACTCATTTGAAGCATTTAAGCATTAAGATAAACATTTATGAAATTTTGGGGTGTTACACCAAGTCATAGCATAAGCCCTATTTCTTCCTTTAGCTTGTAACACAGTGTTCCACCATTCGAGTGCTCCTTCTTTAAACAGATTCGATGCGTACATGACCTGATCATCTTTGGCACACTTACTTATTGCAATCACTGCTTCGGTTTTCTTGAACCAACGCAGCGATGCAGTTGCCCCTTCATTGCCTGCAAATTCAGTGGGTTTACAAGCAAGAAATTCTTTGAAAGTGCAACCAGGTGTTGCAGCCTTCCGTTTCTTAGGGAGCGGCGTGTGCTGGGATTCATTATCATGATTAGCATGATTATTGCCCCCGTTTATACTATTACTGAAGTTATCTTCAATAGTATGTTTACTAGGAATAATTTGTTGCGGTTCGATTGGATTTTTCACAGCAGCAACAAATGCTGGAATAGCGTTGGCTATCCCTTGAGCAACAATATTTTCAATATCTTGTCTGGTCATATATTGATCTCCTGGATGTTGCTCCGATTGATTAACCTCATTTACTGGTTCATTACCATTATTTGCCATCTGATGATATATAATAATTTTTATTAGTATTTGATAAATAGTAATCATATATACAAACAATCGGACAATTCACAATGCACATAAAGTCAAAACTATCGATTTCTCGATTCCATTTCATATCCGTTATAGTATGCATCACTACACACAGATATTTTACAAAGTTTTATTTGGAGTTATGTTACAGACTGATTTCACTATTTACTATACTATTACACAACTATAGTTTTACCATCTTCCTATCCCTCACCATTTGTTGTTCTAAAAACGCATTTCCCTTTCATCATACTTCCAAGCAATCTGTCCCCCTATCTCCCTGATTCTATTTCCTGCATCCATCAACTCTTCACCGAAATGGCGAAGTTCAGCCATATTCTCAGTGCTCATTGGTGGATTAGGTAGGGGTTCTGAGTCGAATTGCGGAAGGAAGGAATAAGGGTCGTTGACAATATTTTGAAATTGCCAATCATTTGTCCACCATTCTTCCATTTCTACAGGTTGGGCGTGGACTATTGAGTCTGGGATTGCTGGTGCAAAATTCATAGGGAGTGGATTTTCACTAGGATAGGTAAAAACATTTGTATTGACAGGCTGAATAGTTTCACAGTTTGCCAATAGAAAATCTATTTTATCCTGAAAAGTTATTCCCTGGTTTTGGTTTTGATTGGAGCTCTCTCCGATTTCTATGTGAGTTGGTCTAGAACCTTGTCCTACTTCCATTTCTATTTCTTTAGAATATTCCTCAAACTGTATTTCTGTTTGCCTAGAATCTTTCTTAACTTCAGTTTCCATCTCTTGCTGTTTAGAACTCTCCTTAATTACAATTTCTTTTCCTTTTTCTAAAGGGTTGTTTATTTTAGGAAGTTTCGGAACTGGCTTTTTCCTACGAATACGACTACCCCATACATAATTCTTCTTTTTCTTTCGTTTTGGCTTTGTCAAGGGTGGAGTATGGAATTCTACAGGTTGGTCCACATCAGCAAAGTATCCAGTAAACTCTTGGGAAACTTCTATATTCACCGGGTACAGATTGAGGTTCTGAAAAGCTTCAGATATCTCGCTCATGCTGTGTAGCATATATGCAAAATTCAAAAAAATGCTAAGTTAAAACTTTGGAACAAAGTTTAACAAATAAACATCGAAGTTTTATTGCACACTATTTGTACAAAATACAGGAAAGAACACACTCAGGTTTATTTATTTATTTACTTACTGAGAAGTGCTATTACTAGATTTAAAGTACTTTAAAGATTTGCATTTTCTGCTACTGTAGCTAGCATATATAAATTTGCCCATTTTTCATCTAGCTTATCTTCCCAAGGTGATTTATTGATTAAATCCTGGGTTTCCTTTTTAATCCTCTTTTCTCGGATTTGCTCCTTACTTTTCTTAATAATCATACTCCTTTTTCTAGGAGAAAGTGGGTTCTCATACTGTGCTTTACGCACAAATATTCCTTCTTCAGGAATTGTAGGGAGCTTTGAAAATTTAGTTTTGGATGAACTTCCTTCTTCGTAAATTGACCTATCTAATTTAAGATAGATATCTTGCAGCTTTTGCTTACCCATACTGTAACTAACAATTAATCAGTTTAAAATAGAAACACATAATCACAGAATAGTAATCAGGAAAAATTAAGTATCGTTTAAATACTTAATTAGCTTAACTCAGTGGCTCTGATACCACCTTATTTCTGTCACGGCCCCCGACCCGGTTTGACCCGTTTCAGGAGCCGCGGGACAGAAATCCCGTGATATTTATTTATGTGATTTTAGCAGCGGAAATTTTAACACCAGGATCGTTGTAAAGCTAAAAAATTTTCCTGATTATTTAATTTCACAATTCGGGATAAAACCCCGATAATTTACGATAATAAGATTTTTCTGATAAATCTTTATTTTTAAACATATTTCTTTATTTCATATTGAGCCACTATTTTAAGCTTGAAATGCTCCTCGGCACTTTTCCTGATTTACAGTAGATCACCTGAAACATGTTTGAAAAAGATTTTGTCAGCGGGAAATACTGAGTGAATCATTCATTTTACTGAAAAGACACATTTATTATAATTCACAGTGTTAAGATCTTTTACGTATGTTTCTGATATTAACCAACTACCCACAGTATTTGTCACTCGACCGGATCTGTGACAGTGGTCATATCACCATTGGCTGCCCCAATGAATGACGTAAATCAATTAAATTAGGTTCGCCCACCTAAAATGATTTAAACTGTAGTAATGTGCACAATACCCCACATACTGGCTGTAATTTGGTGATTACATCAACTTAATCACTGTAATTACAATTCTGAAAAATAATTTGGAGTATTGTAAAACAGTTGATAAAAAGAGAATGACTCACATTGCAGATTTAACGCGGACAGAATATGATTTAGCCTTGTTAACCTAATTTCAATAATAATGCACACAAAACCGGGTTAGTGATCAATACAGCAGTCACGATAACTCACGAGATCAAATTCTCACAACGAACGACAAAGTGCAATACTTAAACATTCATCGATTTAACGACGAACGACAAAGTATAACCCTAATGTGGGCGGCACTTAAACATTCTTTGGATATATTGATCTCGGAAAATGAATCGTAATAGCGATCGAGTGATTACCCTGTTTTGCGGCAGCAATTCGAAAGCAGTGTGGGTGTTTAATTGTAGTAAAACGACCTTAACTCGACGTACAGACAACTATTTTACGTCGTTTCAACTCCCAGATTCAAGTCCCAAGGCCCTTTATTTATACTGAAAATTGGCATCTCCCGCGTGTCGCGGCAGAATTCGGGGAACCTCCCGCGTATCGCCTGGGATTCCAATTTAGGGTAGGGTAGGTTTCGTGTCCAGTAGCTTGGGTGAGTTGACAGTTTTGTTAAATTCAACTTAGACAACGAATAATAAGGATAATATCGATTAGGGTTTAACCCCCCCTGAGTTTTAGGGGCCCTGATCCTGATTCCAATTGTTCCGAAAATTTTAGGGTTAGTGCGAAATTACTTGGGTGTCTCAATTAGGGTTTCCTTATTGACTAATTATCACTCTAATTATTAATTTTAAGGAGAGTTGTTACACGTACAAAGACGTTTATGAATGAATGAAACTCTTGCCAAGATCTCGAATGCATCCATGTGGTATTAAGCCTCGTGAACGAAAAGATGAAAAAGTAGGAGTAGAATTGGTCCAGTTGGAATGAGAAAGGTTTCGGGGACGAAACCACTTTAAGGGGGGTAGACTTGTAACACCCCAAATTTCGTAGGACACATTATTATGTTTAATTCACAATGAGTTAGCGAAAAGAAATGGTAAACATGAAATTTTACCAAAGGTTTAGCAAAGTTAGTGTGTAAATATGAGGTTAAGTGATATGTTTTAAAAAGATAAGAGAGTAGATGTGTAATTATGTTATAAAGTTGATAAAAAAAAGAAACCAGACTTTGAGTCTGGTGTGCGATCGAGAGAAGGGCCAGGGAACTCTTTCCCTCTCATAAACCCTAAGTCACTAAAATTCCATCAATTAAAGGCGAAATTAGCAAGGAATCGGATGCATGAGCAAGGAATTTTGATGTACTAAGTGTTCTTAACCTCAAGTAAGTGAAATTTCATGATTTGGTGATGTTTGATTTTGTGGGTTTAGTAAAATTCGTGAATATAATGCGTTAATTGGTATGATTAATGGTTGCTATGGTTGTTAAAACATCAAGAAATGCTAAATCTTGAATATGAGAGTGGTTTAGGGCAAAACCCATTTGCATGACAAAAGATGGTTAAGAATTTGTGAAGTTCTACATGCTAATTAGGTTGGTGTTGGTGAAATTGTTAGGAGTAATTGATTTAGAACTATGTGCTCATGATTAGAATGGTAGATTTCAAGTTAGTAGGATGTTTATGTTAATCAATGAGTGAAGTATGGAAATTGTGCTTAAGATGCTTGTACATTGTGCATAAACTGTGGTACGCACGCCAAGTGCTTGATGAAATGCTTAGGTGAGTTTGATATATGAGATTGTATGCAATGAATCGATGAATACGCATAGAAGGTGTTAATAAAGTAATTGATAGTGAACTAGCTTGAATAACATGCTTTAGATGGAATTCATATGAGAATTCGGGTTGAATGTATGCTTTGATCAAAATCATGCATTTTGGGGATTTTACCTTGTACTTGTATGGTGTGACGGCCATCATGGCTTTGGTTATTTGTCTAATGGTGATTAAGAGGTGAACGTGTACAAAATGTAAAAACTTGCTAGATAATTATACGACACACATGATGGTAGGTTGATTTGATTGAACTACGAATAGTGTAGTAACGAGTCTATGCCTTATGAATGTTAGTGGTGACCAATGAAAGTCAAGGTGACATAGGAATAGAATGATTGATACGAGGAATGATCATGTATACTAACAATGTTGAAATATGATGGAATGAAAGGATATGCGTCGTATTAGCAAGGGATCAAGCATGGAAAGCTAACGGGTCAAGAGGAGACAAGGAAGGGAATACGAAAACGGACGCTCAAGGTAAGTGATTCCGTAATCACTTCTTAGTTGTTTATGTAATGTTATATGCAATTTAATTATATGTGATAATCGAGGTCAAATAGGAATGAATTGTATGATGTCAATGAAGTATTAAACTGTGACAGCCCGCACTCTCAGGTAAACACCATTTCCTTACTCTGTCTAATCCCAGCAAAACTCAAAATACCCGTCCGCATTATTTGCTTTCACGATTGGCGATCATGTTTGTTTTATATATATACATATATTAATAATAATAACGGTTATATGGAATATAACAACAATTGGATTAAGTTTAGAGTAAATTGAGTACTCTTAAAAGTTGAGGGGCACTAATGAAAATTAGGAACTTAAACTATTATATTAAAATTGTTGATTACCCAACCCATCGTTTCCCCCTCCCCACGCAAACCCTAAAACGCTCCCATAACAGCCAACATGCACATCTCTCTCCACTTCCTCCCTGTTCTCTCACTTACACGGTTGACCACCATTAACGGTGGCAGCGTACGTCGGACGAAAGAGATGAGAGAGAGAAAGAAAGGGGCTGACGGCGGCGTGTGGTTACTACAGCGACGGAAAAGAAGCAGAGAGAGAAGAGAATTGGTGAAGCCGGTGCCGTCTCCGACGACGGTGGTTTCTCTGTTCCGACAAATCTTTGACAGGCCGTTTCTCGTTTCCGGTCGTTGCTCTGTTAGTGGGGATATTACCGATCGGCTATTGATCGATGACGATGGCACCAGTGGTGGCCGACGATGGCAGCCAGCGACGACGGTATTACGACAGCAGCTGCTCCAGCATCGGCAACGGCGGCACAAGCATGGTGACTGTGGTTCGGCTCCTGTGGAATGACGACACATCGGTGCCTTGGTTCACTTCAGTGGGGCCGACAGAAGAGGTCCATAGCCCCTCGGTCGAGTATGTATAAACACCCTTCGTCTATATTTGTTAAACTGTTAATTGAAGAGTGATGGCTTTTGGCTGATTATCTATTTCAAACTCTGTGTGTTCCTTTTTGAATTATGAAATGAAAATGGATAGTTTGTTTTGTGTATTGTAAAATTGGGATGTTTTATCTTGTGCTTCATGGTTAAGTTGACGAGCAGTATGATTGAGATGTAAAGCTTATCGATTTAATGATATATGCGGCCATGATTCTTGTGCAACCTAGGGTTTGCTAGAACACAGGTGTTGACCGAATGGTATGGATAGATCGATGCAGGGCTGTTGGTTAATGATTTTTGGATGCATAGTTATGATAAAACATGTGTACGAATCAGTTAAATCGTGGTAATGATATGTTATGGGCTGCATGATTTGTTGATCATTAGGTAATGATTAGGATGATACAAATTGATGGTAAATGATTATTATTGGTCCGATTTGATTGGTAATGATATTGTGGTATTGCATCAAAGATTTAATACTAATTAAAAGTGATATGATGGTTGTGAATCTGTTGAGCCGTGATTGGTGGAATGAATAACTAATATACATGTAGCCGCATACCCATGTCACACAAATTTCATGTGCACACCACTCATGCAGTGAAGTCATACACTCTCAATATTGGTCACACACTAGGGCAAGAGTCATGCAAGGGATTTGGGCCACCCATGCATGCACTGTGAGTTGGAATCGATATGCATGTGGGATGGTTATAGAATTTGTTTTGTATATTAAATTCTCATGGACTGTTGATGGGTATCGAGTAGCAACAGGTGTGATTATGATTATAGATGTTAAATGGCTAAATCATTGGGTCACAATCTTGATCCGACTCATTGTTATTAAGTTAGTGAATCAAGTAACAAATAGGTTACTCAGTTGCTAGTAATATAACACTGTTTGATCTGAATTAAGTATAGGATGCTAATGAATGTTGTGTAATCACTAAACCTAACTGATTGTATGTAAATTAGACACTGATTAAATGGGAAGTGTGGGTTGTATAACCTATGAACGTAATGGGCTTTGACCATACGCGAAACAAAAAGGAAAGTTAAGGGATTCGGGCTTCGCTTTAGGTTATGGGCTGGACTAGGTTATAACCGGGTTACTTTGGTAAATTGAATCTGGGCCGTAGGTTGTGAATTGGATGTGGACCAGACTTCAAGATTGGGCCGCACACATTTATTCGGTAAACAGGGCGGCACCTCTATATGGACTATACAATGTCAATAGACGGTTATGTTACGTGATTAATTGCTAAGACTTGTGTGAAAGTTGATACGTGCATTTCTTATACGTTACTTGCTTAATGTGTGTATTAAATATGTGATTACTTGTATGCAAAACTGATTATTATCGGTAACCCTTTTAGGACGTGTTTGATTAACTGATAAACAAGTACATAATCTTACCGAGCAAACCAAAGGTGAGTTCACTACATTCGAGCATGCGTCCCAGTGGTTGGGGACAGTCAGTGGGTATCCCATGGGGGGAATGAGTCTTTGGGTAAAAACGAGTATATTGGTTAATATTCTCACCTATCATCTTTTGTAAGTCCCTCATCGGGTATTAGTTAGTAGCGCTACTTAGGTTTGGCACCCTCACCCCGTGCCTGTAGAGGACGGAGGTGAACTAATGACCCAGTCTGGCCCAGTACTAGATAGGAGTACGTGGGAAGGGCAGTCATGTATTTCAGGAGCCGTCTTGTTCGGAATTGAGATATTAACAATATTACTTGCATTGGTTATTGAACTGTTTTACATTCAACTGGTAACAAACGTTTTCTTAAATTGTGGACTCGCCAGCTTTGTCTGATACACTTGTTACATGCTCGCAGATCGTTAGGTACTTGGAAACAGGAACTTGTTGGCTGGAGGACGAGAGTGGTCATGGTTGCATTGATGAATTTATTTATCAGACATTTATTTACTGTGGTTGTTTGGGTAGTATCTACATTATGATACATTAACGCTTCCGCTGAACTTATGGTTTTGGATAACTTATGTTTGGGATTTCGATATTATTAAACAATGGAAATTCAATTCAAACTTGTGATTCAATGTAATTGGTGGCTCATTGCTATTCGTCACACGCCTAACAGGGACACTCCCTAGGTGGTAATTTGGGGGTGTGACAGTTTGGTATCAGAGCCACTGGTTATAGTGAACTTGGTTTTAAAACGTTTTTATAAAACCAGACTATAACCGAACAAGTTCTGAATTCGGCCATGACACTCAGCTCCAGACTGCAAGGTTCGTTTCTCGCTTACTCATTGTACTACATAGCTAGTGAACACTTACGTATGATATTGCATGTGACTGCACGCTTAGCACAACAGTATGAATTGATGTACTACATGCATATGTTATGTGATTGATGGTGTGGCGTTTCCTTGGACATTCATGACTCCCGTTTTGTGATGTTCTTTGTTTGCTACTCGAGTTTGAGGAACCATTCGACACGAGTTAGGAGGAACTGAGATGAGCATGCAAATCACAATATTATTGTGGGTGCACACATAATAATAATGTGGGGTGCATGTGAGTCCCAGTGAGGCTTGACAAGTGAAGAAGGGGTTCTGCTCTGTTATTTGATCAATGTGAAACGTAACAAGTCTATAGGAGTCATAGCAGTGATTGTCTCCTACTCGAACGTGATCTTTTCACTCCTCTCTGAATCCTTTCGAACCTCGATGCTATCGAGTATTACCTGAACACCCATCTGAATGCCTAGCGAGCTATGTAGAATGGTAGGTGTTTGCACGAACGCCCCAGAGATGGATGTCTCTACATCAAATGATTGGTCTGTACCTTCCTCGCCTATCTTGTTTGTTTGAATCTAGCGTTTTAACGTCTTAGACCCTGAAGTGCGATCACTTCAGCAACACTCTGGAAGCACACCGGGTATTACTCAGTCAACTTGGAAGAACGATAGACAAGAGGATGAGCGTGGTGCCTTACCAACCTCAGTATTAGAACGACCCTGATTACCAGCAACCAACACCAGCGAACTGACTTCAATCGAATTTTCAACGCTAGTCAGCGACTCGTGGGAGTCAACTTTTACGAATCAATCGGGAGATTAGCAAAGACAACAGATTATAGTGTGGAATGTATGACAACTAGCACCGTGAGCAACGCAATAGGACGTGACACAGAACGTGAAAAGATGGACTTGGTTGGTGAAAGATCGTAGAGTTTCGTTCCAAGCAACGACATTAGAAGCAACACTCATGGCAACAACAAGGTATTCGTACTTATAACCAACAGTATGGAAATGGAGATGCCAACAGCATGGATTGGCCGTTGTTAAATCGAGACGACAACAACCAAGGAAACAACGATAGTAATGGGAATCCTCATAACAGTAGCAACAACACTAGTGGAGATGCTCGCAGGAAGGCATTTCGGATTGGCGCGGGCAACGCCAGGATTATAACAACATGGTGGCCTACACGTTCTTGGTAACGAATCATATCGTCTCTGTTCTATTTAACCCTAATGTTTCTTGAAACCGAACCTGTGGTGGCGGCAACTGATGGCAAGTCAAATGAAACTTATATGTTCGTTGGGATGTAAACTTGACCTTGTGGGACAAGTGTTCAACGTTAACTTGTCAATTTTACTTTGGAGCCCCAATTTTATCAGTGAAGATAATCCTTTTCATAGGTGTACTGGCTATCGAGAACTTAACAATGCGACAGTTAAGAACCGGTTGCCTCGACCATGTATTGACAACCTGTCAACTAGATGCGAGGGGCAAGCTTTCATTCGAGGATTGATTAACGAACGAGCTATTATCAGATGGAAGTCCAAGGGGAGAATGGTCCTGAAACGGCATATCGAACGCAATACGGCCATTGCGACTTTGTACATTATGACCATTGAGTTAATCAACACACCAATAGCTTTATAGACCACATGAATCGACCGTGTTTTGATGACGTTTTGAATCACTATCAGGGGAAAAGAACACCATGAACGGCACCTGTATTTTGTCTTAGAGCTCCCGATGGAGGAGCCACTACACGCAAAGACTCGTTAAGTGTAACTTCTAGATTCAAGAGGTACATATTTTTATTGGTCACGTAGTCAACAAAGTGGGGATACATGCAGATCTCGCTAGAGATCCATTTCATTGGTATTGATCGGCACAAAATAGTTCATTGGGGATACAGTAACTTCTTGGTCCAGCTAGATACTATCGTAGATTCATCACAGAATTTTTGAGGATTTCGCAACTTTAATCTCTTTAGCATAGCAGGATGCTGTGTATTCGTGGGAGACAAACAAGAGAACGTCTTTTCAGCTTTTGAAACCCAACACTACAATGCACTGAGCATCGTCTTCACCCGAGGGTACGGGTGATTTAGTGGTATACCATGATGGTTCGAATCAGAGTTCCAGTTACACGCCGAGGCAACACAAGATGATGATGGCTTACATAGTGGAGTTACAAGAAGAATGGCATGAGTCACAACCTGTGGTGGAAACCATGGTCCTTGGATTTAAGTTGGAGGCATTACTTGGACGGTACCAAATGCACTACTTAGACCGATCACAAGGGCCTCCCGTATACCCTCGTCTCGAAAGAGCTAAATATGTGGCGACATCGCTAGAGGGAACCTCTGAATAATTTCGACGGTGAAACCTGAACATGCACGAGCTTTGCTGCAGACTATCGACTCTAACCTACCTGACGTGACTTGCTCTGTTCTAACTGGACAACTGAAGGAAGAGGATTTTTCAAGTTAAACCCATGCGGGGCATGGAGAAGCACCCGTTGGCAGGTCGGACGATATTCGCTACCTCATAAGACGATAGTGGGTCTCGTTATACGGCAACTGTAGGAAACTCGTGTTGAGCAAAGCACACATGCCACGCTATTCTAGTCGTCTGGGTACTGAGAGCTACTAGGATCTATAAATCCTGTACTGGTGGTCGGGCATGAAGGTCCCCTAGCTATGTATGTGAATGATGTTTGACTTGTGGGAAAGTTAAGGTGGAGTATCAGCAACCGGAAACACCCATATGGAAATGAGAACAGATTGCCATGGATTTTGCCCTTACTTAAAACTCGAAATGGAAACAATATCACCTAGGTGATTGTTGATGGTCTCACGTTACCCGCACATTTTTACAATCAAGGAAACTGACGAGTCTTCACAGCTGTGAATGTTCCTCTGAGAGAGGCGGTTTGTAGGCACGGGGTGCCAACTCCTGTTACCTCTGGTTTTGATATATACCTGATTTATGACAGACACTATGCAACACTCTTGGCTCGCGTCTAGACATGAGCAATACTTATCACCACAGGACAAATGGTTAGAGTAAACGAACCCCCCCCCCCTCAAAGACATACTGCGAGCATGTGTGTGACTGACTTAGTGAAATTGGAAGGACACATACCTTTGGCAAGTCCTACGGTAGCAGTTATCATTTTAGTATTCAGACGACTCTATTTGGGCATTGTATGGATGATAACGCCAATCTCCTTGTTGGGCTAAGGTGAGTGGCAACCTAATCACAAGTCCAGGACTTGTACTCGAAACTCTTTGGAATAATCGTTAAGATCGGAAATCATTGGCGGCAATGTGTGACCGTCGAGAAAGCTGATAAGCTTCGGAAACACTGGGAATTCGCTGCAGGCGAACGTGTCATGATCGAAAGTCTCACCCTGGGAGGGTGCGATACGCTATAGACAACGTGGCAAGCTTAGTTTACGATGCATTGGGACATCCGGATTTCTGGAACGAATTGGTGACATGGCTCACAAACTTGAGTTAACTGACGAATTGGATAACGTTCGCGATAATAATGATGCCTCGAATCTAAGGCAGTGGTTGTTCGATAAAAATACTTGTGATATCCTTACCAGAGTCTAAGGTTACCTGACCAAGTTGTATTTATCAGGGAATCTATCGAAAACATGGACCAAGAAGTTAAGGTTAGTTGACGTAGCCGAAGTCCGGTCACAAGAGTTCGTTGGAACTCAAGGCGTAGACCGGAGTTCAAGTGACAAATCTAAATTTGATGCAATTAGCGAATTTCGGGACGAAATTCCCTTTCAAGTTGGGGATGATGTGGCACCCGAGGAAAAATCCTCAGTTATCTTGATTTATCACTTCACTCCTCTGGGATTGCTTATTAAATTTCGGGACGAAATCTCTTTCAAGTTGGGGATGATGTGACAGCCCGCACTCTCAGGTAAACACCATTTCCTTACTCTGTCTAATCCCAGCAAAACTCAAAATACCCGTCCGCATTATTTGCTTTCACGATTGGCGATCATGTTTGTTTTATATATATACATATATTAATAATAATAACGGTTATATGGAATATAACAACAATTGGATTAAGTTTAGAGTAAATTGAGTACTCTTAAAAGTTGAGGGGCACTAATGAAAATTAGGAACTTAAACTATTATATTAAAATTGTTGATTACCCAACCCATCGTTTCCCCCTCCCCACGCAAACCCTAAAACGCTCCCATAACAGCCAACATGCACATCTCTCTCCACTTCCTCCCTGTTCTCTCACTTACACGGTTGACCACCATTAACGGTGGCAGCGTACGTCGGACGAAAGAGATGAGAGAGAGAAAGAAAGGGGCTGACGGCGGCGTGTGGTTACTACAGCGACGGAAAGGAAGCAGAGAGAGAAGAGAATTGGTGAAGCCGGTGCCGTCTCCGACGACGGTGGTTTCTCTGTTCCGACAAATCTTTGACAGGCCGTTTCTCGTTTCCGGTCGTTGCTCTGTTAGTGGGGATATTACCGATCGGCTATTGATCGATGACGATGGCACCAGTGGTGGCCGACGATGGCAGCCAGCGACGACGGTATTACGACAGCAGCTGCTCCAGCATCGGCAACGGCGGCACAAGCATGGTGACTGTGGTTCGGCTCCGGTGGAATGACGACACATCGGTGCCTTGGTTCACTTCAGTGGGGCCGACAGAAGAGGTCCATAGCCCCTCGGTCGAGTATGTATAAACACCCTTCGTCTATATTTGTTAAACTGTTAATTGAAGAGTGATGGCTTTTGGCTGATTATCTATTTCAAACTCTGTGTGTTCCTTTTTGAATTATGAAATGAAAATGGATAGTTTGTTTTGTGTATTGTAAAATTGGGATGTTTTATCTTGTGCTTCATGGTTAAGTTGACGAGCAGTATGATTGAGATGTAAAGCTTATCGATTTAATGATATATGCGGCCATGATTCTTGTGCAACCTAGGGTTTGCTAGAACACAGGTGTTGACCGAATGGTATGGATAGATCGATGCAGGGCTGTTGGTTAATGATTTTTGGATGCATAGTTATGATAAAACATGTGTACGAATCAGTTAAATCGTGGTAATGATATGTTATGGGCTGCATGATTTGTTGATCATTAGGTAATGATTAGGATGATACAAATTGATGGTAAATGATTATTATTGGTCCGATTTGATTGGTAATGATATTGTGGTATTGCATCAAAGATTTAATACTAATTAAAAGTGATATGATGGTTGTGAATCTGTTGAGCCGTGATTGGTGGAATGAATAACTAATATACATGTAGCCGCATACCCATGTCACACAAATTTCATGTGCACACCACTCATGCAGTGAAGTCATACACTCTCAATATTGGTCACACACTAGGGCAAGAGTCATGCAAGGGATTTGGGCCACCCATGCATGCACTGTGAGTTGGAATCGATATGCATGTGGGATGGTTATAGAATTTGTTTTGTATATTAAATTCTCATGGACTGTTGATGGGTATCGAGTAGCAACAGGTGTGATTATGATTATAGATGTTAAATGGCTAAATCATTGGGTCACAATCTTGATCCGACTCATTGTTATTAAGTTAGTGAATCAAGTAACAAATAGGTTACTCGGTTGCTAGTAATATAACACTGTTTGATCTGAATTAAGTATAGGATGCTAATGAATGTTGTGTAATCACTAAACCTAACTGATTGTATGTAAATTAGACACTGATTAAATGGGAAGTGTGGGTTGTATAACCTATGAACGTAATGGGCTTTGACCATACGCGAAACAAAAAGGAAAGTTAAGGGATTCGGGCTTCGCTTTAGGTTATGGGCTGGACTAGGTTATAACCGGGTTACTTTGGTAAATTGAATCTGGGCCGTAGGTTGTGAATTGGATGTGGACCAGACTTCAAGATTGGGCCGCACACATTTATTCGGTAAACAGGGCGGCACCTCTATATGGACTATACAATGTCAATAGACGGTTATGTTACGTGATTAATTGCTAAGACTTGTGTGAAAGTTGATACGTGCATTTCTTATACGTTACTTGCTTAATGTGTGTATTAAATATGTGATTACTTGTATGCAAAACTGATTATTACCGGTAACCCTTTTAGGACGTGTTTGATTAACTGATAAACAAGTACATAATCTTACCGAGCAAACCAAAGGTGAGTTCACTACATTCGAGCATGCGTCCCAGTGGTTGGGGACAGTCAGTGGGTATCCCATGGGGGGAATGAGTCTTTGGGTAAAAACGAGTATATTGGTTAATATTCTCACCTATCATCTTTTGTAAGTCCCTCATCGGGTATTAGTTAGTAGCGCTACTTAGGTTTGGCACCCTCACCCCGTGCCTGTAGAGGACGGAGGTGAACTAATGACCCAGTCTGGCCCAGTACTAGATAGGAGTACGTGGGAAGGGCAGTCATGTATTTCAGGAGCCGTCTTGTTCGGAATTGAGATATTAACAATATTACTTGCATTGGTTATTGAACTGTTTTACATTCAACTGGTAACAAACGTTTTCTTAAACTGTGGACTCGCCAGCTTTGTCTGATACACTTGTTACATGCTCGCAGATCGTTAGGTACTTGGAAACAGGAACTTGTTGGCTGGAGGACGAGAGTGGTCATGGTTGCATTGATGAATTTATTTATCAGACATTTATTTACTGTGGTTGTTTGGGTAGTATCTACATTATGATACATTAACGCTTCCGCTGAACTTATGGTTTTGGATAACTTATGTTTGGGATTTCGATATTATTAAACAATGGAAATTCAATTCAAACTTGTGATTCAATGTAATTGGTGGCTCATTGCTATTCGTCACACGTCTAACAGGGACACTCCCTAGGTGGTAATTTGGGGGTGTGACATAAACGGATGTTAGTTTTGATCCGAGCAAGGTGGGTGTGATTAAGAAATTATAGCTAAGTAGTGGAATTGGTTACTTATGTAAGGAATTCCTTTGTTATTAAGGATAGAGCATAGTTGACTAAAATGCCCTTGATAGGTATATCAGGCAAACGACCTTAGAAGTCGTTTGGAAACGAGCTATTCGATTAGAGTAATGTCTTGGACAAGTATGAAAGCGAAGTATAGGGTTTTGTATGTCATAGTCCACTTAATGCGCAAATACCCATAACGGGTCAACAATAAGCTTTTGAGCGAAAATGGGTTAAGAGGATGCAAGACGTCCGAGAATTTAATCTTTTATGATAGGTGCCAATGAAATTATTAAAGCTCGTATGAGATTGAGGTCAAATAAACAGATTATGTTGATAAATGCACGAACGGGTCAAATAGTTAGAAAATGATAATATGTCGAATGCACGTAAGTTAAGAATTTCCTTAATCCGGAGGTAGGATTTTAAGTTAATATGATAGAATGTGAATTTACAAGCATGTAGGAAGAAATGGGAGGTTAAACGGGTAAACGGTTCAAAAGTTATGCGCGTTTTAGTGCGTACGGACGACGAAACGGAACTGCAGAAAACTGCAAATTCTAGAGGGCGCCGCCGACGGGTATGGGGGCGTCGCCGACGGGCTCCAGAAAGTGAATTTTTGGCTGACGGGTTATTTGACTGTCTACGGGGATTTTTGGCTACGGGTAATTGCAAGGGCCGTCGCCGACGACCCTAGGGCCGTCGCCGACGCCCTCCCCAAGTTCAAAAACCTAAAAATTTGTTATTTAAGTTGATTTATGTATCGTAGGCTTCGGTTTGTTATCCGTGGACTACGGTGAACTTTCCAAACATGATTTTGATGGTTCCTTAGATGTCTATGGGCTATGAATCTAAGTCTAAGTCCCATGTAAATATTGTATGATTATATAAGGATGTAGGAAAGATATATGCGTATGTGGTGGTGTATGTATGTGTAAAGACATGTATGAGTGTATGCACGTACGTAAAGTTGTAAGAAAGGTATGTATGTATGTAGAGGAGTATGTATGCATGTAAGATGGTACGTGTGCATGATTTAAATACGTAGAGTTTTAACGTTACTAATTATGCGTTTGAGGTTGGTATGTAATGCAGGAACGAGTACATCGGATTCTTACGAAATTTAAGCCCAACCCGGAATAAGAGGATGAGTAAGGATAGTTGGATGAACTAATGTTAAATTGTCAAACGTTATTCAATCCTTAATTATATGAGATTAATGATATATGATGTTGTCGTTGACTAATGGCTAAGTTGTATGTGATGCCCACAGGTGATACACGGACTTCTTCTGCTACTTAGGAAGTGAAGCGGACGTAGATCGAGTCAAGAGCAAGGATTGCACGGATAGATCGATCATATAGTTGAAATATATAACGTCTAGAAATGTAAATTTTAGTATGAATGTTGTGAATTCTTTTATAGAACGTTTAACATTTTAGCTTTTGGAACCTTCTCGAAAGTAATGTCGTTAATAAGGAAAGAAATTTTAATGCTATTTTCCGCTGCGTCATTTTTAAGGTAAAACGTATTAGGGCGTAACAGCAGTCATTGGTATCGATAGATCCATGTCGATAATTAACATGCTTCATTTTCCTCTGTGTACGTGCTGGTTATGCGTAAACTATTCAAACTCTATATGCTATTATCAAACTTGTATTCTCACCTTTATATTATATGTATTGACTTTATTTTAACGTATGTGACAGGTATTTAGGATGCTTATGTGCTAGGAAAGTGAGGCTAGAATACGTTTCTAGAAGCCCCCAACAAATGGTTGTCTGCCAAGAACAAGCGTCTGGGGCATAGTTGTCTGTAGATCTTGTCCTCTGGCATTTCAGCCAGAAAGTCAACAGAATAGGGGTCTAGAAGCAGATAAACAATTGCTGTAATAATATTTAAATCTGAGTTGTCGGAACAGAACCACTTGTTTGGATGTTATCTGTAATTATGTATTTGTTTATTTTGGATACGGTATGGGACGTATCTTTAACTGGATTATATAAATAGTTGTTATGGAAACTTCTGAACAATCTGTTTCGCTCAGTGCCATGCCCCGATAATTCCGCCATCGGTTGGGGTGTGACAGATTGGTATCAGAGCCATAACTATAGGGAATTAGGTTAGACACGACCTAGTCTGGGTCGCTGTCTTAGAGACCTAGACTATAGTTAGGAACCAACAGACCCAGTTTATGTGCCTTAATCTAATCCTCCACTATCACTGCACTCGAATTTTCAATTACAGTCAGGAATAGGTGTGAAAACCGCAAACTCCCGACTAAATTGACTGACTTATGATGATTTTATCCATTTACTCATGCTTATCCTGACATTTCAATAACATACGAGGAGAATTATACCAAATCAGGAGTGAAATCCCCACTTTGATGAAAATCCTCCTTAGGTTTTCTTAAAAACAAGGAAGAAATTGCTAAGCCAGGGGTGAAACCCTAAACTTGGCAAATTGTTCCGTATATTATTCCATCTCACCAAGGCATTCGACGGACTCCGACGACCTGAACTCACAAGTATGACCTAAGGAATGTGTGTTGAATGCTAAAGAATCGAGGCAGAAACACGACCCTTAAGGTCGAAAGTGACGACAAGTCCACTGTGAATAGTCGGATTGCTTTGGGCAGTCGATGTTTAGTAGCCGCAGACAATCTACCTCTCGATTTTATGCGTTTTGATTCTGAGAACCGCAGCCGCGTACTCTGATGACTCGTTGATTTTATGTGTTTCTGTGTGCTTTGTCTGTTTACGTGTTTATATTTGGGGCATTAATCGATTTTGCTGTCATTTCGATCAACACACACGACTCGCAATTGCTGTTCTATCTCAAATCGACATCCAGTTATCGCAAACCTAAACGATACCACACTACGTTATGCTATACGATTAAGTTAGGCTATACTATACGATGCTATTCGATATGCTATCCGAACGACACACGAGCTTTGAAGGATAGGTTTCTGTTTTCTGACTGCTTCTGTGATTAAATACCTAGGTACTTATGTGCTTCTGTGTTTTGTGCTCTACGTGCTTGTGTGCTTTTGTGACCTATGTGCTCTATGTGCTTCTGTGCTCCATGATTATACGTATCTGTGATCCTGTGCTTATATGTACGTAATTCGACATGATTCTAAGCTTTAGATAGTAGTAGACGTGTGAGGTGAGATTCGATTTTGTTGTGTTGAGTCTCGTGACGATGTCTAATGCAGACCATGTCGTCGTCTGGATCCCGACACCGTCTGACTCGCCAAGAAAAGAGAGACACGCCTCGCTGCTATCATCTCCAAGGAAGTGGCGAAAGCCGTAGTATGTTAGCCAACACTAATTTGCCATTATTCATCTGGACTAAAGCATTAAAAGCAGCTGTTCATATACTCAATAGAGTTCCTTCTAAGTCTGTCCCAAAAACTCCTTATGAACTTTGGACAGGAAGGAAACCGAGTCTTAAATATATGAAAGTATGGGGCTGCATTGCTGAAGCAAAACTTTACAATCCTTTCCTAAGGAAACTTGACCCTAAAACAATTACCTGTTTCTTTATCGGGTATCCTGATAATTCTAAGGGTTATTGTTTCTATTGTCCTTCCCATGTCACCCGTATTGTTGAAACCAAGCGTGCCGCGTTCCTGGAGGATTTCAAGGTCAGTGGGAGCAGTACCAACCCTTATGAAGAATTGCAAGAAGTACAAGACGCGGGGGGGAGAGACTCGTCGCTTACCATTACTCTGATTACTCCTCTTGTACCCAATGCAATTACTGCACCTGAAGCTACTGCACCAACTGCAAATTCACCTCTACAATCAGAACCTTTTATACCTCATGACGAAGGAACATCAAACGCTCAAAACCAAGACAATGCTGAACCCGATAATCCACTCAGAAGGTCATCTAGGCAAAGGAGGCCTACTAATTGGGATGATTATGTTACCTACCTGACTGAAATGGATCCCGAAAAGCTCAATGATCCTATCTCTTACAATGAAGCCATAAGCAGTGATCAGTCTTCTGAATGGAATAAAGCAATGATTGATGAGCTTGAATCCATGAAGAAAAATGACGTTTGGGATTTGGTAGAATTACCCAACGGAGTCAAACCCGTAGGATGTAAATGGGTGTTCAAAACAAAACTGGATCAGAATGGGAACGTTGAACGCTACAAAGCGATATTCGTTGCAAAGGGCTACACTCAGAAAGAGGGAATTGATTATCAAGAGACATTTTCACCTGTCTCTCGTAAAGATTCATTAAGGATCGTCATGGCCCTAGTAGCTCATTTTAATTTAGAGTTACATCAGATGGACGTTAAAACCGCTTTCCTTAACGGAGACTTAGACGAAGATGTTTACATGAAACAACCTGAAGGCTTTAAACCTGAAGGTCAGGAGCATCTAGTCTGTAAGTTGAAGAAATCCATTTATGGGTTGAAACAAACATCACGTCAGTGGTACCTCAAGTTTGATGAAGTCATGAAGAAACAAGGTTTTATGAAGAATCAAGTGGATCAATGCACCTAACACAAGATGAGTGGGAGCAACTTTACTATACTTGTCCTTTACGTAGATGATATTCTATTGGCAAGTAATAGTTTAGACATGTTGTATGAGTCGAAGCGGTTACTCTCGCATAACTTCGACATGAAGGATCTTGGAGATGCTTCTTACGTTATTGGCATCGAAATTTACCGAGATAGACACAAAAGGATCTTAGGATTGTCTCAAAAGGCTTACATAGATCGTGTCCTCTCACGTTACAAAATGCAACAGTGCAAAACCCTCCGTCTCTCCAGTAGTTAAAGGAGATGTTTTGTAGTATTAGAATAGAATAATGCTAACGACACAATTAGAAGTTTGTAGTATATTGTATTTTTAAAATTGATAAAGAAAAATAAAATATACTATATATAAAGTTAATAATAGTGAAAATAATAAAAGATAATTAAAAAGAAATTCAGTGTTCAATGAACAATAGAGGGATGTGATTGTGAGGGGAGAAGAATTTGCTCATTGTTGTTTTAGTAAAGTAATAATACGGCTGATCTAGTTCGGTGTGTGACTGTCTTTATTGATGGTAACATTACTTTTTAACATGTGTATTTGTATGTATGCATGCATTAAAATCAAATGTATAAAGTAAAATATAGTATAAAGCTTATGGTATCTGACCGATTAAAAAACTACAATTGTTATATTATTGTCGATTGATGATTAAAAAATAAAATTAAAAAGTGGAAGATGCATGTATGTATTGGTGTGTTTTTCTGTGTCTTTAAGAATTGGACGGCAATATTTTTTGTTTTTAAATAAATGGAAAGAAAAGAATAATTATAAAAATAAAATGATTAATGAAAGTAGAAACGTGTAGGGAGAGAGATGAAGCAAGATCCACGTCATAAAGCACGTGTCGTGTTGCAGAGAGGTTTCTGATATTCTGTGAGAGTCCGTCAATCAACCTTGGCAAGTGGTCCCACATGTGTCCCGCCATCCATCTTGTTCAATCTCATACACTACTTGATGTCTTTTTTCTTTTTTTTCTAATGTTAAATTTGGATCAATAACAAACCACTAAATTATTATCGGCTAGGTCTATTCGCACACGCCGTTTGTCTTTTTGCACACCCAAAGCGCCCCGCTATGGCCAAAGCGGGGCGCTTTGGCTTTGGTCAACAGACAAGGACTGACTTCTGTCAGTCCTTGTCTGTTGACTAAGCCAAAGCGCCCCGCTTTGGCCATAGCGGGGCGCTTTGGGTTTGCAAAAAGACAAACGGCTTGGGGCTTGGGGTGGAGATTATTTGGGTTGATTTTGGTTAGTTTTGTAGGGATTTTTGGTTGAATTAGTATGGTAGATATTTTTGAAGTAAAAAATTTTTATGTGATATTTGTCGTTATGAATGGGAATTTGTTTTTGAATGATTGAATGTTGCCTTTTTTGAATTAAAATGTCGTTATTTTATTAAATTAACGTTGTTTTATAATTACATCGTTACGTCGTTATTTTTACAGAAGGTGTATATAATAAGTTGAACGAGCGTTAAATAAAGCGAACACGTTAAATAAAATATACAGAAAGCATTAAACGTAAACAATCCAGAACCAACGTGATGTAAATAGAAGATTAACTGCAATATATATATATATATCAGTTTGTACATACAATACACAACAAAAAGGTACAACTGAGTCAATAATAATACATAACAAAACACTAAACAAACAAACTAAATGTACTAATCCTCGTGCGGTGGGGACGGTGGGAGGGGACGTGGAGGCAACGCAGCGAGCTCTCGTAGCTCAACGAGCGTCTCGACCATCCACTCAATGAGTGCGCCCTGACGTCTGAGGCGCCGGTCGAAGTCCCGAGCCACCTCACGCGCTACCGGAGGTAGGTCAGCGTAAACGTGCTGCGGGTACTGTGGAGGCTCAGGAGCTGGCTCAACTGGTGGTACGTGGACCTCCTCGACCCGGTCCTCCTGCGCCGGATCATCCTGAGCCTGAGGCTGAGGCTGAGGCTGAGCCTGAGCCTGAGCCTGACCCTCAGGCTGATCCTCAGGCTCATCGATGCCCAGAGCCCGTCGCTGAGCCCGCCGAGCGGCCTGCTGAACATCAGGAGGGGCTAAGATCCCAGGCCTCGCCTCGATAACAACCGGGATGACCTCCGGCAACTCCACTGGCTGAAAAATCAGCCCGTCAGCACCCCTGAACCGCAGACCGACATCAAAGGTACGGGTGATCTGCATAGCGGATACTGACGCGCGGCCCAACCTAGATGACGGGACCGGATCGGACAGCAGCGGATCTAGCTCGGGCACGATCCCTAGCGATCGTGCAAATGGCAGTGATAAACGAGCCAGTGTGAAGAAACCCGCGGAGCTGCCGGTGGTATGCAGTAGCAAAGTACTCTGCCAGGCTGGCTGCTAGATCGCAGGGCTGGCGGCGTAGTAGGCAGTAAAGAAAGAAAAAGGTCACTAAGGTTGACCTTCTCCTTGCTGGAACCCCGCGGCACGATAGTCGACGCAATCACCTGGTGCAGGTATCGGTACAAGGGATCTACAATGGTGGTGGCCTTTTGCCAGGATTTCCCAAAGGGAACCCTGGAAATGGCCCTCCAGAAACTAATAAGCGTCTGCCTGTCCATCATCGTAACAGCCTGCGTATACAAATCAGTATCAAGCTCAGGCTCAGTGTACAAACCTGTGTGGACAGCAAACTCCCGCACACTCATCTCAAACTGCTGACCGGCCAGACGGAATGTAACCTCGTGTACCGGAAATAAAGGGTCCTCCACGTAATCCGCCGGATGCGGCGCGTATGTAAACATAGAGCAAAACTCGTACGTAAGCTTCGGGTACGAGTCCTCCATCGCCAACTGAAATAGGCGCGACCAAGGAGTATCTAGCCCAACTATCTCTCGCGCCCGCTCGATCTCCCCCACGGTAGCTAGCAGCTCCCAGTCTATACCTACGTGCTCCCCAATCGGTATAGTGCGCAACCTAGCGCATCTCCCTCTCGCCCGTGACCCCACCGGAAACTGAAGATACGGACACTCCGGCTCCTCCTCGCCCCCCTCCACTCCCTCATCAATATGCTCAATCTCCTCATCGGATAAATCCATCCCTGCACGTTGATCAATTAAACAAATATTAATAATTAAACAAATAATAATTATTAAACAAATAATAATTATTAAACAAATATTAATAAACTAATAATAATTAAACAAATAATAATTAAATAATAATAAATAAACTAATAATAATTATTAAACAAATAATAATTATTAAACAAATATTAATAAACTAATAATAATTAAATAATAATAAATAAACTAATAATAATATTAATAATAATTAAACAAATAATAATTATTAAACAAATAATAATAATTAAACAAATAATAATTAAATAATAATAAATAAACTAATAATAATTATTAAACAAATAATAATTATTAAACAAATATTAATAAACTAATAATAATTAAATAATAATAAATAAACTAATAATAATATTAATAATTATTAAACAAATAATAATTATTAAACAAATATTAATAAACTAATAATAAATAAACAAATAATAATTAATATTAATAAACTAATAATAATAATTAAATAGATTATTAAATAAAGCAAAAAAAAAAAAATAAACATGAACCAAAGCGCCCCGCTATGGCCTCGGCGCGGCGCTTTGGTTCTTCATTTTGAAGAACAGCAGCGAACACAGCAGCAGATCTAACCTCAAATCAACACAAACATGCAATATAATCGAATTAAATGATACACGAAGACTAAGGGCTTTAGATCTAACCTTTTAGCCGCTGAAAAGCTCGGAAAATCAACGAAAATGGCTCGAGTGTGTGTAATAGCACCGTTTGTGTGTGTTTGGTTGTTTGGGTGAAGTGAGGGGGAAGGTGCCCCGCTTCAGGGTATAACGAGGGAACAAAGCGCCGCGCTATGGCCATAGCGCGGCGCTTTGGGCCCAAAACGCTGCGTTATGGCCATAGCGGGGCGTTTTGGTGTTTTTTTAAATTTTTTTAAATTGTACTTAATTAACAAACGGGTCCATAAATAGTCTAAATTTTCCGTTTTTTCTTTTATACATCATTTTTTAATATATATGGACTATACGGCAAGTTTCGGATCAAATCGGTTACGTGTGATGTCTTATTCCGTTATCTCGTGTCATTTAGGTTTGAAATCACAAGTACTCCTGTGAGAAGTGTTATGTGTAACAGCCGCCTACCGTACATGAACATGACTTAATTTTTCATTAATTGCAGTATTATGATGTATGTTGTCATTTCGGGTCGTACAAGTGCGTATTGAATCCGATTGGATCGTGTCGGTGACATTCGGTTTTTAACGTGATGTAACGCGTATATTGAACAAACACAAACGTGGTTATTATTAAACACATTTAGGATACACGAACACAAACGTGATTATTATTAAACACATTTAAGATACATCGTGAACATATGGGGTTGCATTAAGGTCGGGGGCACGATACGTAAGCATTTCGTACGTGTTGATCTGATCACTGTATAATGTATGCCATGCTGCTGCGCGCTCTGTTTTGTTCGCTGTCCATAGTAGGTTTGGGGGAGGCATTGGATAAGAACCTCCAAGCTCTACATGTATGAAATGACCCTTGTCGACAAACACAACCGCAACTACCAGGTGAGGTTCATCAGCTTCGTTTGGGCCGCCCAGCATAGGGAAAATTGTATCGCTCCCACGAATGTCGAAGGTGTGAACAATCACACCGTATCGTTGGGCAATAAGAAACCCCGTCTCAGGCATCGTCATGTAATTTTCGATACCTGCTCGTCCCACCCCCTTGAAATCGATCCGTTTAACCAGCTCATCATAATGTCCTACATTTTCCGGATCGAAAACCTGCCTCCAAAGCGATTCGTGCATACGTAACTCCTTTAAAAGCTGTTCCCGGATCTTCAAATATGAATTTTGTTTCAATCCTAACCCAACAGCCACCGATCTAAATCCACAATGACCATCTGGTTTCACGTCCTTTATTTTAACGATGTATGGATGGATCACGTTGGGAATCTGAGATGCGTAGTTGCGGATCGCTATATCCGTCTTAGGACCGAGCTTGATATTCGGGAAATCAGGGTGTAGGTTGAGCGGTTTGGTATTCTTTCCTCTGCAAGAATCTTCGGCTGATACGTACGAGCTGTGACGGGGAAGATCGTCTGAGGCATCGACCCAAGTTTCTTCTGACGGATTGTAAGAGCTTTGTCTAGCAGCTTCAGCCTTTCTTTCTTCCTGCCTTTTCAATGTTGGTCGACCACGAGTTTTCTTCAGAACAGCAGGAGGTTTTTTGTTACTGTCCCCTGGATTGAGGATTTGCTGAAACTTTTCAAAGAAGCTCCTTTTCACTTGAGGGGGTGTTGGATCGATCTGTTTTTTCAATTTTTCAAATTCCGCGTCTACATCAATATCCTCTATTTTATTCCTTGCAGGCTTGAAGTCAAGCTTCTTCCAAAACACGTCTATGTGTGTGATCCGGATTTGCTGACCTGTGGATGAAAACAAATTAGGTGGCAAAATCATAACGAGAAAGTTCAAAAATAATAATTACCTTTATTTTCCAACTTTTCCAAACGACAGGCACATGGCAAACCACAGCTGGTAAAAAGTTGGCAACCACAGCTTGCACCGTAGGCTCTCAACCCGTCTTCCTTACGCTTTAGTTCGATACTCAAAAGCTCAATCGCATATATTGAAACCTTTCTGAGAATATATGCAAGCATGGGCTGCTTCTTGTGGTGCGTCATCACTTTTCGGAGGCTTGTTTCAAAGGTACTTCTAATCTCGGCGTATTGTTTAGCAACAACATGATCAACATACAGTACAAGTTTATCCAGTGTGTTGCGATGACTTGGAAAGTGACTTTTTAATGTTGCATGCATGCTCTCAACCCTGTTGGTCGTAGTCTGGCGAAAGTTGATAGTTTGGTTAATCCAGCAAGATACAAACTTTTCACGGTACGGATCCAACCAGGATTTCTTCATATAATCATAAACCTCTAAAATTAAAAAACGTAAATAGTCAGTTTTTGTTATTATATAAAATTTGAACATAATTATGTAAGAAATACTCACGTTCACGGTCAGCCTCTTTCAGCTGTGCTTCAAAGTTTTCCAAGTTATACATGTAAATTTCCTCGGTCGTAGATTCGCACAATGTCCAAAATGTACGTACGAATTCTTTCCACTCCTTGTCAGAGAATTTCCTCTTGCTGTTCTTATTAATATTTTGTTGAATATGGAACCGACAAAGATACTTATGCGCTTTTGGAAAAACTTGTTCACACGCGTTCATTAGCGCAAAATCCCTGTCTGTTAAAATCACGCGCGGTTCCATACATCCTGCCAGCATAGACTTGATCCTCTGCAACACCCATAGGTAGTTCTCTGACTTCTCGGCGGAAATTACAGCACAAGCAGCCGTAAACGATTTGTTTGTCGACGTCATGCCTACGACCTGAACAAATGGCAGGTTGTACATGTTCGTTTTGTATGTGGCGTCAATCATTAGCACATGCGGGAAGGCACACCACATAGTGAATGATTTTTCGTGAACAAAGAAGACGTCTTCAACTTCGTTCGATATCTCATTCGTGCGCATG
The DNA here is from genome assembly GCF_002127325.2 of Helianthus annuus. Classification (NCBI taxonomy): domain Eukaryota; kingdom Viridiplantae; phylum Streptophyta; class Magnoliopsida; order Asterales; family Asteraceae; genus Helianthus; species Helianthus annuus. Next base: position 165,037,320 of record NC_035446.2, read on the forward strand.
TAATAAGTGTAATTTTTTTCGATAAGAATGTTTTCAAGTTTTTGCATCGGAGAGTTACCTACATTTTTTTCGGCGTTGATCTTCTGAACAGCGTTGTGTATATCTTTCGGAATAAGCTTTCTAGCCGGATTGTTTTTTGTCAGCGTTCGCCAAATACTTTGGTTGCGAATATCTTGCTCTGCCAACTCCTTAACAAGTTTTTTGTCCTCCGAAGAAAGCCTTCTCGCATACGCGTGACCCTCGAAGTTTTCAATAGGAGTGTGGTTATGCTTCGCCTTCGTCACCTCGATCCTCCAAACACTTCCGGATGATTCCGAAAACCCGATCATCTCGAACGGGCATCCTATTTTCTTGCTACCCGTTTTCCTCTGTGTAGCTACACTCTTATGCTCCCTACCAAAAGTACATTGAAACCAAATCTTGTAATTCTCTCCTCTTTTATTCGACCTCTTTGTCACAATGAGGTAACCATTGTCTTTTGCCGTGTCTTGTACCCAACGCACCATCTCTTTACGTGACGAAAAGGTCTGCGTTGTATCAAACGAAAATGTAACCGGGTAACAACCTTCCTCGTCAACAGACACATCCTCCGGCTCACCATCGTCACCGACATTCGAATAGACTTGATGTTCAAAGCTTTGTTCACAACCGTAACTCTGGGTTGGATAACACTCCTGCTGTACAAAGCTTTGCTCGCCACCGTAACCGAAATTTGAATAACTTTGATGACAACCGTAACTGTCGTTTGGATTACACTCCTGCTGTACAAAGCTATAGTCGCCACCGTAACCGAAATTCGAATAACCTTGTTGTGCGTAAGGGTCCTCCACAGGGGTATTCAAATCCAGCTGCACCGTGTTATCACGATAACGAATGCCAGAGACAACCTCTGTCTCCCTCAAGTTGGACGACACCGGTTTCTCAAACGAGTCAGAAATAGCGGTCCCCTCGAAAGAATCAGGAACAACCGACTCGTCAGAATAATCACCGAAAAGATAGTTACTGAACCACGACATCGTTTTTTCAAAAAATTTAACTAATAGAGCAAAGAAGATCGACAGAAAACAATTCGAGTGATGAATCCGTTGTCTGGCCAGTGATTTAAAGCCAGAATGTGGGATCGAAGCGCCGCGCTTTGGCCATAGCGCGGCGCTTAGGGTTCACGGGCTCACTGAAACCTAGTCACACTTTATGTCTGTCAGTCTGTCACTCAGTCAGTCATTCGAAACCTCGTATCACCTTTTGTCGCCCTAAGCGCCGCGCTTTGGCCAAAGCGGAGCGCTTAGGGGTGTGAAAATTATTTTGGCGTGTGTGATTAGCATGATCCTTATTATCATGCTATCAGCGAAATCATCTGATTATAGTTATCCCCAAAAGGCATAATGCTTATATAGCATTTCAGGAGAAAACCCAATAAATATAGGAAAAATCTCCCTTATAAGAATCTAACCCATGACCCATTGATCTAAAACCCTTATCTCACCCTTAAAATGTCACTGGTCTATAAAGCCATAAGACCATCCGTACTCGTTTAAAATTGGGCCTTTTTTTGGTTGAAAACGCCGGAGCACGCCCTGGAAGCTTCCCCCGTGGGCGTTTTTATTGCAAAAACCGTTTGGAGCGTGCTTTATTCCACGCCTGTTTCCATGCCTTTTTTGTCTAATAACGTTTTTATGGTTTTTTTTTAATTTAATTCTATTACACCAGAATGCCCACATTTCAACTATACTCATTTTAGAAAACGCGATGTGTTGCCACATGAAACAAAATGCCCAAAGTTAAAAGCATTGTATATCAAAAATAATATATAATTTAATCAAAAATATTTGATGTGTTTTCTATTTTTTACATTTTTTAAATCTTTCAAACCCTTTTGGATGGAAAATGAAATAATATATAATTTAATCAAAAATATCAACACACAAAACGCCAACATATAGGGAAAACTTAAAAAATCGAATTTGTCATTACAAGTGATTAATCATCTTTTTTTTTATTTTCTCAAGTTAGGATTACATATTTTTATTTTATTTTTTGGTATCTTTCCTATTATTATATTTAAAAATTAATTAGTCAATAAACGAAAACTATTACTATTAAATTATTAGTTGATTTTAAATGTAAAGAACATGTTAAACGAATGCAAGTCATATTAAAAAAAATTCAAACCTGGAACTCTATTTTTTTTTTTTGAAAGTTAGAATATATATTTTTTTATATTAGAAACAATCAATTACAAACAAATGATAAATACACCGATAACAAGTTGTGCTACAACGTTTTTATTAAAAATGCTAAAAGTTAAAAGAATATAAAAAATATGTAAAATATCAAGGAGGGGCAGTATTCATACCAAATCAAATGAATGTGTGATTATTATTAATAAAAAGTCATTCAATTAAAAATCATTTTAAATGTCGTTAGTTTTGGATATGAGACGAGGTTTTACCGATTATTTCACTGTCGTGCCTTCAGGTGGGTGGAGGTCTGGTTTTCGCACATTAGGGAGAAACAAGGGGCTGGCGACGGTAGAGTAGTCGAACTTGACCACAGCGTCCGGTGTCACGGTGGTTGACACGTCGTTTTTGACGTTGGAAAAAAATGGCCCAATTTCTACAATCAACTTATGAGAAATTTGAAAAACTTATTCAATTAAAAATCCCAATTTCTACAATCAATTTAGGAGAAAGGAGTGAGTAGAGCTCACAATCAATTATTGGATAAAAATCTTTTTAGGAGGAAGGAGTATCGCTTGAAGATCTTTTCTCAACGAATTTAATAATTCATTTCTTCTAATTTTAATACGCCAATACTTCTTGTTGGAAACGGGTAACATATCGGGTCGGGAGTGCACAAATCAGGACCACAACCATGTCAAAAAAGGAAGCCTATTTCTTTTCATAAAACCGTGGTGCCATCTCATTGGGCCACGTAACACTCACATTACAACTACCCACGTGTACCCTCAGGATATCACCAGCATAAAGATTTTATTTTCAAATCAACGGCACAGATTACATCTTGGTGTTCAAATTTCTACGTCATACCAACTATACATGTCGGATGGGTCTTCCCGTGACGGTGACGGGCAGCTGTCCGTCCCCACCACTCTCCCAGCAGGTATAATATGGTCTCTTCCCCATCCCCCTTCTCACAAAAAAAAACTTATTATTAATTTTCATTCTCATTTTCTCTCGTCTTCTTCGTTACATCTAAAGATTTCACTCAAGGCCGGTGTCGGAACAATATTTAATTGATTACGTCTCAAATGGCTGGTATGTGTTGCGGTGTTGTTGGCGAGACAAAAACAACATCCACTGTTGAGCCTAGCGGTGGTGGTGGTCAAACTAGACGTCGTATGGAGATTCAACAGCTTAAATTGTTTGCCGTCGCCGCATCTAACGTGGTGGCGGAGAACAACCGTAAGCGGAGAAAGGTTATCGAGAAGATTGAAACTAAGGATGATGATATCGCTTCAATTAAGCTAAAAAACACAGTTGAACCAAATGATGTGAAACCAGAGGAAGTTTTGGATAAAGAAGGTTCTAGATTCGGTCTTACTGTTGTGTGTGGGAGGAGGAGAGATTTGGAAGATGCTGTTGCGGTAAAACCGTCGTTTTGTAAGACGAATTCTTCAGTTTCCGATGATCTACACTTTTATGGAGTTTATGATGGCCATGGATGTTCACATGTAAGTGATTATCCGATTCAGAAAATTTCTTTTCCCGAAGATGATGATTCTATTGCTGATCTAACTTTGTTGAATAACTTTTATAGGTGGCGATGAAGTGCAAAGATAGGATGCACGAGATAGTAAAAGAAGAAGTGGAGAATTGCGAGGAATCAATCGAATGGAAGGAGACGATGGTGAAGAGTTTCTCACGAATGGATAAGGACGTAGCTGAATTGAGCAGCTCTGTTTCCAGTTCCAGTTCCAGCTCAAACTGTAGATGCGAACTTCAAACTCCACAGTGCGACGCCGTTGGATCTACCGCCGTGGTTGCGGTGGTTTCTCCAGATAAGATTGTCGTCTCTAACTGCGGTGATTCACGTGCTGTGTTATGCCGAAACGGTGTTGCCATACCCCTCTCCACAGATCATAAGGTATTAGTTAGTTATGTATATTTTGAAATAGTATGCTGCTAGATTGGTTAAATCTATTAGTTGACTCACAAATATGTTTTTGAATTCAGCCTGATCGGCCGGATGAACTCGCAAGAATCGAAGAGGCCGGTGGTCGTGTTATATATTGGGATGGCGCTAGAGTTCTCGGCGTTCTAGCCATGTCTAGAGCAATCGGTATGTAATATGATCTGAACTTCTGATAATTATTTATTATTAATATTAATTTTTAATATAACGAGATCTGGATTTATAGACTAATTGTTGTTAGTAAACAATCACCAGGTGATAACTATTTAAAGCCTTATGTGATACCGGAGCCAGAAGTAACGATAACGGAACGGACAGCTGAAGATGAGTGTCTTATTTTAGCAAGTGATGGCTTGTGGGACGTGGTATCAAATGATGTTGCATGCAGTGTGGCGCGCATGTGTCTACGTTCTCAGGAGGTTCCGTCACCGCCGCGGTCTCCCGGAAGTGTGTTAAATGTTGCCCGTGGTGAAAGCTCCGATAAGGCTTGTTCCGATGCTTCAATTCTGTTAACGAAGTTAGCTTTGGCTAGACGGAGCACGGATAACGTTAGCGTCCTGGTGGTTGATCTTAGAAGAAATTTATGACACAGATTTGGATCTTGTTGTTATTATTATTTATTTATTTTAGATTTTTGTAATCGTATTTACATCGGCCCATCAAAGAAGATGAACGGCTTGATGTGTTATCAACAAGTATATAAATGTATAGTTGGGGAATTGAATTGAAGCAATATAATATATTTTTATTACTCATCCGATTTGATATTATGAATTGAGTATTGGAATTTTATTATAATATATTAAATTAAGTTGTGAGTCACGACCTACATGATTGCTATTGACGAAGATATGTTCGGATCGATCAATGTTCAACCTTTTAAAGACGTAAAAGACGACTACTCTTGTTAATCGGTTACAAGTGTCAATAAAGTATCATGTAAGTTAAAATTCCAAGCATCTTAGAAAGGATATGATAAGTCTTGACTTTTTGACTTTGATATTCTACTCATGTTTTATACTACACTTGTGTTTCTTCCATTGGTACAACACACAAACGCGACACGTATATATGGATATATTCACGCGACACGTATATATGGATATATTCTTTTCTAGAGGTGAGGTATTTCTACTTTTCGTCGATATTATTCTTTTATATGATTTATTTATTCTATGGAAGATTAGGAATGAGGCTTTCCGGTATGGTGACGGGCGTCGTGGGAGGAGGGGATGAAGACGGGGGCGGCGGCGTGGGAGGACGGTCGTCGCAGAGGGGGGCCCACCTGTTTGCTCCGTCGCAAACGGCGAAAAATGGACGAAGAGGACGGGACGGAGGGGGGGACGGAGGGGGGCGGCGTGGATGGACGGTGACACGGTGGCGGCGCCGGGTGGAGGACGGGACGATACCGTGTAGCCTGATAAGTCTTTGGCTTTTTGACTTCGATATTCTACTCATGTGTTCCACGACACCTGTGTTTCTCCATTGGTACAAGACACGTATATATGGACATGTTCTTTATTTCTTTGGACGATGTCTGAACCGATCGATACTCTTTGTTACATGGATGATTGATTCTCAAATATATTTTGCATAGAGATTACTCTAGTTAAGGCAATAACAGGGAAACTTCCCAATGGAACCAACAAAGTTGGTCCAAATGAAATGGATTAGGGATACCCCTTCATTTCTTGTTTTTGTAAAATGAACCAAACTTGTGTTTAGGTCCTGTCCGTTGCGGTGAGATCATTAAACTGAACGAAAAGTAAACATAAAAACGTTGAATTATGATCGTCTGTTGCAACATGTGAATGACAAAAATTAGACCAAAAAGTAAAACATAGAAAATAATAACTAAGTTGACCGAAGACCTGCGCGTTGTGACGGAGCTGTTAAACGAGAAAAAGATATAAGTAACAACGTTGAACCACACACACGTTGCAGCATATGAATTCGTAGATTTTAAACCGAAACGTGAAATGAAAAATTTGTAAAAGACGAAATTATAGAGATACACAGACCAACAACTACAATACAAATATTATTACAAGACCAAAGCACAATTAATAGCACATTATTGTTTCAAACTTAGTAATTACCTATTGATCCACAAGTAATAATACATCTACACAAATATACAAATCATCGAATAAAACCATAAACACTCCAAACTAATTTCATTTGAACAATTGTACGTAATTTCAAACTAGTGAGATTCCCTGTGTTTTGTGATGGGAATTCAGTCAGTATCAATTTGGTTCGTTATGGTACTGACACTAGCTATAGTAATCGAAGAAGAAAACCTTACGTTGATTGAAGCCATAATGAATATCGATACCAGTACCGATGTTGTTTAGTTGATAACGGTTTGATTCATTTGCATTCCATGTTTATTATAGTTCAACATTGCGATATTTTTTCGAAAACGGGCATTGCACCGCTATCAAACTGAATCGAAACCGACTAGACATTTGTATTGGTACTAGTATTTATTTTTAATATTTTCGCGCTTGATAATAGATTCTTTGATCATGTGTTATAAATTGTACGAGCAAAAAATATGTTTAAAATCAATTAATGTAATAAAACATAAAATATTTAAAATTATAAATGATAAGATGATAGCCACCAAATTGGTACTTAAATTTGATAAATACTGGTACCGAAATACTCATTCCCAATTGAAATGGTGCCCCCTTAAAAAAAAAAAAAAAAACGGGGGATAATTGCATATTTCTCCTTAGGAAACTTCTTAATTGCGTATTTACACAACTTAAAATTAATATTGCATATATCCCCTTCCTTAACTAATAAAATTGCAAATTTACCCATTTTGATTTATTTTATTAGAAACGAGTTATATAATGACTTTTTACCCATATTTTTTTACCAAAACTTAAAAAAATTACATATTTACTAGTTTTGTGGCTTTTTAACAATCTTTTTGTTTTTATTTCTTTACGTTTTGCTAGTTCGTTTTCTTTTGTTATTTTTTCTTTACAATCTAAACGCTAAAATAAACCGCTAAAGTACGTAGATTCATATTTTTCCATATAATATAAATAATTTCTGAATAAGTGGGAGCTTAATCAGAGGATTATAGACCAAAGAAAAGAATGTAACTTGTTTTAAATGTATTTTAATGTATATATATTTATAGATCAGCCGAAGATCATTCTAGTTAGTTTTTTTTACTAAGTTATTTGCTTTATGTTTTTTCTTTTAATCATTAAACGTATTTTAATATATATATAATATATTTATAAATCAGCTGAAAATCACGAACACCCCTAGATATATCTTAGTAAAACAAATAACTTAGTAAAAAGGCTAAAAAATAACAAAAAGAACAATTAGCAAAGCGGAAAAAAACAAACACAAAAAAGAATTGTTAAAAAGCCACAAAAACTAGTAAAAATGAGTAAATATGTAACTTTTTAAAGTTTCAGTAAAAAATAAGGGTAAAAAGTCATTATATAACTTGTTTTTAATGAAATAAATCAAAATGGGTAAATTTGCAATTTTAATAGTTAAGGAAGAGGATATATGCAATTTTAACTTTTAGTTGAGTAAATACGCAATTTAGAAGTTTTTTAAGAGGAAATATGTAATTGTCCCAAATAAAAAATAGTGATTGTTGAAGGTGTAAATTTAAGGATAGTGTGTGACTTGTGTTGAGAAAACAAAAAACTTATTATTATATATATCAAATACTATCATGTGTTTGCGCCAGGGATCTTTTTGGCTTTTCAGATTGACCACCAACTTCAAAACAACTCAAACCCTAGCCCCATGTTTCCTTATACCTTTCATACAAACACAAACCTGCACATAATCGAGAGAGAGAGGCTCCCCCACCCTCTCACTCATCTGACTTTCCGGCAACGAGAGAAGGGGTTTCCGGCGCCGCTTTTCCGGCAAGTCACACCCAACAAAACCAAGCTCTTCAGCCCTCTCCCTCTCTCCAACCCTCGCTTCTCTCTTTCTGATGGAGTAACGGCCGACCATCGGTGGGTGGTGGCGGCGCACGGCAACAGCGGTCGCAGGAATGCGGTGTCAGAGTGTTGGATCGAGGCGGAGGAAGTGTGGAGGTTTCCGTTTACCTGCATCATATTCATGGCATCATGATGCTCTGATTTGTGGTTACGAAGCCTACACATGATGGAATACATTGGTGTATAAAAAAATTAGATGAAGATTGATCGGAGGTAAGCACCATCCCAACACCGCTAATACATCTACTCTCGCTCTGTCGGAGATTCAATCGCATGGAACCCTTTTCAATTTCAATCCCCCTTTCCACTGCAAGGTAAAAAGATTTAATTTCTATTTTTTATACTATTAACTTTATCGTATAAAGATGCCTGCGTTTGATTTAGTTATGGGTTTTTGATTACTCAGTTCTTGATTATTTGTGGGTTTATGATTGTTTAATTCGTGGGTATTTTTTGTTCTAGGGTTTCGGATTATAACGAATCTGTAAAGATTTTGAATTGGTTTGTGTGTATTTGGGTATATGTTTATAGGTTGTTATTGGTTTTCTTTTTGTTATGTGATGATTTTGAAATTTAATCTGTTGAATTGTGTAACTCATGCTTGAATAATTAGTTTTGACAGTGCATAAGTGATTGGTTTTTGATAATTAACTAAGAGAGCAGAAAACCGCTGCCGCCGGCGGTCTGTTGGTTCATGGATACATCGTCTCCGGTGGTCTGGAATTTAGGGCAACTTCGTTCGTTGGAACCCTAGACAGGGTAGTCTTGCATTTTTTACGGAAGTGAGACGCGAGAGAGAGAGAGAGAGAGAGAGAGAGAGAGAGAGAGAGAGAGCAGAAAACCGCTACCGCCGGCGGTCTGTTGGTTCATGGCTATAGAGCCATCGTCTCCGGCGGTCTGGATTTTAGGGCAACGCCGTTACGGTGGTTTAGGTCTTCAGCTGGCGGTTGATGACGTTGAATTTTTGTTGTCTAACCTTCCTTCATCCACGACTCTATCTTACCACCAGAAGGGGATAAGAGAAAGAAAAGAAAAGGAGACTCTGGTCGATATCTCTGAGGTCTAAGCTTAGAGGCATTCTCGCACAATCACCCTAATTCAACTCCATCTCTGCTCTTCTGTCCGATCTCTCACTCTTCTTCTTCAATTTACTTCTATTTCCACCATTTTTTTGCCGTTTTACACCAATTAAGACTTCCTGTGAACGAATCAGCCTTTGATTCGTTGATTCCTTTGTTCAATTTGATCACCGAAGCAAAGGTTTCAACTGTAGTTGATCTTAATGTGTATGACGTTAGATATGAATATGAGGAACAAAGAAAAGTATATGTAAATTTGCTAATATTTATATAAATCTTTAAAATGTGTTTCTTTATGTATTTAGTCTAGAGCTTACACAAAGTTAATGGTTATATGTATGTACAGGAAGACACACAGGTACATCAGCGCTGTTGGTGATGACAACTAAGATTGTGTTGAGTTTAAAACATGTGATTGGCACTCCTTGGTGAGGAAGAATTGCATGCAGCAGTGAAATTGCAACCTAAGAGCTGATCTGGGGATTTCTGCACTAAGGTAAAAGTTATCTTAATTTATATGTCGGTGTTTTTTAATCTGTGTGTTTTGTAAAAACTGGTGTTCAAGTGTTCAACTCAATCAAGGACTACCATTTCAATGTTAATTTAGCCTGTTTTTATGCTGACTTTGAACTACTAGAGGTTGCATGAAACTCAATTATGGACTACCATTTTAGTTTTGAAAATACAAATTGAAAACAGTTGTGTAGTTTGGCTGCTGTTGTGCAGTTTAGATGTTGCTTCCATCAGTTTAAAACTAAAATTGCAAGATCTAGGAATTTATTTCAGTAATTCTTTTTGTGTGCTTTAATCCGCAGCGAAGCGCGGACTGTACTGATTATCGGGTTATCAACCACGCCGCAACGCGGCGGGTCAACACCTAGTTATTATAAGGAAGCATGAGCATTTTCATCGGGTTCCTTTTTGGTGGATAAGATAAAGCAATAAAATGAACATGTGTGGTTGTTTTTTTGTGGTTGGAACGTGTTTAATTGGTTTCAATTGTAGAGTACGTTTTTGTTCATCGGGTATATATCACTTGAACATATCTTGTTGGAGAATAAAATTTTCGTTCCTACCACAAAATCATATTCCAAGATAAAAATGGTCCTTTTGAATTAATGTCAAAGAAGCTAAGTGATGTACATATTCCAAAGAACCATTCGTTGTCTACGATGGTATACAAAATGAAAATGTTTTTCTTAATATATTCGATATGTCCGACATAATCTTAGTACTATAGATGATATTTGGTAATTAACTAATTTTGATCATCGTTTATACCAAAACAAATCTACTACTTTCCAAATCATATGTGGAATATATTCGGCTTCATCTTTTGTGTTCTATTGCACCATGGAGATATTGATCATCTAACTAATTACCACATTATAAATAAGCAACATGTTATTGCTTTATATGGTTGTACACTATGCATGGGATACTTTTAAAAAAAAAAATTGAATTTTATTACTTTAAACCCAAAAGTCTTTTATCTTTTATATTTTAACCCTATTGATTTTTTAACTTTTACCCAAACCTTTTTAATCTTTCGCAATTTAACACAAACACTTTTTTTATGTTCAATTTTACTCCCTCATACTTTTATCTTTCACAAGTTTTTCGTTTTATGTTTCATTCTAAATTTGCGAGTCAATACGCCGCAATGTGCGTGTGGGGTTCAATGTTTTTTGTCTATTTTTTCCTGTTTGACAGGTCCATCACAACACGTCTGTTTTTCTCTGTTTGAGAAGGTCATCGCAACGTCGGGTCCTAGATCGACTTAGTTATTCTTTTCTACGTTTTTACGTTACAGTCTAATTTTTCGCATTAACATGACACAATGGGCGTCCGTGGTTCAACAATTTTACATCTGTTTTTTCATTCGGTGTTATTTATTCCTTTCTTATTTATTTTATTTTTACGAGCTTTCCTGATTTTGGTGGTCGTTGGCAGTGGTGTGGCATTGGTGCTACTTGGCACGATTTTACGAACGTATTTAACCTATTAAGTTTTTTACTAATAAATTGTTTCGAGTTTACCCCTATACCTCTTTACTTTAAAAGAAACTATTTTTACGTGTATATTTTTATATATTTGTCGGCATGAATTCGATTTGCTCTACGTTTTGAAGTAAACTTTTTTTTTAAAAAATGAGATAGGTTAAATATAACACGTTTTCGTATAAAAAAAACCATTTTTATATACGTTTCGGTATACATTCAAGTTGGTGTATGTTTCGACGCAAACTTTTTTGGGAAACGAGTCAGATCAAATATAATATGTTTTCGTACTTATTTCATGAATGCTTGGTAAAAATTGTTTCGAATCGAGTGGAGTCAAATCGGGGTTTCTTTTTTCCCTTTTTCACAAAGTTCTAATTAATCTCTTTTAATTATATGTGTCAGCTTTCCCGTTACATGTGTTACGTTTTATATGTATGAGTCGGGTCACATATAATACATTATGATTGTACGATATTGTCACACCCCAACCGATGGCGGAAACATCGGGATGAGACGAAGTGTGTATAGATTGCAAGAGACGTCATAACATTATGTGACAATATTTAATTAAATTCAAATTTCATTGCAATACTAAATGTCATACGAGATCCAAAAAGAAATAACAACATTGTTTCATAACATAACAATAAAAGATAGATTGATCTAGGTGTGTATCTAGTCCACCCTAAATCCTGTTTCGTCTTGAATATCGTCTCAATAATTAACCTGCAACATGTATTAAAATAGAGTTCAATGCAAAAGCAAAGAGCGAGTATACAAGTTTGTTTACATAGCATAATAGAATAAAAGTCTCATATCCAACATGAACATAATAAAATAGTTTCAGCCATGCTAGTTCACGCAGTCCAAGTGATAGCCCAAGTTTCCAATGCGTTAAGTGCCTTTCCCAAAGTTTAACGGGAGGTTATATGTCTCATCCTAACAATACCCCAAAGACTAACGGGGAGGTGCATTACCCCTATAGCGCTACTATTGTTAAGGCGGAACTACACACAGGGATTAAACGTTCACATAGCACAAGATAGTCTCAAGTATCACAAGTTTCATGTTTCATGTTTAAATGGATAGAGCATGTTTCAAATAAGTTTCAAGTGTCACGTGCGTTTAATATAGAATACATGTTGCACCCAAAGTGTTTAAAAGTAAAAATGGGTTCGAGTATACTCACAGTGGTTGCGCTTGGATATTCCTTGTGAAATATCGCACGGGTAAAAGATTGGGAAATCCAAGAGTACGAAATGGTTATCCTAAATAATTAAAATAATATATAACCAACTCGTTAATAGTTGTAGATTAAATATAATCTTAATATTTATTGTTTGTAACTTGTTTATTTAAATGTTATAATTTATCTCCTTTAATATTTTAAAAGATTAAAAAAAAAACTGTTGAATTATTAAATAAAAATAAAGGCTAAAAAATATACCCAAAAGGAAAATGAAGTTTAGAAATGAAATACAAAATTTTCGGCCAAAACAACCATTAACAAGAATGGAACTCGCGTCTAAGTTCACGTGCACGTAGCCCGACTAATTGGGTTACGTGTCTACCCGCTAGGATATAGGTTTTAAATCTTTTATATGGATTTTGCGATGAACTGATATTGGTTTTAATAAATTAAGCAAAAGTCATCGACAAAATAGGGAGGGTCCGGGTTCAAACCCGTGACCTCCCGCATTTTAACGACAACAGCAACAACACTAAGGCTTGTTTTGTGTTGGGTTAACATTGTTAATTCTTTTAAACCACAAATGGAAGTCATCTTCCTCATTTAAAGAACCATCGAACTGTTTATGTTTCTTTTTTTTTTTTTTTTTTATAATTTCTCATTTCCATTTAAGGAACATAGAAACAAGATAAAACTTGACAATTGAAGAAGAAGGAAGACAAGGTGGTCGGCCGAAATGTGTGTTTATAATTTCTTTTTCTTTAAATGTTACCCAAACCAAAACACCCTCTGATCTTCCGTTCATTACTATAAAGTTCATATTTTAGATGATTATTAGGATGAAAATGGATAATATTTCACGAGGAACAACTGATAAATGAAAAAGTATACCGAGTTCCGACGTAACGACTTCGGCGAGGATCCGAGTTCCGGCAACGTCTCCGACGGTTGAGGTGTCTTGTGGTGTCTCCGGTGACTGCGACTGAACTCCGTCAACGTGAAGTGGTTCGGAGGATGTTACGGTGTTATGCGGGTGTTGGGGTGTGCCGTGGTGGTGAGGGCTTACGGACGGCCGTCACCGGAATCTCTCCGGTCGTCGGTTTCTGGCCGTATACAGTCGAGAGAGGGAGGTGAGAGGCCTGCTTGTGATGTTGTATGCTGACCATGTGTGTGTAAGTTTTGTAGAGGAAAAAGAGCAGACAAAAGAATGGGGATATGCATCGAGCGGCAAAAAAAAGAAGACTCATAATTTATGTGTACTGTGCGTCGTTTGGTTAATTGAGAGTTCCAAGTTCCAAAATTTGCACAACAGTCCATGTGGTTTAATTTACTAATTTGCACAAACAGTCCCTAAGGTTAATCAACCGACCTAACTTGACTTACTAGCCAGATTACTTGTATTTTCTTAACCTTAACGAGACTAACTAGATTATTATTTTTATTTTTTTATTATTTTTTTTTTGTAAGGAAAGGAAAATAAGACTTTTAATTGTAACATTAGTCAATTTAGTTAATTAAACTAATGAGTTTATAACGAATTAAACGGTTAATTATTTTGCGAAGCTCTCGGGCTTCTAGGGTTAGAATCCAAAATTCAAAACGGGTCGGATTTTGGCAATCCATTTTGACGGATGTTACAGTCTCCCCTACTTTAGGAAATTTCGTCCCGAAATTTATTGGAGAAAAGCATTTCGGTTAGAAGGATGGTTGCCTGAAATTGAGACTTGGAAGTTCTGAAACATTTTGAAAAGTACGAAATTTGAAGGACGGAATGATAGGTTTTGTAAAAGGAGTGTGTTTGGCCTAAATGGGTTGAGGCGTTAAGCATAAGTAAAACGTGTAAGTACGTTTATAGGTAAAGTGAGTTTAAACAAGTTTTGAATAACCCAAATTCGGGATGTATTAGAATGTGTCGTATTTAAGAAGGAAAAATTTGTACGAAACGGTTACAAGTGTTTGCACATCACTAAGGAATAGAACGATAGTTTTAAAAGTAAGGAGGTAGCTTAGGATTCGAATGTTTTAACAAACTAGATAGCGAATGGGGTTTGTATAAAAGGCAAAGAATAATAGAGAATGAGAGGAGTATAAAAGCGAACAATAGATTTTGATACACAAATACGAGCATAAGAATAGCATAAGAAGTTCATTCATATAAACAATGCATTTTGAAATAATTAGAGATTTGACTAATGATAAACGATTTAGATGTATAAATGATCGTGTTTACATAACATAGTCTATTAAAAGAAAGTATCGGTAACGATCACCTAGGTAATGGAATCACCCCTAACCCATTGGTGAGGTCGTTGTAAGATGAGAAAAAGAAGTGGAGTTAATCGTCTAGTTAAGGAAATCACTCCTACCTCGATGATATGTCTCCGCTCGTTGTTATAAAAGCGTGAATAAAATTACGTGAAATCATGCATGCTAATAATGTATAATCGTATGAAAAGTAAGGGTATGATGTTGCGCAAAAATGAAATCTCGAAAAATTGTTCAAAATTGACAAAAGATCGAAAATAATAAAGCGTAAGCTCGAATAAAACTTGGATGGTTCCAAACGGAACATTGACTAACCAAAGTGGTCGAAAGATCTTTTGGAAATTGAGAAACATGCTTTGGCCTAATAGGTGGAATACTCTCGCCGATATCTCGGTTAACGGTATTCACCCTTCCAGTTACTACGTGTTCCCAATCCATCGAAAATTCGAGACTTTGCGGGATTTTTGAAAATTAAGGAGTGGGACTAGTCGACGAGGTGTGGGTTTCACCCCTAGCTTGACCACTTTGTACCCTAAATGTGGTTGGTGCTCGTCGGGTCAAAACCAAATTTCGACACGTTGACGAGGGTCCACAAGAATTAAAATTTGAAATTTCCATCAAGATGTGGATTTCACTCCTAACTAAATGGTGAATTTCGTGCAAAAATAGAATCATGTGGGATGAGAGTCGTTTACAAAGTTGTGGGTTTCACGCCTATTTTGGTAAACTCGTCCCATTTGTATAATATGAGTGTTGTTGGATTTAGAATAATCAAGTAAAATGTATGAGGGAAAGAGTATGTTAAAGGAATAAACAAACAAATATAAACGCATAATGAAGCATATCAAGAATAGCACATAATGAGTGGGACAATAAAACATGTATTAGCACATAATAAAGCAAGTATAGCATGCCAAGTGTTAACACATAAGCGACATATATGCTTAAAAGATCAAAAGAGAATAAATAAGAGCAAATAAGGTAGCATGCAAGTAGTTTCAAGTAAAACATAAGAATAAAGCTCTAAAACTATAGACTAGGCTAAAGCATTCCTACTTTTCCTAATTCCCTATAGTTATGGCTCTGATACCAATCTGTCACACCCCAACCGATGGCGGAAACATCGGGATGAGACGAAGTGTGTATAGATTGCAAGAGACGTCATAACATTATGTGACAATATTTAATTAAATTCAAATTTCATTGCAATACTAAATGTCATACGAGATCCAAAAAGAAATAACAACATTGTTTCATAACATAACAATAAAAGATAGATTGATCTAGGTGTGTATCTAGTCCACCCTAAATCCTGTTTCGTCTTGAATATCGTCTCAATAATTAACCTGCAACATGTATTAAAATAGAGTTCAATGCAAAAGCAAAGAGCGAGTATACAAGTTTGTTTACATAGCATAATAGAATAAAAGTCTCATATCCAACATGAACATAATAAAATAGTTTCAGCCATGCTAGTTCACGCAGTCCAAGTGATAGCCCAAGTTTCCAATGCGTTAAGTGCCTTTCCCAAAGTTTAACGGGAGGTTATATGTCTCATCCTAACAATACCCCAAAGACTAACGGGGAGGTGCATTACCCCTATAGCGCTACTATTGTTAAGGCGGAACTACACACAGGGATTAAACGTTCACATAGCACAAGATAGTCTCAAGTATCACAAGTTTCATGTTTCATGTTTAAATGGATAGAGCATGTTTCAAATAAGTTTCAAGTGTCACGTGCGTTTAATATAGAATACATGTTGCACCCAAAGTGTTTAAAAGTAAAAATGGGTTCGAGTATACTCACAGTGGTTGCGCTTGGATATTCCTTGTGAAATATCGCACGGGTAAAAGATTGGGAAATCCAAGAGTACGAAATGGTTATCCTAAATAATTAAAATAATATATAACCAACTCGTTAATAGTTGTAGATTAAATATAATCTTAATATTTATTGTTTGTAACTTGTTTATTTAAATGTTATAATTTATCTCCTTTAATATTTTAAAAGATTAAAAAAAAAACTGTTGAATTATTAAATAAAAATAAAGGCTAAAAAATATACCCAAAAGGAAAATGAAGTTTAGAAATGAAATACAAAATTTTCGGCCAAAACAACCATTAACAAGAATGGAACTCGCGTCTAAGTTCACGTGCACGTAGCCCGACTAATTGGGTTACGTGTCTACCCGCTAGGATATAGGTTTTAAATCTTTTATATGGATTTTGCGATGAACTGATATTGGTTTTAATAAATTAAGCAAAAGTCATCGACAAAATAGGGAGGGTCCGGGTTCAAACCCGTGACCTCCCGCATTTTAACGACAACAGCAACAACACTAAGGCTTGTTTTGTGTTGGGTTAACATTGTTAATTCTTTTAAACCACAAATGGAAGTCATCTTCCTCATTTAAAGAACCATCGAACTGTTTATGTTTCTTTTTTTTTTTTTTTTTTTTTATAATTTCTCATTTCCATTTAAGGAACATAGAAACAAGATAAAACTTGACAATTGAAGAAGAAGGAAGACAAGGTGGTCGGCCGAAATGTGTGTTTATAATTTCTTTTTCTTTAAATGTTACCCAAACCAAAACACCCTCTGATCTTCCGTTCATTACTATAAAGTTCATATTTTAGATGATTATTAGGATGAAAATGGATAATATTTCACGAGGAACAACTGATAAATGAAAAAGTATACCGAGTTCCGACGTAACGACTTCGGCGAGGATCCGAGTTCCGGCAACGTCTCCGACGGTTGAGGTGTCTTGTGGTGTCTCCGGTGACTGCGACTGAACTCCGTCAACGTGAAGTGGTTCGGAGGATGTTACGGTGTTATGCGGGTGTTGGGGTGTGCCGTGGTGGTGAGGGCTTACGGACGGCCGTCACCGGAATCTCTCCGGTCGTCGGTTTCTGGCCGTATACAGTCGAGAGAGGGAGGTGAGAGGCCTGCTTGTGATGTTGTATGCTGACCATGTGTGTGTAAGTTTTGTAGAGGAAAAAGAGCAGACAAAAGAATGGGGATATGCATCGAGCGGCAAAAAAAAGAAGACTCATAATTTATGTGTACTGTGCGTCGTTTGGTTAATTGAGAGTTCCAAGTTCCAAAATTTGCACAACAGTCCATGTGGTTTAATTTACTAATTTGCACAAACAGTCCCTAAGGTTAATCAACCGACCTAACTTGACTTACTAGCCAGATTACTTGTATTTTCTTAACCTTAACGAGACTAACTAGATTATTATTTTTATTTTTTTATTATTTTTTTTTTGTAAGGAAAGGAAAATAAGACTTTTAATTGTAACATTAGTCAATTTAGTTAATTAAACTAATGAGTTTATAACGAATTAAACGGTTAATTATTTTGCGAAGCTCTCGGGCTTCTAGGGTTAGAATCCAAAATTCAAAACGGGTCGGATTTTGGCAATCCATTTTGACGGATGTTACAGTCTCCCCTACTTTAGGAAATTTCGTCCCGAAATTTATTGGAGAAAAGCATTTCGGTTAGAAGGATGGTTGCCTGAAATTGAGACTTGGAAGTTCTGAAACATTTTGAAAAGTACGAAATTTGAAGGACGGAATGATAGGTTTTGTAAAAGGAGTGTGTTTGGCCTAAATGGGTTGAGGCGTTAAGCATAAGTAAAACGTGTAAGTACGTTTATAGGTAAAGTGAGTTTAAACAAGTTTTGAATAACCCAAATTCGGGATGTATTAGAATGTGTCGTATTTAAGAAGGAAAAATTTGTACGAAACGGTTACAAGTGTTTGCACATCACTAAGGAATAGAACGATAGTTTTAAAAGTAAGGAGGTAGCTTAGGATTCGAATGTTTTAACAAACTAGATAGCGAATGGGGTTTGTATAAAAGGCAAAGAATAATAGAGAATGAGAGGAGTATAAAAGCGAACAATAGATTTTGATACACAAATACGAGCATAAGAATAGCATAAGTACAGAATGAACGAAGGCGATGTTAAGAATGAGGTCTCGCCGTGGATAATCGGATATGATGCGTTTGTGAGTTGTTTAAAGTTGAATTAGGTCCAAAGGTTTGAAAAACACTGAATTTCTCATGGCACGTTTTACGAAAGGTTAGTAACATGGTGAAAACACTTATATATAGGATGTACCAGTGGCGTATCCACCATGTTCTAACCATGTTCCATCCGTCTCGTATTCGGTGTCATGTTACGTTCAGTGTCTTACCATACGCAGTAGCACACTCTATGGTTCTCATACGTCCATTACTATAATCCCGTGTGCACCCGCGATTATACTAATCGTCGCATGATCCGCATAGCTTGTACTAGTTGCGTATGAATCAAGGTATACATAAATTTTAAAAATAAGATTGTGGTATAGAAATGTAGCATATAAGCATGTTTGCGTTCCAAATAGTATAAAGTCAACGTAAGCGAATCCCTCAGGTTTCGCTCGCATATAGGTGCAAAAGTATAAATTTTTGAGTATGAATAAAAGCATGAGCATGGTGTAAGTTTTAAATATGAAGACGTAAGCAAGCATAACGACAACGCATGGTTAATAGTATGATTACGAGTATAAACATGACACATATGAAAAAAGAAAAAAAAAACGAGTACCAATGTGAGTGTAATTTGAACACAAACGAATGACATGAGTATAAACACAATTCGTATAAATGAGAGTATAAACATAAGTACGAGTATAACAGAAATCGTATAAACGCGAGTACGAGTATAGCATAAACCGTATAAATGAGAGTATGAATACGAGTATGAGTGTGAATACGAGCATACATATGAACACACAACGTGTGAGTATGAATATGATTATAAGTATGAGTATGAGTATGAACGTAAGATGCATGAGTATGCTTACGAACGTGAATATAAGTGTAAAACACGTTTAAGTATGAAAAGTGTGTGAGTGTGAATATAAACGTAAAATGTATGAACATGGATACAAATATAAACGTGAATATAAGTATGAAGTAAATATACAATTGTGAGTATGGTATAAACGTAAGATGTATGAATTTTGGGTTATAACATAAATGTGTAAGTATGTATATGAGTGTAGACATAAAACGTATAAGTATGAGTGTAAGTAATAATGATTTTTGTTTACAATATTAATCGAAATATACGAATTTAAGCACGAAGTTTTGGGTAGGAAGGAAAAGAAAACAAATCATATGCGTGCGATTGTTGTGATGTTTTGACTAAAACGTGTAAAATGATATGCATATATAGTTGTTCGCGCAAAACGTGAAGTTAAAATAGATTGAGTTGTCATGGAATGTAAAATCTAGTTTGTGAATGAAAGGAGAATATAAAAGAAAACATCTTTTGATTATGCGAAAGGATACTTTGTAAAAGAATGGAAATGCTATTATGGTTTAAAAAGAATTTACATAGTTGAGAATTTGTCGGTTCTTATGAAGTTTCCTTGCCCGCGTGTTTTGAATTTAATTGGCGTATCGAGCGAGGTTTTGAAAAGTTCTTGGGATTAACAAGCTTGCATCGTTTTAAGTAACTTTTGTATTAGAAAGTTTTGAAGTTTATAGATTCTTGAGGAAAAGTTGATACTTAGAAAAAGGAATTTGGTATACGAGCTTAGTGATTGTTGAAAAATGTTTTATTGGTTTTGAAAAGGATTTTAGTAAATGCTTAAATAATACTGGTAATATTTTATAAGTGTGTGCGAAAAAGTTGATTTGATTCTCAATTAAAAATAGAAATCTCTAGTTTAATGATATGTGATGAGCTTGTTTTAATAGTTACGTTGAATACAAAATTCGTGGGCAATGGATTTGTTAGACCGACTAAGTTGACGAGTAATATTTCGTGAAATTTTGAATATTGAGAAACAAGTGTCTACGGAAAAGTTAAAAATTTTACGTGTGTGAGCTATATGAAAATAGATTGTAGGATAAGAAGTTCATTCATATAAACAATGCATTTTGAAATAATTAGAGATTTGACTAATGATAAACGATTTAGATGTATAAATGATCGTGTTTACATAACATAGTCTATTAAAAGAAAGTATCGGTAACGATCACCTAGGTAATGGAATCACCCCTAACCCATTGGTGAGGTCGTTGTAAGATGAGAAAAAGAAGTGGAGTTAATCGTCTAGTTAAGGAAATCACTCCTACCTCGATGATATGTCTCCGCTCGTTGTTATAAAAGCGTGAATAAAATTACGTGAAATCATGCATGCTAATAATGTATAATCGTATGAAAAGTAAGGGTATGATGTTGCGCAAAAATGAAATCTCGAAAAATTGTTCAAAATTGACAAAAGATCGAAAATAATAAAGCGTAAGCTCGAATAAAACTTGGATGGTTCCAAACGGAACATTGACTAACCAAAGTGGTCGAAAGATCTTTTGGAAATTGAGAAACATGCTTTGGCCTAATAGGTGGAATACTCTCGCCGATATCTCGGTTAACGGTATTCACCCTTCCAGTTACTACGTGTTCCCAATCCATCGAAAATTCGAGACTTTGCGGGATTTTTGAAAATTAAGGAGTGGGACTAGTCGACGAGGTGTGGGTTTCACCCCTAGCTTGACCACTTTGTACCCTAAATGTGGTTGGTGCTCGTCGGGTCAAAACCAAATTTCGACACGTTGATGAGGGTCCACAAGAATTAAAATTTGAAATTTCCATCAAGATGTGGATTTCACTCCTAACTAAATGGTGAATTTCGTGCAAAAATAGAATCATGTGGGATGAGAGTCGTTTACAAAGTTGTGGGTTTCACGCCTATTTTGGTAAACTCGTCCCATTTGTATAATATGAGTGTTGTTGGATTTAGAATAATCAAGTAAAATGTATGAGGGAAAGAGTATGTTAAAGGAATAAACAAACAAATATAAACGCATAATGAAGCATATCAAGAATAGCACATAATGAGTGGGACAATAAAACATGTATTAGCACATAATAAAGCAAGTATAGCATGCCAAGTGTTAACACATAAGCGACATATATGCTTAAAAGATCAAAAGAGAATAAATAAGAGCAAATAAGGTAGCATGCAAGTAGTTTCAAGTAAAACATAAGAATAAAGCTCTAAAACTATAGACTAGGCTAAAGCATTCCTACTTTTCCTAATTCCCTATAGTTATGGCTCTGATACCAATCTGTCACACCCCAACCGATGGCGGAAACATCGGGATGAGACGAAGTGTGTATAGATTGCAAGAGACGTCATAACATTATGTGACAATATTTAATTAAATTCAAATTTCATTGCAATACTAAATGTCATACGAGATCCAAAAAGAAATAACAACATTGTTTCATAACATAACAATAAAAGATAGATTGATCTAGGTGTGTATCTAGTCCACCCTAAATCCTGTTTCGTCTTGAATATCGTCTCAATAATTAACCTGCAACATGTATTAAAATAGAGTTCAATGCAAAAGCAAAGAGCGAGTATACAAGTTTGTTTACATAGCATAATAGAATAAAAGTCTCATATCCAACATGAACATAATAAAATAGTTTCAGCCATGCTAGTTCACGCAGTCCAAGTGATAGCCCAAGTTTCCAATGCGTTAAGTGCCTTTCCCAAAGTTTAACGGGAGGTTATATGTCTCATCCTAACAATACCCCAAAGACTAACGGGGAGGTGCATTACCCCTATAGCGCTACTATTGTTAAGGCGGAACTACACACAGGGATTAAACGTTCACATAGCACAAGATAGTCTCAAGTATCACAAGTTTCATGTTTCATGTTTAAATGGATAGAGCATGTTTCAAATAAGTTTCAAGTGTCACGTGCGTTTAATATAGAATACATGTTGCACCCAAAGTGTTTAAAAGTAAAAATGGGTTCGAGTATACTCACAGTGGTTGCGCTTGGATATTCCTTGTGAAATATCGCACGGGTAAAAGATTGGGAAATCCAAGAGTACGAAATGGTTATCCTAAATAATTAAAATAATATATAACCAACTCGTTAATAGTTGTAGATTAAATATAATCTTAATATTTATTGTTTGTAACTTGTTTATTTAAATGTTATAATTTATCTCCTTTAATATTTTAAAAGATTAAAAAAAAAACTGTTGAATTATTAAATAAAAATAAAGGCTAAAAAATATACCCAAAAGGAAAATGAAGTTTAGAAATGAAATACAAAATTTTCGGCCAAAACAACCATTAACAAGAATGGAACTCGCGTCTAAGTTCACGTGCACGTAGCCCGACTAATTGGGTTACGTGTCTACCCGCTAGGATATAGGTTTTAAATCTTTTATATGGATTTTGCGATGAACTGATATTGGTTTTAATAAATTAAGCAAAAGTCATCGACAAAATAGGGAGGGTCCGGGTTCAAACCCGTGACCTCCCGCATTTTAACGACAACAGCAACAACACTAAGGCTTGTTTTGTGTTGGGTTAACATTGTTAATTCTTTTAAACCACAAATGGAAGTCATCTTCCTCATTTAAAGAACCATCGAACTGTTTATGTTTCTTTTTTTTTTTTTTTTTTTTTATAATTTCTCATTTCCATTTAAGGAACATAGAAACAAGATAAAACTTGACAATTGAAGAAGAAGGAAGACAAGGTGGTCGGCCGAAATGTGTGTTTATAATTTCTTTTTCTTTAAATGTTACCCAAACCAAAACACCCTCTGATCTTCCGTTCATTACTATAAAGTTCATATTTTAGATGATTATTAGGATGAAAATGGATAATATTTCACGAGGAACAACTGATAAATGAAAAAGTATACCGAGTTCCGACGTAACGACTTCGGCGAGGATCCGAGTTCCGGCAACGTCTCCGACGGTTGAGGTGTCTTGTGGTGTCTCCGGTGACTGCGACTGAACTCCGTCAACGTGAAGTGGTTCGGAGGATGTTACGGTGTTATGCGGGTGTTGGGGTGTGCCGTGGTGGTGAGGGCTTACGGACGGCCGTCACCGGAATCTCTCCGGTCGTCGGTTTCTGGCCGTATACAGTCGAGAGAGGGAGGTGAGAGGCCTGCTTGTGATGTTGTATGCTGACCATGTGTGTGTAAGTTTTGTAGAGGAAAAAGAGCAGACAAAAGAATGGGGATATGCATCGAGCGGCAAAAAAAAGAAGACTCATAATTTATGTGTACTGTGCGTCGTTTGGTTAATTGAGAGTTCCAAGTTCCAAAATTTGCACAACAGTCCATGTGGTTTAATTTACTAATTTGCACAAACAGTCCCTAAGGTTAATCAACCGACCTAACTTGACTTACTAGCCAGATTACTTGTATTTTCTTAACCTTAACGAGACTAACTAGATTATTATTTTTATTTTTTTATTATTTTTTTTTGTAAGGAAAGGAAAATAAGACTTTTAATTGTAACATTAGTCAATTTAGTTAATTAAACTAATGAGTTTATAACGAATTAAACGGTTAATTATTTTGCGAAGCTCTCGGGCTTCTAGGGTTAGAATCCAAAATTCAAAACGGGTCGGATTTTGGCAATCCATTTTGACGGATGTTACAGATATAAATTTGATTTACTTTATGTTTTGATCCAATCGCAATGCTTATATAGGTTACATTGAGTTCAATCGGGAAACGCCTAAACACGCGTTTTCATATGATTAACGCATCACATAACATTTGGACTAATCCATTCGATGTTTGTGACGTACCCGCGCTGCAACGCGCGCGGGTGTTATTGCTAGTTGAAATACTTTTGCAACGAAAGAATGAATATTTACTTAGTTTAAAAACTAAAACAATAGTTATGATTTACTTTTGATTCAATTCAAGATTTAAACTTTAAGTGGCTGTTTGTTTAGCTCTTAATACTTTAGCCCTCTTAGTGGTTCAACACTTAACTATTTAGAAGTTGTCAAACAACCCTAAATCTTTGATGGTAGGGCTGTGATCAGAGGCGTCTCTAAGAATTCACGTACCCTGTTCGAGCTCGAAAAAAATGTGTCCTTCCGTAATGTTTAATTATTAAGTATTAAAAAAAATCAAATTAGTATTGGGCTCAAGTGCTCAACAAAACCTATTTCCAAGTGAGCTAAATTCTAAACCATAAAATATGATTTGTAAATTGGCCTATATTGAAATATATCTATCGAATTTTTTTTTTAAAAAAAATCGGGTGCCCCTCGAAATCACAGGCCTTGTGTGGAGGTCCTCCCCGTACACCATCAAAGCCGCCAGTTGCTGTGATCTATTTTTAGTGATGGGTTATCAAGTTCGATTTGGGCTAATGTTGGTGGGGTTGTAATTTTGTGGCAATTTATGGTACACGTATGTTTTAGGTCGAAATAGTGAGCATGTCAATGCATTAGCGAGAAGGTGGATGTTGGTGGTCATAGTGGTGCAAGGATTATGCTTTGTCATTGACTAATATAAGTTAAGATCGATTTTGGATGATGTTGAGTGACATGATCAATGGGCTCATCATAATGTCATCTTAGAACTAGATATTAACAACACTTTAAAATCACTTAATGAATTCATAAGTTATTCAATAAACTCCAATCAATATTAAATGCGGTTTATGCATTAAAGTGTTAAACATCAAACCCTACTCCTTGTCGTGATCACCACAACACAACGTTGAAGATTACAATAATATTGGTGGAGAAAGCTATTTTCAACTCTTTTATACAATCATCAATGGTGTTTGTTAGTTTATAATGCTACAAAAACGTACTTATTAAACAAAACATGTTCTTTGTAGTCTAAAAATGTTAATTACTTGGTTTTATTTAGAGTAAATCCTTTTTAGAGTTCCTGAGATTTCATGATTTAAGCTACTTGAGTCCAAAGCTAAAAAAATTAACTATCTAAGCACTTGATTTTTTAATCTGTAACTATTTGAGTCTAAATTTGTAACGTCGACTATTTCAGTCATTTACACCATTTAATGCATAAAATACTTACAAAATACTTTTAACCATTTCTTTGAACGAAAAATAATCTCACATGTAAACTCACCTGCTTGGGGCTATGTCCAAGGCCGACTCCTCGACCGCCATGAAACCGTGCCCTCTCGATGCGCGGGAACCGGATGGAATCTATAAATCCTCACCCCCTGTTAGGTTCGAACCCGAGATTAAAGCCTCGATTCCTCCCTTCATCCAGATGTCCCTTGAAATTGGCCCAAGTGGGATTCGAACCTACGTCTCCACTAGGGAGCGCATGCCAATTTACCACTAGACCAAGTTTTCAGGACATTTAACCATTTTATTAATATATACACACACAAATTCTCTCTCTCTCTCTCTCACACACACACACACGCACGAACCTCTTTCTCTCTCAAATCCCCTTCATCTTCACCACATCACCACCACCATCTTCAACCCCATGTGAAGGTGTATGGTCCCAAATTACAAGTGAACACATGTCAAACAGACCACACCACACTCCAAGCTGGCGTCCACATCACACGAGCGCATCCAGAAGGTTCTAGAACCTTCTGGAAGAAATCACCTGGTGACAAGAAAGATGCTCCTGCAGACAAAAAGGACAAGTGGCACCAATAGCGAGACGCCAGCAACGCTTGCAAGATCCTGGGAGGGCATGACGACGGCCAGTACAAGCGAGTACCCAGCTGGAACGAATAACCGCGCGCCACGTCACCTGAGCAACTGACAACGTCAGAGGGGACATAAAGGATATTCCTCCTGGCCGGACAGCTAGCAGGCACTGGCTAGCTGGCAGGCCTCCTCCTTCTCTATTCTCTGGCTATAAATAGAAGACTCCACCTTCAGGTTTAAGGATTCACTCTCTCACTCTTTTACTATATACACACACTTTTATCCTCAAAATAAATTACTTATTCTCACGCCGGATGGTGGTTACAAGGAGAACCTCCATATTCCCCTCCTTGTAACGAGCTTACGATGTGTTGAATATTTTGCAGGATCTTCACAGCAGTTCGGACGAGACAAAGAAGATTAACCTTTGTTTGTCGAGTCACAAACCACAAGCTAGTCCCTTGATTAGTTTGGTGTTTCTTCATTACCACCAAGACCACCTACCTACCAACAGCGCACCTCCTAACACCACTAAAACCACACATCCACATATAGTATAACACTACTCAAATAACGAATAATACAAAATTGAGATGATCGGGCATTGACTTACACACAAACACACAAAAAGATAATAATACGGTTAACCATGTCAAAATTAGGGGTTTTTCTGCATTATAGATGAATGTTACCTTAGGAGAAGACGACTCCGGCACGTGTGCTTTGACTCCGATCAGTCACAACCACCGCACCTACCACCACAACCAACCGCTTATCACCACCGTACCTCAACGCTGCAGAGTATGAGATTTGTGTTTGTTTAGAGGAGCATGAAAATATAGATTTTATTTGATTATTATTCTTTAACCCATTTGTCTTTTCGTAAAAGTTAACAGACTTATCGAACGACGTTACAAATCTGGACTCAAATTGTCACTGATTGAAAAATCAGGTGCTTAGATAAAAAATTTTGTTTTAGACACAAGTAGTTAAAAACATCAAAACTCATCGACTTAAAAAAGAATTTACTCTTTTATTTATTAATAGTAATTAAATAAGTTAGGATTATAAAAAAAATATATAAATAAATGGGTGAAAAGGTTGTTTAGGGTATTTTACTTTGAAAAGGACCACAGACACCTGCAACAACTTCCAAAAATAAGGCCTGTCAAATTCATTTCTAAACTTAAAGGCCGAACTAAGGGTGTAAGGGGTGCTCACCTAAGAGGTGAGTCCCCTCTCTTACGCCCAACCAATCCTCGTGTGGCACGTCAACTCCCCTCTTAAACTCCCCTAACACCCTAAATTGATGGCGGCACTCCCCTCTTAACTCCCCTTATTTTTTTATTCAAAAAAAAAAAAAAAAAAAAGGTTTGATTGGTTGAAAGTGAGCTGGCCCACCATCTTTCCCCTCTCCTCCAAGCGGTGAACCCATGCCTAATCCACTCCCCGATTCGGGTCCCCGCAACGTTGGCGGCGGTGTTCCCGATCGGTGGATGTGGTCACCGATGGGGTCCCCGCTGTACGCCCCGGACACCCTAATAATATTGTATAAACTCATGGGCCTGTTGGATTTTAATTGGATCGAGCAACTCTTAAACAGGTAAACCCACAAACAATAACCGGTTTTGGTAGGTCTGAAACACAAATCTATAACCTGGTTCGGTTTGATTTCGGTTTCGTCATACCAGTCGTGTGCGCACATTTTAAAATTGTTTTTTACATTAAAAATTCATAAAATTCAACTTTTATTATTTTTTAGATTTTTTTTAAAGAATATAGAAAATCAAATACAAAAAAACACAGAAAATTAGATGCCAAAGAAAAGCATCATTTAAAAATTACAACATTAAGTAATCAATTTTTTTAGCGTTTATTTCTCATTGGAAACTATTGTTTACGTGAATCGATGCATCCTAGGTGAGTTCTTCTTTGGACAGGGGATCACTAAGGGGCTGTTTGGTAGCCTCTTAATGACCATTCAGATGCTACCTCTTAATGGTTTAAAACCTCTGAATGAATAAGAGGTAACCTCAAGTCTGAATGGTTAAGAGATAACCTCTGAATGGTAAATTATCACATGTCACATTCTTCTACCTTCTAATTAGTAAAATTCTTAATGGTTCCATTAAGAGGTAGCCTCTTAATGACCATTAAGAGGCTACCAAACAGCCCCTAAGTCCCTTATTCACACAAATTACAAAGACCCTAACCATCTTTTTATAAGAAAGTAAATATGGTCCTTAAGCTACCTAACCAAATATAAAACTTCTAGCAATAAGGAAACAAATATTGACTTAGAATCATTTCCCAATAAACTTGTAATAATTATCTACAACATCACACCACTCAGCATGGAATGGGCTTGACCTGGCCCAGGTGACCTGACCCAAGCAGTGGGCTAGTATCACAAACTTCATCTTTCTCAGTTCAACAATTCAACACTGAACAATCAAGATTAACACAGGCCATTCATGAATTTTACTCTAGAAGATATGTAATATGATCAAGTTATATGATTATCCTCATTCAGTTTAAAGTTACTATTAACAAAACTTGTGACTTGTGACTTTAGTGCAAATTATGATCAAGTTATATGATTATCATCTGGTCTCCTGCTCCTCTTTCACAAAGTGCAGAAGCATAAACCATGAGTAATATAAGGCCACATAAGACCACCCATAGTGGTTGCCCTTTTGGGCGTTTTTGGGGCTCAATCACGCCCATATCGCCCACATCCCCACTACGCATGGGCGTGTTTGGCAGTTTTGTTGTTGATTGGCAGTTTTGTTGTTGAGGTGTTTTTTAAATCACGCCTAATGGGGAGTTTTGTCGTCCAATCACATTTCAGCTTCTATTATTTGGCCAATAAGATTTTTTAAATGTCTTTTTTATTTTATTTTATTACAAACATAATGCCCCACAATCCCCACAACCCCACTACACTCATTTTAGAAAACACCCAATAATGCCCCATTGCTGACTGGGCTGCCACATGGCGCAAAACGCCCAAGGGTGAATATTGCCCACTACGCATGGTCTAAGTGGGAAAAAAGTTGCATCAGATGTTTACAATCAAGAATCTTGCACATAATGTAATCATAAATAAAACTAGTAACCAGTATCTGACTATGATATACAAAACCTCATCATGTTACAACTTACAACTATAGAAAATGTAAAATTAACCAGCAAATAAAAACCTGAACCTTTATCCTCTGTTTTTTTGCTTTGAAAATATAGAAAGATGAAGCAGCTTGCTCTCGAAGAATATAAATATAAATAAAAATCCAAATACGCATACCATGAATTATAACTATCGCAGGTTTTTGTCACACGTCAAAATTCTATAACTTGCGTGTGGGCCCTCCGCGGTGTCACGTATCGCTACACGCCACCCAATCGCCCTCCCTATTTCTTGAAGTTCTCCCATCACTGAAACTGAATCACGAATGTATACACGCCCCCCGGGTCTCAAAATTCTATCCATCTCAAGCATTATGCTTGTAATGTTGCATCTGAGAATGTAATGTATTGATATTTTCAAAATTACCATATGACTATCTAAATGTTTATATTTAAAGAAACTTGTTATGGCACATACCTTTTTTGCTCAATAGAGAAGAGACCAGCCGCATGCAAGAGATCATAGGTTCTTGGGTATGTATCGAATGGCTCACACCTGTGATATTAAGTGATCAAGATGGTTACGGTCCTAACTTAAGTATGATTATTGTTTTTATTAGGGGTGTGAATTTCTGACACGACCCGAAAACACGACACAAACCTAACACGAAATTCGTGGGTTTGGGTTTAGTCAAAACGGGTTTGGGTTAGTTTCAGGTTAAACCCGCAGAGCCGTTTAACTAAACGGGTTGGGTGCGGGTCAGCCCGGTCGGGTTGGTGGGGTTAACCTGTTTAACCCTTTTATATTAAATTATATTTTTTTACAATATGTTTTATGTCATAAATTAAATTGGGTGTGTTTTTTATGTCATAGTTATAACTTGAAAAGAGAATTTGACATAAGATTTATAATTTAAATGTAATTGTATTATATACATTTGTGTTTCTTTAATAAATTTTAATTTTAATATATTAATTTGCGGAAAAATATTTAAAAAAAAATATAAAAAAAAATCGGGTTGAACGAGTCGTGTTCGGGTCAACCGCGATTATTCGGGTTCATTTGTATGACGTGATTTTCGGTTTCGGGTCGTGTTCGGGTTCATCTAAAATTTCCAGGTTCGGGTTGGGTTGGGTTGAAAACGTGCCAACCCACGAACACGACCCATTTAGCACCCCTAATTTTTATTAAGGAATGTAACAAGGTATGAAATTATATACCAATCATGCATAACTCCTAGAAGTCCACGATCATAGATGACAGGCAAGGTGTTTGGACCACTAACAGGAACAACATTCATAACCCAACAATCTAGTTGATTGCCAATTAAGGCTGCTGCAAAACTGCCAAACAAAGAAAAGAAACGATTGGTATTATGAAGATTTGGTTACACACCAATTCCTAGCAACAGACACGAAAAGACAAACATACCCTCCATATCCGGCTCTCATATCCATCACATTTCTAAGCTTGAAAGTACCCCAACGTAAAGCTCGTACATAGCTATCTATTATTTCTTTCCAGTATTTAGACTCCGCTTTAAACAAATCATTTCTTGATACATATGCATCAAGTTGTATGCTTTGCAGCCTCGGAGGTGGGTTATTCAGACGTTCGGGCCAATCGGTAATATTTGCTCCAGATCCATCCTCGGGCAATCGAGATATACATGGCTTCAAATCAACATACCTGGAGCGAAAACAACATATCGTTGAATCTGCTTAATGGAGATTCGTTTAAGTGCAAGCAGTTTCAAATAACGTATTCACTAGTGTTTACTTGTATTCACCAGTATATGTTTACATATAATGTATTCGCCAGTGAATACAACTTTTTACATTAATTAGCAAATGTTATCGCGTTCATATAGTGTATGAGTTCTGATTGAGAATGAAGGATAGAAAAATACCAAACATCATTTGGGTCATCTTTCTCGTCACACAATGGTGGTAGGGTCCCCGATTCACGATTTAAATAGCAACTGTTATTAAGCGGTTTTTGCCATATTGCAATATATCCCTCTTTATTCACAAGATTCCAGCAAAGACGAGTTGTCAGGTTAACCATCTCTGAAAGAGAAATGAAACTTGGGTTGAGATGTATGCTTTTCTGTTTGGTAAATACGCATGTTACCGAAAATATTAAACAAAAACTGGTTACCTTCCCATTGTTCTTCGAGCAGTGGTTCGTGCTTGTAAACCGGTTGTGCTGCCCAGGCAAAATACCCTCCTGCTCTTAGCAATCTGTTGACCTCAAGTAGCAAAATCCCATCTTCATCATGATACGTGTAAAAAGATTTTTAAGGAAAATTAGAGTGTTGCCCAAATACGAATTACAAGCAGCTAAATAACATGTCACTTACCATCACGAGTCCAGTTGACTCTACATCTCGAGCAATGAATTAAGTCAAAAGCTTGGCTCGGGTATAAGAGTCTCCTTGTTGCAAATGCTGCCACCATTGCAGGCACACCACGCTCTAGTGCAAACTGAATCTGGTTCTCATGTACATCTTTTGGAGCTACAGACATAGTGAGTACGTTTCTTGAAAACAAATAAGCACCAAAACTTGCCACGCCACATCCAACATCTAATGCAACCCGCGTATGGTTTCCAAATGTGATCTCTGGAACCATCTTCCAAAACAAATCAACCAGACTGTTAACTTTATTACAGGAATAAGCAACATTACAGATATTCCTTTAAGAATATACCTGTGAAATCTGATCCAAATACTTGTCGGCCCCATGAATGAACTGTGTACCACCTCCTGGAAACTTAAACTTATCCTTGTCTACATTAATCCAGTTCTGACCACCCTTATATTCAGCAAGCTGCGCATGTGGAACGTTACTGAACCACACCTGTATTTAAGTACAAAACAAACAAATATCATAAGACTACATTAAGCTAGCAAAATGCTGTATAATTCAAATTCTTTAAGCTGGCAATTACAGAACAATATTCAGTGCAAATTATAAAACCGAAGAGCAAGATCACCTCATCGCGACTCGTCGGCCAAGGAATTGGGGCTTTGTACCCTTTAGGCGCCGGTACCAAACAATTCAACCCCTTATCCTTCTCCGGACAATGCCGCTCAAACCGTTCCCCTTTCTCAGTCGATTCCAACGCCTTAATCGCCTCCACATTATCCAAACACGGTATATACTCCCTCATACTCACCGGACAAGTCTCAAACTTAGGAACTCTAAACTTAACCCCTTCATCACTCTCCGCCGCTTTCGTTTCATTATTCCGATTCTCCACCACATCCGGATCATACTCCCCCACCTCAAACTCATCCCTCATCACTCCATTCTCATCCACAACCCCTAGCCTCTGCACCGCCGGCGGCGGCGGTGGCGGAGGCGGTGGTGGCGGCGGAGAAACCAATGCTGCCGGTGGAATCGCCGGTAACGTGTGATCAGCTACTGATTCTACTTCGTTTGTATCGTTTATTAACGACTTGACATCAAAAGTTTTGTTGAAATTTGGTGAAATTGAAACAATTGGAGTTTTGGCAGTTAGGTCTGAATTTGAACTGAAAAAGATCAATTGCTGATAAGTATCGTCGGACCAATGCTTACCTAAATAGAAAAAAGCTAGGGCTATGAACGCAAATCCGGCTGTTTTAACTAGTAGTGGCGATTTTAACCAACTGAATCCCTTCATCTTTGCAATCAAATTCACCAGATCTGATCTGATCCGCAACCTCTGTGATTTAGAATTTTAATCAACGGAGATCTGTGTGGGAACACGCATTATCTTCAGCTTGAACTGTGGCAGCAATTCAGTGAAGTGTTTGGTTCTAGTTGCTGTATAATATTGTGTATAAATTTGTGTGCCTACATACAATGAATTGCCTTACACGAAGGCTGAAAGTGTAGATTAATATATAGCATGTGCCTACCAACCTTAAATCCTGTGTGCGATTTCGAGGAGACGAACGAGAACCGCGAATGAATCCGTCGGTTGCGTTGTGTATCGGTATCACATCAAGATCAAGATTGGTTCAACAAAAAATCATGATTCCGTGATTATCAACGGGATATGTACAACTTTACCACGTAACTTTTATTGTGTTTCATTTGTAGTCCTTCAGTTTTTTGGGTTATTGAATTCTGTTATATTTTATTCTTTATTTTTTTCAGTAAATCTAGAGTAAATTACAAAAAAAAAAAAAAAAAAAAAAAAAAAATCGTTCTTTATGTTGACACTAAATTGTGAAATAGATCTTATACCTTCAAAAAGTACAAAAAAACGTACTTGATTTCTGCAAATCCTTGCACATTACGTCTTTTGACCCTAACTTAGTTAGTTTTCATGGTTAAATCTGATCAAATGGACCCTGCATAATTGTTTTATTTATTAATTTTATGATTAATTATTTTAGTATTTAGGGTAAAATGATCAAAATACCCTTATGTGTGGTTCACTTGGTCTGGTTTTATTATGAAAACCAACTGAGTTTGATCCCGATCCAGACGACAATAGCGAGCCGGTCCGCGTCTCGGGCCTAAGCCGTGCACACAGGTTCGAGACATTGGGTTTTTATTAGTTTGTTAGTTTATTTATTTATCTTTTGGTTTGAAATTTGAAACGTTGTTATCTTTTAAAAAGTTCCATGCCTATCTTGCAGGATAGGAGCTTTGTTTAAAAACCTATTTTCCTATTTTCATGGTGAACTTTGCTAGAGACGTAATTGATTACCGGTTCTTTGAGATCGCCGGATTTGGCTTCTCGGTTACGTTGCCGAATTTTGGTAACGGGTTTACTTTTCGTTAAGCTTCCGCATCATTTGGCATCAGAGCCATGGCTGAAAACTGGAGGAACAATCGTGATTTTCACCGTCGATACGCCGCAGGAGGCAACGGAGATTATCGTGATCCAGATCCTCGTGACGTAGAACTTGAAAGATTGCAACGTAGGGTTCGTGAATTAGAGCTTCGATACGAGCCAAAGGACGATGAACTGACTGAATCGGATTACCATACCGAGTTTGATGATGGCCGAAACCCGTTCGGGGGACGACCTAATCGTTACCGGTCACCGCCTCCAATCGACCCCTTGAAAGCTTTGGGAGTACGGGTTGAAATTTCTGAGTTCGAAGGTCAACTACATCCCGATGATTTTATCGAGTGGCTACATACGGTTGAAAGGGTTTTTGAATTACGTGATATTCCCGAACATCTCAAGGTCAAACTCGTGGCAATAAAACTCAGTAAACATGCTTCGTTATGGTGGGAGCATGTTCGGAAGAAGCGACAATACGAAGGGAAGCAAAAGGTGGAAACGTGGGAGAAGATGAAAAAATTGCTAAAGTCCAAATTCCTTCCGGCTAATCACCGTCAAGACTCTTATCTTGATTACCACAACTGTAAGCAAGGCAATTTATCGGTTGAACAATTTATTATGGAATTTGAAAAATTACGTATGCGTTGCGGGGTTGATGAGGAAGATGAACAAGTGATAGCTAGATTTTTGGGGGGTTTACGCACCGATATTGCCGATGTTGTTCAATTGCAACCTTATTGGAGTTTCGATGATGTTTGTATGTTGGCACACAAGGTTGAAAAACAGCTACGGGCCAAGCAAAAAACCTCCACCACTAACCGAAACACCGGTCCAAGTAACATACCGGGCCGTCCGGGCCCAATCAAAGTCGACGGCCCAACCACGTCTGCCCAAAATGCTTTACTAGCCACGGCCCAAACCAGTCCCGCCACCACCGTTCCCTCGGTCCAACGTTGTTACAAGTGTCATGGAATCGGTCACCTTCGTCGTGAGTGTCAAAATCGCCAAGTCGTGGCTCTTACCGACGACACGTTGCCAGTTTATGACACGGATGACGAAGCCAAAGACGAACCGTCCGACATTTTATTTCCAGACCGTGGCGAGGCACTCATTGCCCAGCGTGTCCTTACCTCGACTGTTGCCAAAACCGAGGATGAAAACGCTTGGTTACGCCATAATATTTTTCGCACCAAATGCACGTCAAAGGGGAAAGTGTGTGTCATGATCATCGATGGGGGGAGTTGTGAAAATATGGTTTCTACGGTTATGGTTGATAAACTTGGGTTTCAAAAACACGACCATCCAGAGCCCTATCAGCTTTCGTGGTTAAAAAAGGTAACATTGTCAAAGTTACTCATCGATGTCTAGTCCCCTTTTCTATCGGAAACAAGTATGTTGATGAAGTGTGGTGTGAAGTTATTCCGATGGACGCGTGTCACATTTTATTGGGCCGACCGTGGCAGTTTGATCGTCGGACTCGACACGATGGCTTCCGAAATACCTATTATTTTAAGAAAGATGGTATTAATATTACATTGGCTCCAATGGACCCCCGGGTGTCCCAACCCGCCGCCATGCTAGTCTCTCGCTCCGAGTTTTTGGATTTTTCACGGCTAACCGGGTCCACTTTGATTCTCGGCCTTCTCATAGCCGAGGAAAACCCGATAGCCGATCCGCCACCAATCGAAGTCACACCGTTGTTGTCCGAGTTTAGTGATTTATTTCCAGATGACATTCCGAAAGGTCTCCCATTAATGCGCGAAATTCAGCACTGCATCGATTTTCTTCCGGGTGCAAGTATACCAAACAAACCGGCTTACCGAATGAACCCGAAAGAATTTGAGGAGCTGCAACGACAGGTGCGAGACCTCCTTGATAAAGGTCTTATTCGGGAAAGCATAAGCCCTTGTGCCGTTCCCGCTCTCCTTGTGCCAAAACCGAACGGTGCTTACCGGATGTGTATTGATAGTCGGGCAGTTAACAAGATCACCATCAAATATCGTTTTCCCATTCCTCGGTTCGAAGATTTATTGGATCAGTTGTGTGGTGCGTCTATTTTTTCAAAAATTGATTTATGAAGCGGATACCACCAAATTAGAATGCGACCGAGTGATGAGTGGAAGACTGCCTTCAAGACACGAGACAGCTTGTATGAATGGATGGTCATGCCCTTCGGACTATCCAATGCGCCGAGTACCTTCATGCGTCTCATGAACCATGTTTTCAAACCGTTTATTGGTAAATGCGTTGTGGTTTACTTTGATGACATTCTTGTTTTTAGCAAATCTGTTCCGCAACACTTAGCCCACTTACGGTCCATCTTTGAAGTTCTACGGGCCCAAAAGTTGTTTGCAAATCGGGTAAAATGTCACTTTTTAACACCCGAGGTGATTTTTTTGGGATATCTAGTTTCCGCCCAAGGCATTCGGATGGACAAACAAAAAGTCGATGCAATTGTTACGTGGCCGACGCCTAAATCACTTCATGATATTCGGAGTTTCCATGGCCTCGCGTCGTTTTACCGGCGTTTTATTCGAAATTTTAGTTCTCTTGTCGGGCCCATCACAGATTGTTTGAAGTCCACCAAATTTCAGTGGACCCCCGCGGCCCAAAAGGCGTTTGACACCCTCAAGAAAACCGTGACCGAGGCCCCTGTTTTAGCACTCCCGAACTTCGAAGTGGTCTTTGCCGTCGAGTGTGATGCTTCCGGTACGGGTATAGGAGGCGCTTTGACTCAACAGAACAAACCTATCGCTTTTTTTAGTGAGAAGTTGAACGACTGTCGGAGGAAATATAGCACGTACGATAAAGAGTTTTATGCTATTATCCGCACACTTGAGCATTGGCGACATTATCTACTACCGAATGAGTTCGTTCTTTTTTTGGACCATCAGGCACTTCGGTATATTCAAGGCCAATCTAAATTGAACCCTCGTCACGCAAAGTGGGTTGAATTTCTACAAGGGTACTCATTTGTCATCAAACACCGAGCCGGACATGCAAACGCCGCCGCCGATGCTTTAAGTCGACGTCCTTGTCTCACGGCTCTTTTCAGAACTTCGATTGCCGGGTTGGACTCGGTTAAACACTTGTACCGAGATGATCATGATTTCGGCAGCCATTGGGTTGCGTGCCAGACCCACCCTTCGGGTGACTTTGTGCTACGAGACGGGTTTTTATACAAGGCGTCCAAGTTATGTGTTCCAAAGTCATCCTTTCGAGACGCCATCATCATTTGAGTGCCATCAAGGTACTCTAGCGGGTCACTTTGGTAGAGATAAAACAGTTACTTTGGTACGTGAAAATTTTTATTGGCCAAAGCTTGAAAAAGATGTTATGCGGGTTATTCGTCGATGCCGAACATGTCACGTAGCCAAATCTCACGGCACCAACCAGGGCCTATATACACCTCTTCCAACTCCGTCTGGCCCGTGGGAAGACGTAACTTTGGATTTTTTTTGGGACTTCCACGAACCCAGCGACAAAAAGACTCCATTATGGTTGTCGTCGATCGATTCTCGAATATGGCGCATTTCCTACCGTGTGCCAAAACTTTTGATGCCTACCAGGTAGCCCGCCTTTATTTCAGTGAAATTGTTCGTTTACATGGCATACCAAAAACGATCACTTCTGACCGTGATGTCAAGTTCGTGAGTCACTTTTGGAGGACCCTTTGGAAGCGTTTGGGCTCAAAATTACAGTTCAGCAGCTCCCACCACCCGCAAACGGACGATCAGACTGAGGTGACTAACCGTAGCCTTGGCAATTTACTTCGTAGTTTGGTTGATAAAAAACCCGAAACAATGGGACGCCATCCTCCCGCAAGCTGAGTTCGCATACAATAGATCGAGAGCCATAGCTCCACAGGTATGTCGCCATTTTTTGTGGTTTACGGTCGGAACCCATTCACTCCCATCGATCTCGTTCCAGCCGAGGATATGGGGACGTATTATGCTGACGGGGCTGAACGAGCTAACCAGGTCCAAGCTATACATCGCCAGGTGCGGGATGAAATTGTCAAACACAATCTGAAGTACCAGGCGAGAGCAAACAAACACCGGAAGAAGGTAGTTTTTAATGAGGGTGACCTTGTGTGGATTCATCTACGCAAGGACCGTTTTCCTACAGGTAGACACGGGAAGCTTCAACCGAGAGCTGACGGACCTTTCAGAGTGCTCAAAAGAATTAATGACAATGCATATCAGATCGATCTTCCGGGACACTACAACGTATCGGCAACCTTCAATGTTGCTGATCTTATTCCGTACGAGGCAGCTAGTGACGAGAGTGATGACTCGAGGACGAGTCCTTTTCAAGTGGGGGAGGATGATCCCGATCCAGACGACAATAGCGAGCCGGTCCGCGTCTCGGGCCTAAGCCGTGCACACGGGTTCGAGATATTGGGTTTTTTTTAGTTTGTTAGTTTATTTATTTATCTTTTGGTTTGAAGTTTGAAACGTTGTTATCTTTTAAAAAGTTCCATGCCTATCTTGCAGGATAGGAGCTTTGTTTAAAAACCTATTTTCTTATTTTTCATGGTGAACTTTGCTAGAGACGTAATTGATTATCGGTTCTTTGAGATCGCCGGATTTGGCTTCTCGGTTACGTTGCCGGATTTTGGTAACGGGTTTACTTTTCGTTAAGCTTCCGCATCACAGTTAGTGCTAAAGAACATAATGTGTAAGGGTTTGTAAACATCTAATATGAGTTTTAAAGATAAAGGACATAATTTTTAATCTTGTGTCTATGATTTTTGTAATTTACTTAAAAAATCTATTTTCAGATTTTGCCCGAGTTGAAAGACAAGGAATAACAAGTTGGCTATTTTATATTCTTTTTATCTTACATCTTTTTCTAACTTATAACCCTGTATATCACATCTAAGATTAAGATTACTTGATACTATAAAATAGTAAGAGGCTATATTCGATAGAAAAGGACGAAAAACAACTAGGATGATCAAGGCGTTCCCTTACGTTATAAGCTAGAGGTTATTATTATTTATTTCATGTTTAGATTACTTGATAATTCATAATGGTAAAAGACTTATTTAAATTATAGTTTTTATTTAACAACTGGTATTTGTTTGACATTCTGCTATGGTGTCCTTGTAATTACTTTGGATTGTATATAAACGTTTCCCATGCAATAGATCTTACTGAACATGTATCCATTATTGCATATTCACGTATTTGCTAAGACTTTTGAACTACTAATATGGTATATTCTAATTTCTGTTTTATGTTGTGACCTAAGTATATATACTATGAGTGTTGATAAGGAACATATTATCTTTATACATTATATATGATTAACCTCTATGACTTATTGCAGCGTTGTTGAGGTACTTATTTTGGGCTCTTTCGTGTATAGTGTTATATGTTTTGTAGTTGTGCTATCCGTCCGGTTTCGATTATTTATTAGGTAGTTGGGTTACATCTCTCTAGTTGTTATATGTTGTGTATCTAGGTATATGTCAGTGAAGGGTATTTGTTATTACGAGGCCATTGTCCATAACACCAAGGCTACAACGTTTGCAAGACGATCCATTAGCTACCACATTTCCGTGTACACATAAATGTAACTACTAAGCTACTAACACATAATAGCTTTAATAAATTACGCACATAATAAATTAAATAATACATATTTGTCATGTTATACAAAAAAAAAGGGACTTGGACAAATACAATACTTGTATCATGTATACCTCCATCAAAATATTTGCATGCACTTACAAAAGTCAGAATGAAATTTTAATACACAATACATCTTAAACACATCAACCCTACTTAAAAGTTATAAATTTCATGTGTTGACATTCATTTGATCATGGTTATGTTTTGTATGTACGTATATGTCAGTCAGTGAAGAGTATTTTTATTAAGAGGCTCAGTGGTGGTGATGAGGGTGTGTGGGGAGGACCACAACATAGGGCCGTGATTTCGAGGGGCATGTGTTTTTTTTTTAAATCCGATATATATGTTAATTTTTTTTAAATAACCAACACCCATTTACAAAACATTTTCTATGATTTAGAAGTTAGTCCATTGACATTAGGTTTGGTGAGTCCAATACCCATTTGATTTTAAAAATAATAATAATAATAAAACATTACAAAATGACATATTTTTTCGAGCTCGAACATGGTACATAAATTTTTAGAGACACCACCAACGAGGCCATTGTCCATAACACCAAGGCTAAAACGTTTGCAAGACGAGCCATTAGCTACCGCACTTCCTTGTACATATAAATGTAACTACTGATCTACGAACACGTAATGGCTTCAATAAGTTAGGTACATAATAAATTAAATTGTACATATTTGTCATGTTACACAAAAAAGGGACTTGGAAAAATTCAGTACTTGTATCATAAATGGAGTATACCACTATACCCCCATCAGCAAAATGTTTGTATGCACTTACAAAAGTCATAACAAGATTTTAATACACAGTAAATCTTAAACTCATCAACCCTACTTAAAAGTTATAAATTTGACATTCATTTGATCATGGCACATGCCTATCTTAAACATATAATAATTCTTCAATAATTCATTTAGTTTGACCTTAAACTTGCTGTTGATTTGTAGCGTTTAGGGGATTTACCTTCAACATCAGTTCCCTTCCAAGTGTGACATCTGTTTGGACAACAATTGAATGAGAAACAAGGCCATTTGACGTGAGGTTCCCTTTTACAATGCCGATTTGGAGAGCCTTTTTCGATAGTTCACTCTGATAAGTGTGTAGTCAATCTGCTTAACTCACGTTCTAACATGCATTTAGTTTAGGTTGTCCATAGCCACGTATTTTGGACAATTTTATTGGACAAACCTTGTAGATCTCCATGTTTTATTTGTGTCTTCGCAAGTGTTAAATATATGTTTTAGCCTTCACTTAGCTGTTTTTTCATGTAGTATAACTTTGGATGCAACCGTGAGAAAGAGATGTTCGAGTCTGGAAAACCAGGTTAGTTTAGTCATTAGTACGTTAATACCTTGTTCTTGATGCATTTGTAATTATATTAAATGCAAGATTGATTGCACAAAACATTTGGTTGTAGTTTCCTAGTTGTGCTAATCCAAATTAATGTAACTATTTCTCATGGTTTACATATATATTGCTCCTTCCAATTAAATCAGTTGTAACAAGGATTCTTTTTAACCCCTCTTCCAACCAAATGTAACTATTTCCTTTTGGGTTTACATGTCTATTGCCCCTTCCAACTAAATCAGTTGCAAAAAGGATTCTTTCTAACCCATCTTCGAAACCTTTATAACGTGTCAATCTAACAAAAGACTTTCAAAAGTCAAACAGACATAACATGAATATGCAATGTAACATTCATACCTCTTCCATGTAAATTAGGACCATGTACGCTGATTTTGAATTGGGATAATGTTTGCAGAGAGGGTATGTGTTCGGTTATACTTATATACTAATTAAAAAAGCATGTTTGGTGACAAAAATGCGCTTAAAGATTCTCAAAATCAAAATGTCATTTCACCAACTGTATCATAGTATGCTTGATGACGTGCTAATAGTTTCCTTTTATATTCGTTCTTTAGTAAAGTTTCCTAAGCAACAAGGTTCCTTTTATTGGTAAGTACTAATAAAGAGTCGTTGGAATATTAGCTTCAAAACCGTGGACACAAGATCTGTTTGAGCCTTGCACCAAATGTTGTCTATTGTTAGTCCTAAATGTTTTTTTGTTATTATCGTTACAAATATATTGCTGCATAGTCGGGTACCCTGCTTACTATAATTCAAACATTAGGCCCTAAACTACTATGCATGAATGCCCCGAACTTGAAGTTGGTATACATATTTTATCATCTCTTCATGATTTGAGAAGCTTACAAAAAGAAATTGGAGATGAAGTTTATGGGATTTAAAGAGTAAACTTCCGTTTTGTTCCCTGTGGTTTGGTTACTTTAATGGTTTTGCCCCAAACCTTTAAAAACAGCCATTTTACTCCCTGATCTATGAAACTTATATCTATTTCACTCCCTGCCCCTAACGCCATCCAAATCAACTATTAAATCCTGATCACATGCCCCTCACATGATGGGCATTTTAGTCTTTTCCCATTCTCCCTTATGTTATTATTAATTATATGTATATAAAAAAAGAAATCATTTCCTTCCATTCCATCCTCTATCTCTCCCTACCAACCTACACCCACACCATCAGACATCACCCAACCCACCGAACAACCACCACCACCCCCTTCCACCATTTCCACTGACCACCACTACCATGAAGTTGTATCAGCCCCACCCGAGAACCACCTTGCAACAGCCCCACCCGACCGCCACAATCTTGCACCACCCTCATACGCTCCGGCGGCCTCCTTAACTGCTCGAAAAATCCTTTAAATGCAGATCTAAAACCAGATTTCAACGGACTTCACCGTCACCATCATCAACAGACTCCACCGTCACCACCGTT
This sequence comes from Helianthus annuus, assembly GCF_002127325.2. Taxonomy (NCBI): domain Eukaryota; kingdom Viridiplantae; phylum Streptophyta; class Magnoliopsida; order Asterales; family Asteraceae; genus Helianthus; species Helianthus annuus. The sequence continues at coordinate 165,079,877 of NC_035446.2, forward strand.
CCGTGTTCCTCTCTCTGTCTCTCATATTTCTCTCTCATTCGGTCCCTTTCTCTCTTTCTGTATACACATTTTGTTGGTATTTTCTGAATTAAACAAAGAATGAGAGAGAAATAGGAGTTTGAAATATGGGGATTTTGAAATTTGGGGGTTTTGATGATACGAGTTAGAGTTTGATTCTAGGGTTTGTTTTAAAAGGTAAAACCTTTTGATAAAAAGGTGGTTGACTTGGAGAGAGAGGGAGAGAGAGAGAGCAGGTGTAGTGGGTGGGGTGGTGATGGTGATGGCGGCAGATGTAGGTGGGGTGGTGATGATGATTCCGGTGTTTTGGGGTTAGGGAAGTGATTGTTGGCGATGGTGATGATTGGCGGCGGCAGAAGAAGAGTTGGCGGTGGTGATGATTGCCGACGAGGCACTTGCAGGAGAAGAAGATCAAAGATGGTGAATACAGTATACAGGATGAAGTGGGTGAAGATGATGGTGAATAGATGATAATTATTTCTCTTTTAGTTTTATTTTTCTTATAAATAAAAAAGATGTTAAAATTACCTGCGAATAGAAAAGACTAAAATGCCCCTCATGTGAGGGGCATATGACTAGGATTTAACAGTTGATTTGGATGGCGTTAGGGATGGGGAGTGAAATAGAGAGAAGCTTCATAGATCAGAGAGTAAAATGACTATTTTTAAATGTTTGGGGCAAAACCGTTAAAGTGACCAAACCACAGGGAGCAAAACGGAAGTTTACTCGGATTTAAACATGGGTGTGCCTATTGGCACACCAATGTGCCTATTGACACACCAAACCCTAGTAAAATTAGGGTTTATCTACGCATCGTATAGGTCAATACGCAGCGTATAGGGTTAACCCTCTACGCTGCGTATTGACCTATACGATGCGTAGATAAACCATGAAACTTACTGCCTAATAACCAATCATTGCACAGAAAACAAGGTTTATATATGCTACGTATAGCTCTCTACGCAGCGTATATAAACCATCTGGAAATTTGGGGTCATTTTGGTAGGTTTGAAGCATCAGATTTTTATAAGGTTTATATACGCTGCGTATAGCTCTATACGCAGCGTATATAACCTTTCAGAATTTTGTTTCAACATTCGGCCTATTTGTGGTATAAATTCTCACCAGGTTACAACGTTAACTCGCTTAAAATATATAACGAGTTAAAAATATATAATGTTTTTTTTTTATTATTTAGTCGACGACGTCGTTAATTTATTTAGTCGATGTCGTCGAAAAGCATATAATGTTAAAATTTTGAAAAGCGTATATACGGTTCGAATACTATAACGTTAAAATATTATAGCTTAAATAAGTGGAAATACCCGGGTACTGTTCGAATATGTTAAACCGTTTACAGCAAAAGTTTTATATGTACACTAAATGTCACACCCCGACCACGTAGAACATACAAAACGTGGCGGAAACGTCGGGGAGTGTTGTAACAGAATCAGTTGATTCAAATCCATGGCAATTGAAGTTTCGTTTTATTAATCAAACATGAAAGTTTACATTGTTTTAAACAAGAACCAAAGAGTACATAACATAATTTAACTAGTTCTTGTCTCGTTTTAAGTCACTAAGGCACAGGTCCGCCTAAGTATGTCTTGATAAGTCCTATGCATCATCTCCTGAAAACACATGTGAAAATAGGTACGTCAGCATAAAAATGTCTGTGAGATACATTGGTTTTGTGAAAACGGAATTCATGACTTATGTTTGAGAAAATGTTTAGTCATGAACCTTGTAATTTGTTTTGTCTTGTAAATCCTTTGAAAAACGATAAGATCAGATGATATGTATAAATAAAAGAACACTGTATGGTTAAATGGATAACCATGTAAAATGAGTTTGTATAAGATAAGTCGTTTGTAAACCAATGTCTCATGAAAAGTGTGTTATTTGTATAAAATGTTATATGTCTCAAATTGAAATGATTCAAATAACGCTACGATATGTAATACCATACAAACACTTATATATAGGAAGTACCAGCGGCGTATCCACCATGCTTGTATCATATTACACACGCCTCGTTACTTAGACCACTTGCTCAAACCCAACCATCAAGATGAAATGTTTAACAATGGTAGAAATGTTTATGTATAGTCAAATGTCTATTGTCAAATGTAAATCATGTCAACAGATATAACTGGTTCACACGGTTCAAGGGTTACAGACGGTTCATATAATCAAAGGGTTAAGACGGTTCACATAGTCAAATGGTTACAACAGTTCGAAATGTAGTATAATGTGTTCATATGCTGGATGAGCATATGCAACAGAAATGCAATGTAAAACAATGTACTAAGTATGCACACAATGGGCGTACGTAGCATGAAGTGTATTGTAGAGTGATGTACTAAGTATGCACACAATGGGCGTACGTAGCATGAGATGTATTGTAAAGTGATGTACTAAGTATGCACACAATGGGCGTACGTAGCATGAGATGTATTGTAAAGTGATGTACTAAGTATGCACACAACGGGCGTACTGTAAGTCTGTAACACCCCGTGTTTTCGAATGTCAAAGTCAAAGTCAAAGTCCAAGTCAACTTTGACTTTCTTTGACTGTAGATAGTCGATTTTATGTTTTAGTTGTATTATGTGGAGTAAGTGTTGTAATCAGCAAGAATCGAAGTAATCGAATGTTTAATCAATGCGACCGAATTACGACTGTGAATGATAGGAAGTAACAATGCGATAAAGATAACTAATCAGTAATCAAACCGATCTAGCAATCAATCGAACTCGAGACTCGAATTATGCGAATTGTGGTATTGTTATACGTGTGTGTGTGCCTTATGTGTTACTTGTGCGTGTTTACTTTATGTTTGGTGTGGTATTCAAGCAAATCAATCGAAAATCGAATCGAAACTCGAAAAGCAATCGAACTTAATCGAAACCGACATCGAAACGTGACTTATAGAAGATTGTATGTTAGATATAATGGTTGGGATTAAAAGTAATTTGACTAGGAACTCTATCGTATTCGTATCATCGTCCATCGAAATCGAAACGTCGAAAATCGTCGCAAAATACTCGAAGTGTGTGGCGGATCGAACAGGAAGCATCCTGATCGAACAGGCCAGCCGATCGGCTAGCATCTTGCCAGCCGATCGAGCAGCCCACTCGATCGGAGCTCCTGGCCGATCGGCTGCCACTTTCCTCTTTGGGAAGCCTATAAATAGGGTTGTCCTTGTCTTCATTTCCACTTTTGGAAAGTACTGACCGGCCAGCTCTTGTTCTTCATCTTTTCTCAGATTTCTCTCAATCCCGGTAAGTTTTCACTCTAAATCTTGTAAGATTTTGATCATTACTTGATTCTACACCTTTCTATCTTTCAAAACTTGGATTCTAACCGTGAAATCACCAAGATCTAAGTGTTCTTGGGTGATGTCATCATGGTGTTCTTGAAGAACATCAAATTTTGGCATCATTCAACCATGAATAGCTTAGATCTAACCGATTTCCTCATAAACAAGTTAAGATCTATCATAGATCTAAACATTTTCATGATGTGAAGGATTGACAGAAGGATTTCCAACTTTCTTTCAACTCTTTTACACTCAATGCCTTCAAACCGATAGAAACGGAGCTTGAACCGACTAACTAATCATTCAAACAGTTAAAAGGTTCAAGATTCAGGTTCTACGAACAAGGTTCACCGATTTCGGGTTAAACTCTAAACCGACATTCCGAACCGTTCACCGGCCGGACTTGGGTGATTCCTGTCCAAGCCGGAGAGACGGGTAAGAACGAAGGTATCATAGTTCGACTCGCTATCAAACTACCTCGATATAATGACAAGTAACCAGACGACCAAGTGTTAGACGAAAGGCCGACCAGGTCAGACTTGCTGGCCGAACGGCTAGGCTGATCGAACAGCCCAGCCGATCGGACACACCAGTCGATCGACCGGGCCAGCCGATCGGCTAGCACATGGCGTCCCACTTTTCCAAACTTTTGAAGTATAGTATTGACGAAGTAATGTTCGATCGAATAGGTCACTCGATTGGTAAACATTACTGTTCGGATCATGAGATACTATGCTTCAACACTTAATCGTTTTCACAACTCGTTCGTAGTAGGGAATGCCAGGCTAATCTTACTCTCAGTGCTCCCGTCAATCCATAATCAATCACTGTGAGTATACTCGAACCCTTTTTGCTTTAGCACTTTTGGGTGTTACATACGTTACTTATCAAAATCACAATCGAACACACTATTCAAACTATTCGAACGCTAACCGATTGCATGTATTACGTGATTAAATGTATGCTTGTTATTATGTTTACACGTGGAAAGCTGTCTGCCTGCCTTAGCAACGTAGTACTATAGTTTGGACTCAGCACCCGTTCACACGGGGGTTGTTAAGGACAATCTACTTGCATGATTTACGGTGGTGATCATGTATTGCGAACTGTCTCGGACACTCAACCCGCAGTCATTGGTATTGATAGGTCCATGTCGGTAATTTACATGCATCATTGCCCTCTGTGTACGTGCTGGTTATGCGTAAACTATTCGAACTCTATATGCTATTATCAAACTTGTATGCTCACCTTTACATTATATGTATTGACTATATTTTAACGTATGTGACAGGTGTTTAAGTTGCTAGGATGCTTAGGCGCATGCTGATGAAACCAAGGCTAGGGAGTCTAGAAATAATAAACATTTGTCTGTAATAATTAAATCTGAGTTGTCGGAACGGAGTTATTTGCCTAGTTGCTTTCTGTGATAACTTGTTTATTTATTTGGGACACGGTATGGGACGTGTCATTTAAACTGAATTTATATTATAGTTGTTGTGGAAACTTTTGGACAATCTGTTTCGCTCAGTGCCGCACCCCGATGATTCCGCCATCGGTTGGGGTGTGACAGATTGGTATCAGAGCCATAACTATAGGGAATTAGGCAGACACGACCTAGTCCGGGTCGCTGTTTTAGAAACCTAGACTATAGTTAGGAACCATCAGACCAAGGTTATGTGCTTATTCTGCAATCCTTCACTATCGTTGCACTCGAATTTTCAAATAAAGTCGGTAGATTTAGTTAGGAATAGGTGTGAAAGCCGCAAACTCCTGACCAAACTGCCTGACTTATGCTAATTTTATTCGTTTATTCATGCTTATCTCATTATTTTTACCAACAAACAAGGGAGATTATACCAAATCAGGAGTGAAATCCATATTTTGATGCATAATCTCCTTTATTTTATTAAAAACAAGGAAGAAATTGCTAAGCCAAGGGGTGAAACCCTGACCTTGGCAGTTTGTTCTGTACTTTATTTATCTCACCAAGGCATTCGACGGACTCCAACGACCTGAACTCACAAGTATGACCTAGGGAACGCATGTGGAATGCCCGAGAATCGAGGCAGAAACACGACCTCTAGAGTCGAAAGTGACGACAAGCCTACTGTGAATAGTCGAATTGCCTTGGGTAGTCGATGTCTAGTAGCCGCAGACAATCTACCTCTCGATTTTATGTGTTTCAATCCTGAGAACCGCAACCGCGTACTCTGATGACTTGTTGATTTTATATGTTTATGCGTGCTTCTCTGTTTTGTGTTTATATTTTGGGATATTATTCGATTCTGCTATCATTTCAATCGACACACACGACTCATACTGTTATTCTATCCCTAATCGATCCTTAGTTGCTGCAATTTAGACGATATTACGATATGATATGCTATACGACTAAGTTAGGCTAATACGATGCTATTCGACATGCTAAGCGAACGACACGCGAGCTTTGAAGGATAGGTTTCTGTTTTCTGACTACCTCTTTGAATAAGTGATTACGTGCTTTTGTGTTTATATGACTCTGTGCTTATGTGCTTCTGTGCTTACGTGTATCTGTGGTTATGTGCTTATGTGTCTGTGTGATACGTGTTTCGACCTGATTTCAAGCTTTAGATAGTAGTAGACGCGTGAGGTGAGATTCGATTTCGTTGTGTTGAGTCTCGTGACGATGTCTGTTGCAGACCATGTCGTCGTCTGGATCCCGACACCGAACTCCGCTTACCCGCCAGGAAAAGAGGGACAGACGTCTCGCTGCCATCATCTCCAAAACTGTGGCGAAAGCTGTGAGTGAGGTGTATGAAAACGCTAGCAAGTCGTCAGAAGAATCCCGAGCTGAGAACCCTAAGGATTCAAGCAAGGCTGCTTTCAGCTTCAAGCAGTTCAAAGCATGCGGACCAAAAGAGTTCACTGGCGAAGATGGTCCTATAGCCATGTTTCACTGGTTCGACACGGTCGAAGTCACTCTACGCCAGAGCGGATGTCCCAAGCATCTCCGTACTCTCAATGCTACAGGCTTCTTCCAGTCCCGTGCTCTAGATTGGTGGACGGCCGAACGAAACAAGCGCGGAAATGATGCAGCTTATGGGCTATCATGGAAGGAGTTGAAGGCGATCATGATCGAAGAATTATGCCCTCCTCATGAGCGCCAAAAGCTGGAGGACGAGTTCTGGGGAATCAAGCAGAAGGATGGAGACAACGCTGCTCTCACTGCTCGCTTCAAGCAGCTTAGCATCATTTGTCCTGATCAAGTCAAGACCTCAGATCAAGCTATCAAGAAGTACATCCGAGCCCTACCCGACTGTGTAGCCGACTTTGTTCACGCCGCCAAGCCAGCAACGATCGAGGAAACCTACCTACTCGCCGCTGAGATCAACGATAAGCGAGTCAAGTCTGGTTTCTGGGATAAGCAAACCAAGTCTCTGAATCAAGCCACTGCAACACCCACCGACTCATCTGCTCAATCCTCCAAGTCTTCAAGAAGAAGGAAGAAGAACAACAGCTCCAGCAACAAGAGCTGTGCTGCCGCGACAACCGCTACTCCACTACAAGCTGTACCAGCTCAACAGTAGCAACACCAGCGCTCAGCTCCAGTGATCAATGCACCGCCAGCGAAGCGTGCATACACAGGCCCTCACCCATTCTGCCCGACATATTCGTATCATCATCCAGTGGGTCTAGCTTGTCGTTTTTGCGCTCACTGCAACCTGTACGGTCATTTCACTGCGAACTGTCGCTATGGTCCCCGTCAAGCCCCAGCTCAAGCCGCTGTCAACCAAGCTCTACTCCCTGCCCCTCAAGGCCAACCAGCAGCTCAAGTACCAGCAGTCAATGCTCGAGTCTGCTTTGCATGTGGTGACCCTAACCACTTTGCAAACAGGTGCCCGAACAGGGTAGTCAAGCAAGAGCCCCAGCAACAACAGCAACAGCAGCAACAACAGCCTCAGCAACAGCAGCAAGCAGCCCATGCCCGAACCTTCAACATCAATGCCCGCCAGGCTCAGGCGGATAACAACGTGGTTAATGGTACGTTCCTTGTGAATGGTATTTATGCATCATGTTTGTTTGATACTGGAGCCGATAACTGCTTTGTGTCGTTTGAATTCGAGAAGCTCCTTAGTCGTAAGCGCTCATATCTATCCTCGTCATTCGAAGTCGAAGTTGCTACAGGAAGAACTATTGCCGTTAACTCAGTACTCCGTGATTGTACTCTCGAACTCAACAATCACATCTTCCCAATTGACCTTATTCCGATGCAACTCGGAAGTTTTGATGTCATAATAGGCATGGACTTTCTTCGTGAAAACCATGCTGAAATCGTATGCTTCGAAAAGATGATTCGATTCTCGCTTGCAAATGGTGATCTTCTGTGTGTGTACGGTGAAACAACGTCGAAAGGTCTCAAGCTTATGTCGTGTATTCAAGCCAGCAAGTATCTCCGCAAGGAATACCGAGCCTTCTTGGCCAACATTGTAGTAGCGGAGAAGGGAAAGAAAAAGAAAGTTGAAGTCAAAGATGTTCCAGTGGTTCGTGAATTTCCTCAGGTGTTCCCTGACGATCTTCCCGGACTACCACTAAGTCGTGATATCGACTTTCGTATCGACCTCATTCCTGGAGCTAACCCTGTTACCAAAGCCCATTATCGACTCGCTCCATCTGAAATGCGGGAACTCTCGAACCAACTCCAGGAACTACTCGAAAAAGGCTTTATTCGCCCAAGCACCTCTCCTTGGGGCGCGCCAGTCCTTTTCAAAAAGAAGGACGGGTCGTTCCGGATGTGCATCGACTATCGGGAGTTGAATAAGCTAACCATCAAGAACCGATACCCCTTGCCCCGAATTGACGATTTGTTTGATCAACTACAAGGTGCAGCATGTTTCTCTAAGATCGATCTACGTTCAGGATATCATCATGTCACGGCCCCCGTGTCCGGTTTGACCCGGTCCAGGAGCCGCGGGACAGAAATCACGTGGTATTCATGTTCACAGCGGAAGTCTTATCAGGATCATTTTAAACTTGAAAATACCCGAGTTTTATTTATTGATAATTCGGGATAAACCCCGTAATTTACAGTAGAGAAATTTCATAATTTCTTCATTTTACAAACATGTTTATTTCTTTATTCGAGCCACTACTTTAAGCTTCAGAGTGCTCCTGAGCACTTGTACTTGATTCAAAGTAGGTCACCTGAAACATGTTGTAAAAATATTTTGTCAGCGGGGAAATACTGAGTGAATCATTTATTTTAATAAAAAGACACCTAGTTATAATTTACAGCATAAGAGCTATTACAATGGCAGTATCTTATTTTTATCTGGCGCCTTGTCACCTCCTGGTGACTATGGTCATGCCACTATTGGGTCCTTCCCCAAGTAGTGACGATTATCACTGTTAGGACTTATTTGCCTAACCGTGAGAGATTAGTAATGTGCACAATACCCCACTAGCCAGTGATTCAAGATAACCACGACTTAATCCTTGTAATTATAACTTTGGAAAATAACTTGGAGTTTTGTAAAACAGTTGATAAAAAGAGAATGACTCACATTGCAAGTTTAACGAGCGAAGGTTTAGCCTACTGATTAGCTTGATTAACCTAATTCAAATAACAATGCATACGAAAACTAGGTCAGTAACTAATACAGCATTTACGATAATTCACGAGATGTAACCCTCACAACGAATGACAAAGTGCAAATACTCGAATATCCAGCGGATTCACAACGAATAACAGAGCATAGCCCGAATTTGGGCAATACCCAAATATCCTGTCAGAATCACGATGAATAACAAAGTATAACCCTAATGCGGGCAGCACTTAAACATCCTGTTGGATAGTTTAAATCGATCGGATATTTAATCGTAGCAGCGTTTGAGTTATTACCCTGTTTGTCGCGGCAGCGTTTCGTTTTTCGTGTGTATTTTGTATTAAACAGTGTATAACTCAACGTATATTTGGAATTTTTACGTCGAACGAACAGCAAACTACAAGTGCCAAGCCCCCTATATATATTGAAATTTGGTTCCCCAGGCGAGTCGCGACACAGGACACCAATCCTGTCGCGTGTCGCGGCGGGTGACCATCTACCCTAGGGTAGCCCCGTCACTTGCATAGCCTTGCTGAGTCGCTGGATTCGTAAAATTGTATTTCGACAACGTTTAATTTAGATAATCGTAGCTTAGGGTTTAACCCCCCTGAGTTTTAGGGGCCCTGATCCTGATTTCCGATTGTTCTGAAAATTTTAGGGTTTATGTAAAATCACTTGGGTTTCTCAAGTAGGGTTTCCGGGTAAATATAATAACACATAATCTACTAATAAATACTAATTTTGGTGAGTGTTGTTACATCCTCCCCACCTTAATAGAAATCTCGTCCTCGAGATTTACTGGAATAAGTGTGGATACTTGCGTTTTATCTCTGATTCCAGTTCCCAAGTATATTCAGGTCCTCTCTTTGAATCCCACTTGACCTTGACTAGCACCAGTCGTTTATGTTTGAGAAACTTAATCTTTCTATCTTCTATTTGGAGTGGTTTCTCAATAAACTTCAACTTTTCATTTACTTGTATATCTTGGAGAGGTACTACCAGAGATTCGTCAGATAGACACTTCTTAAGATTGGATACATGAAATACATCATGTATTCCTGCTAGTTCTTCTGGTAATTGTAAACGATAAGCAATTGGTCCTATTCGTTGGATTACTTGGAATGGTCCTACGTATCTTGGACTTAGCTTCCCTTTCTTTCCAAATCGCACTACTCCTTTCCAAGGAGAAACCTTTAAAAGTACCTTATCTCCGACTTTGAATTCTAATGGCTTACGTCGATTGTCGGCATAGCTTTTCTGGCGATCCCGAGCGGTCTTTAGTCTTTCTTTAATTTGAGTAATCTTGTCGGTAGTTTCTTGTACAATCTCAGGTCCTGATAATTGATTTTCTCCTATCTCTGCCCAACAAACTGGAGTTCTACACTTGTGTCCATACAGTGCTTCGAACGGGGCAGCTTCAATACTTGTATGATAACTATTGTTATAGGAGAATTCAATTAAGGGCAAATGATCATCCCAATTTCCGCCAAAATCTATTACACATGCCCTAAGCATGTCTTCCAATGTTTGAATAGTTCTTTCACTTTGTCCGTCAGTTTGGGGATGATAAGCCGTACTTAAATTTAATCGAGTACCCATGGCTTCTTGGAAACTTGTCCAGAAGTGTGAAGTAAAACGACTATCCCTATCCGATAAAATCGAGTGTGGAACTCCATGTAGGGATACTACTTCATCTACATATAATTTTGCTAATCTTGCCATGCTGAAAGTTTCTTTCATGGGTAGAAAATGAGCTGATTTGGTTAATCGGTCCACGATTACCCAAATCGCATCATTACCTTTTCTGGTTTTGGGTAACTTAGTAACGAAGTCCATGGTTATCAGTTCCCATTTCCAAACAGGCATTTCTAATTGTTGAAGTAGCCCTGAAGGTTTCTGGTGTTCTGCCTTAACTTGTGAACAAGTAAGACACTTAGATACATAACTAGCTATATCCTTTTTCATACCTATCCACCAGAAATTATTTCTTAAATCTTGGTACATCTTATTATTTCCAGGGTGCATGGTATACCTAGATTTATGGGCTTCTTCTAAAATCTTATTCCTTAAATTTCCCTGTTTAGGTACCCAAATTCTTTTCTTATGGAATCTCCAAATTTCATCATTTCCTTGTTCTAATTCTTTCATTTGTCCTTTCATTCCTTCAGCATTATCCTTGATTGCTGTGGTTTGAGCGTTCTTTAATTGTTCCATTAAATCTATCTGGAGATTTAATCTAAGAGCACGAATTCGCCTTTGCTTTTCGTGGTATTTACGACTTAAGGCATCTGCGACTACGTTTGCCTTTCCTTCGTGATATTGAATATCACAGTCGTAATCGCTTAGGATTTCCATCCATCTTCTTTGCCTCATGTTTAACTCTTTTTGCCCAAATATGTACCTTAAACTTTTATGATCTGTATAGACAGTAAATTTACTTCCGTACAGATAGTGTCTCCAAATCTTAAGGGCAAAAATTACTGCTCCTAATTCTAAATCATGAGTTGTGTAATTTTCTTCGTGCTTTTTCAATTGTCTTGAAGCATACGCAATTACCTTTTTGCGTTGCATTAATACACATCCTAATCCTAGCATAGAAGCATCACAGTAAACTTCAAAATCTTCTGTTCCATCTGGTAATGCTAAGATTGGGGCATTTGTTAATCTTTGCTTTAAAATCCTAAAAGCTTCTTCCTGTTTTGGTCCCCACTCAAATTTTACAGCTTTACAGGTTAACTTGGTTAATGGTACGGCTATCTTAGAAAAATCTTAAATAAAGCGTCTATAATAACCAGCTAATCCTAGAAAACTTCTAACTTCCGTTGCTGATTGCGGGGCTTTCCATTTGGTGATGGCTTCAATCTTGGAGGGATCTACGTGAATACCTTCGTGATTCACCATGTGTCCTAAGAATTGCACTTCCTTGAGCCAAAATTCACACTTCGAGAATTTGGCATAAAGCTTTTCTTTTCTTAACAAAGTTAAGAGTGCATGTAGGTGCTCACAATGTTCCTCCTGACTTTTGGAGTAAATAAGTATATCGTCGATGAAGACGATCACAAATTTGTCCAAGTACGGTTTACAAATTCTATTCATCATGTCCATAAATGCTGCTGGGGCATTTGTTAATCCGAAGGGCATGACTGTAAACTCGTAATGTCCATACCTAGTTCTGAAAGCAGTTTTAGGTATGTCTTCTTCTTGTACCTTTAATTGATGATATCCGGAGCGCAAATCTATCTTAGAAAAATATCTAGCTCCTTGCAATTGATCAAAAAGATCATCAATCCTAGGTAATGGGTATCGATTCTTAATTGTGACTTTGTTTAATTCCCTATAATCGATACACATTCTCATTGATCCATCTTTCTTCTTTACAAACAACACCGGGGCTCCCCATGGAGAGGAACTTGGTCGTATAAATCCTTTACTTAGTAATTCATCTAATTGTCTCTTTAGTTCTAACATTTCAGTAGGTGCTAACCGATAGGGTGCCTTGGCTATCGGTACAGTTCCTGGAATTAGATGAATTCTAAATTCTACCTCCCTATCGGGTGGTAATCCTGGTAATTCTTCTGGAAAGACATCTGGGTATTCGGATACTATTGGAATATCCTCCAGTTTCTTACTTTTGGTATTAACAACTACTGAAACCATATATACTATTCCTTGTTTTCTTGAATAACTTGCCAACTTCATTACTGAAATAAATTTCAGTGGCTTTTGGGGTTTGTCTCCGGTAATTATTACTAATTCTCCTGTGGGTGTATGGATTTCTATGGAATTTTTATCACAGAGAATTCGAGCATGGTTGGCTATTAACCAATCCATTCCTAATACGACATCGAATTCGGCTAAGTTCATTGGTAACAGGTTTGCAGAGAATTTATGGCCTAATAGTTCTATCGTTCCTCCTTGCAAAACCTTATTTATTTTAACAGAATTTCCATCTGCCGTTTCGACTGTAAAAATCTGCCTAAGGTTGGTTAAAGGTAAATTAAGGGCTTGGCAGAATGAAGTATTTATAAAACTTTGGTTTGCACCAGAGTCAAATAATACTTTTGCATAAATGTTGTGGACTAAAAACGTACCAGCTATGACATCAGGAATTAGTTCGGCTTCCTGAGTAGTCAATTGGAAGGCTCTAGCGTTCCTCTTGGTGGTTCCTTCAGCCGGTTTAGCTTTGTTCTCGGCTAGTTTGACTAATTTAGGGCAATCTGGCTTATAATGCCCGGTTTCTCCACAGTTATAGCAGACTATTGTTTTCTTCCTTCTGCAGTCTTCTTCCTGATGTCCTGGAGTTTTGCAGAAACTACAGTACCCTCTGCATTTTCCAAAATGCTTCTTTTTACAGGTACTGCAGAATGGGATGTTGGAAAACCGCCCGGTTCCTCTTTTCTTGAAGTTACTACCACTACCCACACGAAATCCTTGAGAAATTTTCTGAGCCAAATCCTTCTTTCTATTTTCTTCTCGAGTGCGTATCAGTCCGTCAGTTAAAGTGTTGGCTAGTTCTACTGCATCGTCAATTGTGCGTGGTCTCGCAGCTTTGACAATATCACGAATCTCGCTAATTAAACCCCAAATATAGCGAGAAATAAGTACCGGTTCTGGCGAAGCCAGAGTAGGTACAATTCTGGCATACTCAAAGAATTTTGAGGTATACCCTCGGCAATCTATATCCACCATTCGGTGGCTTAGGAATTTGTTCGCCATCTGCTCTTTCTCGTATTCAGGGTAGAACTTCCTTTCTATCAGCTGTTTAAATTCCTCCCAACTCATGGCATAAGCCATGTCACTTCCTTTAGCTTGTAACACTGTGTTCCACCATTCTAACGCTTCCTCCTTGAAAAGGTGCGAAGCGTACATGACTTTATCTTCCTCGGCACATTTGCTTATTTTAGTTACCGCCTCCGTTTTCTCCAACCAACGTAATGCCGCAGTTGCCCCTTCGTTGCCTGCAAATTCTACAGGTTTACAGGCAAGGAATTCTTTGTAAGTGCAGCATGTTTCTCTAAGGTGCAGCATGTTTCTATAAGATCGATCTACGTTCAGGATATCATCATGTCACGGCCCCCGTGTCCGGTTTGACCCGGTCCAGGAGCCGCGGGACAGAAATCACGTGGTATTCATGTTCACAGCGGAAGTCTTATCAGGATCGTTTTAAACTTGAAAATACCCGAGTTTTATTTATTGATAATTCGGGATAAACCCCGTAATTTACAGTAGAGAAATTTCATAATTTCTTCATTTTACAAACATGTTTATTTCTTTATTCGAGCCACTACTTTAAGCTTCAGAGTGCTCCTGAGCACTTGTACTTGATTCAAAGTAGGTCACCTGAAACATGTTGTAAAAATATTTTGTCAGCGGGGAAATACTGAGTGAATCATTTATTTTAATAAAAAGACACCTAGTTATAATTTACAACATAAGAGCTATTACAATGGCAGTATCTTATTTTTATCTGGCGCCTTGTCACCTCCTAGTGACTATGGTCATGCCACTATTGGGTCCTTCCCCAACTAGTGACGATTATCACTGTTATGACTTATTTGCCTAACCGTAAGAGATTAGTAATGTGCACAATACCCCACTAGCCAGTGATTCAAGATAACCACGACTTAATCCCTGTAATTATAACTTTGGAAAATAACTTGGAGTTTTGTAAAACAGTTGATAAAAAGAGAATGACTCACATTGCAAGTTTAACGAGCGAAGGTTTAGCCTACTGATTAGCTTGATTAACCTAATTCAAATAACAATGCGCACGAAAACTAGGTCAGTAACTAATACAGCATTTACGATAATTCACGAGATGTAACCCTCACAACGAATGACAAAGTGCAAATACTCGAATATCCAACGGATTCACAACGAATAACAGAGCATAGCCCGAATTTGGGCAATACCCAAATATCCTGTCAGAATCATGACGAATAACAAAGTATAACCCTAATGCGGGCAGCACTTAAACATCCTGTTGGATAGTTTAAATCGATCGGATATTTAATCGTAGCAGCGTTTGAGTTATTACCCTGTTTGTCGCGGCAGCGTTTCGTGTTTCGTGTGTGTTTTGTATTAAACAGTGTATAACTCAATGTATATTTGGAATTTTTACGTCGAACGAACAGCAAACTGCAAGTGCCAAGCCCCCCTATATATACTGAAATTTGGTTCCCCAGGCGAGTCGCGACACAGGACACCAATCCTATCGCGTGTCGCAGCGGGTGACCATCTACCCTAGGGTAGCCCCGTCACTTGCATAGCCTTGCTGAGTTGCTGGATTCGTAAAATTGTATTTCGACAACGTTTAATTTAGATAATCGTAGCTTAGGGTTTAACCCCCCTGAGTTTTAGGGGCCCTGATCCTGATTTCCGATTGTTCTGAAAATTTTAGGGTTTATGTAAAATCACTTGGGTTTCTCAAGTAGGGTTTCCGGGTAAATATAATAACACATAATCTACTAATAAATACTAATTTTGGTGAGTGTTGTTACACATCAGCTACGGATTCAGGAGGAAGACATTCCTAAAACCGCTTTTCGAACCCGTTATGGCCATTACGAATTTGTTGTTATGCCCTTTGGTTTAACCAATGCACCCGCGGTCTTTATGGACCTGATGAATCGCGTGTGTAAGCCATACCTTGACTGTTTCGTCATCGTGTTCATCGACGATGTCTTGATTTATTCCAAATCGAAAGCTGAACACGCGCAACATCTACGTTTGGTTCTCGAGTTACTCCAGGGGAACCAACTCTATGCCAAGTTCTCCAAGTGCGAATTCTGGTTGGAGGAGGTTTAGTTTCTGGGTCACATAGTGAATAGTCGGGGTATCCATGTCGATCCTGCGAAGATTGAAGCTGTCAAAAGCTGGATTACGCCTAAGAACCCGTCAGAAGTTCGTTCTTTTCTCGGACTAGCGGGCTATTATCGATGATTCATTGAAGGATTCTCCAAGATCGCTGTGCCGCTTACCGCTCTTACTCATAAAGACAAGCCTTTTGTGTGGGGAAACGCACAAGAGACTGCCTTTCAAACCCTCAAGCATATGCTGTGCAACGCACCGATTCTTACGCTGCCCGACGGAAGCGACAACTTCATTGTCTACTATGATGCTTCTAACCTTGGTCTCGGCTGTGTTCTCATGCAGCGAGACAAGGTTATAGCCTACGCATCTCGTCAGCTCAAGATCCACGAGAAGAACTATACAACCCATGACCTCGAGCTAGGCGCGGTTGTCTTCGCATTGAAGATTTGGCGACACTACCTGTATGGCACTAAGTGTACGATCTACACTGATCACAGGAGTTTACAACACATCTTTAATCAGAGAGAGCTTAATATGCGTCAACGCCGATGGGTAGAACTTCTCAACAATTACGGCTGTGAGATTCGTTATCACCCAGGCAAGGCGAATGTGGTTGCTGACGCTCTTAGTAGAAAGAGTTACGTGCTCAGTACCCGAAATATCCAAGCCCAGCATAACCTCGAAACCCTTATCCGCGAAGCCCAACATGCTTGCTTTAACGAGCGTACATTAAAGAGAGAAAGAATCTATCACGATGGAGCTCAGTTAGTAAGCAAATCCGATGGGATATTCTATTATCTGGACCGAATTTGGATCCCTAAGCGGACCGACTTGCGAAAGATTATTATGAATGAAGCCCACAAATCCCGGTATTCTATTCATCCCGGTGCGGACAAGATATACCAGGACCTGCGTTATAAGTACTGGTGGCCAGGCATGAAAAGGGATATCGCTCTTTACGTTGGAAGCTGTTTAACTTGCGCAAGAGTTAAGGCTGAACATCAAAGACCCTCTGGCTTACTCGAACAACCGCCGATACCTATATGGAAGTGGGAGAGTATAGCTATGGATTTCATAACAAAACTCCCGCCCACGCCATCAGGTCACGACAGTATTTGGGTTATAGTTGATCGTCTAACGAAATCAGCCCACTTTTTGCCGATATGAGAAGACTACAAGGTGGAACGACTGGCCCAATTCTACACCGACGAGATCATTTGTAATCATGGTACGCCTCGTGACATCATTTCAGATCGTGACGCTCGATTCACTTCGCGATTGTGGGAAACGTTTCAAGCGGCCCTTGGTACGTCGCTTAATCTGAGTACTGCATTCCATCCTCAAAGCGACGGACAGACTGAAAGAACAATCCGTACTCTTGAAGACAAGCTCCGAGCGTGTGTCATAGATTTTGGTGGTAGTTGGAACAAACACCTGCCATTGGTGGAATTCTCGTACAATAACAGCTATCATGCCAGCATCCAAATGGCACCTTTCGAGGCTTTGTATGGTAGAAGATGTCGATCGCCTATTGTGTGGCACGAGATCGGTCACTCGCAACTAACCGGTCCCGAGATTCTACAAGAAACGACTGACAAAATCCACCAGATTCGAGACAATTTGGTAAAAGCTCGGAACAGATAGAAAAGTTATGCCGATAAAAGACGCAAGCCCCTTGAATTTGAAGTTGGTGACTACGTACTCCTAAAGGTATCACATTGGAAGGGTGTAGTCCGATTCGGCAAGAAAGGGAAACTAGCGCCTCGATATGTTGGACCTTTTAGGATTCTGGAAAGAATCGGAAAAGTCGCCTACAGACTCGAATTACCGGACGAACTCAGCAACGTCCACCCGACTTTCCACGTCTCTAACCTCCGAAAATGCCTTGCTGACCATGATCTAATCGTACCACTCGATGATCTTCAGGTCAATGAAACGTTACACTTCGTGGAAAAGCCTGTCGAAATCATGGATCGCCAAACCAAGCAACTCAGGCGCTCTCGCATCCCAATCGTGAAGGTCCGATGGGAAGGCAAACGAGGCGCGGAGTTCACTTGGGAACTCGAAAGCGACATGAAGGCCAAGTACCCGCAGTTGTTTAAATAAATAGATCTGAAGCATCAAATTGGTAAATCACGGTGTTGTGTAGCCTTCGAGCCTAATTTCGGGACGAAATTCCCTAAATAAGGGGAGGCTGTAACACCCCGTGTTTTCGAATGTCAAAGTCAAAGTCCAAGTCAACTTTGACTTTCTTTGACTGTAGATAGTCGATTTTATGTTTTAGTTGTATTATGTGGAGTAAGTGTTGTAATCAGCAAGAATCGAAGTAATCGAATGTTTAATCAATGCGACCGAATTACGACTGTGAATGATAGGAAGTAACAATGCGATAAAGATAACTAATTAGTAATCAAACCGATCTAGCAATCAATCGAACTCGAGACTCGAATTATGCGAATTGTGGTATTGTTATACGTGTGTGTGTGCCTTATGTGTTACTTGTCACACGCCCAAAATCCACCCGCGGAGTACCACCACTTGGAGGCGTGACATGACCAGGATCAGGCCATCAATCATATCGAACATAGTGCATAATAGTTAAAGTAATTCATAAAACCAAATTCAATACGATTGATGTTCAAACCAAACTTTGTTTAAGTAGCGGAAGCATGTAAGTAAAACCCAACGTAAGTAATAATGTATGAAATGTCATAAGTGTTTAGCAAGCATTCATGATCCATGCCCACAACGACCTGCTCCTCCTTGTGCAAGCTCCATAAGTACCTAAGGTCCTGCAAGACATGCAGCAGAGAGTCAACAACTAGTTGAGCGAGTTCACAGTTAACAGTTCAGTAATAGTATAGTATGAGTAGTAGTATGTTCGTTCGTTATGTCATATATCGTATCAGTTTCCATCGCGGCCTCCCAGGCAGGTATGCGAAGACATTAGGGGATGTTTTTCCCAAGTATTCTAGACTAGGTTTATTTGTATCGCGGCCCCCAGGCAGGTGTGCGAAGATTAGTAAATTTAGTTCGCGGCCTTCCTAAGGCAGGTATGCGAAGTCAGTCATAATATCGCGGCCAACCCTTGGCAGGTGTGCGAAGATCAGTTCAATAAGTGTTACTAGTCTAGTCGTATCATGTCGTTAGGTTCTATCATCCGAGTATATACAATAAGTCATCTAATCCCATTCCCACCCGGGAACCCATGCCTTGGCTGTGTGAACTCACCTTGGTTTGCTCGGCAGATACACAGAAAGTTCGAGTAAGCTATATGGTGATCAACCACGTCCTAGCATGGTTATCATACAAGTCAGGTTCGTATTCAAACATAGCACATAGGTTCTACACGTATTGTACACAAGTAAAATCGTGGCATGCACAAGTACTTCATAGCAGTCCAATAGCAGACACGTAAACAAGTCCAAGTATCCGGCCCAAATCAATTGGGCTCGTAACAGTGAAAGGTCCAAACAGTGTGCATGTGTAGCTGGTCTCGAGTCGAGACTAGTCGGTCTCGGGTTGTAATGGTTTCGAGGTCTCGAGTCGCAACAAGGAGGTCTCGAGTGGTCATGGTCAAGTCGAGACTACACGGTCTCGAGTCGCAACGGGACTCGCAAACGCTGGTCTCGAGTTGTGCTGTTTGTGTGCGAGTGTTGTGGTCTCGAGTCGAGACTAAGGGTTCTCGACTCGCAACCCTGGTCGAGACAAGCAAATTGTAACAATTTTCCATAATTCCAGTTCATCAATTCCGTAATGTTAGCAAACAGATTTGGCAGTTTCACAATCAGATCAAATCAACAACATTCACAGTTTCATAGCATCTTCAAACATGTTCATATACGTTCATATCATATTCAAGAACAACCATTTTCCAACATGCAGAACATATGGTCGGATTCATGTGATTAACCAAGTTATAACTATCATGCAACCTAATTCATATTTGCAAAACAAAATCATCACAGCCGGTTAACAAGCATATAATCGGACCACTTTACAACAAGAACAATAACAATAACAATAACAATAGCCTCCGATCCGGTTATCATGCATTCATAATATCATACAATATATGATTCGAGTCACTAGTATAAACCCTAACCGATCATGTGATCCGATTAACAATAATATCATCACACAAGCATTCATATAAAACACGTAATCGGTAAACATACTACTAACCGAGATGAGAAAAGAATGATCCGAATCCCAAAAGCTTCGTTGGAAAGGGGGTGTTCGGCTGCCTTGGTTCCGAGTCGAGAGAGAGAGCGTGTTCTAGGGTTTGTGTGTGAGGATGTTTTTGCAAGTATGAGGAGTATACCCCTACTCCTAGTGTTATGCGCAACAAAGGAATGGGCCGAACCCTTTTACACGGGTTGCCATATGGTTTCGTGTCAAGCATAGTGTGGGCCGAGAAGATGGTGTAACGACAGATGAAGTGTGCGGCCCTAAAGGCTTGTGTGACAAGTATACATATTCACATAACATCATGCATTAAATCAATTAATATAGTTCACATAAGCACGTAACGTTACACAAAAATAGGTTCGAAATACGAGTTGTCACATTATCCCCAACTTAAAAGAAATTTCGTCCCGAAATTTGGTACGCACTCACTGAGGAAGCTAGGTAAGTTGTATCGTTCACTGGTTTTCCTGGGGTGTCACATCCTCCCCCCGTTGATCTGGAATTTCGCCCCGAAATTCCGCAGTAGTAGCTTCAGCCTCAGTAGTGGTTGCATTGGTTCCGAATAACTGGGGATACTTTTCTGTCATCTGGTCTTCGCGTTCCCAGGTGTATTCTGGGCCACGTTTGGAGTTCCAACGTACTCGGACAAGAGGGATTCTCTTGTTTTTGAGGACCTTAACATCCCGGTCCGTGATTTCAACTGGTTCCTCGACGAAGTGCAACTGTTTGTCGATAGTGAGCTCTTTCAAAGGAATTATGAGGGTCTCATCTGACAGGCATTTCTTCAGATTCGACACGTGGAAAACGTTGTGAACTGCCCCGAGTTCAGCTGGTAGGTTCAGTCTGTAGGCTACTTTGCCTATCTTCTCAATGATTTCGAACGGTCCGACGTACCGCGGATTTAGTTTGCCCCGTTTGCCAAAACGAACCACACCCTTCCAGGGTGAGACTTTAAGTAAAACCCGGTCCCCGACCTGAAATTCCAATGGCTTCCTACGCTTATCCGCGTAGGCTTTCTGACGGTCGCGTGCTGCCGCCATGCGTTACCTTATCTGTGCAATATTTTCCGTGGTGTCCATTATAAGTTCTGGGCCCGTGATCTGACTATTCCTCACCTCTGCCCAACAGAGAGGTGACCGGCATTTACGCCCGTACAATGCCTCGAATGGAGCGGCTTGGATGCTGGTGTGATAACTGTTATTGTATGAGAACTCCACCAAAGGGAGATGCTTTTCCCAGCCGTTGCCGAAATCGATAACACATGCTCGAAGCATGTCTTCTAGAGTTTGTATCGTGCGCTCAGACTGTCCATCCGTCTGAGGGTGATATGCTGTGCTCATGTCTAACTGTGAGCCAAAAGCTTTGTGCATTGCTTGCCATAGTTCTGAAGTAAATCGTGCATCGCGATCCGAAATAATAGAGGTGGGCACCCCGTGCCTTGAGACTACTTCCTTCAAGTATATGTCTGCAAGTGTGGAAAACTTGTCCGTTTCTTTGATTGCCAGGAAATGAGCAGACTTGGTGAGTCGATCCACGATCACCCAAATAGTATCGTTACCACGCTGAGATCTAGGCAGGCCTGTAACAAAATCCATGGAAATTTCCTCCCATTTCCACTGTGGTATCTTTGGTTGCTGAAGTAAGCCTGCTGGTTTCTGATATTCTGCCTTGACTCTTGCACAGGTCAAGCATTTGCCGACATAAGTGGCAATGTGGGCCTTCATGCTAGGCCACCAATAAGTAGTTCTGATGTCATGGTACATCTTATCCGAACCTGGATGTATCGAGTAGCGAGACTTGTGTGCTTCATCCATCACAAGCTCTCGTAAACCGCCATAAAGTGGGACCCAAATACGCCCCGTTACGTAGTAGGCGCCATCTTCCTTCTGTTCTAATCGTTGCCTTGAGCCGCGTAAGGCTTCAGCCTTGACGTTTTCGGGTTTTAAAGCTTCTATCTGAGCAGTTCGTAACTGTGCAGGAAGACTGGACTGAATAGTGAGCTGTAAGGCTCGTACACGTCTAGGTGCAGTATCTTTTCGACTGAGGGCGTCAGCCACAACATTGGCTTTGCCTGGATGGTACTTGATAGCGCATTCGTAATCATTAAGTAGTTCAACCCATCGACGTTGACGCATGTTCAAATCCTTTTGCTTAAGGATATGCTCGAGACTCCTGTGATCGGTGTAAATAGTGCACTTGGTACCGTACAGGTAGTGTCGCCATATCTTAAGCGCAAAAACAACAGCTCCCAGCTCTAAATCGTGCGTCGTGTAGTTCCGTTCGTGAACCTTAAGTTGGCGCGAAGCGTAAGCAATGACCTTGTCGCGCTGCATTAATACACATCCAAGACCCTGGATGGATGCATCACAGTAAACCACGAAGTCGTCTGTGCCCTCTGGCAATGAGAGGATAGGTGCACTGCAAAGTCTATCCTTTAAGTGTTGAAAAGCAGTTTCCTGAGTATTACCCCAACGGTAGGTGACACCCTTCTGTGTCAGTAGTGTGAGCGGCTATGCAATCTTTGAAAAGTCTTTGATGAATCGCCTGTAATAACCCGCCAAACCCAAGAATTGGCGTATTTCCGTTGGTGTACGCGGTGCAGGCCAGTTCCTGATCGAATCTACCTTGGATGGATCAACATGAATCCCATCCTTGTTTACTACGTGGCCTAGAAAGTGGACTTCACGAAGCCAGAAGTCACATTTTGAAAACTTGGCGTACAACTGTTCCTTTCGAAGGAGTTCCAAGATAAGGCGTAAGTGCTGCTCGTGTTCCTCCTGACTCTTGGAGTAGATCAGAATGTCATCGATGAAAACAATCACAAACTTGTCTAAGTAGGGTTTGCACACCCTGTTCATAAGATCCATAAATACGGCAGGCGCGTTCGTTAACGCGAATGGCATGACAAGAAACTCGTAGTGACCGTAGCGAGTTCTAAATGCTGTCTTGGAGACGTCCTCCTCGCGGACTCTCAGCTGATGATAACCTGACCTCAAATCTATCTTGGAGTAGTAGCACGACCCTTGCAACTGGTCGAATAAGTCGTCTATGCGTGGAAGAGGATAACGGTTCTTCACCGTCACCTTGTTGAGTTCACGGTAGTCGATGCACATCCTGAAAGTGCCATCCTTCTTTTTCACGAAAAGTACTGGAGCTCCCCAAGGCGAAGAGCTAGGACGAATAAAGCCCTTTTCCAAGAGCTCTTGTAACTGCTTTGACAGTTCTTCCAGTTCAGTTGGAGCTAAACGATACGGTGCTCGAGCTATAGGTGCTGCTCCTGGTGCGAGCTCGATTTGAAATTCGACCTGACGATGAGGCGGTAGACCTGGTAAATCTTCAGGAAACACATGAGGGAAGTCGCGTACAACTGGAATGTCTTCCAATTTCTTTTCTTTCGTTGATGCGTCAGTAACGAGTGCTAAAATAGCGGTGTGACCCTTGCGCAAACATTTCTGAGCCTTCAAGAAAGAGATGATGCCGACCACAGCACCACTCTTGTCGCCTTGAACTTCGAGAGGTTCTTGACCAGAACGTGGAATACGAATGATCTTCTCACTGCATAAGATCTCTGCCTGATGTTGGGATAACCAATCCATCCCTATAACGATATCGAAACTTCCCAAGACTATGGGAATAAGGTCGATGGAGAAAGCTTGACCGGCTAAGACAATCTTACAACCCCTGACTACTTGCGTGGCTTCTAGACTCTTACCATTAGCTAATTCTACTACATGTTTGGTGGGTAAGAGTGTTGGTGCACGTTTTAACAATTTACTGACTTTTAGCGATATATAACTTGTATCAGCACCCGAATCAAACAAAACAGTAACATAAATATTGTCGAGGAGAAACTTACCCATAACCACATTGGGATCATGCCTTGTGTCGCCCTGACCCAGCACGAAAGCACGACCTCGAGCTTCGTTGCCATTGTTGTTGTTGTTTCCCCCGTTGTTGTTGTTCCCGTTGCCCTGGTTATTGTTGTTGTTGCGATTCTGGTTCTGGTTCAATTGAGGGCAATCACGTTTGTAGTGGCCTTCAGCCCCACACTGGAAACATCCCCGGTTTCCTCGCTGTGGCTGCTGCTGCTGGTTCTGTGGAGCTGGCGGTGGGAGTTGCTAGTTCTGATTTGCTGGTCGTGAGCTTCTACAATCCTTAGCCTCATGACCCATCTTGAGGCATCTTTGACAACGTTCCCTGCGACATCTTCCACTGTGGTGTTTGTTGCACCTACTACACCATGGGTGAATTCCCCGATATCCACCCTGCCCTTGACTGCCTGATGATTGCTGGTTCGGACTCTGGTAGTCATTTGTCTTGCGCTGCTGTGCTTGAGACTGAACAGAAACTGATCCCTTGCTGGAATCCCCCTCCCATTTTCTCTTGTTGTCACTGGGAGTAGCAGAAGTAGTGACAGCAGTAGTGGTAGCACTGATGCGTTTGGGCAGCTTGTTCTGTTCCACCGCCTGATCCGTAAGGCGATGAGCAAGACGATGAATGTCTTGGATGTTGTCGAGGTTTGCCGATGTAACATGGCTCTGAATCTCTGAGGCTAGACCCTTGAGGTACAATTCGATACGCTTGATTGGAGGGTCCACCATGGTTGGACACAAGATGGCCAGTTCGTTCGACCGTTTCGTGTAAGCTTCAATTTCTGACCCCGTCATTTTCAAATGATAAAACTCATCCTCCAACTTGTGGATGTCATCCCGCGTGCAGTATTCTCGTTTGATCAGTTCTTTAAAATCGTTCCAAGGGGTGGCGTTAGCAGCTGCCAACCCTAGAATCTGAACTTGCGCGTTCCACCAGGTTAGCGCGATTCCTTCCAACGTACCAGTGGCGTACTTGACCCTGCGAGCCTCAGGGCATTCACACATCTCGAACACTGACTCGAGCTTCTCAAACCAATGGAGTAGTCCCACTGCTCCTTCCGTGCCACTGAATGTACTTGGACGACAGTCCATGAAGTTCTTGAAAGTGCAAACTGGTTGCGGTGCGTGCTGACCTGCTTGAGCAGCTGCAAGTGCCGCAGCAACTTGTTCATTAACGAAAGCCGTCAACTGGGCTTGAGTCATGTTAATTCGTCCAGACATGATCTTCATAGCAAAGATAACATCGGTAAGAGAGAGGTTCGCGTAAAGTGCGATGACAGAAGAGTGTAAGCACATAGGTATTCTCGTGTAATAGGGTCATGTGTATCTAGGCATACTACGAGCAAAGTTCTATATAGTTCTAGCATGTAGGCAATAAACATAAACCATATTACCTAGGATGTCGAGTCTTGCACGTGGAGCGAAGCGTCGTTGTGGATCGTTGAGAGCACTGTTCTGGTTATAGTCTGGTTTTAATAAAAACGTTTTCCCATATTAAAACCTAGTTCTCTATAACCAATGGCTCTGATACCAATATGTCACACCCCCAAAATCCACCCGCGGAGTACCACCACTTGGAGGCGTGACATGACCAGGATCAGGCCATCAATCATATCGAACATAGTGCATAATAGTTAAAGTAATTCATAAAACCGAATTCAATACGATTGATGTTCAAACCAAACTTTGTTTAAGTAGCGGAAGCATGTAAGTAAAACCCAACGTAAGTAATAATGTATGAAATGTCATAAGTGTTTAGCAAGCATTCATGATCCATGCCCACAACGACCTGCTCCTCCTTGTGCAAGCTCCATAAGTACCTAAGGTCCTGCAAGGCATGCAGCAGAGAGTCAACAACTAGTTGAGCGAGTTCACAGTTAACAGTTCAGTAATAGTATAGTATGAGTAGTAGTATGTTCGTTCGTTATGTCATATATCGTATCAGTTTCCATCGCGGCCTCCCAGGCAGGTATGCGAAGACATTAGGGGATGTTTTTCCCAAGTATTCTAGACTAGGTTTATTTGTATCGCGGCCCCCAGGCAGGTGTGCGAAGATTAGTAAATTTAGTTCGCGGCCTTCCTAAGGCAGGTATGCGAAGTCAGTCATAATATCGCGGCCAACCCTTGGCAGGTGTGCGAAGATCAGTTCAATAAGTGTTACTAGTCTAGTCGTATCTTGTCGTTAGGTTCTATCATCCGAGTATATACAATAAGTCATCTAATCCCATTCCCACCCGGGAACCCATGCCTTGGCTGTGTGAACTCACCTTGGTTTGCTCGGCAGATACACAGAAAGTTCGAGTAAGCTATATGGTGATCAACCACGTCCTAGCATGGTTATCATACAAGTCAGGTTCGTATTCAAACATAGCACATAGGTTCTACACGTATTGTACACAAGTAAAATCGTGGCATGCACAAGTACTTCATAGCAGTCCAATAGCAGACACGTAAATAAGTCCAAGTATCCGGCCCAAATCAATTGGGCTCGTAACAGTGAAAGGTCCAAACAGTGTGCATGTGTAGCTGGTCTCGAGTCGAGACTAGTCGGTCTCGGGTTGTAATGGTTTCGAGGTCTCGAGTCGCAACAAGGAGGTCTCGAGTGGTCATGGTCAAGTCGAGACTACACGGTCTCGAGTCGCAACGGGACTCGCAAACGCTGGTCTCGAGTTGTGCTGTTTGTGTGCGAGTGTTGTGGTCTCGAGTCGAGACTAAGGGTTCTCGACTCGCAACCCTGGTCGAGACAAGCAAATTGTAACAACTTTCCATAATTCCAGTTCATCAATTCCGTAATGTTAGCAAACAGATTTGGCAGTTTCACAATCAGATCAAATCAACAACATTCACAGTTTCATAGCATCTTCAAACATGTTCATATACGTTCATATCATATTCAAGAACAACCATTTTCCAACATGCAGAACATATGGTCGGATTCATGTGATTAACCAAGTTATAACTATCATGCAACCTAATTCATATTTGCAAAACAAAATCATCACAGCCGGTTAACAAGCATATAATCGGACCACTTTACAACAAGAACAATAACAATAACAATAGCCTCCGATCCGGTTATCATGCATTCATAATATCATACAATATATGATTCGAGTCACTAGTATAAACCCTAACCGATCATGTGATCCGATTAACAATAATATCATCACACAAGCATTCATATAAAACACGTAATCGGTAAACATACTACTAACCGAGATGAGAAAAGAATGATCTGAATCCCAAAAGCTTCGTTGGAAAGGGGGTGTTCGGCTGCCTTGGTTCCGAGTCGAGAGAGAGAGAGAGCGTGTTCTAGGGTTTGTGTGTGTGAGGATGTTTTTGCAAGTATGAGGAGTATACCCCTACTCCTAGTGTTATGCGCAACAAAGGAATGGGCCGAACCCTTTTACACGGGTTGCCATATGGTTTCGAGTCAAGCATAGTGTGGGCCGAGAAGATGGTGTAACGAGAGATGAAGTGTGCGGCCCTAAATGCTTGTGTGACAAGTATACATATTCACATAACATCATGCATTAAATCAATTAATATAGTTCACATAAGCACGCAACGTTACACAAAAATAGGTTCGAAATACGAGTTGTCACATTACTTGTGCGTGTTTACTTTATGTTTGGTGTGGTATTCAAGCAAATCAATCGAAAATCGAATCAAAACTCAAAAAGCAATCGAACTTAATCGAAACCGACATCGAAACGTGACTTATAGAAGATTGTATGTTAGATATAGTGGTTGGGATTAAAAGTAATTTGACTAGGAACTCTATCGTATTCGTATCATCGTCCATCGAAATCGAAACGTCAAAAATCGTCGCAAAATACTCGAAGTGTGTGGCGGATCGAACAGGAAGCATCCTGATCGAACAGGCCAGCCGATCGGCTAGCATCTTGCCAGTCGATCGAGCAGCCCACTCGATCGGAGCTCCTGGCCGATCGGCTGCCACTTTCCTCTTTTGGAAGCCTATAAATAGGGTTGTCCTTGTCTTCATTTCCACTTTTGGAAAGTTCTGACCGGCCAGCTCTTGTTCTTCATCTTTTCTCAGATTTCTCTCAATCCCGGTAAGTTTTCACTCTAAATCTTGTACGATTTTGATCATTACTTGATTCTACACCTTTCTATCTTTCAAAACTTGGATTCTAACCGTGAAATCACCAAGATCTAAGTGTTCTTGGGTGATGTCATCATGGTGTTCTTGAAGAACATCAAATTTTGGCTTCATTCAACCATGAATAGCTTAGATCTAACCGATTTCCACATAAACAAGTTAAGATCTATCATAGATCTAAACATTTTCATGATGTGAAGGATTGAAAGAAGGATTTCCAACTTTCTTTCAACTCTTTTACACTCAATGCCTTCAAACCGATAGAAACGGAGCTTGAACCGGCTAACTAATCATTCAAACAGTTAAAAGGTTCAAGATTCAGGTTCTACGAACAAGGTTCACCGATTTTAGGTTAAACTCTAAACCGACATTCCGAACCGTTCACCGGCAGGACTTGGGTGATTCCTGTCCACGCCGGAGAGACGGGTAAGAACGAAGGTATCATAGTTCGACTCGCTATCAAACTACCTCGATATAATGACAAGTAACTAGACGACCAAGTGTTAGACGAAAGGCCGACCAGGTCAGACTTGCTGGCCGAACGGCTAGGCTGATCGAACAGCCCAGCCGATCGGACACACCAGTCGATCGACCGGGCCAACCGATCGGCTAGCACATGGCGTCCCACTTTTCCAAACTTTTGAAGTATAGTATTGACGAAGTAATGTTCGATCGAATAGGTCACTCGATTGGTAAACATTACTGTTCGGATCATGAGATACTATGCTTCAACACTTAATCGTTTTCACAACTCGTTCGTAGTAGGGAATGCCAGCCGATCGAACAGACTGTTCGATCGAGTGACCTTCAGTTGAGGACCACTTCTGAAATTCCTAGCCGATCGAGTGAGCTAGCCGATCGAGCGAACCGCTCGATCGATCGACTTGAAAGGTAGGAACACTTCAGTGTTCTCAAATGCTGCAACGAAAACTTCAAAAGTTCAAATCCTCAAACACAAACACACCAAAGGAAGAAACAATCCACTCGGATGGTCCAGCCGATCGAGCCTACCGGCCGATCGAACAGGACTGTCCAATCGGATATACCAGCCGATCGAACGGGCCGTCCGATCGAACCTGCCGTTCGATCGACCAGCCCATTCGATCCGTTCACACTTGTTTACTTTCCACGTTACTCATTGTTGTGCTATCGAACTATTCAGGCTAATCTTACTCTCAGCGCTCCTTTCAATCCATAATCAATCACTGTGAATATACTCGAACCCTTTTTGCTTTAGC
The DNA here is from genome assembly GCF_002127325.2 of Helianthus annuus. Lineage (NCBI taxonomy): Eukaryota > Viridiplantae > Streptophyta > Magnoliopsida > Asterales > Asteraceae > Helianthus > Helianthus annuus. The sequence continues at coordinate 165,109,033 of NC_035446.2, forward strand.
ACTTTTGGGTGTTACATACGTTACTTATCAAAATCACAATCGAACACACTATTCAAACTATTCGAACGCTAACCGATTGCATGTATTACGTGATTAAATGTATGCTTGTTATTATGTTTACACGTGGAAAGCTGTCTGCCTGCCTTAGCAACGTAGTACTATAGTTTGGACTCAGCACCCGTTCACACGGGGGTTGTTAAGGACAATCTACTTTCATGATTTACGGTGGTGATCATGTATTGCGAACTGTCTCGGACACTCAACCCGCAGTCATTGGTATTGATAGGTCCATGTCGGTAATTTACATGCATCATTGCCCTCTGTGTACGTGCTGGTTATGCGTAAACTATTCGAACTCTATATGCTATTATCAAACTTGTATGCTCACCTTTACATTATATGTATTGACTATATTTTAACGTATGTGACAGGTGTTTAAGTTGCTAGGATGCTTAGCGCATGCTGATGAAACCAAGGCTAGGGAGTCTAGAAATAATAAACATTTGTCTGTAATAATTAAATCTGAGTTGTCGGAACGGAGTTATTTGCCTAGTTGCTTTCTGTGATAACTTGTTTATTTATTTGGGACACGGTATGGGACGTGTCATTTAAACTGAATTTATATTATAGTTGTTGTGGAAACTTCTGGACAATCTGTTTCGCCGCACCCCGATGATTCCGCCATCGGTTGGGGTGTGACACGTACGTAGCATGAGATGTATTGTAAAGTGATGTACTAAGTATGCACACAACGGGCATATGTAGCATGAGATGTATTGTAAAGTGATGTACTAAGTATGCACACAATGGGCGTACATAGCATATAATGTATTGAAATCATGTACTATAAATGTACTAATGAACATAGCAAGTATATGATGTGAAAACAGGAAAGCATGAAAGTAACAAGTAGGCACATGTGTTTCACCCCAAAACAGTTTGGAAAACAGTAAAAGAGGGGTCTATGTACTCACCTGAGATTACTTTGAAGTTCTTGAATAACAACCAATTAACGCTAGAGATCACGGATATCAAACGGCACCTAATAGGTAGCTATATTAATATACCGGACCAAAATTGGAAGGATCGGATAGTATGCGGGTTCGTAAACCAAACGAGTATGGAGACTCATGTAATATGGTTTAACAAAGCCTACATACTAAAATGAAACCTAACCTAAGTGCTTACGACCCATTACGACCCATTTAGGTAGCTTATGCTACTTTAACGCGTCGTTCGCGTAAAACGCGTTTGGAACGCCTAACGTTGTGACCATAAGGTATAACCTCGGAAGGTTACAGCTATGGTCACCTAATGTGTTTGGTCGGATCCTAATGATCGACCAAATGGGTCGGGTTCGAAAGTGTAAGCGATGGTTTAGATCGCTTACCTTACGACCCTATATAAGCACTAAACTAAAAGTGACGAGCTAAGCATGTTAAAACATGCTTATCTAAGTTTAGAAAACAGGTTTGGTATCAAAACAAACGGTTTTGATACCCACGAGTAGTTTGGTTACAAAATACGCAAGAACGCGCATTTTGGCCAAAACTACGACTCGTCACTGAGCCTTGATAACGTGGTAATCAGTAGGTATAGTCGCTACGGACTATAACCATCGTGATCACGCTCACGTTATGAAGTTCCAACGAACTTTGTGTTGACCATGAGCTGGTCAACGCGGAAAGTCAAACAAAGTTTGACTTTAGCACTAGAAAGCGATTAAAAGAACGAAAGAACACTTACGAAGGGTCCCCGAAAGCTAAACTTGATCCAGGAGCTCAGGTATGAAGCAATGGCATCAACTTAGAGCTCTTTGATCAGTTTTGTGGGTTTTAACACAAATGGGGGGGAGGGGGGTATTTATAGGAAAAGCAAAATCGTTAGGATCGTTTCTTGAATATCGTGCCACGATCTCATGCGTACACTTGTCAAGATGTTGTGGTATCATATAGTGACCCTAACTCCAGAGATTGTGAAAGGGCATTGCCCTTTGGAGTGATTGAAAGGCCAAATTCAGCCAAAAAACGAGTTTCTGCATCTGCAGGGCTCATGCGGCCCACGTCAGCATACAGGCAAAACTCAGGCGGGGCCTGGCCTTGTCTGATCTGCATGAACTTTCATAAATGGCAGTTTTAGTCCATGTTGCATATTTAAGCCATTTCCAACACTTTTAAGGCCCTTAAAGCCAATTTTAAGGCCCTAAAATGATGCCTAAACATTGTGGATATGAAACATGCTCAAAAATATGCCGGATGTTGGTTCGTTTGGCCGTACGATCGCGATGTTCGGTTAATTACGACGGAATGCGCATAAGCGCGAAAAACGATCCAGATGACGCGACGAACGGATTTTTCTCATGCCAAACACTAAGGCATAATATTATAATGCTTACATAAATTTTTGGATGTCCGGATGTATTCAGAACGTAAGTTATGCGCGAAAGTGCAAACTTGTGCACTTTTTGACACTTTTAACCCCTGAACGATCCAAAAGTTTGTTTTAGCATACCAAACCCCTCAAAGCCTATTTCTAAGCTATGTAAAGGATATTTATGGTATGTTTAACTTATGGACATGTTCCGGAATGTTCGTTACAGTTCGAATTGGCATACTTTCACAGTTTGTCAAGTTTAGTCCCTGTAAGCGAATTAACTTGTTTTTGCTATACCAAAGCCTTCAAAACTTATTTCTAAGTTATGTAAAGGTTATTTAAGGTATGTTAAGCATATGTTGATGTTCCGGAGTATTTTTCGCATTAAACTGTGTTCGTTTACGCACCAGTTTGCGTATAATTCTCCAGAAAGCGATATAAAGTTTGAAATTGAACATGAATTGATATGTGCAAAAGATACACATATTTATTCAAGATCCGAAGTATGAAATACAATATTTCATCGGCTTGGTATTGGTTTGATGGTCGCGGTGATACAGGTGTCACACTAAAAGTTTGATATATACAGCAAAAGTTTGTGCATACATAACTAAATGATAAAATGATAAAATACTATGGCTGCTGCTCCTGCTGTTGCTCCTGATGCTGATCCTATTCCGCATCCGTAATGAAGGGTCGTGGAGGTAACCCGTCATGCTGTCGGCGCTCCTGCAGCTCCGCAGCCACCCACTTCAACAGATAGTTGTTCCTTTCAACGTACCGAAGTAGCCGCTGATATGATGGGCCAGGACCGGGCCAAACATGTCGTGGGAACTGAGGCGCCTCGGGTGGTCCACGCGGCGGTGGTGGCTGCGGAATGACGACGGCCCTAAGTGTGTAGATAGTCTGCCAAGGTGTGCAAATAGTTAGGGCCTTAAACATTTAATACATGAGGTTGTACATTTATGGACCATGTGCATGCCATTTTGTAGTATGTAAATCAAATTTACCGATTTGCCTATCTTTTATGAGACCAGTGGCGGAACTACAATTTTCTTTCATGGGATGTGAAAGACTTTCGAAGGTCATTTGTGTATTGAAAAAAATCGGCCTGTTTCGGGTTGGGTCAGGTCGGCTCCGTCACATACTAAAAAGATAAATTCAAATCAAATTTTAAATATATTAAGCATTCGTCATTCTCTTAAATTACACAGTATTGTCAACTGTTTATTTTACCTGATCTTGTATTTGGCCTTGTTTAATAAAATAAGTTAGGTTTTCTAAATCAATTAATTACTAAAAACAAAATTATAATAACCTAAATTAAAACTTCAATCTATAGGTTTTTATGGTATTATATATGTGTTTAACAAAATCACACTAAAATCAATTTTATGCATAACACTAAAAAGTGTCATTCATGGGTTTATGGCAAAATAAATCTAAAATATTTTGTGTTGAAAACGTGAAATAATGCACACTTCATTTTCAATCATATTAATTAGGAAAGATAAATTCAACTATTTTATATTGTACTAGCTATTCCTTTATTTCTTCTAACATCATCGACCGAAAATTCACTTTGCTCTAGTTTCATCGTTCCCTCAGCTTCTTTGAACAAGCGAACAACTAAAAAAAATCACTTTGCTATAAACAGCCAATTAATTGGCCTTGTAAGTTCTGTCTTCTATATATTATGTTTATGTTCAGTTGTTCATATCATCACAACAAAACATTGAGCTTCTTACTATTGGAAAATCAGGCTCTTAATCAAACAGAAAAAACACGGGATTGAACAACTTGTTCGACTCTTTTTATTATCAATGAAACCACACCAATTACAGTAGAACTAACCATCTATTTATAGTAAACTCATTCTAATCCTCAGTGGCAGATCCAGGGGTGTTTTGGGGTTCCCGGGAACCCCCTCGGTTTGGAAAAAAATGAAAAAAAGTAGTGGAAATTTTATATGATTTAAAAAAAATAGTAAGAATTAATGAAAACCTACAAAAAGGAACACGGTGAAAAAAATCCTAGATCCGCCACTGCTAATCTAACCCAACTCAAACTCTATTTTAATAAATAAGTAAGTAAATAAACTCCTAGATAAACCTATTTGTTAAACCAATAATCATCAATTAGATATAAAATACCCAATAAATAATTCACCAAAAATTATATATAACCCATTTGATCTTTATCTCTTCAAGTCAAGATTAACGTCTTCACTTACTACATGTATGGTGAATAAATACTTGATATTGGTTAATATTGTAATGGATCTCCTGTTTGGTGGTGTATAATAGCTCTCAAGGATGTATTGGTGCCCATGCTTCATGCATGTAATGTAAGGTAGACTTCTTCGTGCTTGTAATAAAATGGTGTTGGGTTATTAGTCAGCCAATTGGTCTCTTTGTTTCTTCCTTGGTACTCGACCTTGTTCCGTAGACGTATCGTTTAAAAATATCAATGTTATTAGTATTTTGATTTTTTTTTTCTAAGGTATATATGAAATTATGAAGTGGTGGTGTTCTGTTTTGAGATTTGTTATTTAGTAGGTTAAGTTGGTCATTTGTTTTTGTTACGGATCATGTTGTAGTATTGGGCTAGTTTAATTTAAGGAGTTCCAGTACATTCAGTTACAGAGTATGGGCTAGTTGGAGTATTGGGCTAGTGTAAGTTGGTGTGCAAAAAAATACAACTTTATTAGAAAACTTGTTTATTAAACAACCACTTTGGAATTGGATCCTTATGCTATGAACTAATGTAGTGAATACGTAATTTATATGTATCTTGTACAAATTTTATAAAATACTAGTATTAAACTCCTGCGTTGCAGCGTTTGTTGTAAAACTGTGTCAAGTAGTACCAATACTATACCACTGTCAGCAACCACCAACACCGGAAAAGCTCGTAAAAACAAATTAAATAAAAACGAAAAAAATAACGCCGAACGAAAAGTAGATGTAAAATCTTTGAATCACGAACGATCGTTGCAGAGAAATTAAACCGAAACATAAAACATAAAAAATAACAAAGTCAATCCAGGACCTGTGCGCTGGTCGAACTTGTTAAATGGAGAAAAATAGATGTGCTGCGACGGGCCAGTCAAACGGGAAAAATATACGAAAAAATGTTGAACCCCACACGTACGTTGCGGTGCATTAACTCACAAAATTTAGAACGAAACGTAAAACTTGGGAAAGATGATAAGCATGGTGGCCAAAATTGAAAATAAAAAAGAATTGGGATTAAATTGCAAAAGATGAAAAACTTTGGGTTAAAAGTAAAAGACAAAGGGTCTAAATTGCAAAATTAAAGTTATTTATTAATCTTAGATAAAGATAAAAATAAAAATAAATGATATTTATATATTAGTTATTAATATTAAAAGAAATTTATTAAATAATTATAAATAAAATTTAAGAAATTGAAGAAGAGAATGCCATGTGTCATTATTTGGACTCTTTTATTATAAGTTAGATTAGATGCCATTTCACAATAATTGATCTATTAGTTTTTCTTGTTATGAATTTACATCGAGATAGTTGGTAAACGAGCAACAAGTTGCGTTGCTGCCCCTTTTTGAATAGCAAAACTAAGTCTTTTAAAAACTACGTCTATAGATCTCGGGGTCATAGCATTACTATGCATGACCCTATGAACTCGACTAAGTAGGTCCATAGCCTCTGGCGACAGAAAACCAAAAGTATCAAAAGCAAATTGGATAAACACGTGCTGGTTGTCAAGGCACGTTTTCTCGTGTTTGGTCACTTTACCCGACGCAGCCTTTAAAGCAGTCTGACCCACCGTGAAAACATTAACCCCTAATCCCACAAACGGAGAAACCCCTGTTAGATCCACACAATCATGTTTTCCTCCTACCCATCCAAAGACCAGAATGTCGGCTGATCTAGGTAGATCTCCCTTCCAACGGGTTAGATAAGAAATTAACGGGTGCCTCTTCCTTCGCAGAAATATACAAGCGCGTCTGAATATGTTAAAAATGATATCCCGAACCAAATCATGTCGGTATTTGAACTCCGGGAGCTCTCTACAATGAACAGCATGCTCCCCAAAAGAATCCAAACACGCCTTATGATAAACAGGGCATACCTCATCAATTGGGAATAAAGGAATCATGAGGCGATAATTAAGGATAGTACGGTACTCCACCGGCGACATATGTTGGCCTAACCCATCTATAGACCATCACTTCCATGGCCGGCCCTGAAGGTGGGCGGGGAGGACCACCGGCCACGGCCCGATATTTCGAAGGACACATTATTTTTAAAAAAATCCGATATTTATATGTAAAAAATAAATTATAGTTTAGATTTGTTATTAGCCTATTGTCATTAGGTTTAGACCGCCTAATACCCAATTTCTTTAAGGCCTAAGGGCACATTTTTTCGAGTTCGAACAGGGTATACAAATTCTCGGGGCCGACCCCGAGCACTTTCATAAAGAGTAGTTATTTTGAATCTGCAATTTATTGATTTTGTAGTTTGCAATTTTTTTATTTTATAAATTATGTAGTTATTTTGAAGTTTTTAAGTTTATAATTTCTGTAGTCTGGAATTTTGTAGTATTAATAGTTTTATTGTAAAAAACATTATCTACCATGAACTCATCAGTGGAGTGACCTGAACTTCCATATAGAGTAGGTCAGTAGGAGTAGGATCTGAGAAGTCAAAACCGGTTTGAGATACACTCTTTATTAATCCTTAAATTTACTATTTGTTTTGTTTTCTCAATATATTCATAAACCTAAGGAGACGCCAAATCGCCAATTCAAAAAGTATAATTAAATCTTTCTGGTTGACTAAAATAACTACAAAAAAACTATAATAAATCTTTTTGATTGACTAAAATAAATACAAAAACTATAATAAAATTGTTGAACAGATTCAACCAAAATGTTTTTGAATCAAACAACTGATCAAAGATTCTAAGAGGGTGTTTGGAATTGAGTTTGAAAATAAGTTATTAACTTATTGGTAATTTTTAAAAAGTCAATAAGTTCAAAAAGTTTTTCGTATTGATAAAAGTGTTTTTAATAAGGGTAAAAAGTTGTTTTTCAAAAGCCACAGAAACTACTTCATAAATGGCTTTTAACTTTTTAAACATAAAATTAACAATTTTTTTATCGGCAAACAACAAGGTGTTGTTTGTTTTTTCAGAGGTAAAATGTCTGCAGTTTGCGGACCACATTTGTAGACATCTGTAACAGAAGAGGTGGACTAAGCCTCTGCAGTCTGCCAGAAGAAGACTGTTTGTTTTCTTAACTTCTGCAAGCTGCTGAACATCATACAAATTCTAATTACCATTTTATCACAATGAACATCATAATCAAACAACATAACAGGCATGAGTACCAATCAAATTAAGACCACAATTCTGAAAATTAACACCAAAATTCAGCAAATTAACATCACAATTCTGAAAATTAACACCAAATTCAGCAAAGTAACATCACAATTCTTAAAATTAACACCAAAATTATGAAAAACTGACACAAAAAATCTAAAAAATAACACCACAATCTGAAAACTAGCACCACTTCTGAAAATTAACATAAAAACAAGAAGATCGAGTAGCACTGTAGGCCAGGAAAATCAAGAAGATCGAGCAACTCATAGTATGAATGTCTCTGCTATACACCACAATCTTACCTGTGAAGGTCGGTGTAACACCTCGAAATTTTTGCGTCTTATAAAGTAATGACACGTGTCATAAGTTTGCACGTGGTAATAAATACTACAGAGGGACTAAAGTTGACAAATATAGAAAGTATGTGAATTCAAGGGTTCAAGACGTCAACAAGGGATAAATATACTTTACAATAACCCTACATGATGCTCGTACCTTCAAACGAATGAATCATGGATCATACGGAACGAAATGTGGAAGAAAGTGAGGAATTACAAACTACAGGGGTCAAATGTGTCAACATGTTTAAGTTATACCTCCGAGTGACCCTTTGGCATACCCGATGCTTTGTAACGATAAAATATGCTCACTAGAATGCACGATATAAGTTTCATCAAGTTCCGTTATAAAATGAGAAAGTTATGATCGAATTCGTGTGTGAGGGGTTAAAAGCGTCAAACATTGAAAGCTATGACTTTTGGGGTAATAATAAATTTACCGAGGATTAAAATGTTGGGTAAAAGTTCCGGGGCCCTTATACGTAAATAAAAGAGGCCCAAAGCGCAAAGTTACCCCTTCGAAACGCCAAGTTATAAAAGTTTGTGCCTTGTGCATTCAAATCTTTTTTATTAAACCTTTTACAAAAGTGTCGGTTGAATGTATTTACCAGTGTAAACTGACGTATTTTCCTAAAAAGGTTAACTGCAGGTACTAAACGAGATAGGCTGGCTTCCTTCCTCCTAGAGTCCACAATAAGTCTCGCAAGCTTGGACGTCAACCTGTTGAACAATATTTCCTATTTAGCTTTGGATCCCCTGTGGATTATTTTTCAACTATTGTGATACTTGATATTACAATAATATTAAGTTGAAATATATCTATTTTTGCTTCCGCTGTGCATTTATATATTGTGTGGTTTGACTATATTGTTGCCAACTACGTCACGGTAATCCCCCACCGGGCCCACCGGTGAAACGTGTGGAAATTGGGGTGTGACAGTCGGCTGGAGATGGAGGTCGGCTGGAGGTGGAGTGCGGCTGGAGGTGGAAGTCGGCTGGAGGTGGAGGTCGCCTGGAGGTGGAGGTCGCCGGAGGTGGAGGTGCGTCTGGAGATGGAGGTCGGCGGAGGTGGAGCTCAGCTGGAGGTGGAGGTCGACTGGAGATGGGGGTGGAGCAAGTAACGGCTGGAGAAAACTAGGGTTTGGAGTTTGTATTTTGAAAGAGAGGGAGAGGAGAGCTTGAAGAGGCTAGAAGATGTGAGGCCATGTCTGTTTGAGGAAGAGGTGGGTAAGACCTTTTTTAATGAAAGCTCTTCCAAAAAACAAACACGCTGCAGGCTTAAACGTCTGCGGGTGATCTGCGTGGGGCAGACATAAGAGGTTCCGAAGTACTTTTGACAAAAAAACAAACACCCCCAAACTTTCATTTCACCCAAAAATTATACAGTAGGATTTGACTAGCAAATCACTAGCACAAAACTAGATTCTTTTTGGAGTGAATTTCAAGTTTTGTCCTTTATCTTTAGGCCACTTTGCAAGTTTTGTCCTTTATGTTTAAATTTGACGAGTTTTGTCCTTTATGTTTAAAAATCAAGCACGTTTTGTCCTTTATGCTTGATTTTTACGGATAAAACGTGCTTGATTTTTTAAACATAAAAGACAAAACGTGTTCGATTTTTAAACATAAAGGGTAAAACGTGCTTGATCTTTAAACATAAAGGACAAAACTCGTCAAATTTAAAAATAAAGGACAAAACTTGCAAAGTGGCCTAAAGATAAAGGACAAAACTTGAAATTCACTCTTCTTTTTGGTCATTTTACTTTTCACCACAAAAGGTAATCCAAACACCTTTTTAAAAGTACTTTTAAAAAAGTCATAAGTCAATTAAAGGTTTGACAAAAAACACTTTTGAAGTTAAATAAGCAATCCCAAACACGCTCTAAATATAAATTATATAAAACCAATTTTGAGATTAAAAAAACGGTTTTCTGTTTCAACCGTTAGGATTCACTCCTCAGTTCACATGTGGATAATGGATAGCCTCTAATGTGGATCAAGTGGCTAGGATGATGACACCCGAATGGCCGAACCAAGTAGAACCTATGATGTAACAATGATTGGACTATAAACAACGTTTACGGATACAAAGTTGGGCCTATCGTATCATATGATGGGCCATGGTGTAGGTCACACAATGCTTAGAACACTAAACCCAATTAGATTCAATATCGTACTAGCGGGCCCATTGTATAATGTTGTTCCTTCTAGCTAGAATAACAATAAAATCATAAAATAACCTGAGTTTGGGGTCATATGTGGTACCATGGTAGCCACAAGATTGGTTCGTATGAATAACTTGGTAACGTGGAAGTGTTGTAACCTTTGCCCATTTCAAGGTTCAGGCGTTTGGATGTTGCATAATATTTGATGGTTCATATTTTTAAGAGAAATATTATTTACAAGTATAATGGCAGTTATGTAAATTTCTCCGTCATGACATAAAATAACTACGTAGGGTTGGTCGTACAAATGAAACTAACCTATTAAACATATAGAGTAAATGAGTAATTAGTAGGGATAAGCTCGGTACTAGTATCGAATGTACCGATACCGGTACTGAAAAAACACCGGTCCTGAAATCGCCAAAATTAGGTATCAAATTTGATCGGTATGGTATCATTAGGTATCGGTATTTTTTGGTAAGAGTACCAAAATGCTCATCTCTAGTGATTATTGTTACTCTACAATTTTGAAGTTGGGTAATTACACTACAAAAAATAAAGTAGAATAATAACTATTAATTTAGTTCAAAAACTTTAACGTAGACGAATTTCTTTCTACGAGTTGCACCTGAGTCCCGAGGAAGTGTTGTACCGATGAAACAACAAATATACCACTCATGGATACTGAAGTAGACGAAAGACTCGATTATATTGAGAAGCCTTTAGTTATAATCGATCAGAAAGAGAAGCAACTGCTAAAGTAAAGTATATAGTTTTATTGTTTTAAAGTGCACAAGTGTTGCAATATTAAAGTGTAAAGTGTTATAATATTCATGTTGCACGATATAGAGCAGTAACCTACGGGGCTACAAGTCTTGTTACGTGGTCAATGGTCGGGAACCTGACATGCAGGAAGCACAATGCAGATAGTTACTTACGGGGCTGCAAGACTGCAAGTATAGGCGGTTACCTACAAGACCACGGTATGGGTGGTTACTAAAGGGTCATGGTATAGGAGGTTACTTATAGGGACGTGGTACAGCTAGTTACCTACGGGGCCGTATTATAGTTGCAGCGCATTTGTTGTTTGTCGGTGGTTCATCAACTATGTAGAGTATTGACTACATGCATAGTTCATAGCAATGTGTTAATGATTGTTGTAGAGCGTGATAATTGTTAAAGAATATAATATAATGTTATGTGATGCTCTTTAAATGCTTGTTAAAGTATATAGTAAAGTATTGTGTTTCGTTGCATAGTGTAAAGTTATTTAATTTGATGCAATGTCGTGCTTTAATTATTAATGTGCTTTTACGTAAAGTATAAAGTATGTTACGAATCATAGTAACTAGTTTAATACCCGTCCGTTGGACGGGTTACGCTAACAGCGTAACAATGCCCCACACGTGTCATCCACTCCACGGTATCTATTTTTTGGGCATCCACACTGCTTACTACCACAAATCACCGTCGCTCTTCCCCAAACCTACGTCACCTACCAACATCGACCACCACCGCTTTGCCCCAAATCGATGTTGGCCACATAACCACCGCCCATTTGAAAGCGCGTAGCTTTATCTGCTCATCAACCAAAACCCAAGCGATGTTTTCTGTTTGAAATTAGGGCTCCAACACCTACTATTAAATTGTCGTAAAGTGGCCATTGACTACAAAAACTTGAAAAACACCCATAGTCAGCCGAAATATAACACCAAGTAACAGTCATGTACGGTAAGATAGTATATTCTACTTGATTTAATAAATAAGAATAAAACAAAATGGAAATACCTGAACCGAGTCTCATAAACATCATTAAATCAACCATTGGGTGTCAGCCCAATGGCCACCAGCCCGCATTTTAACCCGGAGGTGGCGGGTTCGAGTCTTGCTCGTTCCCAATGCCCTTACGGTAGCGGATTTACCCCCAGACTCAGGCTTGCTGGGTGGCGGTCTGCAAGGTGGGATCACCTTGGCGGTTGGGAGGACCGTGGAATATCCCCCCCCCCCCTAAACATTATTAAATCAATTGTTCATGCAAGTGTTCAGACACAACTGTTCAAAGCTTAAAAATTAAACTCGGTTTCTTTTTGCTTGACTAACTTAATAGTAACGGTCGTACCATTTTACTAAATTCTACCTTTTGTTTTATCATATTTTCAAGCGCGTCTCACATTTTACCGATATTGTTTTATAATTGTACACTTGACCTTTAAATCTAATGTTCATGCCATGCTCCTTGATATAACAAACCCAATCTACCTTCCCGTTTTGACCAACTTACTTGATATGCTTTGACCTATACTATAAAAAACTCATTTTGACCCATTACCCAAGTAAGAAATCTGTCTGTTTGACCTTTAGGAAAACAAACCCATGCGATCCATTTAAAGAAAAATGATACCTACTTAATAAAGCTAACATGCTTGACCCGTTCTATAAAGCTGACCCGTTTGACCCATTTAGCATGGACCCATCCTACCAAACTCGTTTGGAGCAAATTATTTGACCTGCTTTGACACATAGGCATTTAAACAAACAAACTACATGCAACTTATAGTTCCAGAGCATGTGCCAGTTAACGATCAACATGGGCAAGCTTTGGTATACAATAAGAGGTTGAATAGGGTTGACTAAAAAACATTATTTAATGTGTGGAATGTTTCAACAAAAGTGTTCATTAGGCTACACACATTAGCAAGATCATACACACCCAATAGACCAGTGTCTTTTTAGTTAGTGTTGAAAGCCATAATGCTCTCAGCAAGTTCACTAATGTCACCGTTTTGTGACATTGGCGAGCAGTACATGATTTTAATATACGTTTTAGTTATTATTGAAACGGTTAATCTCTTAACATCCCGTAGTTAGTTAGATAGTTAGAATAGATTACTACTTAGCGGTTATAAAGTACGAGGACCAAAGTTGACAAAGTGAAAGATGGTAACTACCATCATAACCGAAAAGGTGTGTCTCTCTCACACACACACCATTTCCGATCGGTACCAAGGCAAGAAAGAAAAGACGCACCGGTTGGATGAACGGACAAGATTCGACATACCTCTTCAAGGTTTAATCACAACCACACATCCAAGAGACGTGTCCTTTCACGAAGAGACGCAACCTTTCACTCGTACCCGTAGAAAACTATAAATAGGATCAAGTAGTTTCATTTGTAACTTACACTCATTCGATTTGTATACATTCATTCGGTTATTACAAGTTATTGTTATTCAAGTTTATCACGCTCATTTAGAGATCAAGATCCAGTTCGGGCCAACAAATTGGTATCAGAGCATCAGGCTCTAAGCGTGAAAATCGCAAGGAATCGCAGGGAATTCGCGATCAGGTTTCATTTTCGTTTTAATTCGCAAAAGTTCATTTCAGAATTTTTTATTTTCGGTTCTTGTATAGTCGGTTGAACCGAAGGGTTAGGAATCTAGGGTTTGTTTTGATTCCAGGGTTTAGTGCAAATTCATATTGTATAACTCCCTTATAACCAAAAAGTAAAATATCATCCCAACCTAGTCATATTAAATTATTAATACCCTTTTCCACTTTCCTTGGGGTCCAACATATGCATGTAAAGAATTATCATGTCAGGTCTAATATAACAAATTACGAGGATTAAATTAATAAAAAAGACATAAATTAAATAGTTTCTTGATAGTAGTTGTGGCGAGTTAGATAACCGGACAACCGATTAGGGTCAAAATGGGCAAAAACAGGTCAGGTTGGGTTGATCCATAAACCCCCTTTTTTAATTTTTTTACTATTAAGATATATACTTAATTGTAATTACTGTATTTAATATGATTACAAATACCATACTACTAAACTAACAATCTATATTATTTCAAATTAAAACAATCTATTAAGATTGGAATTCACCTTGGGCAAGCTCGGGCTGGTTCCATTTTTAGCCAAGGTTTTTTAGATTTACTGGTTACACCAGTTGATAATAATAATAATACATAATATAAGCCAAACCCGTCCAATTTAAGGTAAACGGGTCAAAGTCAGAATTTGTGTAAATAAAAGGGAAGGCATAAAATGAAAAAGAATAACTTACAGTTATTTCAAGTCCAGTGAGGATCATTTATCGCATTCGATAAATCGACACTTTCTAACTTGACTGCAAATTATAAAATATAGGCAAAAGGTTAGCACATCAGTGCAAAGTACTAACGATATGTACCTACCAACACGCATATCATCAAGAACACATTAATATGAGGTGCTATCATGAGAAGTGACATCTTTACCCGATTCCATTGCTATAATCTTGAAGATATGTCACAAATGCAGGTCGAATTTGGGTGTGGCGTCAGCTGATTAACCAACTGGAGGCCGAACATAAGCTATTTCTACTAATAACTTGATAAGAGTGCGCCTGTAACACCTCGAAAAATTTCGTCCAATAATGTCTTGACACGTGTCATAAGGGTCTGGTATGTGAAAACATACTTTAGAGGGACTAAAAGTGACAAACAGTGAAAACTATGGAACGTAAGGGTCCAAAGTGTCAACAATGGATAAATAGACTCTATGATAACCCAACATAATGTTTATAACCTTAAACGGATGGTTCATGGGTCATACGACGCGGAAATTGCACAAAAGTGAAGTATTGTAAACTATAGGGGCCAAAAGTGTCAACGTGTTGAATTTATACCTCTGAGTGAACTTTTGGCAGACCCGAAGCTTTGTAAAGCTAAAATATACTCACTAGAATATGTGGTAAAAAATTTCATGAAGTTTCGTCAACGTATGAGAAAGTTATGGCCAAAACCGTACTTGAGGGACTAAAAGCGTCAACGTCGAATTTCATGGCTTTTCGGTTGAGCGCAAAGTTATCCGAGGACATTACCATGTTGGTAAATGTCCCAAGGTTCCTAGAAACCAAGTTTGGGGGTTTACGAGTCAAGAAAAGTTGCCAAAACCTCGTAACCAAAGTGCAGGGACCAAACTGCAACATTTAACAAAGTTTTGGGGATCAGACAAAGCCAGGCGGCCCGCCTGGCACCCCCAAGCGGGCCGCGTGAGACCCCCAGTAACAGAAAAATGCGAATTTTGCACTTTGGGTCAGTTTGGTGAGTGTATAACAGCTTGCAACACCTCCTTTTGCACCAATTAAATCCCTTGCATGCCTAGGACTATAGTAAGCTCTCTATAACCTCTGATTTCATCCATAAAACAAGATCAAAAGCTCATTTCTTTGAGCTCATACATTGTGATCAAGAACATCCAACTTGTAAAACTCTCAAGACAACTTCCTGGAGCATTTCTGAACATCAAGGCCGATTCCTAGTAGTAACTAAGCATCTATAGGACCTTTGTAAGCTTCCAATTCAATCTTTAATTCGTTCTTTCATAGATTATTAGTAAAAGTCAAACTGGTTGTTCTTACGCTTTGACTTTCTGATTAAACGAATTTCTCTCAGTCATTTCTCGAATTAAAACCACAAATATGTTGGTAATTATGTGGGGAACAAACCCTCAAAAGGGTATTATCCAATTCCCACTAAATGCATGTTAATTGTCGAGTCAAACGTGATTCTAAAAAGTCAACAGAAGTGATTTTTGCGAAAAGAAGCTTGAATGTTAATATAATAGACATGCAATCTGTTTGATCATCATAAATAACTTGTAATACATATAAGAATGAGTTTTATCATCATCAACTCGACAATCTATAGTATAAATACGAATCGGAACCGAAAGTCTTATAAAACGACTATTTCGTAGACTATCGATTCGGATTCGTACATGCATATTTGAGATCTGTATTGGAGAGTATTTTTGACCATTTTTATTTTGGTAAAACTTTCTGGAATTTTGTTGATTGAGTCTATACTTAGCCGATTCAAATGCATGTTTCCGATTTATACATAAAGTTGACTATTTTGCCCTTTTTGAGATAAAACGTGATTTTTGGAAAAGTGAAAGAGTAGAAATCTTTATTTCTAATATATAAACTTGCACCAAAAATTTCGGATCAGTTGGTGGTCCAGATTTTGAGTTATGGCCATTAGCGTAAAAACTATATCTTAAAGTTACATAAACGGCCCTTTTCGCATATAACCCATTTCTGGCCACGTTTTGATATAAAACATTTTACCCACTGATGTATTATAATATTTTGGGATTTTTGATGATTTTTATTTAATTTTTGGCTGATCGGATCATACGTCGCTAAGTCGATTCGGTTAACGCCAGTTTTGACCGTTTAAGCCATAAAATGAGTTTTATACATTCTTTTGACCCGAAACCTTTTCCTACTGATTTTATTTGTTGAATAAAGCATTTTAAGTATTCTGGAAATATAAAAAATCTCAGCTTTTCTTTGAAAACCCGAAAACGCCCTTAAATCGCATTTTTAGCGTTTTAAGCGCATAGTAAGCGTTATACTCGTTTTAAACATATAAGACTTATACCTACCGATGTAATTAGTATATTTTCATATAATAACAGTAAATATAAGTATATGAACTCAGATTTCCAGTTTTGGCATTTTTAGCCCTTGTAAATTTACTAGAATACCCCTGCGGTGCATAGTTTGGTTTTAAATGATAAATTTGATATATGGGTCATACCCTACTGTTATAACATGTTAAATTAAGTATATTTTCTGTATGAACCAGACCCGAAACTCAGATTTCTAATTTTACTCTTTTATGATCTTTTAAATGACCAAAATGCCCTTCTAAGGCATAAATTGAGTTTAAAATTATTCCGGGCAATATAGAACATAACTTACTGATATTATGTCATATTTAAGGCATAATTATCTCAGGGAACTTGCATTTGACTTGTTTGGCTACCCGTAACGCCCTTTTTGCGTTCGGTTCGGGTTACGTAACTAGTTTGCGTAAATTGACCGAAACGGGTCAAACGTTATCATTTTTATCTCAAAATCCAGGATGTATTTAGTATACCCATATTATACAAGTATTCAAGCTTGTCGGGTCTAAATCACATTCCATCCGGTCTTTCGCTTAATCGTGCGTTTAAGCGTATCATCCTTAAAACTGACCGGTCAAAGCTTAGGCTTAATTAAAGACCCGTTAGTATTCTAATTGGTTATTTATACCATCGTTCCAGACTAGAGCTTTCCGGTAAATTGTACCTACGCTTACTTAGGAATACGGCTGAGTTATTATTCTTGCTATTTAAGACAGGAGCTAGCTCAGGTAAATACTTTTAACTTATTTTCCCTTATACGGGCTTGGGATACGGTATTATAAAAATACCGCTTGGTCGGGTGTAGAAACTGTTTAATCGGAGATGATTAAATTGCATAATCCCGTTTTAATCTGTGTTGATTGATAACAAATAACATTGGGGGTTAATGACCGTGTCCTGGATATCCTTGGCTCATTTTAAAAAGTGAATGGCCACGACGTAAGCACAAGGTGTAGGCAGAACACCTCCTGTTGCATATGTATAACGTATACTCACTCGTGAGATTATCTTCTTGTGAGATTATATTTGTGGTGTGTCGATTAATCTTGTCCGGCTTGTATTGTATAATCACCGGCCCTAAATGTTGGACAACCATGTAAATCGGATACAAGATTTTTATTAATAAAATTGTCCCAAGTATAAAGATTAATTTTGCCTCTGTGCATTTTAATCAATGTGTCAAGATATTTTGTGCCGTTTGCACTCGAATCACTTTTCAAACTCTTTTTCCAAAACGAGTCAGTTAATTGTATTTACCAGTGTAAACTGACGTATTTTTTCAAAAGGTTAAGTGACAGGTACTATGCGTAATTGGCTGGGAGCTCGGGGCGTCACTAGGGAATCTTGCAAGTCCTAGATGCCTAAAGTCTATTGAACAGTTATCTTTTATTGATCCGCCTGTGGATCCTTTACCTTCCGTTGTAATACTTTGACATTACTTATATTCGGAATGTAATATATTTATCTTTTGCTTCCGCTGTGCATTTATATATTGTGTTGTTTGTCTATGATGACGCCAACTACGTCACTATGCTCCCCACCGGGCCCACCGGTGACACGTGGAAAATTGGGGTGTGACAGGTTGGTATCAGAGCCAACGCTGAGTGAATTAAACACTATCCTAATGTGTTTAATCTCAGTGACACAATTGCACATACTCGAGTCTAGACTTAACATAGGAATACTCCCGAATCTAATCTGGAATTTACTGCTTCCGACTATTTTTTTATTGGATACGTCGTCAAGCGAAGAAGCCGTAATAGGAGTTCTCCACACCGGAACCCGAGATGCTGAGCCTCGTACCGCGGCTAAAATGGAACGAACATCCAAGGAGAAAGCATTCAGAAATAAGATGAAGAAGAAACTCCTTTTACTGAAAAATCATTTTTCTTATTAGTCCTTATAAGGACATAATTATCTTTTAATGCCTTCGGGCCAAACTTATTTAAAACATCCATTAGTGATGTAGTGCCTACGGGCCAAACTTATTAAACATCCATTAGTGATGTAGTGCCTGCGGGCCAAACTTATTAAACATCCAATAGTGATGTAGCGCCCACGAGCCATACTAATTGTCATATAAGACAGAAGGCAGTGGTGGTCTATGACTCCCTGTCAAGAAAAGGTAATGAACTTTGATTCACACCTAAATGCCTTGATCCCAGACGATCATGGCTTATAAATTAAACTTGTCCGCGTGACTAAGCCTTTTGTGCTATTACTAAATGCCTTGATCACAGACGATCATGGCTTATAAATTAAACTTGTCCGTATGACTAAGCCTTTTGTGCTATTACTAAATGCCTCGATCCCAGACGATCATGGCTTATAAATTAACTTGTCTACGCGACTAGGCCATTTGTGCTATTATTAACTTATAAATTAGGATTTATGATAAAATCCTGAATAAAATAAATATCCTTCCTTCCCCTGCCAGTAGGCATTTTAAAAAAAAAAGAATCTAAAGGTGAAATCTAGCCTACGCGGCCAAGATGGTGAAACCTACCCAAGGGATTCAGATCCTTGTTAACGCCTAAGAACGTGTTAGCACTCCTGACAAATGTGATTCGATAAATCACAACAATCAAATTTTATATTGGATTCTTCCAATTTTCTTATCTAGCCTAGTGAATTAGAAATCATGGCTTGTGTCATCCTATAAGATGATCACATTATAAACATCCGATAGTGATGAAGTGCCTCTGGGCTAAACTAGTTGTCCGATAAGACAACGACAGTGGTGGTCTTTGACCTCCTGTCTAAAAGTGTTGGACCGGGTCCAAGCATAATAGTCGGTAGGATCCATACGATCTCGACTAATAGCATCTGAGAAGATGATCATATTATAACCATCCCTCAGGAGGGGAACGCCCACGGGCTATGCCTATTGTCCTAAAGGACAAAAGACAGTTGAAGTCCACAACTCCCTGTCAATAGAAGGTAATGAATGTGATTCGAACCTTAAATGCCTCAATTCTCTGGAATCATGGCTTACAAAAATTTAGAACTGTCCTTGTGACTAGGCCTTATGCGCCACTTTAATATCCTTAACGTTTTAAAACTAGGATAAATTATAATGGAAAATACTAATTAAATATAACTAACAAGTTAACCAATATGGTTTATATTACCATGGTTGATAAATCATCAAAGGTGATGATTCCATAAAAATCTCTGAATAAATCATTGTTAATAATTATGTAGCAATCAAGCTACATGGCTGGATTAGATGAAGTTAACAGTCGTTTGAGGGAGAGCAATGATACTACCGGAATTAATGTAACTGAAGCAGAACTGCAGGCAATGATAGATTATGCTGTTACTCGAGCTCTTGATCGACAGAATGATGAATCAAATGATACCCACTCCAAGACTCTATCTATGGCTCGTAGTGAGCCCCCTCCTGAAACGCATGAGTCAAGGGAGGACGATGTCCATAACTTGTCAAATCAAAGGAGTGTTCCGTCTAGACAAGTTGTGTTCCATCAAGAGGCACCAGTTAAGACCTGTTCATATAAATATTTTGTCTCCTGCAAGCCCAGAGACTTTACAGGAGAAAATGGGGCCATCGATTGCATGACATGGCTCGATGAGATGGACGCTGTTGTTGACATCAGCGGTTGTGCGGAGCAAGATGTTGTGAAATTTGTTTCACAATCATTTAAAGGAGAAGCGTTGGTATGGTGGAGATCATTGCTCCAAGCCACGGGGAAAGTTCTACTCTACAACCTATCTTGGGGTCAATTTGTTGCTTTAGTCAAGGAAAACTATTGCCCTCAGCATGAAGTAGAAAAGATAGAATCAGACTTCTTGACTTTGGTCATGGAAAATTTGAATTGTCCGGCATATGTGACAAGTTTCAACACTATGTCCCGCCTAGTTCCTTATCTAGTCACCCCTGAACCTAAACGCATAGCGCGTTTCATTGGAGGCCTAGCACCAGAGATAAAAGGAAATGTTAAAGCATCTAGGCCAACCACATATAGGTCCGCGGTGGACTTATCCTTATCTCTCACCTTAGATGCAATCAGACTTCAGTCTGTTAAGGCTTCTGGCGAGAGAAGAAGAGAAAGAGAGGAGGAAAACTCTCATCAAACTAACAAGAAGAAGAAGGGAAGCTCGGAGCATGGGAAAGATTCTGAGTTTAGGAAGAACTCGAGTCAGTTTGATAACAGACCCAAATGCAATAACTGCAAAAAGCAGCATTCTGGAAGATGTACAATAGACCCACGCGCTAAATTGTGTGGAATCTGCAAGACCAAAGGCCACAAAACCTTAGATTGCAAGGGGTTAAAGAACGCCACGTGCTACAACTGTAACGAGGAAGGACACATCAAAACCAACTGCCCAAAGTTTATAAAGAAGCCTGAGAGGCCAGGAAAATCAAATGCATGAGTCTTCCGGATGAATGCCAGGAAGGATAACTATATAGCAGGTACTTTTCCTTATCAAGCAGTTTATGCAGAAATTTAATTGATACTGACACATGTGATCCAATAATGAACGATCACTGTTGAGAACTGTTGTCTCCGTCTTAGTAGGACTTCGGTCATTTTATGCGAAGAAGGAACTGGCCGATGATACTTTAGAAAATGCTCCAACAAACCTTAGATGGATATTGTATATCTAAATATGAATCACTCTTTTCTGATATTCCTATGGCAAGCTTTCAAGCTACCTAAATTCTTTAATATAATAAAGACAGATGTGACGTTTTGATCCTCTGTCAGAAAGGTAATGGACTAGGTCCAAACCTTTAATGCCATTGATGGTCTTTTGCGACCTAGGCTAAGTAATATTGTTATATTTTAAATAACGTTCATTAAGAATGTTAGTGCTATAACAGCCTGTATAGGTGTTTGACACCATGGTTAGTATATATTAAGGCCATCAGAGTGAAAAAATAGCAGTTGTTGGATTTCAACTAAGAAATTGTTTTATTGGTATTAGGAACCAATATCGAGTATGGCAAACTCGGGTAAGATAACAGTCAATCGCGCCATTGATGACGCGACACATGCTAATGATGCTGAAATTGTAAACCTTAGAATTTCCAAAGATGTTCTTCAAAATATGATAGACGCAGCCGTTGGAAAAGCTGTGAAGAAGGCTGTGAAAAAGTTAAAGGAGCCCCATGCTGCTCAGTCCAAGTTTTATCTAGGACCACATTTCCTTGCTCTTAAGGAGGATCTCGTTCATGCTTCGAATGCAAAGGATGAACTAAAAAGGAAAAGGGAGGTAGATAACTCCCAGAGTTCTAAGAAAAAGAACAAACAAAAGTCTGACAAGAAACCAGTATGTAAGACCTGCAAGAAGCGCCATTATGGGAAATGCAGGCTCAAACTAAGATCCAAATCACAGCCCAGAGTTTGTGGGATCTGCAAGTCTAAGGGGCATAAAGCATTGGACTGTAAGGACATGAAGAATGCAGTTTGTTTTGGCTGTAATGAGAAAGGCCACATCAAGACTACGTGCCCTAAATATGTCAAAGGAAATGCGGCGGAGGAAGTAAAGCCAAAAATTGAAAACGCCTAAAGTGCCTAAGCTGGCCCATAAATAATGACATCAGGTACAATTCCTTGTCGTTTTATCAGTAATTTAAATGCTAAGAGTTTTATTTTGGTTCGGATACCAGTAAATCCTTCGTAAACTATAAGTACATCAGATTTTTAAAACTCTTCATAAGGACTCCATATATTAAATATGAGGTATAAATTACCAATGGAATCTTTAATGACCTCTCTCGCATCCTCGGAGAAAATCCTTTCATAAGAATCTGGAGTACTTTTCCCCAGAAAGAGTACGACAATATATATTATTTATTTTATTTTATTATTTTTTTTCATTGTTTTCTATCGTCTGCGAATGCCAAACTATGTTTGATAAGAGTGCCATATGAGGATTTGCGTATCCTGGTGCGTCCCATAGATTGCTTCCATGCCTGATCAGTATGGAGGTTTAATGCATGGGATCCCCGGAGATATCCCAATAGTCATATTGTACTAAAGTTGACTAGTAGTATTCAAAGAAGATATCCTATATAAAAATGTCCTTATAAGTATCTCTACTTAGGCATCTTTGCAAAGGCAAAGGGGATGTGTCATTTATCTGACACCGACAGCGATAGATGAGCCAAAGCCTGAGAGTACGGAAATCTCTGACATCTTTATGTGTTATAATTAGCTTCCTTATAAGAATTACCATGTTCACCTCTTGAGAGGCTAGTAGAGTTAAGATCTATATCCCATTTCAGGTTATTCTATTATGAAACCTTCAAGGTAGCTAGTACCATCATTGGAAGAATCGAAACCCCAAATAAGTAAGTTTTAAAATAAAGGATCCATATAGCCTAACTCGATATCCTGAAGAAATCGGCATTGTTAATTAAGAAAGAAGGTTCATTCTGCTTATGCATTGAATACCACAACCCAAATTAACCAACAATTAAGAATTTCCATCAGCTGCCCAGGATCGTCGATTGTTCGACTAACTGAGAGAATTAACTATCCCTTAAGACTAGTTTTAAGTAACGGTTGGAAGAACCATCTCACATTAAGATAAGCATTTCTATAATAGTGATGTATAAGTATCAAGGCTACTCCTTTGGAGACCTTGCATAGACGGAATGTTAATTATCTATTGCTGAATAGAAGATTGGTAAGTCCAATCATCCGGTCTGATAGTTGCCTTGGAAACAACGAATAAGATCAGGCAAATCCATGATCATCTGTAAGATTGCCGGTTTTGGCAGAAAAGTCAAAGAGTTGTGAAAATAGCAACCCTCCTAAGTCCTTGTTAAGAAATAAGGTTCATCAAAGACATCACTCTGGAAGGGTGTGCCAAATTAATAAGTATCAGGCTAGTTAAACTCTGATTATATATAAAAATCATTCGAAGGAATCGAATGTATCATAGATCATATAACTTATGAGCTAAAAGCCTATTTAAGGAGCTTGGTGGAACTCGCAATGTATTACACCCTAAGGATTAAGGGATATGTTTCGCCAATAAGTCAAGAAGCACTATCACATAACGGTTGGAGGACTTGTGATATAATGATAAACCCGTATCGAATGCGGATTCGAGGCGCAAAGATTTTCACGTCAAAGTAAGTGAAAAAGTGTTACTTAAGGTATCACCTTGGAAAGGTGTGATGCGATTTGAAAAGAAAGGCAAGCTAAGCCCGAGGTACACAGGCCTTTCGAGATAATCGAACGTGTCGGGGCAGTTGCTTACAAGTTAAACTTGCCTGAAGAACTTAGCGCTATTTGTAATGAGTCCCACATCTGTAATTTGAAGAAGTGTTTCGCTGACGAATCACTGGTGATACCGCATACAGATATACACATAGATAAGAGTCTGAAGTTTGTGGAAAAACCTTTGTCGATTGAGGATCGACAGGTGAAGAAGCTTCGAAGGAAGCACGTGCCTATTGTTAAGGTCAAATGGGATTCCCGTAAAGTTCCCGAATATACGTAGGAAGTGGAATCCACGATAAAAGAAAATATCCCCATTTATTTCAGTAAATCTCGGGGACGAGATTTCTTTTAAGGGGGTGAGGATGTAACACCTCGAAAAATTTCGTCCAATAATGTCTTGACACGTGTCATAAGGGTCCGGTATGTGAAAACATACTTTTGAGGGACTAAAAGTGACAAACAGTGAAAACTATGGAACGTAAGGGTCCAAAGTGTCAACAATGGATAAATAGACTCTATGATAACCCAACATAATGTTTATAACCTTAAACGGATGGTTCATGGGTCATACGACGCGGAAATTGCACAAAAGTGAAGTATTGTAAACTATAGGGGCCAAAAGTGTCAACATGTTGAATTTATACCTCTGAGTGAACTTTTGGCAGACCCGAAGCTTTGTAAAGCTAAAATATACTCACTAGAATATGTGGTAAAAAATTTCATGAAGTTTCGTCAACGTATGAGAAAGTTATGGCCAAAACCGTACTTGAGGGACTAAAAGCGTCAACGTCGAATTTCATGGCTTTTCGGTTGAGCGCAAAGTTATCCGAGGACATTACCATGTTGGTAAATGTCCCAAGGTTCCTAGAAACCAAGTTTGGGGGTTTACGTGTCAAGAAAAGTTGCCAAAACCTCGTAACCAAAGTGCAGGGACCAAACTGCAACATTTAACAAAGTTTTGGGGATCAGACAAAGCCAGGCGGCCCGCCTGGCACCCCCAAGCGGGCCGCGTGAGACCCCCAGTAACAGAAAAATGCGAATTTTGCACTTTGGGTCAGTTTGGTGAGTGTATAACAGCTTGCAACACCTCCTTTTGCACCAATTAAATCCCTTGCATGCCTAGGACTATAGTAAGCTCTCTATAACCTCTGATTTCATCCATAAAACAAGATCAAAAGCTCATTTCTTTGAGCTCATACATTGTGATCAAGAACATCCAACTTGTAAAACTCTCAAGACAACTTCCTGGAGCATTTCTGAACATCAAGGCCGATTCCTAGTAGTAACTAAGCATCTATAGGACCTTTGTAAGCTTCCAATTCAATCTTTAATTCGTTCTTTCATAGATTATTAGTAAAAGTCAAACTGGTTGTTCTTACGCTTTGACTTTCTGATTAAACGAATTTCTCTCAGTCATTTCTCGAATTAAAACCACAAATATGTTGGTAATTATGTGGGGAACAAACCCTCAAAAGGGTATTATCCAATTCCCACTAAATGCATGTTAATTGTCGAGTCAAACGTGATTCTAAAAAGTCAACAGAAGTGATTTTTGCGAAAAGAAGCTTGAATGTTAATATAATAGACATGCAATCTGTTTGATCATCATAAATAACTTGTAATACATATAAGAATGAGTTTTATCATCATCAACTCGACAATCTATAGTATAAATATGAATCGGAACCGAAAGTCTTATAAAACGACTATTTCGTAGACTATCGATTCGGATTCGTACATGCATATTTGAGATCTGTATTGGAGAGTATTTTTGACCATTTTTATTTTGGTAAAACTTTCTGGAATTTTGTTGATTGAGTCTATACTTAGCCGATTCAAATGCATGTTTCCGATTTATACATAAAGTTGACTATTTTGCCCTTTTTGAGATAAAACGTGA